>NC_082713.1:49476863-50676863 GCF_030144855.1 Hypanus sabinus
TTTTCTCCCCCCAGTTTTTCTCTCTCTCTCTCTCTCTCTCTCTCTCTCTCATCTCTCTCTCTCTCTCTCTCTCTCTCTCTCTCTCTCTCTCTCTCTCTCTCTCTCTCTCTCTCTCTCATCTCTCTCTCTCTCTCTCTCTCTCTCTCTCTCTCTCTCTCACTCTCTCACTCTCTCTCTCTCTCTCTCTCTCTCTCTCTCTCTCTCTCTCTCTCTCTCTCACTCTCTCACTCTCTCACTCTCTCACTCTCTCACTCTCTCACTCTCTCACTCTCTCACTCTCTCTCACTCTCTCACTCTCTCACTCTCTCACTCTCTCACTCTCTCACTCTCTCACTCTCTCACTCTCTCACTCTCTCACTCTCTCACTCTCTCACTCTCTCACTCTCTCACTCTCTCACTCTCTCACTCTCTCACTCTCTCACTCTCTCACTCTCTCACTCTCTCACTCTCTCACTCTCTCACTCTCTCACTCTCTCACTCTCTCACTCTCTCTCTCTCTCTCTCTCATATAAAGATGTAGGATGAACCAGCAGCAGTAACGGGGATATTGACAGGGTGAGGACAATGAAGATTTGTCTCTGAATGTGAGCCGATATTGTCCAACTTGGGTCTGACAATTTCTCCACACCACTAATTTGAGTGCTAAAGCAATATGACAGGTTGCTTGTGAAAGTTGGAATAAAAGCAGGAACTTCACTTGCAATTGCATGTGTAAAACTTGAGCTGAAATTGTCAACCTGAACAAGCCAGTAAAGAACAGTGTCTAGAAGAGGTGTGTTTGTGATACGTTGGGACTACAGAGATCAAGGTTCTCTTGGGAAGAAGTTGTCTTGGAGATCTATATAAGAATATATGTCGAGGTCCTCTACTCAGTTACTGCTGAAGGAAAAATAAATGAAGCCTTTGCTTCCAAATGATTATGCAGCAATTAACAGCAAGGCAGAGACTGGCAGCAGTGGATTGGAATGACCGTATGGCTAAGAGGTTGGAATTAGACATGATGCTGACCTCCATGGGCAACTATGAGGTCATATCTGTGGTTCACAGATCGTAGATACCAAAGATTGCTTTTTGTGTTGGCCTTTTGAACAAGGTGGATGTGTGGCAGTACCTGTGCTGTGAGTAAACTTGTGTTACAGACTATTGACTTTGGAAAATCTCAATGTAGAAATGCTCTTTATTGTGCTGTTGAACTCTGATTATGCAAGTTATGTGAAATAAACTTATTACTTGGTACACCATTACCTAGTTTCAGCAAAGTTCAGCATTATTTCCATTTGTACCTGCTTTGCAAGGGAAGGAAAAGACCAAAGTGCCTCTTGCTAATCAGTTTCCACTGGGCTTCACTGGAAGATAAACCCAGGTTAAGGTGGCAGGACAGAATTTAAATAATATTTTAATAATTGAAGGACCTGCCGTTTTGCATTCACAATGATCTTTTTTACTCGCATGGGGGGAGTGGGTACACATGAGAGCCTATTTTTTTCTGCGTTCATCTGCAATGAGACGGGCTATCAGAAAAATGACAAAACTAGGTGTTCAGCTTGACTCCAAAGTAGATGGAATTAGCCTTAGAAACGAGAACAAGGAAATCCCCATTCCTTAGAAAACAAGGCACTAATATTTCAAACTTGAACAGAAACTCCATTGAAACAGTTTACAGTAAATACAACACTTTGCTGCCAGATTAGCACTTGGCTGCTTGAACAGAATGAACATGCCAGATGTCTTTCATCAAGCATTTCAATTGGTTGACAGCAGCAAAATGCCTGTTACACAGGAGCTTGTGTGGTACTTTGCAATTTCTCCATGGAAACATCTTGCACGTAGCCAGACAGCTTTTCAATTTGAACTCACTGAAAAGTTATTCTATTAGAGTATCTTGAACACGCCTTTTCTCATGTGTCCTTTTATGTAATGCTTGCAAACTGCAGAACTAAAAATTTCAACTTTCCTAATGGTTCAGTGAATAAATGTTCTGTTCATTATGGTACTGAGCCTTGCAAAACTAGAAAATATTTGGGTTGAACTTTTGAAGTATTTTAAGACAAGATGGTGCTTAACTGTTGTTGTTCCTGGCTGAATCTTGTGGTATGCATCGGGCAACAACTATGCTGTTTCTTTAGCATTTGTCTGTTTCTTTATATAGCCAAGTTGTTAGCTTGATGCTCAACCTTGCACGGATGGAAAGCATGCCAAGGAGCCAGCTGGATTTGAACCCAGGACCATTTGCTTTGAAGTCCAATGCTGATGGCTCTACACCACCAGCTAGCAAACATAACAGTTTGCTATGTCATTAGATTTGGAACCCCAGTCTTTTGATTCTGATACAAATCCATTGACAGGTTGTTTTTCTAAGTTAGCTTCATCTGTATTTCTGATCAAGATGGATCTGGCTTGGCTGGGATGCTCTAAACTTTGTGCCAGCGCTCGCAGGAAACCTGGTTGAGATATGAGAGGCTGGTTGGCAACAGTAAACCAGCATCTCGATCTAATAAGAGAAAAAACATGGATAGAATCTATTAAATTATTTCAGCCAGCAGGTGTTAGACATGTATATCAATTTGCCTCAATTCCTGGGCCAGGTGCAAAATGGCTGTCATTAGACACACACTAAAATTTGATGTACTATCTTGGGCTTTACTGATTAAATTTCATTTTAAAAACAGGAATGTAAAATTTTATTATACAGAAGAAACAGGGTTTTAAAGAAATCTTGAGATTCCTTGCAAATAAAGAAAAATTCAGAAATGAAAGCAAAATTCATGTTCATTGATGAAGCATAATAGAAACAAGTAAATATAGAAAAAATTTAAGTGCTGTTTTTGAAAGTAAGCATTTTTATCTATGGAGAAATCTCAATATTACCCTGTGATTAGTGCAATGAAAGAGATGTGAGAGATTTGTGAATAGTCATCAAACAAATATCATCCGCATTCTAAATTTGTGCATTAAGATAAGTTTTTTACCTACAATATAAGAGTAGACACTTTAATTATACTATTACGGAATATAAAAGGAGAACACTGAATTGTCATCTCAGTTGCTAATAAAAAGACAGACTTCACAGACAAATATAGCCTGTTTTCTACCTTCCTGCTTCATTCACAATAAAACCACTTAGCCAGTCATGTGAAATACACCGAGAGGCCACTTTATTGGGTATACCTACTTGTTAATGCAATTATCTATTCAGCCAATCATGTGGCAGCAACTCGAGGCATAAAATCATGCAGACATGGTCAAAAAGGTCAGTTGTCAAAAATCAGAATGGAGAGGAAATGTGATTAAAGAGACTTTGTCTGTTTAATGATGGGCCAGACATAGTGGTTTGAGTATCTCAGAAACTGCTGACCTGGAATTTTCATGCACAACAGTCTCCAGAGTTTACAAGAAATCGTGTGAAAAGTAAAAAAAAAATCCAGTGGTCAACAGTTCTGTGGGGCAAAAACGCCTTGTTAATGAAAGACGGGGGAATGTCTGACTGGTTCAGGTTAATAGGAAGCCAATAGTAACTGAAATAACTGAAGAGCATTTCTGAGCGCACAGCACTTTGAACCGTGAAGTGGATGAGCGACCATGGACATACACTCAGTGGCCAGTTTATTAGGTACAGGAGGTATCCAATAAAGTTGCCAGTGAGTGTATAGAAGCTGACTGAAGTGAGGTGTTCTGGGGAGGAGTACATTCTATTATTGGAACTCATTATGTAATTTAACAGGATACTTAATCAGAGAATCAGTGAACCTAATTTGGCTCAGGCTACATTCACACTGAGCCGGTGAGCTTTGAAAACACCGGTGTCGTGTGAAAATGATAGATGCGCACACCAGGCGTTACTGAAAATACCTCCGTCCACATTAAAGTGGATATTTGGGCGAACCTCCTCCTACTGGGCACATGCGCAGGACACAGCTACAGAAAACAAGCGAAGAAGAAATGGTATACGGTTTCCGTTTCCTCTTAGTTCAGGAAAGCAATGAAATGCTGCGCTGCCACCGCCATCTGTTCCTGCACATCATGACAGTGTTTTTGAAATGCTCCTGTTACCCCGTACACACTACACTGCCCAGCTGGCATTTTCAGATTTACACAGTCTGGAAAGTTTTTTAGAAAAGCTCTGTTTTCAGGACGAGGAAAACGCTGTTTCAGTGTGGATGGAGGGTCAAAAGGAAGAGAAAAAGCTTTGGTTACGGATCTATCCGGTCTAGTGTGGACGAAGCCTCAGACTGCTTTCCAAGGGGCAACTTGCACTATGGATGCAACATATTTAAATTGTTGATGAATGTATCCAATTTCAAATAAAATTACCAGAAGTTTTTGCAGATAATAACTAAGAGGAGGACCACTTACTTTAGTTTGGACATAGAGGAAAAATCCCACCGCAAGTCCCAGCTGCTGCTAAAAAGCTTTTACATCCCCAGATGTATTTAAAACTTCATCTGACTTTAATTTTAAATTTGCAATTCACAGTCTGAATGTGGACAGTTTTGTACTGTTGAGATTTAATCAGAAGCATTGTTCAAAACTGAGCTCTTTGAATCAGAAATTGTGGGTTCATCCAGAATTCTTCATGACTGTCCATCTCCAGAGCTTGTATCTTGGTGATCAGAGTGCTGGTATGATATTCTCCAATTTGCACTATTTTAACTTAGTAACGGAGTTGAACTTTTTTTTGATGTTTTGATTTGATTCTGGAAACACAGGAGACTGCAGTTGCTAGAATCTGGAGCAAAACACAAACCACTGGAGGAACAGCAGCTGTGAGGTTGGAGGAGAGGGAGGGGTTGATGTGGGGAAGGGAATGTATTGTTGATATTTCATGGCGAGACTGCATCAGGATTGATGCAGTGTTTTAAACTCTAAAAGTTAATAATCCCCCTCACCCCACAGATACTGCTTGACCTTTGAACTTCAGCAATTTGTTGATTAGTCTGTTTTTTAACCATTGACCTCAGTAAACTGAGGCATTTTATGGTGTTCTTTGATCGTCCCCTGCAGTGCCTGTACTTGCCTTTATTGAATTCCATCTAAAATGAGCACCTCTGATTGGTTAATTTCATCTTCAAGTTTAACTGTTTTGCAACGTGTGGCAAAATTCCTCTGATTAAGATAAGGAGAGAAAATTTTTCTAAACCAGCAAACTTCAAAGAATCCAGGCTACTATTAATTATTTTTGCACGTCACATGCCATGTCTTTGAACTGGGCAACTAGGAGATTCTGCATGGTATTTATCTCTGCAAACAGTAATTATCTTTGTAATTATTTTTGAAAGTATTATTAGCCATCACACTCATTGGTTACTGTGTTGAAAATAAATCTCTGATTGTCCAGTTGATGGATGTATGGTCAGGATATTTAACAGTTCAATATAAAAGTGTGACCCTTGATCTAATTAGTACTAGCTATTTGGCTGCTGACCTTATTGTAATTTTGACAGTCAGACTACCTTGCAATTGCAGTTGAATGAGATGTCCAACCTTGGTCCTAACTGTTCCTTCAAGTGGAACTAAAAGACCTCATGCCTAGTCTTAGCCAATATCACTTAATTAAATTGGATATTGTGTTGAGCAAGTTGGTTTCTTGTATCATTCTCTATAGATTTACCTCATTGATTATAACTTAATCTGTGGTGTCCTGAGATTATGAAAAATACAATAGAAGTAAAAATATTCAGTTATTTGTAGCTACATCTATTGCGCTAAATATACACTCAACAGCCACCTGTACAAATGTTAAATACCTGATCAGCCAATCAGATGGCAGCAACTCAAAGCATAAAAGGATACAGTCATGGTCAAGTTCAGTTGTTGTTTGGACCAAACATCGGAATAGAGGAGAAATGTGATCGAAGTGTCTTTGTGGAATGATTGTTGGTGCCAGACAGGGTGGTTTGAGTATCTCAGAAACTGCCAATCTCCTGGGGTTTTTACATACAATAGTCTAAAGAGTTTACAGAGAAATGTGTGGAAAAACAACAGAAAATCCAGTGAGAAGCTGTTCTCTGGACAACGATGTCTGTTAATGAGAGAGGTCAAAGGAGAATGGCCAAACTGGTTCAAGCTGACAGAAAGGTGACAGTCACTCAAGTAAACGCGTTGCAACAGTAACTCAAGTAACCATGCATTACAGTAGTGGTGTGTGGAAGAGAGTCACTGAGCACATGACACATCAAACATTGAAGTGAATATGAGGAAATCTGCAGATGCTGGAAATTCAAGCAGCACACACAAAATGCTGGTGGAACACAGCAAGCCAGGCAACAGCTATAAGGAGAAGCACTGTCAACGTTTCGGGCCGAGACCCTTTGTCAGGACTAACTGAAAGGAAAGATAGTAAGAGATTTGAAATTAAGAGGAGGAGGGGGAAATGCGAAATGATACGAGAAGAGCAGAGGGGGTGGGGTGAAGCTGAGAGCCGGAAAGGTGATTGGCAAAAGGGATACAGAGCTGCAGAAGGGAAAGGAACATGGGACGGGAGGCCTCGGGAGAAAGAAAGGGGGAGGGGAGCACCAGAGGGAGATGGAGAACAGGCAGTGTGATGGGCAGAGAGAAGAAAAAAAAGAGGGGGGATAAAACTAGATATATCAGGGATGGGGTAAGAAGGGGAGGAGGGGCATTAACAAAAGTTAGAGAAGTCAATGTTCATGCCATCAGGTTGGAGGCTACCCAGCCGGTATATAAGGTGTTGTTCTTCAAACCTGAGTGTGGCTTCATCTTAACAGTAGAGGAGGTCGTGGATAGTGGGTGGGCTGCAGCAGCAGCAGACCACGCTAAGCTTCACTTCCAGGTCCAATAAGGTGGTCACTGAATGCATGTGCCAACAAGCTGCTATCCATAAGCTGAGTGTTTTCAATGTAATGAATGTTACCTAAAACAGTTGCAAGAATGTGATTTAACTTTGGTTTCTACATATTTTTGTGATTTAGGGAATTTGAGAACCTCCATATCCTTTCAGATTAATGCTGAGGGCATTGGAGAGCCCTTCCCTTTCCTGTATTTGACTGTGTGTTTTCATAGTTATTGTATTATTCAGTTCTACTTGTTATTCTGTGGCAAGTACTTATAAAAATTATTTGAAATAATTTGAAGCAAAAATAGATGTCGGGCTGTCCCAGGTTGATGGGTTTCTGGATTAGATGTCCATCTGAGGTGATGGCATGAGGACCAGTGAGCTGGCGCATCTTGACCAAGCCTGGAGATCAAAGTCCTGTCGTTGGCTAGTCCAGGGATCAATATCGAAGGTTGGAGCCCAAAGGTAGTTCTGAAATACGGAGGCTGGAAACTGGAGGCCTGTCCTGGAGTTGCAGGACTGTTTGTGTGTCTGGGAGGGAAGAAAGGGATTAGTCCTATTGTTGTTTTGTTAGTTGTGTTTGGATCGGTTGTATTCTGTGCTGTTCCGCAGAGTATTGTGGTCATGTGGTATTGGCACCGGAATGTGTGGATGACGCTTTTGGCCTTAGTTGTGTTAGTTGTTAATGAAAATTATTGTATGTTTCATTGTACAGGTGATAAATCTGAATCAATGGTTAAATTTGACTTTTTAGCACATTTTAGTTGTTCTAATCCTTCTTTCAAGTTTCCTATCCTTTTTATTGTGGTGTTTTGGTTCACTATAGATTTTTCGTGCACGCCTTGATATCCACGGTTAAGAAATATGGTATGAAAATATTGATACTAAATGGTTTTCCAAAATCAGTTTGGATTGTTGACCTGCATGTATTACCTTCATGTCATCTTGTAATCTAGCTTTATTTTTGTGAACATTGGTTAGTTTGTGATTAACAAAACTATTGTAATTTGATAAAGCATTTACATTAATTAAAATCCCTTGTGTCAGGAGACTCACCATGTAGAAATAATTGATCATATCATCAGACCTGTAAAACCTCATCAGATGGTTTCAGCACTCTCAACTTTTTCTTTATTTCATCTAGCTTTGTCCCCCTTGACTTTCACAAAGAACCAAAATCAGAGTGTAACTCCAGGTCAGGGTCTTCAAAAGTACCTTGAAAAGGGGGTGGGGGGGAAGAAATGTCAAAGATAGAAATAGAGCTGTTTCCGAAAATGCAAGTAAAGAAGTCACTGTTAAGCGCCACTTGTACCAATGCTAACTTTCAGCCTATAGTTTTTGCTACTCAGATGCTTAAAACTAGCTGCCCTGTTTTGTCTGTCTTCAGGTTTTTCTTTTACATCACCTCAGCTTTGCAGGATTACTTTGGCTTCAGTCGCTGTCATTGTGGCTGTCATTTGTCAGGGTCATATGACCAACTGCATTAATCATAGAATCAAGGTTTGTCCTTGCTCCAGACTGCATTTTTAAAATGGAAGGTTACCTCAAAGCAACTGTACAGTAAATAATTAGCCTCCTAGATTTTTATTTAATTTGCTTTGATAACAAGTCAGATGTCCTGTTCATGCCTTGTTCTGTGCATTAAACTAGAAAATACAATTAAAAACATACCAAGTCAAATTGGTGAATTTAGTAACTGCGCAAATATGAACAAAAAGCCATTAACCACAGACCAGCAGTTTTATTGTTCAAATTGCTGCTATGTTTTTACATTTACAATCAATGCTGTACAACATCTGCTAAGGATTTGTTCCAGAAGCAGATACGAATATGATAAACTGCATAGTGTTGGCTATTATCTTATGGTTGGGATTGAATTTGACAATCGTGTGTGTAACTGCTTTCCTGCTTAAAAAGTCTATAATTATTTTGAACCTTTAATTAATTTTAAAATATTCCAAAGAAAGTGAGGATGTTGGGGATGAGGGTGAATAGCTAGTTGTGGAGAAGAACGTCGAGCCAAGGATGGTTTGGAGTGGTTAACATTGCATATGGAGATTGCTGAGGGGAACTTCAGCATTGTGGTGGAGCAATGAATAATTGGAAGATGATAGTGTTTTGAGGGAAAATGTGAACTTGGGAGGCAAAAACATAATTAAGAAATTTAGGAACTTGAAACTGAGCGGTGATTTCCAGAGGTCATGTGAGGTTTTATTCTTAGAGGGATAGTAATGATAGATCTAGTCAGTAGTTTAGTTGGGACAGAGAGTCCAGTGGGGCATGAGATGCAATTTCCGGGATCATAGAGGAAGCTGAAAATAATCATCTATGGCAGAGGGCAGTCTTTGTGGAAACTATGCAGAAGTCTTACAGTGCCCAAGACTTTTGCACAGAACTGTATTTGTTCACCTGGCACAGAGAGCAAATCTGTAAATCTGGTGATGGCAAAGAATGTTGGGAATGGTAAGAATGGAGCACCATGGGAGGAGTGTGGGACAGGTGCCAGGGTGGGGGATTGCAGACACACCTAGGCAAGGTTTGATTTAAAACAATTGGTTTATTGATTATTACCGACTGTCTCCCTGGTGCTTCCCGCTCCCTCCACTCTCCCTTCCCATATATATATGTGTGTGTATTTATTTATTTACATTTATTTTTTGGTGGGTTTGAAGAAGGGGATGATCTAGCAGAGAAACTGGCTGCACTATAGCCCTTACCATATTGAGTGTATTGATCCATTCTAGTGTCAGTGCACAGATTAACAGGAATATCTATTAGTCATTGGCAGACTGAAGGGGCTTCCAGTCAGTCTACCATTGTCTTCTGCACTTGTCTGACAAATTAGATTCCATTTAATATTGGGAATGTTTATGCAACTACAATTCTTGCTAATGTGTTGGTTTACCATCTCTCTTATGGCGACAAAATCAAACAGACTGATGAATGCAGGACTGAAGGTGTTATATTTGAATGCACGCAATGTATGAAATAAGACAGGTGAACTTGTAGCACAGTTACGGATTAGCATGTATGATGTTGTGGGCTTCATTGAATCGTGACTGAGAAAAGATTATAGCTGGGAGCTTAATATCCAAGGATACTCATTGAGTCGCAAGGACAGGCAGAGGGGGTGGTGTGGCTCTGTTTTAAAAAATACTCAAGTCATTAAATAAAAAGTGACATAGGATTGGAAGGTTTGAATTGGTTTGGATTGAGTGAAGAAACTGCAACGGTAAAAAGACCCTGATGGGAGTTGTACACAGAACCTCCAAGTGGTAGCAGAGATCTGGTTTACAAATTACAATGAGAGATAGAAAATGCATGTTAAAGGGGCAATGTTACAATAGTCACGGGGGATTTCAATATGCAGGTAGATTGGGGAAAATCAGGTTGGTGCTGGATCCCAAGAGAGGAATTTATAAAATGGCTATGAGGTGGCTTTTTTGAGCAGCTCATGGTTGACCCCACTAGGGGTTCAGCTATTCTGGATTTAATGTTTTCCAAACAAGAATTGAGAGCTCAAGGTAAAGAAACCCTTGGGAGGTAGTGATCATAATATGATAGAATTCACCCTGCAATTTGAGAAGTTAAAGTTAGATGTATCAGTATTACAGTGGAGTAAGGGGAATTACAGAGGCATGGGAGTGGAGCTGGCCGAAATTGATTGGAAGAGAACACCAGCAGGGATGATGGCAGAGCAGCACTGGCAGTAGTTTCTGGGAGCTACTTAAAAGGCACAGGACAGATACATCCCAAAGAAGAAATATTCTAAAGGCAGGATGACAGAACAGTGGCTAACAAGTCAAAGTCAATATAAAAGCTAGAGAGGGTATATAATAGAGCACAAATTAGTGGGAAGTTAGAGAATTGGGAAGCTTTTAAAAACTAACAGAAGTCAACTAAGAAAGTCATAAAGAAGGAAAAGATGGAATATGAAGGTAAGCGAGCCAATAAGATTAAAGAAGATGCCAAAAGTTTCTTCAGATATGCAAAGAACAAAAGAGTTAAGAGTAGGTATTGGACTGCTGGAAAATTAAGTTTCAGAGGTAGTGATGGGGGAACAAGGAAATAGCGGATGAACTGAATAAGTATTTTGTATCAGTCCTCACTGCGGAAGACACTAGCAGTATACCAGAGGTTCAAGAATGTTGAGGGCAGAAGTGAGTGAATTTGTCATTGCTACAGAGAAGGTGCTTGAGAAACTGAAACGTCTGAAGGTAGATGATTCACCTGTAACAGATGGTCTACACTAAAGGGTTTTCAAGGAGGTGGCTGAAGAGATTGTGGAGGCATTAGTAATAATCCTTCAAGAGCCACTAGGTTCTGGAAGACCACTCTACAAGAAGGTAGAGATTATCAGACATTTAGTTTGATCTCTGATTGGGAGGATGTTGGAATTGATTGTTAAGAATGTGGCTTGGGGATAATTGGAGGCATATGATAAAATAGGCCGTTGTCAGCATGGTTTCCTCAAGGGAAATTCTTGCCTGACAAATCTGCTAGAATTCTTTGAAGAAATAACAAGTAGAATAGAAAAAGGAGAATTGGTGGATGCTGTGTACTTGTATTTTCAGAAGGCTTTTGACTAGGTGCCTTACATGAGGCTTTTTAATGAGTTAAGAGACCATGGAATTACAGGAAAGATACCAGCCATAGATAGAGCATTGGGTGATTGGCAGGAGGCAAAGAGTGGGAATAAAGGGAGCCTTTTTCGATTGGCTGCCACTGACTAGTGGTGTTCCACAGGGGTCTGTTTTGGGACTGCTTTTAAGTTGTATGTCAGTGATTTGGATGAAAGAATTGTTGGCTTTATGGCCAAGTTTGTGAACAATATGAAAATAGGTGGAGTGGCAAGTAGTGATGAGAAATCAGAGAGGTTATGGAAGGACTTGGACAGATAAGGAGAACGGGCAAGGAAGTGACGGATGGACTACAGTGTTGGGAAGTGTATCGTCATGCTCTTTGGGAGAAGAAATAAAAGTGTAGACTATTTTGTGAATGGAGAGAAAATTTAAAAATTCTGAGGTGCAAAAGGACCTTTGAGTCTTTATGCAGGATTCCCTAAAGGTTAATTTGCAGGTTGAGTCTGTGGTAAGTAAGGCAAATGCAATATTTGCTTTTATTTTGAGATTATTAGAATAGAAAAGCAAAGGTGTAATGGTAAGGTTCTATAAGGCATTGGTGAGGCTTCATTTGTAGTATTGTGAGCAGTTTGGGGGCCTTTTTTTTTATAAAAAAGGATGTGCTGAAATTGGAAAAGGTTCATAAAAATGGTTCCATGATTGAAAAGTTTGTATGAGGAGCATTTGATTACTCTGGGCCTGTACTCACTGGAATTCAGAAGAATGGTGGGGGGGGGGGGGGGTCTCATTGAAACGTATCGAATGTTGAAAGGCCTCGATAGAGTAAATTTGGAGAGGATGTTTCCCACGGTGGGGGAAGCCTAAGACCTGAGAGGGCAGCCTCTGAACAGAGGGATGTCCATTTAGAATGGAGATGAGGAATTTCTTCAGCCAGAGAGTTGTGAAAGTGTGGAATTCATTGCCATAGTCTGCTGTGGGTGCCAAGTCATTGGGTATAGTTAAGGCGAAGGATGTTAGTTTCTTGATTAGTCAGGGCCTGAAGGAATACAGGAGACTGGGGCTGAGAGGGAAATGAATCAGCCGTAATGAAATGATGGAGCAGGCAGTGGGCCAAATGGCCTAATTTTGCTCCTATATCTTATGGTCCTGTTGTCTTAACTGCTACAAATTTTATATAGCAATGCCTGCCTGATCTGGCAAAACAATTTGCTAAGTTCCTTCCATTGCATGTGCAGTTTTGTGCACATCATATCCATAGTCCTATATTGTTGCTTTACAAAATACCCACTTCCTCTCGATGGATTAGCGTTAATCTGGTTAGTTTGCTACGAGCATTGGAAACAAGATCAGGGGTAAGTCATCCAAATCTTCAAGCCTAGCCTAGCATTGCAATGAAATCATAGCTAATCAATCTTAACTACACTTTCTTATCCAATCCCATAATAATTAATTCTCTCCCAGATTTAAAAAAAAGTCTACTTTGAACATATTTAAGTATTCAGCCTCCACAATTTTTTTGGACAAGAAATGCTGAAGGCATTTAAGACAGTGTTTTTTTCCCCTCTTAGTTTTAAATGAGCATTTCTTAATTTTGAGGCTATGCTATCTGCCCTACTTTTCCAAGAGGTGACACATCCTCCCACCTTTAACCCTATTAACAAAAATATAGAATGATAAGGTCATTGGCTATAAGATTACTGCACATTCTCCTGAACTCCAGTGAATGCCATCTTGACCTTTCCTTCGTGATCAAGGACATGCTGACTGTGAAGTGTAAGTGCATGATCTGTGGAAGGTTCACTTTTATGCAGCTGCTGAGCCAAGAAAACATAAATAATGTCCAAATTGAAGGTGCGATTGGCAGTTTGTACTCAGAATTGGCTTGCCCACTATATTGGGTCGTGGTCGTTGGTACTTGTTCTGGCTGGATGTCTGTGCCGAGTGATATTCCTCAGGGATTGGTACTGGGTTCTCTGTAGTTTATGATATATCTAAATAACCTGTAGATGGTGTAGCAGGCTGCCAAAGGATATAGTGGGATACAGATCAGTTGCAGATAGGGACAGGAAAATGGCAGATGAAGTTTAACTGAGCCACTTGCAAACTTTTACACTATGGGAGATCAAATATACGAGGACAGTGCACGGTTCATGGCAGAGACATCTGGGTGTCCAAGTCCATAGTTCCCTGAAAGTGGCTACACAGGTTGATGGGATGGAAAAGAAGGAAAATGGCATGTTTGCCTTTATTAGTCAAGCAATTGGGTTCAGGAGTCAGGAAGTCTTGGTGCAGCTCTATAAAACTCTTAAGTCACATCTGAAGTACTTGTTAAATGGTATTGGTCCATGTCATTTAAAAAAAAGTTGGGAACCAAGGGTTTAGTTACACGTTTGATCACCAATTTGGTTTGTGAGTTGAAGGGCTTGTTCCTGTACTGTACTCTTCTACATTCCAAGGTCATTGTAAGCTGCTTCCTTGGTGAAGGTAATCGGATGTTGCACAGATGGCTGCAAACCCAAATAGGAATCTGCTGGAATTTTCCAAGCATGTGTTTATTTTGTAGTGAATTCATTGGGAATAACTCTACCTGAAGGTAACTCGAGCAGCAGAATTTGTTTGAATATAAATGCAGCTGTGGAACTTTTACTAATCCACTCTCCTCCTTACACCTAATATTAACCACAACCTTTATATTTTTGGGATCTGGGTGTCCATGGCAACATGAACATTTATTTCCTGAAGAAGGTTGTGATGAGCAGCCTCCTTGGAGAACTTTATTGAGAGTTCCAGGATTGGGACTTCATGATGCTCAAGGATCGACATGTTATTTTGAAAATGGGGGGGGGGGGGTGTGCAGTGATGGGTTACTCAGCTGGAAGTGCTGCTGACCCCATGCACCTGCCCTCTGTGACTTGTTTATTAGTAGAGGTCATGGGATTGAAAGGTGCTGCCAGAGTAACTTAAGCAAGTAGCTGTAGTGCATTTTGTACAGGTAAGCACTAGAGACATGACGTACCAGTAGTGGAGAAAATGAACACTTAGCATGTTTGATGTGGTGCTAATCAAATGGACTACTTTATCATTGAGGGCCTTGAGCTCCTTGAGTATTGATGGTGGTGCATTCATCCAGGGGACTGCACATCCCCTTCAGAACCTGGATTTCCAGAAGACGTTCGAAAAGGAGCCGCATAGAAGACTCCTCCATAAGATGAAGGTGCATAGAGTTGGGGGTGATGGTTAGAGGATTGGTTAACTAATAGAAAGCAGAGAGCTGGGATACATGGGTGTTACTCTGGTCGGCAATCAGTGGTGAGTCGTGTGCTGCAGGGGTCAGTTCTGGGCCTGCAGTTGTTCATGATATACATTACCGATGGAAGAGGGGACTGAGCGTGGTTTGCAGATGATACTAAATTGAGTGACAAAGCAAATTGTGCAGAGTCTGCAGAGAGATATAGATAGGTCAAGTGAGTGGGCGAGGGTCTGGCATATGGAATACAATGTTGTTAAATACGAGGTCATCCACTTTGGAAGGAAAAAATGGAAAAGATTATTACTTAAATGGTAAAAGATTGCAGCATGCTGCTGTGTAGAGGGACTTGGGAATGCTTGTACAAAAGGTTGGTTTACAGGTGCAGCAGGCTATCAAGAAGGCAAATGGAATGTTGTCCTTCATTCTAGAAGGATTGAATTTAAGAGCTGGGAGGTTATGCTGCAACTGTAGAAGGCCGCACCTCGAGTACAGCATCTAGTTCTGGTCTCCTTACTTGAAGGATGTACTGGCTTTGGAGACGGTGCAGATGAAGTTCTCCAGGTTGATTCCAGAGATTAGAGAGTTAGAATATGAGGAGAGATTGAGTTGCCTGGGACTATACTCGCTAAAATTCAGAAGAATGAGAGGAAATCTTATAGAACCGTATACAATTATGAAAGGGATAGATAAGATCGAGGAAGGAATGTTGTTTCCATTGGTAGGTAAGACTAGAACTAGGAGACATAGCCTCAAGATTTGGGGGAGAAGATTTAGGACGGAGATGAGGAGGAACTGCTTTTCCCAGAGAGTGGTGAATCTGTGGAATTCTGTCCCAATTAAGCAGTGAAGGCTACCTCAGTAAATGTACTTAAGGCAAGATTGGATAGAGCTTTATCTAGTAGGGGAATTAGGGGTAATGGGGAAAAGGCAGGTAGGTGGAAATGAGTCCATGGTCAGACCAGCCATGATCTTATTGAATGGCAGAGTTCCTATTTCTTATGTTCAAATACTAGAATGTATTGGCTTTGCTATCTATCGATTTCAGAATACCAGAATATACCCTAATAGTGCGTTGATGTGAAGGGCAGTCACTCTCACCTGTGGAATTCTGCTCTTTGATCCATCAAATCAAGTTTAATTGTCATTCAAACCATATATGATGCAGCCAGATAAAATTGTGTTCCTCTGGGGCCAAGGTGCAGAAACATACACATGCATTCAAAATGACGAGAAAGGGGAGAAAATAAAGAACATACATTTTTAGACCAAGTCGCTGAGCAACAAGTCCCGCAAATTGAAGGTTACCAGCAGGCCAGCCTGTAATTCCACTGATCCACCACTGGAGGAAGCACTGGGAGAGACCTGCCAGAACCAAGCCTGGACGATATGCTTCAACCCAAGCCTGAGGCCAAGTCCTAGCTACCACCAAGGGTACACAGCTGCCTTGCCACCTGTGCCCCCCACAAAACAAGGGAAGCAGGTCTGTGCAATCAATGTCCAACAGGGTCTTGCAATCACAAAAAAGTGGCCTAGACAATCAATCACGGTTTTACTACATGCGGCCTTCGCGCCAACTTGAAGAACTTCAGTGCCTCTAAGTAGCAGGCAGCAATACAGTCTCCACCCAGGTCAGCTCTTTCAAACCCAGTCCAGCTTCTCCTGCTGCCCGACAGCCAGACTCGAATCCCCTTGAGACCAATACTGTAATGAGGTCTACGCTGAGAGACCTTGGCAAAACCCAGCTGGGTCCTAGTAGATAGAATGTTGTTGTCTAACTTATGACAGCTTCCTTCATTTTGCTGTTGATTGATAGAATACCAGACTACAATAAAACCAAGTTGGATTTGTCCAGCTTTTTATGAACAGGATGTACCTGGATAATTTTCCTCATTGTTGGGTAGATGCCAACATTGTAACTACATAGGAGCAACTTGCCTCCTGATACAAGTTATTGTTAAGTACAGATCTTCAGTGCGACAGCTGATATGTTTTCTAGTTCCAGAGTCGTTGCTGTATCCAGTGCACTCAGCCTTCTCACGAAGAGTGAACTAAATTGACTGAAGATAGATATCAGTGATGGTTGGGACAGTATGAAGAACCATTTAGTAGCTGTTCTGGATGAATGTGGTTGGAAACGCTTCATCCATTAGTATTCGTGTTCTGGCCCCTGCAATGTTGAAGGTGGAGATATGCATTGAGTACCCACCTACACTCAGCTGTCTAATTGTCCACCAGCAGTCACAGCTGCTGTGTTATGATTTCAGCTTTCGGTTATGAAATTTCAGCTTCACTGTTTAGCATTTATGTACTCCTGCGCGGCAGCTGCTTTATACCAGCACCTCATCATTTTTATTTTAGATCTACCTTGTGCTGCTTCCAACATGCCCTTAGTCAAACAAAGGTCAAGCACCTGGCTGCCAGAGTGAGGCGTAATTTGAGTTGTGGAGTTTTGATTACCAGTAACTAAACTGAAGTGGCTTCAAATGTGTTTCACGTAATGTTGTTTGAATTTGCCCCAGTTTGCAGAGGTGGAAGTTCATTATTCATCTGGGCTGTCTTGTGGATCTGTTTCTTAGAAATTTGACTTGGCCAGCTTATCCATCTGAAATATGTGAGAAAATGTTCAATATAAACAGTTTCAGGAATTGCATAAATCTCCTCTTCATGGATATGCTGAACTCTCCTAGACCATTGGAATGTGGACTCTATTAAATAGATTTCAGGTTTAGCAAGCAGTTGTGTCTCTTAACGGCTGTGTCCTTGTACTGAGGAAAGCCCCTGTTTGGACTGAGTTCAAGAATCTATTTTGCATGGTTTGTTTGAATTCTGGTAGTTTTGTGTTGAGTTTGATTTTCTTATTCTTGGGAGAATGAGGAAACTGCATGTCTCCCTTTACAAGGGGCTCTGTTCAGGGTTAGCAGTAAGAGACGCATTGCAATGTGGTTTACTCATATGTAAGGTTCGAATGTTTTAACCTGGTTGTCTTTCACATCCTACTGACCATGATTTGTATTTCTTCATTTGTGCAGTTAGTTTGTTTGGCTGGTAATTAACACAATCGGCGATGGTATGCAAAGCCTTGAAAGACATTGGGATCCCAGTTCCTGCACTCGCTCTACTCTTGCCAGGCACCAGTTGCTGAACTGGCTTAAAAGTTTCCATGTTCACTGTTAATTTAATAAAACTACTTTACACTGTGATTTCTAAAATTGTCAATTAAATAATTGATTAATTACATCCAGTAGACTGGAAAATCTGAAATTTGGCACTATCAAAGTCCCAAGCATCCCTGATTAACCGAGTTTTACTCCTATCTTCAGTCTCTCCAGCTTTTACCTCAACGCTGACACTAGGAGGCAGTCTTGCTATTTTGCCTCTGCTGCTAAGCTTATTGGGCAATGATTGTTAATATGCTTAGTCTTTTGTCTGTTTTAATCCAGCTATACTATTTGCTGTTTTATTCGTTGCATTCATTGTTTGTGTATCCTGATCTATCCCAGCTTCGTTTTAGATTCCCTGTGGTCTATTTTAACATCGAAGATACTGTGACCTAATTTTCTCACCTACCTTCCATTTATAATAATGCTGGCATTCTTATTCATGATGTAGCCTTGTTGCTGGCCAGATTTGTTTAGCCTCTGCATCCAACACATCGTCCTCCAAAACTTCTGCCAACTCCAGAAAGTGATACTACCACAAAACATATTTTTACCTTCCCCCCCCCCCCCAATCCCCGTGCTGCTTTCTGCAGGAATTGCTCCCTCTGTGATTCCCTTGTCCATTAGTCCCTCTTCCCCACTAATCTCCCTCCTGGCACTCATCCCTGCAAGCGGCCAAAGCACTGCACTTGCCCATTCGCCCCTATTCACAACTCCAAGCAGTCCTCCTTCCAGGTGAGGCAACACTTTACCTGCAAGTCTGCTGGGGTTGTCTGTTGTGTCTGGCGTTCCAGATGTGGACTCTGTACATTGATGAGACCCATTGCAATTTGGGGAACTGCTTCGTCAAGCTCCTCTGCTGTATCCACCCAAAGCAGAACTACCCGGTGGCTAAGCCTTTTAATTCTAATTCTGTTTCCAATCCGACTTGTCGGTCTATAGCCTCATTGTGCCAAGATGAGGCCACCCTCCATCTGGGGAGCCTACTACCTGATGGCGAGAGTGTCGATTTCACCTGGTTTAAAAAAAAATTCCCTCCCCCTCCCCACTTATGCTTCCCACACTGTCTTTTTACCTCTTCTCATCTGCCTATCACCTCCCTCTCGGCTGCTCTTCCGTCCCATTCCCCACTCACCTCTCCCATCAGATTCCTCCTTCTCCAGCTTTGATCTGTCTCACCAACCTGGCTTCACCTATCACCTTCTAGCTAACCTCCATCACCTCCCGCCACATTTTATTCTGGTGTCTTTCCACTTCCTCTTCAGTCCTACCGAAGGGTCTCGGCCTGAAACGTCGACTGTACTTTTTTCCACAGATGCTGCCAGATCTGCTGAGTTTCTCCAGCATTTTGTGTTTGTTGCTTTGGATTTCCAGCTTCTGCAGAATTTCTCATGCTTATGTTTACCACACTTTAATATTTTTCATAAAATATCTATTCCAACTTGTAAAATAGTTTATTGCAATTCTATTTTTGTTATACATAAATAGGTTATTTCTTATATAAGGGTACTAAATTATGACAAGGAATTGTATTTCCAGCTTTTAAAAAAATCTTACCCTAGCTCCTACAATTTAAATATTGCTGCTAACAAGTTAAGGGTTAAACCTGAGATTTTGTGATTAGCACTGGTTACATTTTGGAGCTGCAGTAATTAAAGAAGCAATTAAAAGTCTTTATTTTATCACATCCACTGTGTTTAAAAGTTATTTTGCATTAAGGGCTGTATTCTTCTATATAGTTATTCTGACATTATGAGATGAGGATTCCTGAAATTAATATAATAGCTGTTTTTTTTTAAATCAGAATCAGGTTTATTATCACTGACAGAAGTAGTGAAATTTCTTGTTTTGTGGCAGCAGTAGAGTGCAAGACATTAAAAATGAGAAGTAATAATAAGAAATAAAATAAATAGTACAGAAGAGTGAGGTAGTGTGCTTGGACTTTTCAGAAATCTGACTGGAAGAATCTGTTCCTAAAATGTTAAGTGGACTTCTTTGGGCTCCTGGACCACCTTCCTGATAGTAATGAGAAGAGAGCATGTCCCAGATTATGAGGTTCCTTAACGATGCTGTTGGGGTAGTGCAATCCGCACTGGTCAGTGGTCGCAGGTTTGAATCCAGCTGCCTCCTTGCAGGCTTTCCATCCGTGCTGGGTTGACTGTTGAGCTAGCAACTTGGCCTCATTTTTTAAAAAAAAAACAGACAAAATTGCTAAAGGAACAGCAAGGTTGCTGCCAGATGTGGTGCAAGTCACAGAATGGAACAGCAATGATGCACGCTGATTTATTGAAGATGCCCTAACTGGTGGAGAGGCCTATTCCCCATGATGGAGCTGGCCAAGTCTTCAACCCCTCTGCAGCCTCTTGCAACCTTTTGCGTCGGAGCCTCCATACCAGGAAGTGATGCAGCCAGTCAGAATGCTCTCCACGGTGCATCTGTAGAAATTTGCGAGACCAACGTTCAAAGTTTATTTATCATCAAAGTACATATACGTCACCATATACAACCCTGAGACTCCTTTCTGTGCGGGAACGCTCAATAAATCCAATAACCACAACAGAGTCAATGAAAGACCACGCCAACAGTGTGTAAAAGACAGCGAACTATCCAAGTACTGTACGAAAAGAAAGGAAAAAGTAAAAAAAAATTGTAACCCTCTCACCAGGGCTTGTATGCAAAGTTGACCTGTTAGCTAACTGCTAACAGCCACGTGACTCAGCGGTGAGAAGGCCACCTTTCATAAGCAATATAGGTCTAGGGTCAGTATAATTTAGGGTGCAACCAAACAGGAAAGTTGGGATGTTCCGATTAAAAGAACCTCGATTTGAGCAAATGCTGTGAAAATACTGTTCATACACAGTTATTGGTAGCCCAGAAAGCCAGCAAATCGTACACTAACATTAAATTATGAATAAATGTATTTATCAAATTGACAGTTACAGAGAAAAATAAAAGGGCCCATTACAGTTAAATTCACGTTGGAGCTTATTTCTGTAGTCGGGGGTGTATCACTTTACTTGCATGCTGGACTCACAGTCTATGTGAAAGCACTCGTCCCAGCCTGAACTTCCCTCAAAGACCATCTCAAATTAACTGGCTCTGTCTGGAATATTGGCCCTTCCTCCTTGGAGCCATTCTTCTGCACAAAGCACTTATTACAATGGGGACTATCCTTCGAATAGCATTCTGCGGCATCTTCCCTTGTGCCCTGCTTAGCAGCTCCCACCAAAAAAGACCCCAAACCAGACTACTGTCCTTCTGAAATCTCCTGCCCAGCTCTCTAGAACCTTCTTTACAATGACAAAACTGTCAATCCTGATCGGCTAAGTTGGACAAAATGGCTTCTTATCTTTAGTTGAAGCCAAAACACACTTTCCAGCAGGACACATTGCTTTACAGAAAACTGCTAACATAAAATACCTCACAAATCTTAACGACATACATAATAAATCAGCAATGAATATCAAAACATGAGATAAAGAGTCTTTGAAAGTGAGTTGTAGGAACAATTCAGTGATGGGGCAAGTAAAGCTGAGTGAAGTTAGCTCCTCTGGTTCAAGAGTATAAAAGTTCCTATACTTGGTGGTGTGAGTCCTAAGGCTCCTGTATCATCATCTTGGTGGCAGCAGCGAGAAGGGAGCATGACAAAGCTGGTGATGGATGCTGCTTTCCTGTGACGGTGCTCTGTGTCAATGACCCGAGATGGACTAGGCCATAGCCACTACTTTTTGTAGGATTTTCCTTTCAAGAGTGTTGGTGTTTTCATACCTTGTGATGCAGCCAATCAATATATTCTCCACAACACATCTGTAGAAGCTTGTCAAAGTCTTAGATGTCATGCCAAATCTTCATGAGCTTCTAAAGAATCTAGAAGTCTTTGGTGATATATCATATCTCCTCAAACTCCTAAAGAAGTATAGCTGCCTGCATGCCTTGTTCGTGATTGCTTCAATGTGTTGGGCCCAGGATTGATCTTCTGAAGTATATTTAAGTATTCATGTCATAATTTGTAATTGGAATGAGACAGAAGCTTGGAATGACAATTCAAACGATTACACTAATATTCCCATATTTAGGGTTTGATGAAGGTATATTTGATTGAAGTTGTATTGCTGGTTATGGTCTGCACTTGGAAAGTACATTTTACAGATTTTTTTTCTTTGGTGAGTGAAAATGAAGCTAGGATAAGTGAAACTATAATGAGTGACATTAGTTAAATCAGGAAAATGTAAGTTAGTCAGAAGACAACCCATGATTTGTTCATTTTAGTTACTTTTAACTGTTCATTTTGTTAGATTCAGACCCAGGACTGCTGGCTTGGGGCCACAGCTTAATTGAACTCAAGTCTCAGTTCCTTTTGGCCGTGATGACAGCAGCCCTCTTCATTTCTTACATTCTTCTGGGCGACAGGAAGGGTTTGCATTTATATAACTTTTCACGCTTTTTTAAAAACCTTTTCCGGACATTGTTTCCTTGTTGTTCCTAGCTCGGTTCCTGTATTACAATAGGATTTTTTTTTAAATGGGCTCTAATATGATCATTATCTGATTTGGAACCAAGTGTGATGAAAGGGTGAAATGGACTCAGTTTAAAAACAGCGAGGGAAAGTCTTTTGTTTTATGCACAATGATTGGCTGAAACAAGCTTGCAAAAAAAAAGCCTCGATTGTTCTGCAAGTTTCCCGTTTGCTGCTCGATGTTGTTCCAATCGAAGAACCAGAGTTACCCAGTTGAATTCTTTCTGTGTTATTTTGCCATTTCAATATCCCTGTCTCTGGCTTGTGGTTGAACAGTTCCCTCCAAATTTCTCAATATCAGATTATATATCCTCCGGTGGAAATCCTCTCAGTGGAATACAGCAGCCTTCAGGGTGTGCAGTTCATGAGTTTCAGAGGGAAAGTGCAAAAGATAATGGTTTCTAGAGTTGGACAAGGTGTGTGAATGAGTTGCAGGACTACGAACAAGCTGGAGTCTTGTGGAATTTTGCTGCATTGCCACTGTAAGTAGAGCCAACATCAGAGAATTATAGTTTTCAGTGCCGAATACAAGTGCAGGGATCAACACAAAGCATCATCTTCACTTGTATTTATCTGGGTTGCCATTAGAAAGTTTATTTGTCCTGTTCATTCTTAAGATGAATATTTTCAATTTGTTATTTTATACTAAGAAAGTTCTACCCTTTAAAAAAAAATCTTTCAAAGTATGTTTCATGAATTATGTGCCTGAAGTGCTTTAAGTTAAGTCCATTGCTATTAATAGTGTGTTTGTGAGTGGTGTACGTGGTCAGTGGTGTGATGGCATCCACACCGGATTTCAAGGTGAGTGGTCCTGAGTTCAAATCTGGCCAGCTCCTTCCACGTTTTCCATCTGTACTGGATTGCATGTCACGCTAGCAACTCAGCCTTGTAAAAAAAAACAGACAAATGCTAAAGAAATGGCAAGGTTGCCGCCCGATACGCCACAAGGCGTGGAAAGAAGAAACATAAAGTGATGTTTGTACTACTGTTTTCTTAAAATTATCAATTATCAAAAAGTATAATTGTACACTTCACACTGCAAATTTTGGGTTGTTGCAAGAGGAAGCTTTTTTTAAGCTATATATTGCAGCAAGATTCTTGTGGTTACAAGTGTATCATTGGTAAATGTATCAGACAAATACTGAACAAGAGGAAATTCTATTGGTTCAAATGTGATTTTATACAGTCCAGATAAATATACTGCAAGCAAAGACTTTGACATTTTGTCGCATTCGTTCAGATCTTTAAACAAAATCTCCAGTGGGTTCATACACATTGAATTTTATTTAATGCAGTGGTTAACATGAACAAATGTATTTTTCAAGTGCACTAAAGTAACAATGTTTCTGCTGAATTACTCAGGAATTACAGGCAAAGATGTACAGTGCCTTCAATATAGGGTACATTTGTAAATGCTACTCAGTCAGCTGCTCTGAGTAATCCAATTCAGCAAATCATAAAGTTTGTATCGTCTGGTTTTCCTCAACAAATGAAGTGCATAATAGTTTTCACTTCAGTGCAAAAACTAAATTTTCAGTTTGTATTTTGCTCAATGATTCCTTCCATAGAAAGACCAGAAAATAGTGTTGGAAATGAGTGATGAAAGCTGGTCAATGCCTGTTTAACTTGTATGTTTTTTCAAAATTTAAATCTGGATTTTTTTTTTAATGGTAGCTGCATTGCTTGGGTCCTTAAGAGTAAAAGGCCTGTGATCCTTGCCTAGTCTAGTCTATTTGTGCCCCAAGTCCAGTAGAATTATAGTTGACTTCTCTCTGTACCCTACAGTAGCCCTGAAAGTCAGTAATTGTATTAAAACTGATTCCTAAAGATGGACCACCTCAGAGCTTTGTGTCAAGTTCATTTCTCTAGAAGCATTAAAAACATAGATTAAAGATTTGTGTGTCTCATAAAGCTGCAAATTATGGTGCCAGAGAGCTGAGTACAATCCCAAGCTTGGTGGTTGTTTGTGTGGAGTTTTCTCTGTAACCATGGCTTTCTTCTGTGTGTTCCGGTTTCTTCCCACATCCAAAAATGTGCTGGTTGATAGGTTAATCAGCCACTTAAGTTACCCCAGTGTGTAGGTGTGTGGTTGATTCTGAGGCTGAGTGGCAATGTGGAAAGAATGAGTGTAAATGGGTGGTTACTGGTCAGTGAAGACTGTGTGAGCCAAAGTGACTGTTTCCACACATCTTTCCATAACTCTAAGGAGCATCATTCAAGAGAGGCACACATTCATTTACTATCATTGCCACCAGTGGTTTCTAAGCCTGCGTTAAAAATATCTGAGGGACACTGGAGGTTACTTCACTGACAGAAAACAAAAATATGGATGATTGCACGGCCTTCTGTCACATCCTTTTTTGCAAATGTTGCAGCAGTGATTAATCTATCCAATTTTTCTGAAGCTACATAAAACAAGTTAGCTGAAGTGGTTAAATCAGCGAGACATCATAACTTGTAATGTATGCTGCAGTTGCCTGCCAAAGGAAAGACAGTACACATGGGACAGTGATCAGTTCTGTTTCATGAGTGGAGAATGTACTGCTATTTTGGATTATTGTGGGACTGTGTTGAAAAAGATTACAGTTCACAAATGAACTATAGTATCTGCCCAAGCTACTGGGCCTGAAAACTAATCATGAAGTCTTCACAGTAGATTTTAATGCCATCTTTTCAAATATCTGTAATCATTAAAGGCAAAATGGTAACAAGCTCCAAAATAGGTGAAACATAAAATTGAGGAACAGCATGAAGCATTTTGAAAAGAATGGGTTAATGGTGGATTGTCAGCATGTAACCAACTTAACTGAATCTATTGGACAATGAAGATTCGGTATTGATGAGGGTGGAACATTTGATAAAGAATACAAATGATGTAGCAAGGCATTTGACACAGTTCCACTTGCCACCTTTATCACCCAGATAAAAATCAATGAGATTTAGGGACTTGACAGGTATAGAGGAAGCAGTCTTGAGGGAGGAAAATGGGATTTGTTAGAGCAGGGTTTCCCAAACTTTTTATGCTGTGGATCGCTACCTATTCGAGGGGTCCATGAACCCCAGGTTGGGAACCCCAGTGTAGAGGTACTGAAACGTCAGCATTGTCACGGGCTGATGTCTGGGCTGTGTGACTATGTCTTTGACTTGACTGTAAGAGCTACGGCTAATGAAGTTCGTTGATCTTATCAGTATTGCTAGAGAGAAGAAAAAGGTTGGAGGCCTTGACTTGACTCTCTGCTACTGCCTATACCAGCTACAAAGTGCGATGCAGCCACTTGTCAAAGCTACTTCAAAAAGAGTC
The DNA here is from genome assembly GCF_030144855.1 of Hypanus sabinus. NCBI lineage: Eukaryota > Metazoa > Chordata > Chondrichthyes > Myliobatiformes > Dasyatidae > Hypanus > Hypanus sabinus. Next base: position 49,502,465 of record NC_082713.1, read on the forward strand.
CTCAGTCTATTGCCAAACAAGACAAAGGGCAGTAACTATTTAGGAGAACCATCTCAAAGTACTTCTCCAAGTCAACATCGCTTTACCTTGGATCATTTAATTACTGAATCAAAGTCCTGCAAATCCCTGCCTGATGGTGTATCTGTAGCACAAGGATTGCAGAGGTTGAAGGTGACAATCCATGGCCACCACTTTAAAGGTTTTTGTGAATGGGCATTAAATACTGGCTTTGACGTTCCTTGCTTAAGCAGATAAGAAAGAGGAGAAAGCTGGAATAGTCCATTCAGTCCCATGAATCAGCTCCACAGTTCAACATTATTGATCCAATACCTCTAAAGCTATTTCTGGTTGTCTGCAAGATCTTTGATTCCTAGTACAAGTTGAGTACCCCTTATCCAAAATGCCCGACTCTGGAAGTATTTTTCAGATTTTGGATTTCTTTCAGATTTTGGAATATACTGTATAATGAGATAGCTTGGGATCACCATCATTACTGACTCTGAATTTATGTGCTACTGGTAAGCAGTCTTTGTCTTACACATGTTCGTCACATGTGTACTGATGCAGACGTTCAGCATGTTAGATTTTCTTAAATTTCTGCAAACAGCTTTCTGAATATTCAGTTACCTTCAATTTTCAGTTTGTTGTGATAATCTTTGCTTGTTTTGTAATCAGCATACTGTTAAGTGGTGTATGTTCACTCTGATGCTGACGAATCTACTCTTTTGAGATTTTCACAATCAAGGTGTTCACTTTTCACCTGATGCAGTGTTTTTCTATTTTTCATTAACTTCTGTTCATTACATGTATGAAGTCACTTCTCAGAACTGTCTGGCACGCCTGTGTATCGCCTGGAAACCTTCACAACACCTTGCGGAATTTTCTGTTTGTGATGTCATGTCAGCACTCAAATAATAGTTTGGATTTCGGAGGTTTTTGTATGACTGGAATTTCAGATAAGGGATACTCAACCTGTAAATGCTGAAATCTATCTATTTCAGTTTTAAATGCTGCCAGTGACTGAACATCCTCAAGCCTCATTATGTTATGTGCAGTTCCTCATTTTCACAACTTGTGTGGCTTCTATGATTGGCTCAAGACTTGAGAGAAGCTATGCTGCCTGAAACTTTTAGATGTGCAGCATTTAATTTTCCCCCCCACATGTATACATCAAGGTTGCTTAATGTCATTTTCTGTAGACAAGAGAACCAAATCATTATTAATCTGAATCGATGCAGCACAGAAAACACGAAAGGTAAAGAACGCAATCGTAATAGAAAATGTATTAAATGTAAGTACATAAGACAACTTGTATACGTTGATTGTATGCCCATAAGGTGATGCTAGGCTGTACAGGTGTGTTAATCGGTCGTGCTGCTTGTGGAAAGTAACTGTGTATGAGTCTATTGGTCCTGGCATAGATGCTGCGTAACCTCTTCACTAATGGGAGTTGGACAGGCAGACTGTGAGCAGGGTGAGATCCTTCATGATGTTACTGGCCCTATTCCGGCATCTTCTGTTCCAAGCAGTGATGCAGTTTGTTAGGTTGCTCTCCACCACGTATCTGCAGAATGATGTGAGTGGATGTGCAAAATCCAGCCTCCTCAGAAAGTAGAGGCGTTGATGAACATTCTTGTCTGTGTAGGATGTGTTCTGGGATCATGAGAGGTTGTGTTTGATGTGCGCTCCCAGGAGTTTGAAACTGCTTGCCGTTTCCACCTCTGTGCCGCCCGTGTAAAGGGACAGGGGTGAGTGGTGCAAGTTCCCTTGAAGTGATAATTATCATCCTTGTCTTGTTGACATTGAGGAAGAGGGTATTTGTCTGGGACTCTGTCTTAAGCTCTTCCACTTCCACTGTTGGTTGTTGATGATGAACCCTACCATTGTTGTGTCATGGGAGAAACTGACAATGTGATTGCTCAGGTGTTTGGCCATGCAGTCGTGTGTGAGCAGAGTGTTCAGCAATGGGCTCAGCACACAGCCCTGGGGATGCACCCATGTTGGAAGGAGGAGCGGTTATGCATCCTGGTTATCTGTTCATCAGGAAGTCCAACACCCAATTACGCTGTGGTGCATTAGCCCTCGGGTAGCAGTTTGCAAAGGAATATGGACAATAATCTGTTCCCAGATACTGTAACTGATTATTTGGCAGCAGCACACTTTGTAGCTCTGCTGTCACTTGGGGCATTTGGCCTTGTGTCTGGGAATGTTAACTGTGTGAAACTGAATCTGGTAGTTTCTCCTGGTGACCCCAGAATGTCCAGCAAATACTTCATAAAATGGATAGTGTGGCATTGTAGTAAGAGTAGTTCAAATCTAGGCTTCTTCATCCTGCCACCTCCCACCCCTGTCCCAAAATCCCAGTTACCAAAGGGGATGATGCAGAATGATGTAAGTATGGATGTACAAAGTCCAGCTCTCTTCAGCCTCCTCTCAGTAGAGTCATTGGTGAGCTTTCTTAACTGTGTAGGATAAATTGAAGGTGTTTTCCTGGCCTTAGCGAGCAATTAGCTGGTGCCACAAGTTGAAAGCTTACAGGTCAACTTACAGAGAAAATTGTCAAGGAAAAGTAAAATTAGATGTTCTTCAGAATAAAGGGAAAACAAACCATGTCATGTCATATCAAATCGGGTTCTTCAAAACATTCAAGTGATTGTCAAAGAGCACTGATGAAATCAGCACAATCTGTCTCTGTGTTCAAAATGTAAACTGCAAGGCAAATGTTTTTGTACACACTCCCAGAGGGAGTTTAAGAATTCTTGCTATGCTGCTATTTCAACATAGGTCGCAAAAAGCACACAATGTTTCTTCATTTTATGGATAGGAGAATTGCAGGAAATAGTTTGAGTTGGGCAGTTGAAACATCCTGTGTGTAAAGTTTGAAAGAGACCAGAAATCTGCACTGTTTTCTTAGGCTTTGCATTAACATTGAACTTCCAAACACACAATTCTTTCCCCACCTTGCAGGGAGTTTGCTTCCGAAACTTTGTTTAAAAATAACATATTACTGTTGCAGATGATAACTTTTTCTGCTGTTTAATTAAACTATCGTAAATGACTTTAGATTGCAAAATTTATTTGAAAATAATTTTGTGTGGGCAGTTAACACTCTTCATTGCAAATGGAAATGATCTGGCATTCTGTTGTGGATCAAAGAAAGCTACCGCAGTTATTATTAAATCCAGTGAATAACGCTAACAATTTTAGTGTATACATGGTAGGTGTTTGTCTACAATTGGGCATAGAAATGAAAAAAAATCTCTAATTACTTTCAGCCTGCATGTGTTACTCTGCATAAGCTTTGAAAATGGAAGGATTTAGAAAGGATTTTGTTCAGCATTTTATAGTGTAGAGCTGTGCAGAAGTGATACTCCGCTGTTAGAAAAGCACTGGGGACTCGATAGGCCGTTCTAGGATATTACATCTATTTATATCACTGTGCTTTATGAAGGTCTCATAAAGAGTTAAAAAAAGATTTTTAAGAATAGTTCAAGGGATGAGGGATCTCAGCTACAAGGTTAGATTAATTGAGCTTAATGTTACTTTCTGAACTAAGGTAATGATCACAAACAATAAAAGCTATAGGAGGAGCATAAGCAAAAAGCTTTTATTACGGCAGCGATTAAAACTGGCTCTTGAAGGATGTCCGTTTAGAACATAGATGAAGAATTTCTTTTGCCAGAGGGTAGTGAACCTGCGGAATTCATTGCCTCTGATGGCTGTGGAAGCCAAGTCATTGGGTACATTTAAAGCAGAGGTTCACAAATTCTTGATTATTAGGAGTGTCAAAGGTTGTGGAGAGAAGGCAGAACAATGAGTTTGAGTGTGATAATAAACCAGCCCTGATGGAATGGCAGAGCAAACTCAAGGTGCCATATGGCTGAATTCTGCTCCCATGTCTTATGGTCTTGTGAAGTGCTTCTTAAAAGTATGTGGTAAAAGTACCTGAAAACACAAGTATAATTAGAAATACAGAATTCATGTTATATTCAATATTACGGCCAGTAATTTCTTCCAGCCAGGGACACGTTTTATGTCTGCACCTGTACTGTTATGAACTTCTGTTCCTTGAAGTACAAGCTCTGAGGAATTATTAGAACTGAGTTTTATACTAAGAGGTCAAGCTGACTTTAATATGCTGAAATTCATTTTTCAGAGTAATATACATATTTGACACTCTTCTAGTTAAATGATTCTTACTGTAAATAACTTTTTGACATCTATACTATCTAACTCGGTAACACCTTGCTGGCATTATCTATGTTATTTTGTTTATCTTCAGGAACCCAAATTTGTCCTTCTATTGTGCTTCTTTCCTATAATTTCTTCACTGGGAAGAAGCACAACTAAAAATTCATAGAATGCAAGCCTTCTTTTCATGTAACAACATGAAAAATACATTGTTGATATTTGGTCTTTATTGTGTCTTTTATTATTTGTATGCCAAAGGAATGCTGTGGATTCCCTTTTTTGTTGGTGGCTAATCTTTAAATCTTTTCCAGTACACCATCTTTGCCTCTCAGTTTGCAATTCCACTCAGATTCTTTTGTAATCGGCTTGATTCCCACTGGTATTTCAATCCTGATGCTTGCCATAAGCAATCTCTTTTATTTTGCTTTAACTGTCTCTGTATCTCTTTCATTGTCCAATTTGTTCTTTCTTTGTTCCTCATGGGAATTTGCACCAATGATATGTGCACCATCTTTATAAAGGCAGCCCATTGTTCTGATTACTTTGACAATTCCTTTCCTGCTACTGGTGTTGCTCAACACGCTGAGTTCCTCTAGCTAGCAGTTTGCTTGTTGCACCATTGTTCTGCTATAATTTTGCTTCTCAGCTTCTGGTTCCAGTTTACCTGGGCCAGATCTGCATTTGTCCCTTTTAAATTGCCATTCCTCTAATTAGTGCTCTTGCTTTTCTATTATTGCGAACCTAAATTGTGTGGTGATCATCATCTCCTAAGGGTTGCTCCACTGAAACTTTGACCCACCTTATATGACTCATCAGATGTGGTAATGCTATTATTACTGGGCCAGGAACGTACTGCTCTGGAAAATTAGCCTAAACCGATATTCTGTGGTTCCAAATAGTAGGCCCTCTATTGATTCTGGTTGTCCTTGGATTTTATGTCCTAGCTGTCTATGCAAGCCAGGGCAGTACAAAATGAAGAGCAAGCTATTGCCCCTGGTGGCAGCCTCCCCCTCTCTATGCAGCTTATGAATCCAAAGAAACAGCAGAGACCGATACAGTTTTGCACCAGCAGATTTGCAGGAATTGGCAATCAGCATTGAACTCAACTTAAGACTGCCCTAAGGATTGTAGTTCTGGATCCTTCTCGGGGTTTGCTCCTGAAGCCTTCTCCTTGAGTCTGTTGCCACAAGGCAGTGGAGGGTTGAGATCAGAGTTTCCTTTTCCTAGGTGAGCTGCCAACCACAGCTGATGAGCCCCATCTGTCCAAAGTGTCTTATTTTAAGGCACCTTTTTAATGACCTGCCTTTGCCCCTTCTTCCGTCAGTAGAAATGGTTCTGTTGAACTTCGTAGCTAAACCACACGAGGGCCAGGGACTGGACTTGGTTGCCAGAGGCTTTTTGAGATTTGTGCCATTCAGAGCATTTGGCAGGTAGCGGGAGCTTATCTCTCTACAACCCCCACCTCCCAGCTATGATAATCTTAAGGAACTGGTTCCTAAATTTCAAATATAGTTTGATAAATTACGGTACTATTTTTTATGTTCTTCATAGTTGGCACTAGCATGCTTACTGCAACAAATTTTCTTTGACAGAATCTCAACTGGAGGACATAAAACATTGTGAAAACAAGCTGTCTTTGTAACTTAATAAATGTAGTGTCAGATAAGGTATTGAGTTATGAGAATCATAAAAATTGAATGAGACATGGCAACCGAGCACCTCCGCTCCGTCCGTCACAATAGACAAGACTCCCAGTTGTCACCCACTTCAACTCTGCCTCTCATTCCCATCTAGATATGTCCATACATGGCCTCCTTTACTGCCATGATGAGGCCAAACTCAGGTTGGAGGAGTAACACCTCATCTACCATCTGGTAGCTTCCAGCCTGGTGGTATGAACATTGAATTCTCCAATTTCTGGTAATTCCCTCCCCCAGGTCCCTCTCTGCCTCTCTCCCCTTTCAACTTTCTACTTCTTTATCTCTACAGTTCTTTCATGCTTATCCCTTCCCCTTCCCCCCTTTATCTTTCCTCTGATTGGTTTTCCACCTGGCGCCTCCAGGCCCTACCCCCTCCCCTATCTCTATTACTGGGCTTCAGCCCTCTCTCCACCCCCCCCCCCCCACCATTCCTGATGAAGGGTCTCGGACCGAAACGTTGGCTACTCTTTTCTCACGGATGCTGCCTGGCCTGCTGAGTTCTTCCAGCGTTGTGTACGTATAAAGTTGAATGATCTTGGTGGAAGTCCTAATTGTGTTTATGACGGTTAACTACAGTAGATATTGATGAGGGAGAGGCAAAATCAGTTGGATTCCCTTCACTGGCACTGTCTAGAGTCTATTAATGAAACATTGAAGGATGTTGCTTTCCATTTTAGAAAAGCCTATGAGAATCAAGTTTATTATCACTGGTATACTGTATTGTTCAAAAAAAACTAATTCTGTCAAGCGAAGGTGCTTTCAAAAATAATGAACTGAAATGTTTCTAACTGTCAAAAAAAATTACCATAAAGAGCAGCAAGCAGTAATACACTAAACCAAGTCAATATTTGATGTGATCATCGTTTGCCTTTAAAACTGCATCAATTCTCTTGGTACACTGTCATGCAGTTTTATAAGAAAATCAGCATTTTGGAGAACTTGCCACGGTTCTGCAGACTTTGGCTGTCTCACTTGCTTCTGTTTCTCCGGGTAATCCTAGACAGCCTCGATGTTGAGATTAGGGTTCTGTAGAGGCCGTACCATCTCAAACCATTTTAAAAAAATACCCAGGGTGCCTCTGACCTTTGTACAGCACTGTACGGTACATCGTGAAATTTGTTTTGTGGAAGCATTGTAGTGTGAGACGTAAAATTACTATAAACTAAATACAAGAACATTTTACTATGCAAAATAAATAAAGCAAAAGAGAAATAACAAGATGTGGTCATGGGTTCGTGGACCATTCAGAAGTTAGATAGCGGAGGAGAGAAGCTGTTCATGTATTGAATGGTGAGGGGCTTTAATAATGGATGGAACCTTCTTGAAGCACCACCTGTTAAAGATGTCTTTGATGGCATGGAGAGTCTGTTCACACTGGAACTGGCTTAGTCGATAGCCTCTTGCAATCCTGCCCATTAGATACTCATTACCAGGCTGTGATGCAACCAGTAAGAATGCTCTCCTTTGCCTACCTGTAGAGATTTGTAGGAGTCTATGGTGAGACACCAAATTTCCTCAAACTCCTAATGGTGAAGAGTCACCGGCATTGTTTGTAATTGTAAGAATGTGCTGGGCCCAGGATAGATCCTGAGTTATTGATGCCCAGGAACTTGAAGCTGCTCACTCTTTCCACCACTGACTCCCTCAATGAGAACTGGTGTGGTCCTCCCAACTGCCCCTTCACAAAGTCATTAACATTCACACCAAAGTTTATAGGTGAAGAATGTATCTAGGCGGTGTGGCAAAATGCTGCCAGTGCACGTGGAGTTGAATCATCATGAGAATTAACTTGGCGAACTTCGGGAAAGGTGTGAGATCTGTAGTAGACCAATATTGTGGTTTTTTTAAAAAGCCCTAATACATTATGAATGTAACTTTAAGATGTTTGATAGGACCTACGCTATTCATTGTTTTGTGCTTGGTCCCTTGTTACTCTTGGCTGGATCCTTTTCCAGAAAAGAAATATATTTGCATTAGTAAAACATCTTTCTTGTTTTCAGAATGTTCCAAATTCTTCTTTGCTAATTTAAGTGTAATCATTGTTTTGTAGGCAGACAACGTCTACAAATGCTAATACCATTATCATGTATCTGCAGCTTACATTTGTGGGTTTTATTTCTTTCAGAAGAACTGGTCCTGGGATAAGACCTTACACATGGCACTTGGCCAAGTTATCAGAGGGACAGCCTGAGGCCACTACGATGCCCTATTCATCAGGGTCTCTTAGTTTGTCATGGCATTCGGGATATGATTCCAGGTGAGTTTATGTGACAGTTATTGCATATGACAGTTAGAATTGCTGATGAGATAGAAACGAGATGTGTAAAAAGTACTAGTTATACTCATTTTTTCCCAAGACTTAAGAAAATCTTCAGCTCAGATCAGGGTCCAAGTCCACTAATCCAAGCTAGCATGTTAATGGAAGAGCTCTAGTAAACTTAATTGCCTCTGGGCTTATGTAGGGGAAAAATCATTTGGAATTTCTATTTGTGATTGATTCTCAGAGACACATGTTAAATGTGCCCATGTGAGTGTTTTAGGGTTGATTAGATTTGAACATGATGATATTTGCTTGAGTGAAGAATGTGATTTGTGTATAGCATTGGGAATAACCAGTGCTGTAGAATCGGAGAGAAAATCTGCAGATGCTGGAAGTCTAAGCAACACACAATCAGATACTAGCATGTGACTTCCTTTATAAAAGAAAAGAGAAAGAGTAAATATTAAAACAACAAGAGTATGGCAATGCTGAAAATTTAATGTTTCTGTAATTCTGTTCTTTGTATGTTTATGATTTGTTCTGTGACGACTGCTGATTAACAGGAATCATTCTATGTATTCTAATTACACTGGGGCCCAAAGTCTGCAGTCCAGCCAAGAAAAGTATTTTGCTGGAATTTATGTTAATATCTCATTTAATGATGCTAGTTTTAGCTTCTCAACTACATTAAGCATTTTAAATCCAGAGTTTCATGCTGTTCTTTAGTATAAATATGTGCATAATGAATTTTACTATTTAGTTTTCTTACCCCGTGGAGGATAAATATTTATTGCACAGTTCTTTAAACAAATTTGTGGGGTTTTTTTGTTTCCTCTGTCTTTGTTCTTCATTATGTCATTGTCTCCCGCAGCAATATAATTATATACATATAAATATACAGAAGGATAGAAGCCTCCAGCCAGTCCAACAAGCACGACTCTTCAGTGATAATGAAACTAAGTATCATGACTATCACAAGGTGAAGAGAGAATATCAAATTTTGAGATTCCCTGGGCTAAATACATAGAATAAATAAGATTCACAGTACAAAACAGACCACTTAGTTCAACTAATCTTAGTGCTGCCCTGACTTAATTACATTAAATTATTTTCTTACTTGCGTATTTAACTGCTTCTACTTAAAGGCATTTAAATTACACACCACTTACCATTCTCTGGGTAAATACATTTCATTTTTCACTTGATTTATTCCTAGTTACCTTGTTTAAGAGTCTATTCTATTCTCTTCTTCCAAGTACCTTTTATCTACCCCCCCTTAACAATTTTTACTGCTGATTTTTTTTCCCGTTATCCATCCATTCCTCAGTAAGTGAAACGAGACCCCAACTTGCTATAGGTGCTTAGGTAACCGTGATTCCTTAGTATCTGTTGGACACCATTGGATCAGTTCATGACTGATTTGTAGCAGAATTTTGTAAACTCTCCTTAGTTCTATATTCTCTTAAAAATATCAAAATAGAAAATGCTGGAAACGCTTAGTGGGTCAGGCAACATTTATAGAAAGAAAAACAGGTAATTTCAGGTTTAAAAACTCTCCTTTCCCGGATCTGATGAATGTTAACTGTTTCTTTTTCCATGAATATGTGTAGTTTTTCTGGCATTTTATGTTTTTATTACTGTAGCCATTAATACTCTTCCATAGCCTTTGAGAAAATCAAGTTTAAATAAATTAAAGATGCAGGTAAGATTAAGCAGGCAAAGTACATAATGATTCCTGTTTGGGAGGAGCATGATGGCTTGATTGGTTGAGGAGTGTCATAACTAAAACCTCACACACAACAAGGCATGGCATCAAAGGTTACGAAGAGAAGGCTGGGTACTGGGGTTGAGGAGGTAGTATAAAAGGGTCAGCCATGATTGAATGGCAGAGCATACTCAATTCAATGGGCCAGGTGGCCTAATTTTGCTGCTATATCTTATGGTGTAAGACCACAGAACTGATTGTGTACTTGAGTCGGGAGAACACACCAATCCTCATCAAGGGGTCATTGGTGAAAAGAGTAAGCAGCTTTCAGTACTCACCTAGGTGACCAATCGCCCTCCTAGGTGTCAAGATCTCAGAGATCCTATCCTGGCCCAACACTTCGATGCAATCACAGAGAAGACACAGCAAACTCTTACTTTGTTAGGAGTTTGGGGAGGTTTGGTATGTCACCAAACACACTTGCAAATCTCTGTAGGCATGCAGTGGAGCAAATTCTAACTGGTTGTATCACAGTTTGTTGTGGAGGCTCCACTGTGCAAGATTGCAAGAGACTGCAGAAGCCAAATGCAGCCAGCTCCATGACAGGTACTGTGTTATCCCACCTACGAGGACATTCTCAAGAGGTGGTGCCTCAAGAAGGTGGTATCCATCATTGAGGTCCTTAACCATTCAGGACATGCCCTCTTCTCATTTCTACCATCGGGGAGGAAGTACAGGAGCCTGAAGACACCACCACCGCCCCTCAACTCAACAATTCAAAAAGCGCTTCTTCCCATTTGCCATTAGATTTCTGAATAATCCGTGAACACTACTGTTTTTTGTACCATTTATTTACTTTGTAAATTACTGTACAATAATTTCATCTGTGCACCATACTGCTGCAAAACACCATTCCACATCATATAATATAATGGTTCTGATCCTTTTTGACTATTTGACAATGCAAGTGTCCTATTATGTGAAACTAAAAGGGCAAAAAAAAATCTCTCCAAACCTCAACAAGTGTAAATGAGTTGCAGGAGATAATCACATCAAAAACACAATCATATAGAAATTTACAACACAGGAGGCCAGTTAGCTCATCATGTCTATTCTAGGATAATCCCATTTTCCGTCTTTTGGTGTGGAGCCTTCCTAGTTCTGATTCTTCAAGTACTCATCCAGCTACTTTGAGAGTTTCAGCCTCCATTACCATTTCATACAATGAGATCCAGACCCAAACCACTTATTGATTTAATTAATCATTTTCAAACCAGTAAACTTTTCAAAAAGATTAATGAAACCTGCCCCACTAACCTTAAATACAGTCCCTCTTATATTAGAGGCGTCGTGATTATGAAGAACAGAACTTCACACGGTATTTCACGGTACCAATAACTACTCTTGGTCCAAAAGGTCGACTGTTTATTCTTTTCCATAGATACTGTCTGACCTGCTGAGTTCCTCCAGCATTTCATGTGTATTGCTCTGGATTTCTAGCATCTGCAGAATCTCTGGTGTTTATAATACTTCAAGGGCAAGGACAGTATCTTTCATATTCAAATCATCATGCAATAAATGCCAGCGTACTATTTGTCTTCTAATTGTTTGCTGGACTTGCATATTAACGTCCACTGGTCTTGTGCACAGGTCCTTTTGAACACCCTCACTTTTCACATCTGTCTCAATTTTTAAAAGTTGCTCTTTTGTTTCCTATGTTTCTAGCAAAGTGGATGATTTCTCACATTTCCGCATTATACGAGGGGTGATTGATAAGTTGTGGCCTAAAGTAGAAGGAGATGAGTTATTAACTTCAAACTTTCTGCATAATCATTCAAAGAGTTGACCTGCATGTGTATGTAAAGAGAGCTGTATAACTCATCTCCTTCTACCCTGGGCCACGAACTTATCAATCACCCCTGCCGTGGACACTTTCTGGAGGTCCAAGATCCATATGCTCCACAGCCGTTGGACTAAGTGTGTAAATATAGGAGGAAACTATGTTAAAAAATAAATATGCTAGGTTTCTAAAATTGATTCTTTTACCTTGGGCCACAAACTTATTAATCACCCCTCGTATGTCATCTGCCATATTCTTACCGAACACACACTGTGGCCACTTTATTAAGGTCACCTGTACACCTCGTTAATGCAGATATCTAATTAGCCACTGCATAAGAGTATGCAAGACATTGTCAAGTGGTTCATTTGTTCTTCTGACCAAACATCAGACAGAATAAGATGAAATATGATCTAAGTGACTTTAACTTTGTTGAAGTTAACTAAATTAACTTTAATCATTTAATAATCATATTTTCCAAATTATTGTTGGTGCCAGCAGAGTGGTTTGAGTATCTCAGAAACTGCTGGTCTCGGAGTTTTCACATACAACAGGCTCTAAAGTTTACAGAGAATATTGCAAAAACAAAATACAACAAACATCCAGTGAGCAGCAGCTCTGGGATGTAAACACCTTAATAATGAGATGGCTCAGAGGAGCATGGCCAGACTGGGTCAAGCTGACAGGAAGGGAGCAGTAACTCAAATAGCTATGCGTTACAGCAGTTGTGTACAGAAGAGCACCTCTGAACACGCAACACGTCAAACATGAAGTGGATGGGCTACAGTAGCAGAAGACCACACCAGATTCCACTCTGTTACTTAATAAAGAGGCTACTGAGTGTATGTGCATATCTGTGATGCCTACTAAACAACTCACTGCTACTTTGTATGAGTACGAACTTTGGATATATTTTACTTGGTCCCTCCTCCCAAATTATGATTGTGAACTCCCAGGTTCCCTGAAGTTACAACTTCCTAACCTGAAAAATGACTTGCTTTTTATTACTATTTGTTTTCCTTATGTTCTGCACTCCATTGTGCTATTACAGCTTAGGGCATTAGAATTCAGAGTTCAATTCCTGTTTCGCTCTGTTTTTAAAAAAGCTTTGTACATTCTTCTCATGGGTGCTCTGGTATCCTCCCACAGTCCAAAGATGCACTGGTTAGTAGGTTAATTGGTCATTGTAAATTGTCCTGTGGATAGACTGGGGTTAAACTGGCGGGTTGCTGGGCGGCACGACTCAGTTAGGCCAGAAGGTCTGTTTTGCACTACACCTCTAGATAGGTGGGTAACTCCATTCCTTAATGCTCTAATTTTATTAAGTAATTTTCACATGGCACATTACCAATGGCCTTTTGAAAGTCTGGACATTCCACTTCCATCAGATCTCCCCTTATTTGCCCAGCAAGTTACAACTTAAAGATTTTTAATATATTTATCAAATGTGATTTGCCCTTCATAAGCCCATTTTGACTCAGCCTAATCCTACAATTATTATTTTAGACCATAAGACACAGGAGCAGCCCATTGAGTCTGCTCTGCCATTTAATCATGACTGATTTTATTCATCTTTTGAACCCCATTCTCCTGCCTTCTCCCTGTAACTTTGACACCTCCTACAAGTCAATTACTTGCCTCAGCAGTCATCCATGGCAACAAATTGCACAGATTCACAAAGCTGCCTAAAGAGGTTCCTCCTCATTTCTGTTCTAAAGGGATGTCCTTCTAATCTTAGTCTCTAGACTCAGTATTGGAAACATCCTCTGTACGTTCACCCTATCTGGGCCTTTCAATGTTTGGTAGGTTTCAGTTAGATCTGTCCCTCTTTCTCCTTCTAAACTCCAGGGAATACAGGCTCAGAGCCATCAAACATTCTTCACATGTTAATCCTTTCAGTCCTGCGATTATTCTCATGAACCTCCTCTGGACCCTGTACAAATGCCAGCACATCCTTTCTTCAATATGGGGCAGAGAAATGCTGAAAATACAGTCTGACAAATGCTTTATAAAGCCTCGGCATTACATCCTTGCTTTTATACTCCAATCCTCTGGAAGTGAATGCTAACATTGCATTTGCCTTCCTTGCTATCGATTCAACCTGCAAGCTCACCTTTAAGGAATCCTGCACTAAGTACCCCCAAGTCCCTTTGCACCTCTAATTTCTGAATTTTCTCCCCATTTTGAAAGCATTCTATGCCTTTATTCCTTCTGCCGAAGTACATGACTGTACATTTTACTGCATTGCATTCCATCTGCTACTTCTCTGCCATTCTCCTAATCTGTACAAGTCCTACAGACTCCCTGCTTCCTCAAACTACGCCCTCCTCCTATCTTTGTATCATATGTAATCTTGGCCACAAAGCCATCCATTCTGTCATCCAGATCATTAACATATACTGTGAAAAGTACTGGATGCAACCCTTGTTTTGTAGTCTCGTGCGGCACTTATTCAAAGGCCTTCTGAAAATCCAAGTAAACAACATTCACTGACTCCCCTTTGTCTATCCTGCCTGTTATTTCCTCAAAGAATTCCAACCTATTTGTCAGGCAAGATTTCCCCTTAAGGATATCATGCTGACTTGAGTACACTGTAGGAGGAAGAATGCAAAAGAGGTATCAGAATCAGGTTTAATATCACTAGCAAATGCCATGAAATTTGTAATTTTAATGCAGCAGTAAATTGCAATATATAATTTTCAAAATCTTTAAATTATAAATAAATTAAATAAGTAGTGCAAAGAGATTGTACATGGTTTCATTGCCCATTCAGAGATCTGATGGTGGAGGGGAAGAAGCTGTTCCTAAAACATTGAATGTGATTCTTCAGGATCCTGTACCACCTCTTTGAAGGTAGCAGTGAGAAGAGGGCATGTTCTGGGTGATGGGGTTCCTTAATAGTTGATGTTGCCTTTTTAAGGCATCGTCTTTTGAAGATGTCCTCAGTGCTGGGGAGGCTAGTGCCCGTGATGGAGCTGGCTGAGCTTTCAACTTTCTCCAGGTTTTTCCTGATTCCGTGCAGTGGTCAATCAATGCCAGATGGTGATACAACCAATTCGAATGCTCTCCACAGTACATTTGTAAAAATTTGCAAGAGTCTTTGGTGATGTACCAAGTTTCCTCAAGTTCCTTATGAAATACTGATGCTGTTGTGCCTTCTTTGCAATTGCATCAAGATGTTGGGTGCAGGATAGATCCCCAGAGATGTGACACCCAGGCAACCAGAAAATGGTACTACCAGCATATAAATGGAAGCCATAAATTATTTGTCAAACAAAGTGGGGAACAAAATACAATATTGTGATTTTTTTTTTAAAAATCATCTATATTCTTTTGTCTTGCAGTGACTTTCCTATGCAGTGGGATCAACTAGCTCTCCATCATAGCTTGGATCAAAGGAGCTCATTTGGAAGTATGGACAGCCTTGACCAACCCAACCAAAATTGTGATCAAAGCACATACCCTAACAAAAGAGATTCTGCCTACAGCTCATTTTCTGCAAGCTCTAATACCTCTGACTACACCGTTTCCTCATCAATGAAGACTGATGAGTCTGCATCCCTGGACAGTATATTGCATAGTTTGGGACCATGGTTACCAGTGAAGTATGGAGATGCCCAGTATTTGCAAAGTGGAAGTGAAGGTGGGGAACCAGTGGCTGAGGAACAATTATGTTCTCACTGTGGAAAGAGGTCATCTGAAGGAGACAATGTGCCAGCATCCCATGTGCTTGGCGAAAGTGCTGCAGGTTCTACCAGCTCAGCTCCTCCCCCGCCTCCTGTTCGCAGGGAAAGTTTTGTGGCCACTAAATCCCGCTCTGCATCTATGTGTCTGACGAATTCTGAGGCACTTGCAGCAAAAAATTTGCTGCTTCATCGTGGAAGGTGGACTTCTGAAACCTTGTTATCAGTAAAAAATAGAGATTCTGAGGGAGAATCTTACTGTGTTCCCAATTGCTCTACTAGCCCTTCCCAGTACTCTAGCAAATCCATATCTAGTCATTGTCCAATAGAGTGTTGTTGTTTGCTAAGGCAACAACCAAGGCTTTACTGTCATTCTCATAGGCACAGTGAAGAAATCGTTTCACATGAAAATGCAACACGTCCTAGAAAATCTATCCAGTATTTGATGGGGCAGTTGAATTCATGCAACTTAATTGATCCGTCCTTTGTTGCCAGTCAATACCAGAACACAAACCGAATGGATCAAAATAAAAAATTAACTTTGAATGTACATAGACACAGTGCACCTGAAAGGTTGTTATCAGTGCAACTACTTCCACAAATGATTTCAGATTGTAATAAAAATGGAATACAGTGTAACCAAGAAAGAGGTGAATGGCCCAATAGTATATCAACACCTCAGATTGGATATCAGTCCAATGCTGGGGGTCTTTATAAAGCTTTAAACAAAATTGATACTTCATTTGAAAAACAGATAAAAGAGACTCCAATGAGTTCTGAATGTATACTGAAGGAAAAGCAACAAGAAACTGATGGTTCTTCCTACAGTCACTGTATAGATAGTCAAGATCTATCTTCATCTTGCAAGACTCAACTCAGTCAAACAAGCTGCCAAGGTGCAACTGCTGAAATGATAGCCCATCAACAGGAATCCCCAAGCCCGTCGGATAAAATGAGTGAAATTGGAAGCACATCCTCAAGTAGTCATGTTTTGGAAATAGAGAATGAAATTTTCCGAAATGCCCGGTTATCAAGTTCCAAAGCAGCAAGAATGCGGCGGAAAAGTGATCGCTTTGCCACAAATTTGCGTAATGAGATACAAATGAAGAAAGCTCAGCTCCAGAAGAACAGAAGTGGTGCTGCACTGCTGCAGATGGAAGAAACTTCAGAAGAAATGAGTGATTCAAGAGAGGGGCCATCCACTTCCTATACTTGCATAACCAATGAGTCTGAAGCCAATAACAGAGCAGAAGAAACAACCAGTGCAAAGACAGAGACCACAAGTTCCAATAAAGACCTGGATAACACATCTGAAAATCATAAAGCTGGAAGTATGTATTTTTGTTCATTGGCCAGCAACTCCAATATTTCGCCAAACAAATATAAATCAGAAATAGATGCATTATCCAAAACTGTTGAGCAGAAGACTGCACAGAATTCTTGTGGCAGTGACCTGAGGAGATGGACATCAGAAAATAAGCTGGAGTTTCAAAATAAGGTGATAAAGGAAAGTGGAGCAGATGAGGTAAAACCATGTACAGTGCCATTGTTGGAAGAACCAGATACCTCCCCATTGGTGCCTTTTGCAGAGAGGAGAAGATTCTTTGAAGAAACTAGTAAAATTTTCTCCGGATCTGATTCGGTAGGACCTCAGAGTAAATCAAATTCATTAGGAAGGTGTAAAGCTCAGCATTTATGCAGTAAGTTGCATGTTAATCAACGTGATGATCCAAAGCCACCTCCTGAGGAAAACTTCCATCACTCCACAGGCAGGGTTGATCAGTGCCCTGAGAAATATACGGTTTGTTCATTTAGAGATATAGAGCAACAAAAGTACAACCATCAAGGAGAGAAACAATGTGAACAGAAATGCGACAATTTAGAGCCACTCAAACCAAATATACCATGCACTTTGAAAAAACATGTTCAGCAAATACAACAAGCTGCTGGAGATGTATCCATACATTATCAGGATTTTCATTCAGTTAACATTCACCTCGAAGAACCTCATTCTAAAACAAGGTTCGAGCAGATTCCAGCCACTTTAACTAAGGTAGGGCAACTATGTCAATTTTTTTAACTGGGTCTCACTTTTTTTGAAAATTTATTCTCCTAATGAATCAAACATCTATTGCAGGCTTTATTAACAATGACAAAAATGCGATAAGGCATGCAAAGGAAGCAACTTCAGTTTTTTTAAATTTTTCATGTTACGAGAAGCATTCTGATGTTCAACCTTTCAAACCCTTTCTGATTGAAATCAGAGATTTTCAACATGAGAAATGACAAAAATGTTATTGTGTAATTAGGAACCTTTTCTGTTGTCTGGTTGATATAATGTTCTATTTTTAACTTGTACCTCTTGTGAGCTAAGATCAAAGGGTGGAATTCTTATGTAAACAATATAGATGCAACTTGGAACATGTTTAAGCCAGCCATCTATCATGCACAGATTTGTTGATTGACTGTTTTAAATGTGATACTGAGTTTCAAAAAAAAACAACTGCCTGGGAGAGGTATATTTTCAACATATTTTCAGTGCTTTCAAAGAAACTTGTACCTTCATTTTGTTAAATGTTCCCTGTTAAACGAGAATTATTCTAATCAAGTTTTCTTATCCCAATTGATAGAATAAAATTAATCGTACACAGTGGGTAGAATGTAAGCAACCTAAAAGCTCACCGTTACAATTCTGGTATCACATTATACAGTATGTGAAATGCATTTCCTTCATATCCTCTACTTTTCACTGGATTAGCAGTCAGGGAAAGGAGCCTGTATTCATTATTTGTCCCTTCGCACATGATAATATTGTGCACTCATTTCTTCCACCACGAGCATGAATGGTTCCTCATTGCCATCCACTGAGCTGTTGTGGAATGAGTACTCTAAACACTGTCATGGTTCTTTTTGTATTGATGCCTTTTGTTCTACTGAGAGTTAGCTTTGGTTTCGATAAACTATTAATTTCATTGAAATTCACTTCTACTAATGCGGTAACTTTTCCTCTTCTCATAATCAGTATAAATGTTGATTGGCCATTAACCATTTATTGATTTCAACCATAGAACCATAGAACATTACAGCACAGAAACAGACCTTTGGCCCTTTTTGGCTGTGCCGAACCATTTTTCTGCCTAGTCCCACTGCCCATATCCCTCCATACACCTCTCATCCATGTACCTTCCAAGTTTTTCTTAAATGTTAAAAGTGAGCCCGCATTTACAACTTCATCTGGCAGCTCATTCCACACTCCCACCACTCTCTGTGTGAAGAAGCCTCCCCCCCCCCCCATGTTCCCTTTAAACTTTTCACCCTTGACCCTTAACCCATGTCCTCCGGTTTTTTTCTCCTCTAGCCTTAGTGGAAAAAGCTTGCTTGCATTCATTCTATGTATACCCATCATAATTTTATATACCTCTATCAGATCTCCCCTCATTCTTCTATGCTCCAGGGAATAAAGTCCTAACCTATTCAACCTTTCTCTGTAACTCAGTCTCTCAAGTCCCGACAACATCCTTGTAAACCTTCTCTGCACTCTTTCAACCTTATTAATATCCTTCCTATAATTCGGTGACCAAAACTGCACACAATACTCCAAATTCGGCCTCACCAATGCCTTATAGAACCTCAGCATAACATTCCAGCTGTTACACTCAGTACTTAGATTTATAAAGGCCAATGTACCAAAAGCTCTCTTTACTACCCTATCTACCTGGGACGTCACTTTTAGGGAATTTTGTATCTGTATTCCTAGATCTCTCTGTTCTACTGCACTCCTCAGTGCCCTACCATTTACCTTGTATGTTCTACCTTGTTTTTTCCTTCCAAAGTGCAATACCTCACACTTGACTGTATTAAGCTCCATCAGTCATTTTTCAACCCTTTTTTCCAGCTGGTCCAGATCCCTCTGCAAGCTTTGAAAACCTTCCTCACTGTCCACTACACCTCCAATCTTCGTATCATCAGCAAATTTGCTGATCCAATTTACCACATTATCATCCAGATCATTGATATAGATGACAAATAACAATGGACCCAGCACTGATCCTAGTGGCACACCACTAGTCTCAGGCCTCCACTCAGAGAAGCAATCCTCCACTACCACTCTCTGACTTCTCCCATTGAGCCAATGTCTAATCCAATTTACTACCTCTCCACGTTACCTAGCGACTGAATCTTCCTAACTAGCCTCCCATGCGGGACCTTGTCAAAGGCCTTACTGAAGTCTATGTAGACAACATCCACTGCCTTCCTTTTGTCCACTTTCCTTGTAACCTTCTCGAAAAGCTCAATAGATTTGGTAAACATGACCTACCATGCACAAAGCCGTGTTGATTCTCCTTAATAAGTCCCTGTCTATCTAAATACTTGTAGATCCTATCTCTTAGTACTCCTTCCACCAAATGCAATTATCTCATAATATTAAATGCCAGAATCAATCAGCAACGTAGGTAGTATCTCAGGAAAGAAAAATAACATTCAGTCAATAATCTTTCATGAGACACCATTTAATCAAGAACATTAAAACGTAAGAAACTTTTTGACAAGAACAGTCTAATTGGCCAAACAAAGCTTGCCAAATTCCTGTTCACATAGTGTGTTGAAATAACTAGAGAGTTTAGATTTGAAAATCTCTAAGGTACTACTCTCAACTACACAACTAGGTAGTTTGTTCCATGTGTCCACAACTCACTGTGTAAAGAAATGCTTCATGATGTTAGCCTGAAATCTCCCCTCAACCAGTCTCCACCTGTGGTCCTGCGTCCTTGATGATGGATTAATTTTGAAGTAGCAGCTGGCATCGCCTTGCTTGTACCCTTATGAGTTTGAACACTTCTATCATGTCCCCTCTCATTCTACATGTACTTAAGCTAAAACAGTTTAAATCTTTCAATCTTTCTTCATAGCTCATACCCTGCAGATCTGGAATGAGTCTATCACCCTTCTCTGAACTCTCTTCACATCATAAGAATTTTCAACCGTAAATGTTAGCTGTGTTTCTGTTCAAAGTTCAAAGTAAATTTATTATCAAAGTACATGTATGTCACCACACATGGCCCTGAGATTCATTTTCTTGTGGACATATTTTTAAAAATCCGTAATAGAATAACAACCGTAATATAATCAATGAAAGACCATTCTATTCCTCAGATGCTGCCTGATTTGCTGAGTGTTTCCTGCATTTACCGTTTTTGCCTCTTAAAACCAATTTGGCTTAAGTAATCCTGCTATAATCATAAGACTATAGAGTCAGACTAGACAACTCAGTTAGCCTTGCTCCACATTTCTCCAATCTACATTAGCTGCATATCACACTGTACCTGAAGCTGAGCTTTATATATGGTTGCTCTTTGAAAATCATAGGTGTAGAATCAAAATGGTTGAGTGTATTTGTATATTATTTTTTAAATATTCTTTTGGATCATCAGGATATGATTCTGTGTACACTCCGTTCAGTTCTATGCCTGAATTTGAATCATTTCCTTTCCCAGTAAGCAGTTCCTAGTAATGGAATGTTACTTCTGGGCCCAAAATAAAATGCACAAAGGAAACCATGACCAAGCCATGACTCCTATACTGAAGTCCTAAGAATAATTGGAAGGATTTTACCAGACTGCTGTAGGGTTCAAGGCACTAACTCAGTTGCAAGTACATGAACTAAGATATTTGCATTTAACGCTGTGAGTTTTGTGGTGAATTCATTTGCACTAGGCCATCGGTACTTTGTAATGGTGAAGTGTTACTTGTTACTTTTTTTTGTTTTTCCTTTGATATTGACTTTTGCGGAGTTGTAGATTTACATTCTCTAGTGGTTCCATATCTACCTTGTTCCATAGGGTTCAATAAAGGTGACTTCTCCCTCAAGTTCAGACAGCATGCTGCATTAACTGAGAGAAAATAAGAAGCCTATTTTTGTCCTTTGCGTTGCTCTCTCTCTCTTATTTGAGGTTCTTAGGAACATTTGGAGTGCCTTTACTAGTCAACTTAGTAATGACTGGACATGCTCAGTATAAAGTGATTCATTTTAATTTGACCATCAGAGATTGCTTGCACTGATTTTCATTAATTGTGGATGTGAAGTTAAAGAAGTCATTTTTAAATTGTGTGGACAGTTTTCTCTCCACGTTGATTTGGCTATATGATGTGTCTTTAGCTGTCAAAAGGGAACACGTAACCTTCTACGCTTGAACCTCTCCATGTCTGGGTCCCTTTCCTCTTTTATTGGCAGGTTTTGTGCACTCTGGATGCATGAGTTCAAGGGGCTTAATACCACCATGAGTTTCTTTTTTACTTTGAGTGGATATGGGCCAGAGGTTTTTGGGAATGTTGGGAAGGATGGCTTCAAAGAAGGCTCATCCTTGATTTCCTTGTATTATCATCCTTGTATTCACCATCCTTCAAGACTTTTTACTGTTCACCTGGTAACTCCCTCTGGGCTTGGGCGCCATGGTAAGGTAGTGGTTAGCGTGACACTATTATAGTTCAGGGTATCAATATTTAATTCTGGCATCCTCTGTAAGAAAGTTTGTATGTTCTTCACATAAGAGCACAAGAACATAAGAAATAGGAGCAGGAGTAGGCCATCTGGCCTGTCGAGCCTGCTCCACCATTCAATAAGATCATGGCTGATCTGGCCATGGACTCATCTCCACCTGCCTGCCTTTTCCCCACACCCTTAATTCGCCTACTATGCAAAAATATATCCAACCTTTGTCTTAAGTATATTTAGTGAGGTAGCCTCCACTGTCTCATTGGGCAGAAAGTTCCATAGATTCACCATCTCCCCGAATCTTGAGGTTATGTCCCCTAGTTCTAGTCTCACCTACCAGTAGAAACAACTTTCCTACCTCTATCTTATCTATAATGAGAGCACGTGGGTTTCCTCGAGGTGCTGCAGTTTCCTCCCACAGTCCAAAGGTGTGCTGTTAGTAGGTTAATTGGTCATTGTAAACTGCCCTGTGACAAAGCTATGGTTAAATAGGTGGGTTGCTGGGTAGCATGGTTCAGTGGGCCAGAAGGGCCTGTTCCACACCATCTCTGAATAAATCAGTAAGTGTCTGTCTGGGGAGAGTGGTGATTGGCAAGAAACAATGTAGTCATCTTAGTGTTATTAATCAAAATGAACCAGGGCCTTGATGCTGAAGATGTTGGCTTGGAGTAGGTCATGGCTTTGGTTTATCTTTTCAGTGAATTTGCTGGATTTGGATGCTATTTGTCCACTGTCTTGTGATGTTTGCTCTAAGTTGTCAAGGTGTGAAACAGGTGTCAGGTACTGATTGTGGGCTTCCTGATAAACCTTTGGTTTTGTGTCTTCTCCAAGGTCTTGATTTTCAAGTGTATTTTTGCTTGGTCAACTAAAAGCTGTGCTGGAATACTGATGAGGTTAATTTCTCATACCAGGGCTTAGAATTGAATGCCTGTCTGGGCAACGTGGTGTTAAGCATGAAGTGAAGTGGCCAGCCAGTGAACAGGTGTAATGTGAAAACCCTGTCCATTTGCCTCCAGGTGGACTGTGATTGAAGGAGCAGTTGGTTGGACACTGAGAGGTAGTTGTTCAGGAGCATCCTGGTGATCACGGACCTGAGTACCAACGGCAGGGAGACCCTTTTGTCAGTGGAGGATGGTGAATCTGTGCAGTTTATTGCCATAAATGACTATGGAGCCTAAGTCAATGGGGATATTTAAAATATATTGGGATATTTATTTCAATGGGGAAAAAAGATCAGCCATGAATGAATGGCAGAGCAGACTCAATGAGCCATATGGCCTAATTCTGCTCATATGTCTTATGGTTTCATGGTAGTTACAAGTCAGATTTATCTCCTTCTTGGAAGATGGCTGTGATTCAGAATCTTTGAGGCCTAAGGTATCCTCCTCATCCCAGATGTGGACAGTGTGACTATAGATTGGAGACTGAAGCTCTTCACTGCCACATTACTGTCAGCTCCAAGGCTTAACATTATTTCATATTTGAAATGTGGCCTGCTTCACCTGTTGGTTAAGTGTGCAGCAAGGCTGATCCAAATGGGTTACTTGCGAAGGAGTCTTGATCACAGAGCTGGAGAAACCATGCATATCGTGGCTGTCAGTGAGTGGTTGGATCTGGTGTTTTCCACCATCTTTTTTTTAATCACACATTTCTGTTTACCCGTGTCTTCAGATGCATTACAATCGCAGGTTTAAGGAGAGTGTAAATATTATCACAGACTTTAGTTTTTTAATCTACATTTTGAGAAACTATTGACCTGATGTCAGTTTAAAATAACAGTAATGAAGTCCAAAAATAGAGATTGGAAATGTTGGAACTGAGATACTTTTCAACAGGACACTAGTTATAAAATGGTTGAACTATACTTCTAATGTAGTCCACCAGCTAGTTTTGTATTGCAGTGCTTCTTTTTCGAAGTTCCACAGACCCATTTTGGGCATTGTCAAATATTCAGTTTAGTTGCTAATTAAGGGACCTGTCTGCAGTCTAGCTAACAGGAGAAATTCCAGGGCAGTGTTGATGTGTTTCCCAACTGTGCCATAAATAGGGCTGCGGATGTTTCTTTGTACTGACTGACTCTCTTCTTTGCAGGGATATCCGGTGGAAAAACTGGATCAGACTGAGATAAACAGGAAGTTTTCTTCACCAGAAAGGTAGGACTTAGTGATTTAATTCCATGGAATGCCTTCCTTATTCCTTGCTAATCGCATGGTTTTATTTGACAAACTACTCACATGTATATGTTGGATTTCCAGAAGTATTGCTGAATATGCTTTTCCTCAAAGCAGACATAGATTACTAATCAAATTGATTCTGAGATTTCTGTATCCTTCCAGTTTTCAAGTGTCCATCAGAAAGAGTTCTGGTGGCAAGGATAATGAATGCTGATAATAAGCAATTAGCTAACCGATAAAGCAAATGCCAAGCTGTCTACCCATTCAGGAAAAGTTGTATTTCATTTATCACAACAGTGTCATGAACCCACATAGGTATTTGTAAACACAGTATTCAGCACATGATTTGGAAAAATGCTTTCTAAAACCATCTCTTTTTGTCTTGTTGTATTCATCTTTCTTATAACACAGGAGGCTTTTTGGTCCATCAGGTCTCAAAGGATTCCTATTAGTCCCATTCCCTAAATTATTCTCAGTAACCTATTTTCTCTTTCACATGTCCATCAAGACCCAGTGAATCACTGCCACTCATTTACACCAGGAGCAATTTATAGCAGAGCTAAACTGCCGGAACAGTGCATGTTTTGAGATGTGAGGGGAAACTGGAGCAGTCACGGAGAAATCGTGGAAAATTCACACAGGCAGCAAACCAGATTAGGATTGACCCAGTCAGTGGAACATATGGCAGCAGTAATGACTGCTCTGCCAACAATAGGCTCTACCTTTGTCTATTAGAAAACCACTTAGTTCCTTCCATACCACTGTGCTGCTACTTTCTCAATTACAATCCCACAGCCACACCTTCGTTACATTCTTTGTCCTTCTATTGCTAAAATGACTGGCTCGTGACCCAGTTAATTTATTTTAGACCTTTCCCAACCAGATTGACAGCAGGGTGAATA
Organism: Hypanus sabinus; assembly: GCF_030144855.1. Classification (NCBI taxonomy): domain Eukaryota; kingdom Metazoa; phylum Chordata; class Chondrichthyes; order Myliobatiformes; family Dasyatidae; genus Hypanus; species Hypanus sabinus. The sequence continues at coordinate 49,527,413 of NC_082713.1, forward strand.
TCAGTTTATTGTAATATTGTATAGAAAAGGAATAAAATGCATAAGTGCTGGTTGTTACTTAAGAGTGAAGCAGCACGATATCAAATGGAAGAAGACTGATATTATTTGAACATAGAGTCTGTAACTGGGCCTCTTCATTGCTTGTGGTCTCCCAATGTTTAAATTAATAAAGGATGTTGCCTGGCCTGCGGAGTTCCTGCACCATTTTGTGTGTGGTGCTCAGATTTCCAGCATCTACAGATTTTTTTTCTTATTTTTAAATACTACCAATAACTAATGTTAGCTGCATTATTTCCATTGTTTCACTGTCCTTAGTTCTCTGTTTCACTCTCACTCGCACTTCTTTTAGAAGACCCATCCCAGCCATTGCAGTTGCATGCAAGTTTAGTTAAAGAAATGCATGAAACAGCATCACAAAATACGTATTGTGTGTATCAACATAACTTATCAAATAACAATTGATGTCTTTCAGAGAAACAGAGGTGCAAACTCTAAGCAATGTTCAAGAAGCATGTTCTGAATCAAACTCAAAAGAGAATCTCAATAATGATTGGAATAGGCTGCCAAGGAGCACAAGAGAAGAAAGTTCTTGGGAGACGCCCAGCCCATCTACTACATTATCTTTGAAATATCCTGAAAATTCTCCACACTCTCCCCAAAGAGAAGAAGGTGTTTGCAACTGTAGCACTCACCGTACGGTTTGTGAATCATCAGATGTATTGAGGAAGTCTGAAGGAGAGAGACATGATCTTGAGGCATGTAGCTATGCCGATTTATCTGCCAACAAAATAAAGAAAAAATCTCCACCACAGAGGCCACCACCACCAGACTGGGGGAAATACAGATTACAGAAACTCTCTCAGCATGAAACAATAGATTTGGGAAAACAACCATTGCAATGCAAATCATCAGATTTGGAAACACATAATCCTAGGAATTTGCCTCAACATGAATCTCCAGTTACAAACAAGAGTCAGTTTGGGAAACCACCTCGACACGAAGTGGAGAATTTGGAGAAGAGCCAGAAAGAATCTAGATGTGAATTACCAGATTTGGAAAAATACCAGGCCAGGAAACTACCACATCGTGAATCGGAGGACTTGGAAAAGTGCCAGTTCAAGAAAGTGATCCAACATGAGTTGCCAGATTTGGAAAAGTTGCAGCCCCAGAAATCACCTCAACGTGAATTGCTAAATGTGAACAAGTACCGATCTAGAAGTCTGGGCCAATATGAAATATCAGATATGGACAAGTTCCCACCCCGGAAACTATCCCAGCATGAATTGCCGGACATGGACAGATATCCGGCCCGGAAGATGTTCCAGCATGAATTGCCGGACATAGAGAGCTATCCACCCCGGAAACTGTCCCAGCATGAATTGCCAGATGTGGAAAGGTATCCACCCCGGAAACTATCCCAGCATGAATTGCCAGATGTGGAAAGGTATCCACCCCGGAAACTGTCCCAGCATGAATTGCCGGACATAGAGAGCTATCCACCCCGGAAACTATCCCAGCATGAATTGCCAGACGTGGACAGATATCCGGCCCGGAAGATGTTCCAGCATGAATTGCCGGACATAGAGAGGTATCCACCCCGGAAACTGTCCCAGCATGAATTGCCGGACATAGAGAGCTATCCACCCCGGAAACTATCCCAGCATGAATTGCCAGACGTGGACAGATATCCGGCCCGGAAGATGTTCCAGCATGAATTGCCGGACATAGAGAGGTATCCACCCCGGAAACTGTCCCTGCATGAATTGACAGATGTGGAGAGATATCCACCCCGGAAACTGTCCCTGCATGAATTGACAGATGTGGAGAGATATCCACCTCGGAAACTGTCCCTGCATGAATTGCCGGACATGGACAGGTATCTGCCAAGGAATCTGTCCCACAACGAATTGCCGGATTTGGACAAATGTCCACTCTGGAAACCATGCCAACATGAATTTTTGGATATGGGCAAAATTCCATCTCGTAAACTGTGCAAACATGAACTACCAGATATAGAGAAGTACCAGAGCCAAACACTGTCAGAACATGAATTGCAAGATTTACACAAATACCATTCCCGGAAACTTTCTCTGCATGAATTGCCAGATTTGGAGAAGTACCAGTTAAGAAAACTATCCTTGCGTGAATTGCCAGATTTGGATAACTATCGGTTACAGAGAGATGCTCAGTATGAGTTGGATCCTATGTTAATCTCAGAGCCCACATCAATGAGCTGGAAAAAGTCAGAACCATTGACTGAGAGGGCAGCGTGGGCTTATTCAGATCGCTCTCCAAGTACTGGCTCAGCTGTGGACACCGCAACACAATATTCTCATCCATCACAAATCTGTACAGAGTACTCAACAGGCTTTCAGTACAGGTATCCAGGATCCAGTTTCATTAATCCAAGATGCTTAGTACCTTCCCCTTTAGTTCCTGTTTCAGGCGAACATATGATCACTTCATTGTATAATTATAAATCACAGAGGCCAAAGATGAAATTGGCAATGCCCCTGCACAGTGATGTCACACCAAGGTAATTGCATAACATCTGACAAGTATCAGTTTAAAACTAAAGTGAGGATTTTGTCCCGGAATTAATCTTATGAGCCTGTATTCCTCGGACAGAAAGATAAGCTGATTACTTGTTGGCAGGATATTGTCAGGTGTCCACTATTTTAACTAAATATTTATTTAACCTTTTTGAATTCATCTTGCATGCTACATCGATGACTATTGGTGCTGCTTCCTGTGCCCATGCTGAGCTCATCAATTTAATCAACTTTGTCTGAATTCCACCTACCCTCAAATCAATCTTTGACCCCTCTCTCCCCTTTCTCGAACTCTGTTTGGAGGCAGACTGTCAGCTGACTCGCACAGCTGTCGCTTGTAAAGATGCTATTCCTTTTTCTCAGTCCCTTCATCTCTGCTGCATCTGTCCTTGGGTTGAGGCCTTCTATTCCAGAACATCTGAGATGTCCGTTGCCTTCAAAGAACAAGGTTTCCCTTCCTCTACCATCAGTGCTGCCCTAATCTGTGTCTCCTCCATTTCGCACACATCTATCATCACCCTATCTTCCTGCCTCCATAACAGAGCTAGAATTCCCCTTGTCCTTATCTACCACCCCATGAGCCTCTGCATCCAGCACATCATTCTCCACACCTTCCACCATCTTCAACAGGATCCTACTATTAAACACATCTTTCCCTCGCCATTTCCCAACTATACACAGGGATCACTCTCTACATGACTCCCTTGTCCACGTTTTCTCCCCGCTGATCTGCCTCCTGGTAATTATCCCTGCAGACAGGCATGTCCATTCACCTGCTCCCTCACCACCATTCAGGACCCCAAACAGTCCTTCCAGATGCGACAGTACTTCACCTGTGGACCTGTTGGGAGTCATCTACCGTTTCCACTGCTTCCACTGCTGCCTCCTCTCGAGACCCAATGTAGTGTAGGGGACCACTTCTCAAGTACCTTAGCTCCATCTGCCATTTTCCACTGCCACCCATTTTAATTTTATTTCCCATTCCGACTTGTCAGTCCACATCCTATTCTACAGTCATGATGAAACCACCCTCACCTGGGTAACCAACATGAAGGCATGAATATTGATTTCTCTAATTTCTGGTCATTTCTCCCCCTTATCGCTTCTCTCCACACCTGCCTGTCACCTCCCTCTGGTGTGCCCCACCTCTCTTTCTCTTGTGGTCCACTGTCCTCTCCTATCAGATCCCTTTTTCTTCAGCCCTATACCTCTTCCACCTATCACCTCCCAGCTTATTACATCATCCCACCTTCCCCCTCACCTGGTTTCATCTGTCACCCACTAGCTTATACCCACTTCCCCTCCACTCCACCTTCTTTTTTTTCTGGCTTCTTGCTCCTTCCTTTCCAGGCCTTATCAAGGGTCTTGGCCCAAACCTTTGACTGTTTATTCCCTTTCGTAGATGCTGCTTGACCTGCTCAGGTCTTGCAGCAATTTGTGTGTGTGATTCATCTTTTTCAAGCAATTAGCAATCTGATATTTGCAGTAGTTAACCCCATTCCAATTGCAGGCTTTGGCTTCAACTACCTTTCTCTGTTCACTCTTGCAGTTAAAATTGGGAAACAGTTGTATTGGGGTTTTGGTATCATTGTGGATCTTCTGCTTTCATGTTACCTTCCACATGGGGGGAGAAAATAAATGCTTATCTCCATGCTGACAGGAGTCTTGTAACTCCTCCAATTTCTTTCGGAACTTGCTGCTGAATGCAGAAATCTACTTCAAGCTTGCTCTCTTCATGCTAATAGTACAAGTATTTTGCTGGAAGAAGACTGTGCCTGTTTTGGTAAATGTTTTGATGTGACATTTGATCAGAAGCAGTTGAAGTTTCCACTGCTCATTCCAGATTGTATAGAAAAGCACTTCAGCCTTTGTCCCCTCCACTGACAAATGTTAGAACAAATAACAATGACCCCAAGTTCAGTTGGGGAAAAGAATTGAAAAAAGATGTCTTCTATTTTAAAAGGATATGCTGCTTTGGTGAGCAGGGATGCTGCTTTTCACATGCGGCAAATTTTACCTCATGTTGTTAAATGGATTGGACTTGGGAGGTCAGTAAAATCTGGGAAGGACAGCATGCCAAAAGTGGTAGCGTTTAATATATAACTTCATAATTCATTGTGCATATGTGTGTTTTTGGAACAGACAGAAAATGAAGCAGAATTGAGGACTGTTCTGTGTATTATTTGGTTTGGAGCCTCCTGAAGTAAATATACTGGGGATTTTCTTTTTTCAAAAATGGATTTCCTCTGCTCATCTGAAGGCTGAGGAAACTGATTGTTGATACGTGTGGCCTACCCAGGTGTTAGTTGCATAGTGACGTCTTGTCAAAATTTCCATTGTTCATCTATGAGATTTGCGTGCAGAGTTGGTAATCAGTTCAAGCTTGGAAGACATAATTGCTGTGCTTGATTCTGTTCACAAGTACATTTTGTGGCCAGAATCAGCAATTAAGAATGAAACTTTGACTGCTTATTTTCTACTTGGTTTTTCCTGCTCCCATGGATGCTAAGGTCAACTATAGCATTCCAACAACTTCATTGGCAGAGATGAGCTAACTTGGGGATTTTTATGGTCTGTTTGGCTCAGTGCCACACAGCATGAATATTCTGAACGATCAAGAGACATTAATTATATTGGCCTTAAATGTTTCTGTGAAATAGGGTTTTTTTTAGAAGTTATATAGCTGATAAGGTCTTAAAATGGACGGGCATCAGCTGGTATCGATGGCAGTGGGCCATGTGGTGGAATGGTGCACAGTTTAAGTCTGTTAGGAGTGTTACTCTTTGTGGAGATTTCAGACAGATTAGCTTTTCTATTTAAGTTTTCATTTGAAATGGCCATTATGTGATCAGCCACAAAGTACTTCTGGTATTAAAATGCAACACTAGGAAGTGTGTTTTGGGGGTTGTTTAATGTTGAGAGTTTTTAAGATTTAAAAAATAGCTTTGATATTTCGTGAAGAATAAAGTTCCTATTTTCCTTTTGGAAGTTCAATTAGCTTGATATAAATTGGAACATAATTATTTTTAGAAAAATAAATTGTAAATCACTGTGGAAGCTAGAAATCAGAAAGAAAATCCGGAAATGCTGTAAGTAATTGACATTGAGTCAATGAGGAGAGAGAGTAAACATTTCAAATTGAAGCTTTCTTCAATGAACAAATGCATCACTGATCTTCCTTTCTGTTCTGTGTTTCCCCATCAGCGTACCCCTATTCCCCAACAGGCACAAATACCACATACACACTATTCTCCCTATTTTAAAAGTTTTGCCTCTGTTTTCCTGCTTCTGAAAACTTCTTTCTTTCCAATTACTAACACCTCCTGTTTTCACACTGAGTATCTTCTGAGGATTTGTAAGACTCATTTGTAAAAATTGAGAACAGGTTTTTCATGATTTTTAACTATTTTCTCACAGATCTATCAAATGGGCTAGGGGAGAGGGAACTGCCCTTGCAATAGCAGAATGGTATAGCAATAGCACAAGTATCAATCCAGATCTTAGATGCTTTCTGTAGGGAAGGTTTACATTATTTCTTTGTGGGTGTCCTCCAACTACCCCCTTGTTTTCTTCTTCCTCCCAAAGTGCTACTATCAATTACCCTTCAGTGCACGTTAACACAAAAAGCCTCGAAGGAAATTTGCTGGATATGTATGACAGTGAATAAACTGCTGGGAAGTAAGGAGCTTAATTGGATGGATTACTTCCAGGAAGCCAGCATAGACCTGAATGGCCTCCTTCTGTGAAGTTGTACTGTACTGGACTTTGTACACTTAATGCTGATGCTACATATTTAAAAGAAAAAGCCAATATAATTTGCCAAGAGTGAGCTTATTTAATACATAAGAGAACTGGTATAAGTTTATTTACCAGCAGCCCTAGCTCCCATCACAATCAACTCAATTCCCGACAACAATTCACACTGGTTACAATCAATAGGCTGGTTCTCTGAGCCTTAACTATAATTAGCAACTTGCTCAGAACCCCTTAGAGTACAGAATAGTAAGGGGAGATTTAACTGAAGTGATCAAAATCATGATAAGTTTTGATCGAGTAAATAAAGAGAGAAAAGAATTCAGCGGCAAAAGAACTGGCAAACCAGAACACGTTGATTTAAAATAATTTAAAAAATAAAAAGTGAAAAATACACAAGTTCTGATCATTTGAAATGAATTGGTGGCTAATTTTCAGGCTGTCATGACAATTTCATTAGTAATGTCTGCTGGAGAGATTTTCTTGGCTAGCGTTCAAAGTTAGTTTTAGAATAGGACTCTGGGATGTGTTACATCTAACTAGGCAAGTGAATGGTTGGTGTTTTTGATATTGATGTCAAAGACACTTTGCAATTGTTCATGAATTCTGTGCTCAAGTCTGGAGTGGGGCTAAGGACTAGTACCATTTGGCTCAAAGGAAGAGAAAGTACTACCAATTTAGTCACAAAATTTATAATGCCACTCACTACTGATATAATCTGCTTTGATGCTACTTGAGTATGCAGTACTGGGTAAAACAAAGTGCAGTCACTGTTTCTCAATATTGTAGACAAGGGGTTTTAACTTACAGAAGACATTTAGAGCTACAGTTTGACTTCCATGAAAGAAGGAATATCCCATAGTACAACACACTCCTGATACTGCTCTGGACTTACTTACTTGAATTAAGGTCTGTGTTCTCAGAATGGGGTTTGAACCCAAGACCCGATGCTGCTACACACGGCAACTGCTCTACCATGAAGCTGAAGTTGCCATGTGAAAGCTGACCACGCAAAAAATTGAATGTTCCTGACATACTGTTGGAGGAGAATTCCAGAGACAATCTTCTGTGAAGGGGAGGTGGGTGGCTAAGAAATAAACATAGCGTGGAGAAGCCAAATCGATAACTTTGGGGACATATTTGCTTCAGCATTTCCACTTGGATTACTGCCAATCTAACCCCCATTTATCACGGATAACAAAGCCAGCTTATCAAGGTCTTTAACGAAAGGATTTGCTGTAGAAGGCATGGAGGGATACCAGAATGTTTACGTCTCTGTTTTCCAGAGTTCAGAAGAAACCTCATAGAAATATAAAATTCATAGGGTTGACACTATAGATTTAGGAACAATGATATTCCCTGGTAGAGGAGTCTACAACTAAACATCACGATTTAAGGTGAAGGATAGGCCTTTTTGGGCTGAATTAGGAATAAATGTCTTCACCTATAGACTGGTGATAGTTTTTTTAAAATTCTTTGCCCTGAGGAGACTTGGTCATTCATTGCATCATAACTGAGATTGATATAGTTCTGAATTTTAGAGGAAATTGGGGAGTGAGACAGCTTCTTGAGTTAGAATATCCGTCATGATTATTGTTGAATAGCAGAACAGGTTTGAGGGATTAGGTGGTCTGTCATGCTCCTGCTACTTTGGTTAAAAGGTTTTAAATGTTCATTTTTCTTTCCTCAGAAATCAAAAAATAATGGATTCAATGGGAGCAGCAATATCCAGAGGAGGAAGGAACTGGCCTTTTGAAGGCAACATTCCACCAATGAATGAAGTCGATCTGGGTTGTCAGCGATGTGGGGAGCCATACTCAAGTATTATCAGCAGGCAAGATGAAAGGTGGGAAGATTCAGAAATTTACATAAAACCAGTTAACAGATCACAAAGAAACATTATAAGAAGACCCTCTTGGGATCCTGGAGAAGGAATTGAGACAGTGAGGTGCTGTCCAGATGTAAAGAGCACACCTCCCACTGAGTTGACTTCAGAGGAATTAGTGAGAGATATTGCAGGGAAAGACCAATCTCTGGCAGACATTCTGGATCCAGACTCAAAAATGAAGAGCGCTGTGGATGTGATGGGTGGAATCTTTCCAGAAAGCAAAGAGGAACTGTCGCAGGCACGTGAGCGCAAGAAACGGAATCCACTCCAATTGAGTCTGAATATTAACTCTGAGAAGTAAGTCTCTTCCTGATCTTGATGATTCAAAGTTGAAAGTAAATATTATCAAAGTACATGTCTGTAACCATATACAACTCTGAGATTCATTTTCTTGTGGACGTACTCAGCAAATCTGTAGAATAGTAACAATAACGGGATCAATGAAAGATCAACCAGAGTGCAGAAGACAGCAAACTGTGCAAATGCTAATATAAATAAATAGCAAAAAATAATAAGAGCAAGAGATAATGTGATAAAAAGTCCATAAAAGTGAGATAATTGCTTGTAGGAACATTTCAATGACCAAGTGAGTGTTGTTATCCTCTTTTATTCAAGAGGGTGATGGTTGAGGGGTAGAATCTGTTCTTGAATCTTGTGGTGTGATTCCTGAGGCTCTTGTTCCTTCTACCTGATGGCTGCTGCTTTCCTACAGAAGTATTTCATGTAGATGTGCTCAATCATTGGGAGAGCTGTACCCATGATGTACTGGGCTGAATCCAATACCTTTTGTAGGATTTTCAATTCAAAGGCATAGGTGTTTCCATACCAGGCCACGATGCAGCTAGTCAGTAGACTACACATCTCTAGAAGTTCTTCAAAGTTTTAGATGTCATGCCAAAACTCTGAAGGAAGTAGAGGCACTGTCATGCTTTTTTTTTGCAAATTGTGGTGAACTATGTGCCTGTCTGGACACGCCCCCTGCTGACTGCTCCTGTGGCTCCTCCCACAGGCCCCTGTATAAAGGCGATCTGAGGCCTGACGCTCGGCCTCAGTCTCCAGGACATAGTATGATGGACACTCACTCCTGGTTCCTTCTTCCAGTCAATAAAAGCCGATATCTCGCCTTACATCTCAGTGTGAGTTATTGATGGTGCATCACAAATGCACTTGTGTACTAGGTCCAGGACAGATCTTATGAAATAATAACACCAAGGAAAGTAAAGTTGCTCACCCTGTCCACCTGTGATCCTCTGATGAGGACTGGCTCATGGATCTCTGATTTCCCTCTCCTGAAGTCTATAATGGGTCCTTGTTCTTGTTGACATTGAGACAGAGGTTGTTGTTGTTGTAGTAGCGCCACTCAGCCAGATATCCAATCTCCCTCCCAGATGCTGATTCATCACTACTTTTGGTTCGGACCTCAACAGTGCAAATTTGAATATGACATTGGAGCTGTGCTTAGCACACAGTCCAAGGTGTGGGAATGAGTAGAGCAGGGGGCTAAGCACACAGCCTTGTGGTGCACCTGTGCTGATGGAGATTGTGGAGGAGATGTTGTTGCCAATCCAAATTGATTAAGGTCTACAAGTGAGGAAATTCAAGATGCAATTGCACAAGAAGGTATTGAGGCCAAGGTCAGAGCTTATTGAATAGCTTTGAGGGGATTATGGTATCGAATGCTGAGTTGTAGTTCATAAAGAGCATCCTGATGTATGCATCTTTGCTGTCCAGATATTCCAGGGTTGTGTGAAGAGCCAATAAAATGGCACCTGCTGTGGACCTGTTGCTCCGATAGGAAAACTGGAGTGGATTCAAGCTGCCTCTCAGGCAGGAGTTGATGTGTTTCATCACCATCTTCTCAAAATACACCACAGTGGATGTAAGAACAACTGGGTGATAGTCATTGAGGCAGGTTACCACGCTCTTCCTGGGCACTGGTATAATTAAAGCCTGCTTGAAGCGGGTGGGTATCACACACTGCCGAAGCGAGAGTTTAAAGATCTCAGTGAACACACCGGGCAACTGGTCAGTACAGGTCTTTAGTACGTGGCCAGGTATCTCTTCCAGTCTGGATGCTTTCCGTGGATTCACCCTCACAAAAGCAGGCCACATGTCACCGTCGGAAATTGAGATCGTAAGGTGATGTGGGGGGTTGTGATGGTTCCTCAGTGTTCTGATGGTCAAAGTGAGCATAAAAGGCATTGAGCTCATGTGGAAGCAAAGCCCACGTCACTTGATTTAACTTTGTAGGAGTTGATAGTATTTAAGCCCTGCCACAGCTATCGAGCATCCCTCATTGATTCATGTTGGTCCAGAATTTCCACTTCACCCATGAGGAGGCTTTCCGGAGTTCATACCTTTACATCTAGGAGCTTCCTTGGTCTCCAGACTCGGCAGATTTTAGGTCTCATGGTTAATAAGTGGATCCAGAGAGGAACTGAATTATTCAATGCAGTGGAAGTGTAATGATGTTTATTATAGCTTAGCAATATGACAAATCTAATCTTTAGTTTTTTAAAAAAATATATTGTTGAACAAAATGACTTGTAACAAATATAAAATGTTACAGTCAGGCAGCATCTGTGGAGGGGATTAAATAGTAGACATTTTGGGCCAAGACTATTAGGAAAGGTCTGGAAAGGAAAGGAGGCAGAAACCAAAATAAGATGACGGAGGAGGGGAAGGAATATGGAAGGATGCGGTTAACAGGTTGGAGGCTACTCAGATAGAATATGAGGTGTTGTTCCTCCAACCTGAGCTTGGCCTCATCATGGCAGCAGAGGCGGCGGCCATGGACACGTCAGAATGGGAAAGAGTAGTCAGTGTGAAATGGATAGTCACTGGGGGAATCCTGCCTCTTGCAGTGGACAGAGCAAAGGTCATCAACAGAGTGGCTCCCAATTTACCTTGGGTCTCACCGATCTAGAGGAGGATGCTCCAGGATCACCAGATACAAGAGATGACCCCGACAAACTCACAGGTGAAGTACTGCCTCAGCTGGAAGGCCTTGAATGGAGATGAGGGTTAAGTTGTAGGAGCTGGTGTAGCACTTGTCATTCTTGCAGGGATAAATGTGGGGAGGGACAAGTTGACAAGATAGTCAGAGAGTGATCACTATAGATAACAGGTAGGATCCCATTGGAGATGGCAGAAGTTTCAGGAGAAATCAAAGGCACAGGATACATACCAAAGAAGATTCTAAAGGGAGGATGAGGCAACTGTGGCTGACAAGGGAAGTCAAAGATAGCATAATAGCAAAAAAAAGGGGCATAAAATGTAGCAAAAATTAGTGTGAAAGTTGGAGAATTGGAATGCTTTTAAAAACCAACAGAAGGTAACTCGAAGAGCCTTGAGGAGAGAAAAGATGAAATATGAAGTATGCTAGCCAATAATATCAGAGGATACAATAAGTTTTTTTCAGATATATAAAGAGTACAAGAAAGTCAAAAGTGGATATTGGACCACTGGAGATACACTGTGAGGTTGTACCTGGGGATAAAGAAATGGCAGAGGAACTTAATAAATATTTGCATCAGTCTTCACAGTGGAAGACACCAGTAGTGGACAAGCAATTTAAGAGTGTCGGGGCAAAAGTGAGTGCGGTTGCTTTTCCTAACAAGAAGGTGCTTAGGAAGCTGAATAGTCTGAAGATAAATAAGTCACCTTGTCCAGATGGAATATTCCCCAGGGTTCTGAAAGAAGTAGTTGAAAAGATTGTGGGGGCATTAATAGAAATCTTTTAAGAATCACTAGATTCTGGAATGGTTCTGGAGGACTGGAAAATTGCAAATGTCACTCCACTCTTCAAGAAAGGAAAGAGACTAAAGAAAGGAAATTACAGGCTAATTAGTCTGACTTCAGTGGTTGGGAAGATGTTGGAGTCGATTGTTAAGGATCAGGTTTGAGGGTTCTTGGAGGCACATGATAAGATAGGCAAAAATGGCATGGTTTCATTAAGGGAGAGTCTTCCCTGATAAATCTGTTGGAATTACTTAAAGAAATAACAAGCAGGATAGACAAAGGCGAGGCCCTGGATTTTCAGGTGATCTTTGATAATGTACCTCACCTGAGGCTGCTGAACATGATAAAAACTCATGGAAATACAAGAAAGATACTAGCACGGATAGAAGATTGGTTGATTGGCAGGAAGCAAAGAGTGAAGAATAAAGGGGGCCTATTCTAGTTGGCTGTCAATGACTAGTTGGTATTCAGCAGGGGTTGGTGTTGGGACCAATTCTTTTCATGATCTGAACGTAGCTGGAGGTCGGGTAGAGTTGAGGAATCGAGTCTGTGGAGGGACTTAGACTTGGGGAATGGGCAAAGAAATAACACATGGAATATAGTGTAATGAAGTGCATGATCACTGGTAGAAGGAATAAAAGCATAGAGTATTTTCTAAGTCAAAAATCAGAGGTGTAAAGGGACCTTGGAGTCCTTGTGCAGGATTCCCTGAAGATTAACTTTCAGGCCTAATTGGTGGTGAGGAAGGCAAATATTAGCATTCATTTCAAAAGGACTAGAATATAAAAGTAAGCATGTAATGCTGAGGCTTTGAGGCAATGGTCAAACTGCACTTGGGAGTATTGGGTGCAGTTTTGGGCTCCTTATCTAAGAAAATATATCCTGGCATTTGGAGCGGTTCCAAAAGAGATTCAAGAGAGTGATTCCCGAAAAGAAAGGGTAAGTAGTAGTTGATGGTTCTAGGTCTGTACTTGCTGGAGTTTAGAACAATGAGGGGGGAAATCTTGTTGAAACTATCGAATATTGAAAGACCTAGATAGAGTGGATATGGAGAGAATGTTGCCAATAGTGGGATGATCACAGACCAGAGGACACAGCCTCACAATAGAAGATATCCATTTAGAACAGAAATGAGGAGGAATTTCTGTTGTCAAACAATACTGAATCTGTGGATTTGATTTACACAGCGGCTGTTGAGGCCAACTCATTGGGTACATTTAAAGTAGGTTATGGGGAGAAGGCAGAAAAACCAGTTCTTAAACAAGATTGCTTTCTATGTATACTAGACATGAGATTTGGTTGGGGAATACATTTAGGATAGCATTGCCCATTAATGTGTTGCTGTAATTATGTATGGATCTGGCCAACTGTGGGAATTACTGAGGAATTGGATAATGTATTGGTTTGGCACATATTCTTTAGAGCAAGGAAGTGAGGTTAACCTTGAACTCAAATATCATGAAAGTGCAAAACCTCTTTCAGAATCACTGATGTTCTCTGAATTTTTTTAAGTGCACATTGCCTTTGTTCATTAAGTGCATCTTCAAGGAGCTGCATCACTGCTTCCCACATTATTCAGAACTAAATGGACAAGGAAGTTGAACACGATGCTGTAGCTACATCCAGAAGGCTATGGTTCAAATCTTGCATTTGGCACTGAATAATTGCGAGTAAATTCTGGAACATAGCACACATTTTGACCATTTAAAACTTGTTAGCTGAGTTGTTAGTACTGAGACCCTATCATTAGCTCTACTGTGATCAGCAGCTCAGTACAGCTTAGGGGATCCATAAGCTACCTACCAGACAAATTTCTTACTCTCGTCTGCTCATATTGTGTAAGAAGAGGGGGAGCCTAATCCATTTGCAGATCTTTGTATTCTCTTAATCAGTGGATTTGGTTAATTGGGTCACAAGGGGTCCACTATATTTTGAGCCAATGAAGCAGCTATCCCAGTTAGTCGAAGTTTCATGAGAACAGTTAAAAAGTCAAGCTACCATGTCACTGAGTAAGAAATGATGTATGTAAGTGAAACGCAAAACAAATTAGAGGGCTACCAATACTACAGTTCTATAAAACTGTCTTAATTCCTAATAGTTATCGATGGAGGAATTCATCCAGTGTACACTGCCAAGTTCTTTTGAATGTAAGTGAACAAAATCAGCGCAGACACCTAGTGCAGATAGTGGACTTCCTTCATTGCCCTCCTGCATGACGTTAGTGTCATAATCCAATAATAAATTGCCTGGCATCCTATGCCGTCACCAACTCAGGTCATTACTTTCCTTGTCTGTATATTCCCACTGCTTTTTGCATCAGCATCCATCAGACCAAATGGATACCATAACAAAGCACACGCAGCTGATGCTATTTATGAACTGTTCACTCAGTGTAATGTCCAACGGCAACTGATGCTAGTTAGAAACTGTTCAGCAAGTCTCCTGTCCCAATAAAGTGGCGTAATGTCCCAAATAAGTGATTGTCCCTTGTACATGTTTCCTTAATAGTATTTCTTCCTATGCATTTAAAAAAAAAAGTTCTTGTAAGCCACCTCTTTTAGACTCTACCAGATGTCAAGTCATCTGCTTAACTCCCCTCACTGGGTACATTTGTGTTATCCAAGCAAAGCATAACTAATTGGACAGCTGAAAGTGGTGATTTGGTGAAGGTCAGATGTAATGTTTGCCACAGCTAAAACATCTACTTATATTTTCTCTCTCGAGTAGATTATATGTCGAGAAAAAGACAGAGCAGAATACAAAGCTGTTATACAGTGGTTAAATGTAAAGCAATTTTAATAGAGCTCGGGGATATTTTACGCATCTTATGGAAGGTGTGGTCCAGGGCCTGTGACCAAGTTGTTGCTAAGTCGTGGACATAATTTGTATTTCAGAGCTGTGCCAGGTAATGGAAAGCTGGTGCTCTCTGTTCTTTAAAGGCAGGTGGCACAGAGCTGCATCTTGTAAACCAAGTTGTATTTTGTGCAAGCACTGAACTTATAACCAAACTCTACATTAAAAAATCCTACATGTAACTAGCACTAAGATAAATGCAGGATCCTTAAAAATTGAATTAGGAGACAGGAGATCCATCACACCAGCACAAAGAATCGCCACCTATTGGAGGGAACTGGTAAAGTGAGTGAGGTAGCAAATCTGCAATGTGAATTGCAAATATAAAGTAATAATTATGTGAGATTCCAACTGTTCCCAAGTAACCAGAAGGAATGAATAAGGAAAAAAGTTTTTTATAAGTTTACAGAATGATCTTTTTGCTCTGTCCATCAAGGGGAAAAAATCCTGAAGAATGGACCAAAGAGATAAAAATAAGTCCAGGGGAGCAATACAGTAAAGTTCAAGATAAAAATTGGAGTAAATTATGTGGGCATTTGGGTAGAAGTAAGGAAGAACTACACAGAAATCTTTGAAAGTAATAGAATTTTGGCAGCATGTTAGCACAATGCCTTTTAGTACCAGTGACTCAAGTTCAATTCCTGCTACTGTCTGTAAGGAGTTTGTACGTTCTCCCCTTGACCACATGGGTTTCCTCTGGATGGTGGGTTAATTGGGCATTGTAAATTGTCATGTGATTGGGCTAGAATTAAGTCAGGGGATTGCTGGAAGGCATGCCTAAAGAGCTATTCCATGCTGCTTCTCGATAAAACTTTCAAGAGAAATGTATTTTTTTTAGAAAGGCTTTATTGGGCATGATGAATGAAGAACTGATGAGAAAA
The DNA here is from genome assembly GCF_030144855.1 of Hypanus sabinus. Lineage (NCBI taxonomy): Eukaryota > Metazoa > Chordata > Chondrichthyes > Myliobatiformes > Dasyatidae > Hypanus > Hypanus sabinus. Next base: position 49,543,081 of record NC_082713.1, read on the forward strand.
TACGATGAAAATAAAAAAAACACTTTGAAGTTAAAAGATAGGACCAAAAGGATTTTATAAGAGGCATTTAAACTAAAGTTATTGGGAAGCAAAAAGAAAACCTGAAAAAAAAAATCAACTTAAATATTAAAAAGCATTCTTTTCTAAGACATAAATAAAGAGGAAACTGGGCATAGGATATCTAATCCTTGAGTGGAATGAACTTGCGGATGACAATGGAAAGGTAAAGTGAATGATTAATAGAAATCCTAGTATGAACATAGAACATAGAATAGTACAGCACATTACAGGCCCTTTGGCCCACAATGTTGTGCCGAACCTCAAACCCTGCCTCCCATATAACCCCCCCCCCCCCACCTTGAATTCCTCCATATACCTGTCTAGTAGTCTCTTAAATTTCACTAGTGTATCTGCCTCCACCACTGACTCAGGCAGTGCATTCCACGCACCAACCACTCTCTGAGTAAAAAAACCTTCCTCTAATATCCCCCTTGAACTTCCCTCCCCTTACCTTAAAGCCATGTCCCCTTGTACTGAGCAGTGGTGCCCTGGGGAAGAGGTGCTGGCTGTCCACTCTATCTATTCCTCTTAATATCTTGTACACCTCTATCATGTCTCCTCTCATCCTCCTCCTCTCCAGAGAGTAAAGCCCTAGCTCCCTTAATCTCTGATCATAATCCATACTCTCTAAACCAGGCAGCATTCTGGTAAATCTCCTCTGTACCCTTTCCAATGCTTCCACATTCTTCCTATACTGAGGCAACCAGAACTGGACACAGTACTCCAAGTGTGGCCGAACCAGTTTTATAGAGCTGCATCATTACCTCGTGACTCTTAAACTCTATCCCTCGACTTATGAAAGCTAACACCCCATAAGCTTTCTTAACTACCCTATCTACCTGTGAGGCAACTTTCAGGGATCTGTGAACACGTACCCCCAGATCCCTCTGCTTCTCCACACTACCAAGTATCCTGCCATTTACTTTATACTCTGCCTTGGAGTTTGTCCTTCCAAAGTGAACCACCTCACACTTCTCTGGGTTGAACTCCATCTGCCACTTCTCAGCCCACTTCTGCATGTATATGTATATGTGCAAGATTAAGTAAGAATAGTTCATAATTGAGGAGAGTACAACATGTGAGATCACTTATTCATTATTTGGATTAATAATTTGAAATTAAATAACTTGCAATCATAATTTGAAAGTGATACAATATTTATAGCTAACACAGAGAGCCCATTTCAATGCAGAACATGTGAATTCTGGGCAGTTGAGTAATGCATGAGTTTTAAAAGATTGGAATATTATGATAGGAAAATCAGAAACATTGTGTACATGTAAGAATAAGTAACCAAATGGTACAACAAGTGGTCTGAATGTAAGGTGAACAAATATTAACTTCATCATTGAAGGTCAGCAAAGATGTTAAAAATGCTGGGATTTATTACAGAATTCAAAAGTAATACTGAAATTGTTTGGGACCATTGTCAGGCATAGTTTAATTCTCGTTTCCACTGAAACACTGAGGAAACTAGTAAAAAGTTTTAAAAGGGTGATACCACGAATTAGAGATTACATCTACAAGGAACACAGGTAGATGTTTTTTGATAAGGGAGGGAAGACTGTAGGACATCTGGTAGAGGTCTTAGAAGTTTATGAACATGTCAGGGTAAGTGTAGAATATTTTAAGTTTTAGTTAAATCAGAATCTAGGGGAGTAAAGCTGAATGAAATAAAATTTAGAAATAGAGAATGTTTAAAGCTTAGATTTAGTGACCTTTAGAAAACAAATTGCTTAGAGGCTTTCAAAAAGATAAAATTGCATGATACAAGAGGGAAAAGATGTGTTGAAAATTTGAGATGAGTTGGATGGAATGGGTTGAAATATTAATAGTTCGAATGCCAGTGGGACTGTTGCATGCAGTATATTCAATGGAATTGCATATGCTAATGTATTCCAGATGGAAGGGCCTTTAATTCAGAATTTTATTTCCAGTTTATTAATTGCATAGAGGAAACTGGTAAATGGGTCTGGATTCATTGCAGGGTTTCATTGCCGGCTACCTCTTCAACAATGATTGGCTCAACTACTTGTTCCACCTACTATAGCACATCTGCTGCCAAGGCTGAACTATTGAATAAGATGAAGGACCTTCCCAAAATGGCAGAAGACTGTATGGAAGAGGATGAGGAAGAGGAAGATAACAAGTTGATAGAAAAAAAGGTAATACAGTGTTCCTGGATATGAAATGGCCTCAGATAATGAAAAAGAGGTGTAATACAGGCTTTCTCTGAAATTCTGTTCTAGTAAACTGCTGTTACATTGCTCCAGATCTGTGAACTTGTTGCTTCTGCTCAGGGATAACTTGTGCTTCTTGGAGAAAACATTTTTTCATATACTTTTCTACTCCATATTTTTTCTCCCTAATTTCCACAGCAACAATTGATCTGCAGTCTTAGCAGGAAACTCAGTGTATTGCATGAAGCCCAGAAGAGCCTCTTGGAAGACATCAGTGCAAACTGTGTCCTGGGGGAAGAAGCAGAAAGAATGGTGAACAATGTCTGCAAACCAAATGAGTTTGATAAGTACCGAATGTTCATTGGGGATCTGGATAAGGTCGTGAATCTCTTACTGTCTCTCTCGGGTCGTCTTGCAAGAGTGGAAAATGCCTTAAATAATTTGGATCCTGATGCAAATGAGGAAGAAAGGGTAGGTCGAGTTTGCAAATACTATTTTACAGTGCATTCATTAGATTCTCTGTAGATATTCAAAGTATTTCTGAAAAGATAGGAGATGCAATAGAACTTGGTGCTCATTTGCATCTTTCTCACTCTATAGACGTGAGCAATTAATCAAAGATGACTTTTCAGTTCATCATTACGTGCAAACATACAACTTAGAAGCAGGAGCTAGCCATCTAATAAAAGTCATGGTTGATTTTGTATCCAGCTGCATTCTTGCATTTTCCCCACATACTTTAGTGTTCAGAAATCCACGGATCTCTGCTTTAAATGAACTCCATGACTGAATCTCACAGCCCATCTGGTTAGAGAATTCAAAAGTTTCTTCACTCTTTGAGTGAAGAGATTTCTTCTCTCTCTTTGATGTCCTTAATGACCCCTCCCACTTACTTTGAGAATATGATGGTTCTGGACTCCTCAGCAAGGGAAACGTCATGCTGCATCTAGACTGTTAAACCCTTCAAAAATTTAAGATTCAATGAGATCACTTCTTGTTTCTCTAAACTGCTTGAGAATACAGGCCTAGACCATTTGTTTTCTCCTCAAATGCCAAAAAGTACTCAATATTCTAGGTGCAGTTTGTAATTCTTACCCCTCCCCCCACTTTGGAGAGGGTTGCCTTGATGTTGCCAAGGCCACATCAGTTGTGTTGGGTGGCTCTAAAAGATTCTTATGCCAGAATCAAACAGAATCATGGAACTCTGACACCAGAGGATGTCTTTTATCACATCCGTTTCAGGTGAGCTTTTTTTTTCAAGAGCAATTCAATCAGTCCCATTTTCCCATGTTTTCACTTCGTCTACAAATGATTTTTCCTTGTGCACATCAGATTCCCTTTGAGAAGCCCTGATTAGCTCAGTCTGTATTCATTTAAGTTTTTTTTTGCTTTCCCCATTGAATATTTGCCTTTATATCTATCCCTTGGACCTTCAAACCTCCACAAATGAATGCAGTTCCTCTATATTCACCGTATCTAAGCTCATTTTAACAAGTTTTCTTTCCTCTCCCTTCCAGTCTTTGTAGCTGAAATACGTCATCCTTGGATCTTTTCCAACATAGCACTATGTCATTTACATCCTTCCTAACACTTATTAACCAGAACTGAAATGCTGTGGCCTGAACAGTTGTTCTTAATGTTGGAGGTTCAATATAACCTTACAGTTTTTGTACTTGGAACCTTTATAAAAGTCCAGAATCCCATGTTCTTTATGAACTATTCTCTCAACTTACCCACATACTTGCAAATGTCTATGTGCATATACACTCATATTTCTCTGATGTTGATATCATTTAGAACTAAACTAAACTAATAATTTAAACATTTAAACTAAACTAAACTAATAATTTCATCTATTATTTGTCTATTCTGCTAACCTCTCAATGATCTGCAGCAAATTACTGAAGACCAATGAAAGCAGACATCCCTGTGCTAATTCTTGCAGAACAATTTACTAAGTTCCAGTCTTAAAACAAACTTTTGCCCTGATTCTGCCTTTTATTTTTATGCCCCTGATCTTTGAATTCTAAGAGTTTCAATTTTACTAACCAGATTTCTCTTTATTTTGAAAATGCCACCTTGTATAAAAATTCATACAGATGAAATTTACTATGTTCAACTTCTGTTCTCTCATCAAAAATAATTTGCTAATGAAAACTGAAAATTTGGAAAGAATTGGCAGATCAGGCAACATCTGTAGAAAGCGATTTCTTTTCAGGTCAGAGGCTCTTCATTAGAAGAACCATTTCACTTCTCCATGTGGGGGAAAAGTCCTTGCTCGATCTTAGAATAAATGAAAGCCTTGTCCCTGTATTTGTGTTGTTACCTGGTAATCATGGTGAAAACTTACTAATGTGTTGTGTGAGAACACAATGGAGCTGAATTATGACAATTGCAATAGCCACCTAGCCTGTTGGTATTCACAACGTGACTACAGTTAAATGGTTATAATGTTGCATGATCATGTTTTCCAACATAATGTAATGCCTAGGAAACAATAAAGGAAAATGCAAAAATCAAATGAAGATGAGACTAAAGCACTTCCTTCTAACTTCCAGCATGCACTGAATGAAAAGAAAAAGCAACTTACAGCACAACTTGAAGAGGCCAAAGAGCTAAAGGAACACGTGGATCGCAGGGAACGCGCTGTCCATGATATTCTGGTTAAGCATTTGTCAGAAGATGAGCTCCAGGATTACACTCACTTTGTAAAGATGAAATCTGCTCTAATCATCGAGCAGCGAGAGCTGGAAGATAAAATCAGACTTGGTGAAGAGCAGCTCAAGTGTCTGAGGGAGAGCTTATCTCATGGAGCATGCAAAGATAACATCTGAAATCACTGAGTAAATTTTAGCCCAAGTTACTAACCACAAACCTTTCAAATTCCAAAGCAATGGGTTCACTTATCAAATGTGTTTCTAACCAGTGTTTTAAAATGCAGAATGTGATTGATGATTGTGAACTTTAGCCTTGCTTATCATGTTATCTGTAATTCTATAGTTGTAATAGCTCATCTGAAAGTAAATATGTGTAGCTTCCATGCAACTGGTCAAGACAACTCATATAATGCTGGGTCACAGATCGGGAAGGACCCATTTTAATTTTCCATCTGATATCTTAGAGTATGTTTAAAAACCTCACATAACTTAGAGTTCAGGAAAGGAGGTTACCTTGGATTCCTGATTATTATCCAGTAAGACTTCTGGGGGTGAGGAGGACAGAATCAATGTTGGCTGAGCAGCATATTCGGTTTGAGTATTATGGTTCTTGCAGTTAGATTATTATTTCAACTTGCACAAAAGTGATGAATTGAGCAAAGCACTCAAGGGCTATCAGTGCAATGTTAAGAATCAGTGCCTTCAGCAGAAAATAAGATGTTCAAAATGTTGATAGTAAATTGATTTGTTTGCCAGATCTGCCAAAATGACTCAATTCAATTTTCTAACAGTTTTCTAGAGTTGAGTTGCACCGTATGCTAGCACCAGTGAGAAGCTGCATACAAAGGATATTCGTTCTTGGTTGCTGTTATTACACTAAATAACACTTGTAAATCAATTTTCCTCCAAATTTTTCTTCTTGTAGTTTTATTTTGGGTGGTTCAGTGCCTACTATTAAATAGTTACACTTAACATTGTATAGATTACTTGACAAATCCTTGATTTAAAAAAAATTCTACTGGGCAATTATTTATTATGACTTTTAATTTTTATTACTTTTGAAGGTGTGTAAGTGCCTTTTTCATGAAGGGAATAAACTAGATGGACCACAGTGCATTTTAAAGTGCCACGGTGCTGGCTTTTGAAATCAGATCCATTATATTGTTTGTATACAAATAGCACCCCAAAGCTTCATGTTGTTGCTTAAAGAGAAGAATTATGACTTTATCATTGAGAGATGGCTTTATCATTGAAAGATAACTTTATTATATATAATTCAAATAAAAATACTTTCAATTTCTTCTGAAGGTTTATGAGTAAACCCAACAACCAATGTAAAAATAGCAAGGTAAGCTAGAAAAGTCCTTATCCCCAGCAGGGTGAAAGATGAAAAGCAGCTACTCATCAATTTTTGGTCATCTTTGCTGAAATGTGTGCTTTTTAGCTAAGAACAAGATTAGGTCTTACTCTAAGAATTTTCCAGCATAATAAAGCCCAAAGATGGTGGTCATTTGGGCAAAATATTCTGCACAGCTGGCACAGTGAGGGCATCAGAAATGAGCAAAGTGATGCTTCTGATTTTAAAAAAAAACTCTTCACTTTCAGGTTAAAAGTTTAGTGAAATTGCCCATTAATCTCAGAACCATTGAAAATTTCTGAGTCCATTGGCAGATAGGATTTGGTACGTAGTTACCTCATTCCAGCTGTCTATAGCATGCTCTGGAAGTATAATAGAGCAATGTGTTTGTGGCATCTATAGGTAGATCTGACAGCATTGCAGTCACAAATATTTTCATTCCAATAATAACTAAGGCAGTTTCAGTCCTTTTCATATTGATGGCATGTATACTGTATATTTGGAAATTGTCATTTATGTGATTTCAGTAGATGTGAATAGGACACTACAAATATTATCAAACTGGCAGCTACTCTCATCATTAGAAGTTCAGTTACAATAAATTTAAAGATAGGCATTCCATTTACTATCAGCATTGGAAAATGTAGTAAAAAGGAATGTAGTGATGTTTTCTTGGTAGGTGCATTAGAATAAAGGAGAAATACAAAACTGCTTGATAATGAGCACAATTGAATGATTGTGCAATTTATGATTTGTATGCAAAGTATAATTTCTCATTTATGGGGTTATAATGGCTTCTGTACCATGACAATGTGTTGCAGATTGATTGGAAGTGACGGAATCAAACAGTAATTCTCATGTTAATATTAGTATTCAAAACTGGAATTTCTGGATCTCTACTTAAAATTACGTACCGAATTTTGTACATTGGACTGTAGTCCATAAGACTTTATCAGGGTATCTCAATCAGCATCTAGAAATCTTTCTGCAATGCTGTGTTAGTACAGTTTACTGCTTGAAGCATTTCATTCAAAAATTGGCATTGAAGTAAATGTCCCAGCTGTTTTGCTAATTAAAGCAGTAAGATTGCAAGGAGATGTTTAGGATCCAGAGTACTGAGAATTAGATTTCCCAGAGATTTGCCAAATTTAAATTCTAGGGTCTGTATTTTATTTTATTATTTCATGTTTTCACAAACTAAATCAACCAGATTGAAAGCTGGTTGTATCATGTGTATGCCAGCGGCTCCATTTTCAGAATCTATGATTTGAAGTCAGCTGAAGTAAGTTGCAGATATACTGGGGTGCAAAGGAAATGAGGACAAATACCCGGGATAGTATTGATGGCAGAAAGCTGATTAGGGGAGCTAGTGTGCAATGAAGAGCATATGGACAGCAAAAGTAGTTTATTGTTTAAGGTCTTGTGTTCAGCTGGAAATTCACCTGTCCCTTTTACCCACACAGAATTAACCTCAAGAAAGCCATTAAGCCTTTCATCTGGCTCGGGGAATCTGCTCTATGGATCTTTAAAAACATAGTTTGGATGAAAGGAGATCTTCACAGCATCCTTCAACAAAAATTCAGTGCCAAGTCACCACCCAAGATTAGATTAGTTATACTGACCACCACTCTGCCTTCATTATACCAGAAATGGTCAGGTTGAAATTGGGTTGGATGGAATGCCCATTTATTGTTGCATCTTACCCACCTTGGCATCCTAAGCAATAGGTAATCTTACCCCAATATGAGGCTTGATTAATAAAGCTCTTCATTTGTTGTGTCAAGCTCAGAGACTGTTCCTTATTATTGGCAAATAAACACTGAAATTCTATAATGTTAATCAGTATTTTCTTTTAATCACATTCTTTCAGCATTCTTTTTTAAATGATGTATGGGATTTTTCTGTTCTGTTTTGTATTAATCATGTCACAAAGCAGAAAAATAATCTGCCACTATGGACAGATTGGGAATCACAGGTCAGTCCTTTATGTTTTAGATATTATCTTTACATGCCTCAACTTCTAATTCAGAACATAACCAATTCAGATGATAATCCTCCAATTAAAATATTACAAAAATGTCATACAAATGTGTATTAAATCAACCAACTCTGCACTCCCCTCTTTTCATTCTTTCCCTTACTCATGTTCTTGCCCCCAACATTATTTGAGATGTGGGAGATTTCTATGTGAAAATAATGTTTATTTTTAAAACTGGTAAATTGAATCATATCTGTGTAGATTAGAGTTGTGATCTATTTAATGGTACTGTTTTAATGTTTCTGCCCATTCTATTGAGTCATAATTAAGCAGCTAGATGTTGAATAAAAACACAAAATGCTGGCGGAATTCAGCAGGCCAGACAGCATCTGTGGGAGGAGGCAGTGACGATGTTTTGGGCTAAAACCCTTCATCAGGAGTGCATCACTACCTCCTCCCATAGATGCTGTCCCCTGCTGAGTTCTGCCAGCATTTTGTGTTTTTATTTATTTCCAGCATCTGCAGATTCACTCGTGTTGCCTGTGAATTCTCTACTGCGGAGCTAAGTGTTGAAGATCATTAACTTGCCCACCAATTTGAAAGTTCACTGAAGCTGCTTTAATTGAGAACTTAATCAACCTGTCCTAGACTGAATAACATCATTTATCCACTAGATGGTGACACAGCTCTGTTTAAGCAGCAATCCAAACCAGTATATTTCCACTTGACAGAGTGCAAATATATTGCAAGTGCATTTCCAAATCATGGTTCAGATTGAACTGTGGGGAAAAATAGTGTTTGGATGCAGCATATAGGAAAATTACACCTTCTAATATCTGTTTATTATTTTAGTCAGAACCCTGAATTATGTCCCTTATTCCAAAGATGATTCAGAATTTCCTAGAATTTTCCAATGTAATTACTCAGAATTCTCACATAACTATATTCTCCTAAGACAGTGAAGGAAACTATTAAACTCTTTGAATCATTGTCAGGCAGGCACCTCCCAGTCTCCACTCAGGCCTTTTAAACCCAGCTCTCATCCACAGCCCTTGTTCACACTGCAAAGCAGCCAGCCTCAACCAGCTGCACTTGGCCTTCAATTGCTTTGCTGCCTTGTCCTGTTAAGTATCTGATCTCTCTTGTTTTGAGGCCTCTCATGGCTTGCTATTTTGCAGTTTATCAGCAAAGTACTGCTTATTGCTAAAAGCATCTCCACTGCTGTACATTTTCTGACAGGATGAGTGAGCCAATGATTAACCCAGCAGAGTGCACTTGCCTAAAAGAAGTTGTCCGTAAATAGGAGTGCAGCAGTGCCGATCTGCTCACCACTCAACCAGATCTCCATCTCGATACAGCACTGCTGCCCAGTCAACCTCCTCCCTTGAAGCCCCAAATTCCAGTACCCAGTTGCACTTCAGTTCCACCTATCTGTTTTATGGTCCAAATTAAGATTGCCTTTGTCACCTTTCTCCTGACTGGCGGAGCGCTGACCTGGGATGCTGCTAAAAATCATAACTTACAATAAATATGAGGAACTCACTGCTAAGATGCTGCGGGGATTTGACCATCCAGAAGGTGGAAGGGGGGCAGTGGATCAGATACTTTGCCTGCGTCGAGGTTCACGCTAGGTACTGGATTACATCATGGAATTCAGGACCCTTGTGGCAGAGTGCGGCTGGAATATGGAAGCACTGTGGGCCCATTACCATCATGGCCCCTCGGAGCACTTGAAAGACTACCTGTCTACCTGGGAGATACCCACCAACTGCAAAGGTCTCATCTCTCTGGCCCTCCAAATTGGCAAGCGTCTTGTGGACCAACCCTCCAATTCACCAACCAAACCCCAGTTCCATTCCCAGAGCTGTTTCAGGCTACAGGGCCTCATTATCAATGCCTGCAGAACCCACACAGGTAGGGAGAGCTCCCTTAACACCCTCAAGAGCATGAGCGTGGGTGAAGAAACAACTTTGCACTTACTGCGAAGTCAATCACCAGTAAAGACAAGCGGTCTTCTATCTGGTAAGCTCCACCTGTCCTCTGGTTGCAACACCATAGTCCAACTCACTCTCACTGTTGTTCACCACACCCCCCCAACAGCCCTATGCACACAGGAGGCTCTGATGGATTCCAGTAGAGCAAGCAACTTCCTGGACTGGACTTTGTGTGTGTGTGTGCAGCTCGGACTTTCTACCGAGCCTATCTTCCACCCTTACAGCAGCGTGGCCATTGACACATGTCCCTTGTGGTTCTGCATTGTCGGAGTGTGCGCACTGTACATAGGAGAGCATCCAATTCCTCCTTATCACCTCGCCCTACTATCCTCTTATCTTGGGTTACCCCTGGCTCTCCTCTCATGACCCTCACATTGCCTAGTCATTCAGTTCATTGCAAACTTAGCCAATTTCTCCCTATAAATCCATGGAGACCGAGAAAACTCTCGACCTCACCAGACTTCCACTGGAATACCACGACTTAGCCATCGCCTTCGGTGAAAAAAAAGCCAGCACCCTGCTGCCTCATGGACCAGTTGCCACACCTGACAATTTGCATGTACGCGATGGTCACCATGTGCTCTTAGACACACCAGTGGGCCTACTCCTTGACCCTCTCTGGAAAGCCAGGTGCACCAGAGACTCTGGATTTTCTGCGACACTGGTTCTGATGGCCACTATCATCGCAGATGTACATCAGTTCATCACTGTCTGCACCCGATGTGCCCAGTCCAATTCCTCCAACCAACAGCCCTCAGGACTCCTGTGTCCCCTGATCTGAGGTCCTACATCACGATGGATTTCGTCATGGGTTTGCTACCGTCCGATGGGGTCTTGGTGATTGTGACAGTGATGAACCAGTTCTTCAAGGTGGCCCACTTGCCCTCCCCGAACATCCATCAGCTGCTGAGATGGTGGACCTGCTTCTCAAGCGTGGAGTTCAAGTCCAAGGTTACCTCAGAACAGTGGAGTCCACAATTTTGTCTCTCGCTTCTGTTGAGCTCCTTTCTCCCTTCTCCGCACCTCAGGGAGTTGTCCTCTCACTATCATCTGCAGACAGATGCTCAATCTGAAAGAGAATCCGCAAATGGAAAAGTTTCTTCAATGATTCATGACCTCTAACTCTTCCACATGGAAGATGTATCTGCTCTGTCCCACAATCTGCACACCTCTGCCACAGATATATCACCTTTTGAAGTGCTTCAAGGCTACCAATCCCATTGTTCCCCATGGTGGTCCTATACTCCAGGGCCCTGGTTTGCTGAGGGTACAGAGGACAGTCAGCCAGAGAATTCCAGCGTGGGGACTGTGGGTGGGTCCCTGACCACCTGAGATCAGCCCCTGCACACCACCTCCCACAAGTTCTTGCCCCGATTCATTGTTCATTTGAAGATTATCCATCGCATCAACCAGTCACTTACCATCTCCAGCCGCACCAGCCCACAGGATCACACCGACTTTCCTTGTGTCCTGCCTCAAACCAGTTGTCCATGGACCACTCAACCCACCAGAGCCTGCACCTCCAGAACCAAGGATGGTGGAAGGCAGTCCAGTGTACGTAGTTCACCAGTTGATAGATTCATCATCTTGTGGACAGGGTGTGCAGTACCTGGTCAACTGGGAAGGTTATAGCCTGGAAGAGAGGTCTTGGGTGCCATCCAGTTTCACCTTGGATCTATCACTCATTGAGGAGTTCCATCAGAACCATCCAGATAACTCTGGGCCATTGAATGCTGGCCATAGGACAGATGGTCCTGTCAGGTGTACACAGGCAGGTACCTCCCAGTCTCCACACAGCTAATGAGCCACCTGTCATTCATTTCCAACTCACCAACTGCAACCTATTTAAATCCAATTCTCACCCACAGCCCTTGTTCACCCACCAAACCAGCCAGCTAAAACCAGTTGCTCCTAGCCGTCAGTTACCTTTGTTATTAAACTGCAAAATAACAAGCCCCAAGAGGCCACAAAGCAAAAGAGAACAGACACTTAACACAACGAAGTATCATTTACAGCTAAAATAGTCTCTGCTGCTCTACTTCTGGGTCGGGCCTCTACATTTCCTGGCAGTCAACATCCGAGTTACCCCTTCTATCCTATCCCCCCCACTTACCTCCCGCAGCTTTGGGAATTGGGAGAAAACTGGAGAACCGAGAAGAAACCTAAGCATTCACAGGGAGATCATGAAAACCCCCTACAACTTCAGAAGTCACAATCGAACTCAGGCTGACCTCTGAAGCAGCGAAGCACCAAGGCTACCTACTATCCTGCAGTGCTAACCGCAGTTTCACTACATGCAAATTTCTCTGTTCATGAATATGCCAAAATATTCAATTGCTCATTCAAAAAAAAGCTGAACCTCATGCAATAAGAAAATGATCATGCATATTTCCTGCATTCACATGATTCTTGTACTGGTGGTGATATACTGTACAGTCCAAAATTTTGAGCAGCAAACCCTAGTCTTCATGAGATCAGTGCCACTGTGATTCCTAAACTTTGTTATTTTCTCTTTTTTTTAAAAGTAGGCTTCTTTTCGAGACATTTTTTCACATTTAAATGAAAGTTCAGTCTTGCTACCTTGAATACAATTTGAATTCTGAATTATCAAAGCCAAAATTTAAGTGATATCTTTAAAAAATCATACATCTTTCCATTTGAATCATTTCCTAATTTATTATAAATCTTCAATTTTAATTTATGTTTACTCAGAAAAGCATTCTATCTAACCTCTTTCTCTTCAAAATATTAACTAAACTTACCAATTGTTTTGAGTTTTAATTCCAGGTATTGCCTAGTTTAAATTTAGAAACAATATTCATTAAAAATATAAAACTCCACCTTGAGGATTTTGAACCCCAGAGATTCCAAGATTTAGACAGCTCCTTCACAAATGTAACCAGCCAGGTGCACCAGTGTTTGAAGATATAAAAATTGTATTTTCCACCTTGCATTCTTTAGCTTGTATATATAGTATTGCTTTGTTATTTCCAATTGTGGAATTTCAACCCATTGGCTTTAGACTAGGTTGAAGGTGACACTAACAAAGCAGATGTGTAGGAGTCTATGACTGGAAGAATGTGGTGTCATAACCAGCAGATTGATCCTCTCAGTATCTTCCCCTGTGAAGGTAGTGTGGTGGTGAGGGTTGTCTGTGGAGGGAGGTGGTGGAATGGTCTGTATTTGTTCAGGATGGAGCCAAGAAGTATTGTTAAAGGAAATCTTTTAAATATACAGATCCATATATTTCCTGAACTTTCCATGATATCTTGAATAAGGTATGGTACCTCATCCCAGGTATATTAAAATGTGAGCAAAGTGAGGATCTTGAAGAATTGAACCATATCTGTGCAAAATTATCACCTTGCTACGAGAATCTCCAAATGCTTGTTATTGAAAAATAGACTTTAGTATTCTGAGCACCATCTTGCTCTTTCAGTTGGTGTTTTGTTGTTGCTGGCTTGGAAGTATCATTGTAATGTCGTTAACCATTTCTGAGAAAGTTGATTTGATGGTGTAGGACTGTATAGGGGTTCAGGATTATGGGATACATATTTGTATTGGCAATGATAGGTCAACAATAGCTGTGCAATATCTGGGATTATGTATTATAGAAATAGGACAACTTTTGTGTGTGGATGTTGGGGGGAGGGGAGGGCAACAAATCAAGATTAGAAGAAAGCCATTAAGTTTTTGTTCAAGACTGTATGGCTCAGTGGAATGTGTGGTGCAGAGGAGAGGAATATTAAATAAAAATTGGAAGAAACATTTGAGTGGATAGATTGCTGAAGTGCTGCAAGTTAATCCTAGAACATTATTTTGTAAAATTTATTCATCACATTTTCTATATACAGTATTTATCCCAAACACTGTTATCCAGTATTGATCAGGAAACAACAAAATACACAGGTTCATGATTTGCAATGTCGTGTCATGAAGCTGAGCCTTTGCACAAAACCAAAGTTAAATGATATCTTAACCAAATTAAAAAAATGAGAATTGCACAGCACCCAGCAGGAGAACGCAGTGCAGTTATTTTGGAATCTTCTTATAAAAAGACATTTAACTGAAGAATATATAAAAACTGTGAATAATTTATTTTTTTACTGTATATAACAGAACCCAATTTGACTAATAAGAAATGTTTGGATATTGCTATAATCGAAACATTTTTTCTTTATGTAGCTTTGAAAAATAAAAAGATTCAAAAATGTAGATATTTGAATATTGGTGATAAAATAGCAAATTGTTTGGCACACATTGACAACTTTCAAAACAAGTCTTCTTCCAGATTATTCAAAATGAGTCTCTGCCTCTTCATTCCACACAGTTGGCTATAAATTCACATGAGTCAAATGTGATGCAAATTGATTTGATTTTTGAGCAATATTTAGCTTGGGAATATCTAAATGCAATGTAATATGTATTTTATATAAACACCTGTTAAAAAACTTTATATTGTATACATTGTGATTCTTTGGAACTGTGTTAATTTTTAAAGCAACTCAAATTGATTTGCATTGTCAACAATGCAAATGTCAACAGAGCAAAATATCAATTTAGTCTTATTTAACAAACTAATTTACATTATTCCTGCTATACTGCTAAGACTGAAGTATTCATTTGATAAGTTATATTTGGCATCTTTAAATTTCATTCATAACTATAAAATAAAGTATTCCCATTTGTTTTAGGTTTGTCTTTATTTATTTCCTGTTGGTTGTTTGCATTTAAGTAGCCAAATGTATAATATTTAGATAAGAGGAGAGATATGGATCATGGCCTTGCTGGCTTTAGTTCCAAAAAACAAATCCACCCTTTTCCAAAAATTTGCCTGAAATTTAATTATCATGTCTGCTGTGGGAAGTCATTTTCACAATCGATGTCCAATTTTTCCATCCATTTAAATTCAGTACTACATTATTTTGCCACACACATCATAAGACAATGTGTATGGAATCAAATAATAACATTGGTGAATGAAATTGAACTGAGAACACCAGCATGAGGTGCAGCATCAAACAAAATTGTACCTTAATTGTTTGGAATATTTTAACAAATTTGTTAAATATTGATTTTTGTAATTAACAAAATCAACAAAATTTACATGTTTCACTAGATGTACTGTAGAACTTGGTTAGAAGTTACTACGGGCAACATTATGGAATATTATCTAAAGAATATTTCTTCTGATCTGTATTTGATCTTGTTTTGATACTTTATGCAAATTCTTCAAAATGAAAATCTATGTATTTTACTTTTATAATTATTTTCCATAAGGAAATGCGATAAAGTTCTTCTTGAAGCAGAACTCAAGGTATATATGAATCTTTGTCTTCATGTGTGTGTCAAAGGAACATTATGAATATATAGACAATGCACATGTATAATCTGTCCCATGCAAGATAAGATGCCCATTTTCTAAAATTTCATTAGAAGGCCTTGAATTAAGCTCTGTAATTTGTGTATGTTTCCTAAATTCCAATAAAATTCTGCCAAATTGTTAAGGCTCTGTTGGACACAATTGAATGCAAAAGGATTTAATGTTTTCCTGGCCATATATGATGAATAAACTCTTCTCTGGCTTCCAGCCAGGTACAGGTATCAATTTTAACAACGTTTTAATGACAAACTCTGCCACCTTCATCAAAGATGATGCCTGGGTATGTCTAGTCCAGTGGTATTTATACCCCATCATCTGTTCCTCCTGATTGGTTAGTCCTCATCCAATCAGGTTTGCGCTGACCCAATTTGCTAACAATCGACTTCCAGTTCCTACTTAGAGCAAGACCTTTGTCTTTGTTAAAATTCTTCTTCGCTAGTTTTATTTCAATGGCTTCCTTCACCAGGCCATCCCAAAAGTAATTGGCGTGGCATAGTAGTTCTGTACCGTCGAAATCAATCCTTTGGCAATTGCAAATGCAATGCTCTGCTACGACTGATTTCTCCACGTAACCCAATATTCCTTGATTCGGGTTTCCACTATGGTTATTTTTTTACTAGAATCTTCACTGATATTCATACACCAATTAGTCTTATGACTCTATGTGCAATGTCTTTTCCACTGAAGGAGACATAACCAATTTGACTATCTGCTGGGTATGTTCCATCAACTCCTCAAAATATCAGTAAAGCAGAAGGACCTAGATCTTCTAGTGCGTATTAGGTAACTGAAATAACAGAACACCAGAAACTATAACATCAAAGACCAAAGTACTTTTGGTATTTTCATATATATTACACAGTTCCCTGGGGGGGAAATTTAAGAATTACAGACTAAGAGCTGAAGCTAGATAAGGGGATGGAGACTAGGTAAATTTGTGAGGGTGGGGAATGAGTAAATGATCAGAGAAACTGGTAAGGTAAATGGGTTGGAGGAGATGAGTACTTCTACTGTGAGTACCTTGGCAGAATGGAGACACTAAAATCAGGTCAAGCATACAAGAAAATCGCTTGGTTGAGTTGCCAGAGCGATTACAGTTTAACTCGGAGGTTAGTTCCAAATTTGGATAAAGCGATTTTCAAACAAACAGAATTGAAAGGGAGAAATAATGGCACATATCCAGGTTTCTAGGCAATGACCTTCCAACATAAGGACACTGGATAGCTATTAAACTCTGGTTCTTCATCACAACTCTTTTATTTCCCTTCATGATGCACTGTGGCCTTACTTTCTCGAAAGTATGGAGCAGAAATTGGTCCTGTACTCTTCCTCCTCCACAAACTTAACAGTTTATTGGATTATAGGTTTATCTATGAGCTTCCACAGTTATTTCTAAAGTCTGATCATTTATTCTTGAAAGGAAGCCTTTATATTTTGAGTATAAAAGATCTCTCATGACATTACTCAGTGGTTTAGTGAATACTGTTTTAAATATGCTGTGAAAATATATTCAGGTAATTAATATAACCAAATATATACCAATCAAATTTGCAAAATTTCTTTAATGCAAAGTAGCATTGGAAACTATTTAAATACCTAGGCCTCCTGAATATTACTTCCTGATACTAGTATCTGATAACTGAGAGGTACAGCAAGTGGTAAACTGTGCAGTCTTAAAATTAGGTGACTGGAGAACACCATCAAGATCTGTTTCATGCCTTCACTATTTCAAGAGGAAGAAAAGTCATGAATTTTCCTGTAGGTTAAAGTAACATGGTATCCTATTTTTGTAGTTCCGGATGTGTATGTCAAAACTAGCATTTATTGCTAATCCTCAATTGCTTTTAAGAATGGGGAAGTAAGCTTCTGCCTTCAACAGTAGTAGGGCTCTTGATAAAGTTACTTCCACAGTACTGCTGGATAGGGTGTTCCAAGATTTAGATGTAGTGCTGGTGAAGGAATGGTAATATGCCATGTTTCCAAGTTTAGGATAGTGTACAATTTGGAAGGGAACCCTGCAAGTGCTGAAGTTCCCATGAGCCTGAAGCTCTTAGCCATTTTGGTGATGAAGGCTGCAGGCTGAGACGGAACCACGTGTGTATCCCATGTAATTCAGAACACTGGCTTTACTGTGTACCATCTACAAAGTGTGAATGGTGTACCAGCCTGATGAAAGGTCTTGGCCCAAAACATCAACTGTACTCTCTTCCACAGATGCTGCCCGGTCTGCTGTGCAGCATTTGTGTGTTACCAACCAAATAGGCTGCTTTATTCTGGATGATATTAGGCTTCCTGAGTGTTGTTAGAGCTGCATACATCCAAGCAAAGGCTGATTTATCCTTGTGCATACGGGCTACGCTGCAGCCTATGCCGTAACCCTGATTTTCACTTCTGCATCACTCTATGCCGTAGCGAACATGTGTTGGTGTGTGCCAAAACGCTAGTTGGCGGTGGGGTTTCTAAGCCACTGTGTTGAGTTTCTTCATGAGAGACATGGACGAGGAAATGCATTTCAAACATCTTTGCATGTCGGCAGGTAGAGTTGACGATTTAGTTCATCTATTTTGTATCGGTGTACTCACAGCCTACAAACATGGTGGAGAAAAAGCAACCAGAAATGTGTAAGAGGAAATGCGATGCTACCAAGCGGACCAATCACAGTTGTTGTGGTCTGCGTCGCCGTAACTTTTCTGGAGAGGTGCACGTCACCCTCCATCACCAAAATAGCTAAGAGCTTCAGGCTCATGGGAACTTAAGCACTTGCAGGGTTCCCTTCCAAATTGTACACTAACCTAAACTTGGAAACATTGCATATTACCATTCCTTCATCAGCACTACATCTAAATCTTGGAACACCCTACCCAGCAGTACTGTGGGAGTAACTTTATCAAGAGCCCCACTGCTGTTGAAGGTGGCAGCTTACTTCCCCATTCTTAAAAGCAATTGAGGATTTATACTTGTGATGTACAAGTATAAATCAGCCTTAAGTGAAGAACAATCCATCATACACATAATTTGTAGCCTAATGGATGGTTTAAATTCTGGGGTGTCAGATGGTGCGTCAACATAGGATACCCAGCCTCTGTCCTGCTCATTTACATCATGTATATGTGGCTGGTCCAGTTGAGTTCCTTGTAGGAGATAGAGGCTGCCACTTTTGTAGTAGCCGTGTTACTTGTCTTTAACAAAACTTACTGCATATCGACTTGGTCTGCTGGAATTCAACATTGATCCCCACTGATCTCCCTTCTGGCATTTGTTCCTGGAAGCAGAACAAGTGCTACACCTGCCCATGCACCTCTTCCCTCACTACCACTCAGGCCCCCAAGCAGTTCTTCCAGGTGAGGCAACACTTCATAATCTACATAAAGTGAGGCTCTACGTAGCTTGGGGAACCGTTTTGTCAAACACTTTCACACGATCTACAACAAGGATGATTTCCCAGTAGCTAAACATTTTAATTCCACATCCTATTCCCATTCTGAAATGTCAATCAATAGTTTCATCTGATGCCACAATGAGGCCACTCTCAGGTTGGAAGAACAACACCATGTTCTATTTGTGTATCTTCCAACCTAACAGCAAGACCATCAAGTTCTCCAATTTTCAGTCATTTCACCCCTCCCCCTCTCTCATTCCCCACCTGGCTACCCTCTGACCCTTTCTAAACACTTGCCTATCACCTCCCTCTGGTGCACCTCCTCCTTCCTTTTCTCCCACAGTCCACTCTCCTATCAGATTCCTCTTTTTTTCCAATTCTTTACCTTTTTCATCTATCACCTCCCAGCTACTTCATTCCCCTCTCACTCACCAGCCCACCTACCTTCCTCCTCACCTGGCATCTACCAACTTGTACTCCATTCACTCCCCCACTCCTGATGAAAAATCTTTCCCCTTGCTTTCCAGTCCTGTTGAAAGTTCTCAACCCAAAACATCAACTCCTTACTCTTTTCCATAGATGCTGCATGACCTGACTTCCTGCAGCATTTTGTGTGCGTTTCTCCGGACTTCCAGCACCTGCAGAACCTCTTGAGTTCATTAGCAACTATTCCTGCTTCTAATCTTGTGATGAAAGGTAATTGATGAAGCAGCTGAAGATGCTGGATTCTAGGACATTGTTGTAAGGAAGTGCTGTATGATGTCCTAGCAGCAATTGCCACATTTCTTTCTGCAAAGTATGACTCCACCCATGAAATTATTTACCCCTCATCATCACTAAGTTTAATTTCACCAAGGCTGCTTGGAATCACGCTCATTACATATCTAGAGTTCACCCATCTTGGTCCATATTTGGGCCAATGATTTAGAAAGGTCTAGAGCTAAATGTTTCTGGTGAAATCCTCCCCATGTCTGAGCACATCTACGCAAAGTGTTGTTACAGGAAAGCAGCGTCCATCATCAGGGACCCCCACCACTCAAGGTACGCTCCCTTCTGGTTGCTGGCAACAGCCTCAGAACTCACACCACCAGGTTCAGGAACGGTTATTAGCCCTCAGCCATCAGGATCTTGGAGCAAAGGGGAAAACTTCACTCAACTTCACTTGCTACATCATTGAAATGTTCCCACAACCTATGGACTCACTTTCAAGGATTCTTCATCGCGTGATCTTGATATTCATTGCTTATTTATTATTATACATTTTGTATTGTATTTGCACAGTTTGTTATCTTTTGCACACTGTTGAATGCCCAAATTCTTGTGGTCTTTTGTTGATTTTATTATGGTTATTATTCTATTAAGAGATTTATTGAGTATACCAGCAAGAAAATTAATCTCATGGTTGTATATGGTGACATGTATGTACTTTGATAATAAATTTATTTTGAACTTTGAACATTGTTCCTTGTTACCTGAACTTGCTATGCACCACCACCTTCTTAACCAAAGCCTCTACACCTTTCAAAAACCAAGCCTACCTAAACTTGTTAGCATTGTATTTTATTCTAATGGGAACATAAAACTCTGTATTTGCAATATTTCACTGTTGAAGACCTCCCACTTACCAGAAAACAAATTGTCCCAATCCACAGCTGCCAGATTCTTTCTGATGCCATCAAAATTGGCCTTTCTCCAATTTAAAGTCTAACCCAAGGACAAGTCCTATCCTTCTCCATAACTATCTTGCAACCTAGGGAATCATGATCACTAGATTCAAACTGTTCCCCTACAAACACTTCTGTCACCAGCCCTGTCTCATTCCTGAATAGGAGATTTGGAATTGCATTCTTTAGTTGGGACCTCTATAATTAAGGAAACTTTCCTGAACACATTTGACATCCAATCCAGAATGAAAGAGTGTTACCGTGAAAATGTGGAGTTTCAAGTTAATTAGAGCTAAATGTACTGAAGTGAGATTCCAAGTCGCAGGAATTTTCTATTTGAGAGAATGTCAAAGTATCTTATGTGCAATAGAAAGGTTGATTTATATTTAGTAGACCATTACTTTATTTCATCTCTTATCAAAATTCTTCTTTTAGTTATAAGACTATAACCAAAACCCCTCAGGGAGTATATCCTCCTCAACAAATCTATAAATTTTGTTCTATCTGTACAAGGGGTGATTGATAAGTTTGTGGCCTAAGGTAGAAGGAGATGAGTTATGCAGCTTTCATTACATGCATGTGCAGTTCAACATTTTTGAGTGATTATGCAGAAAATTTGAAGTTAATAACATCTCCTTCTACCCCGGGCCACGAACTTATCAATCACCCCTCCTGTGGACACTCCTATCTATCACCTCCTCACTCTCCCTGACAAGCCAAAGGTCATCAAGCTGCAGCTCCAGTTCCCTAACTCAGCCTCTAAGGAGCTGCAGCTCAATGCAACTGGTGCAGATGTGGCCATCAGGCAGGCTGGAAGTCTCCTGGATATCCCACGTCTGACACCCAGAACAGAAAACTGGCCTCGCAGTCAAACCCAATTCTAATGCACCAAGCCCCACAAAATGCTTTTTTAAACTTTCCTTCCCAACCTGTGCGAAGCTCTTACTCTCTTTGAGTTGATTGTTCCACCAGTAATGTATATTGAGGATTGAAATATTCTTGATTTCTTGTGCAACAGATGGGGCACCATATATAATAGGTTAGCATGCTGTTTTAGTGGCATTTATGAAAAATGAAATTCCAAGTTTGCTTGCAATCCATCATTTAACTCATTGTTAATGTCTTGCAGTCAAAAACCTTACCCAGGGACTTTTTTTAAGCATGACTCTTGCAATATCTGCTAACAACAAAATTAAAGCTCATCCATTAAATAGCAGGATATTTCACCAGTTATGCCAAAGTAATGATGGAGACTTTGAACGCTTGTTTCTTTCCAATGAAGTGTGTTGGCTGTCAAAAGGCTACTGCTTAAAATGTTTCTTTGATCTTTTTGACACTGTGGTTGAATTTTTGCTCCAATCTAGCAAGAGCTTTGGAAACAAGATTGAACTTCTACATGGAGGTGAGGCATACCAAGCCAATCTGTATGACAAAATGAACATTCTAAATATGAAACTGCTTGGTGAACATTCCAATTTAATCCAGGCAAAAAAGGTGGTGTCCCTTTTATTGGAAAATTGGAAATATATAAGCAAAACATTGAGAGAAGAATCTTTTCACAGTTTCCCTGCATAGAAAGGATGGCACTCCCTATCACAGCCAGTGATTTGCAAAAATACTGCTTACAACTGCAGTCACTGAAGAAGGAGTTTCAGAATTGATTCAAGGATTTGAATGATCTGGAAGTTCTGGACTGGGTAATTAACCCATTTCTTTGCAAGGTGAAAGAGCAGGAAGAGAGCTTACAAGAAGAAATTATTGAAATTCAAAATGATTAAGTAAAAATGCTTTTTAAAAATGTCAGTGTATGTGGTTTGTGACTACACTGTCATACAAAGTTTCCTCGTCTTTGGAGAAGAGCCAAACTGCCCTTCATTGCATTTCCATCCTCCTACCTTGTTGAAAGAGGCTTCAATGCAGTGAACCACATACTCACAAAAAGCAGAAGCCACTTGGGCATCGTTACACGAGGGGACTTAAGGCTTTTGCTGTCACTACTTGAACCAGATATTTAAACTCTTGCTAAAAGCCATTAAGCTCAAGGATCACATTGCTATCAAAGCTGCTGCACAGTACACAGGTACTGTGTAAGCTAGGTTTAAAGACAAATAAGTATTTAAAGCAGAATCATTCTTCTCATGTTAGCATATGGTAGTCATGTTTTTACACTATGGAGGTGCTAGAAAGTATGTTGTGCATAAGAGGGCTGTTGGCAAATATCAATGTGCTTTGGGGGGCATTGGAAAGTATGAACGTTCTTTAGGGGTGCATGGGGCAAAAAGAAAGGTTGGGAAACACTGCAAGAAGTGGCTTTGACAGCCCTGGCAACCTTTCTTCTCTAACAATTGCCTCTGCTCTCCTCAACTGATCAATGTGTCATCTCCAGATGATATCAGATGCAGTCTCCACTGTGTGGAAGAGTGGGCCAGTTCTGTCTTTAATCTTTCTGAGTACTCCATTTCGATCCCCTCTTTAATTCCTCATTAGGACTGCTTGTCCATTAGTGAAACATCGAACTTCCTTGATTGAGGAGCCCTCAATTTGTCCCATCTGTTTGTCTTGCATACTCCTTCTGAGATTGGGTTTGAGGAGATCCAAGTGTGAATTTAAAGGATGATCCAGGAATAGCATGGCTGGTGAGTTGGTGGTTATGGAGTGCGCTGCATTGCGATATGCAATAAGAAAATTGGCAAGCTTCTGATTCAGTGTTAATGTAGTGTGTTCTGTTGACATTGCTTGCTGAGTTTTCTTTAGACTCTAGACAGACTTTTTCACCAAGTCATTTATAGCTGGCTGGTGAGGTGCAGATATAATATGTCTTATTACATAGATTTTCAGGAATGACTGAAACTGTTGAACCACAAGCTGCGGTCCATTGTCACTGACTAAGTGTTCAGGAACACCAGTCATGTGAAGAGGCTTCTCAACACCTCAAAAGTGTGCATGGTTGTAGCAGAAGCTTTTTAAACAATTCTGGCCACTTTGAAGCTGCATCCACTACTATCAAGAAATTTGTACTCAAGAACAGTAAGGCAGGATCCACATGAATCCTCTGCTATGGCAATGCAGGCCATTCCCAAGCCTGGAGAAGTGCTGTTCTTGGCACCTTCTGGACGTGTTGTCATCCTGCATGGCGAACTGCTTGATCTGCTGTTCCATCCCTGGCTACCAGACAAAGCTTTAAGCAAACACTTCCATTCTAACCATGCCTAGATGGATCTCTGTTTGGATGGTACAACAACTCTCAATGCCCACATAAGGCAATCTCTGTCAAAGGGATATTCATTAGGGTGCTGTTAATAATGAGGGAATTGGAGTTCCCGCTGTATATTCCAGCCACTTTTGGTGGCCATGTAGACCAGGTAGAGTGGGGTCTTTTTTTGTTTCCCTTTGGTTCAGCTCAGGGTAATAGGAAATCTTTCAATTTGCATTAGGGAGAATATATCAAGAGTGATATCTTCTTTAGTAATTTTTTCAGGCCTTTCCTTTTCCAAAGTTCATCAAGACAATCCATCTGCGTTTCCATGATTAGTCATCCTCTTGAATTCAATCTTGTGATTATGTACTCCAAGAAACAGACCCCATCTCTGCATTTTTGCTGTTTCTGTTGGTATGTCACCCTTCTGTGGATTGAAAATGGACAGTAATGGATGATGAACAGTACACACTCCCCCATAAGAGTACCGGTTGAAGCATTTTACACCTCAAACCACAGTCAACATCTCTTTGTCAATTGGTGCATATATTTTCTCTGCAGCAGTAAAGGAACATGATGCAAAGGCTATGAGGTGTTCACTTCCATTACTCATTCCATGTGACTTGACTGCTCCTGCACCATAAGACAAGGCTTCACAGGCAAGCTTCACTGGATGACGGAGATTATAAGGTGTGAGTACTGTGTCTGACATCAGCATTTCCTTTACTTCTTTGAAATCCACCTTACACTGCTTTGGCTGTTGCCATTCTTCCCAATTTGTAGTAATGAGTTCAAGGGTTGGATCACAGTGGCCAGCTTTGGCAAGAACCTGTTAAAGTAATTGACAAATACTGAAAAGGACCACAACTGTGACACGTCCTTTGGACTTGGGGCTTTCACCATTGCTTGTATTTTCTCTGCACACTTGCGTAATGCTTGTGTGTCAATACTGTGACCACCGTAAGTGATGCTTGGTTTAAAGAATTCACACTTGTTTTGTTGCGCTCTGAGCTCATAACCCTATAATCTTTTTAATACTGAATTGAGATTTTGGTCATCAAGGCATGGTTAAAATGAAAGCGAGAAATCAATGTTCAAGCCTTCAGGTTGGAAGCTACCAAAATGGAATATAAGTTGTTGCTCCTCCAACCTGAGTGTGACCTCATTGCGACAGTAACGGAGGTCATGGACTGACATGTTGGAATGGGTTTGGGAAGTGGAATTAAAATGGGTGGCTGGCTACTGGAAGATTTTCTGGTAGACTTTTTCTGGTAGACAGAGTGTAGGTGCTCGGCGAAGTGGTCTCCCGATCTACGCAGGTCTCCCCAATATATAGAAGGCCACTCTCAGAGCACCAGATACAGACGATAACCCCAAGAGACATACAGGTGAAGTGTTTACTCACCTGGAAGGACGGTTTGGGGTCCTGAATGGTAGTGAGGGAGGAGGTGTAGGGGCAGGTATGGCACTTGTTCTGCTTGCAAGGATAAGTGCTTGGAGGGAGATCAGTTGGGAGAGGCGAATGGACAAGAGAGTTGTGTAGGAAGTGATCCCTGCAGAAACCAGAAAGTGGGGGGGAGGGGTAGAAAACACTTCACGGACTGAAGATCCTTTCAATAATTTCAGGTTCCCTGGCCCAGATCACCTTATTTTCACTATGTTCCCTGTACACCTCCATTCCCCACCAGGAAAGCTTCAAAGTTCTACGTTTCTTTCTAGACAGCAGACCCAACCAGTTCCTCACCCCACCACTCTCCAACGTCTGGTGGAATGTCCTCACTCTCAATAATTTCTCCTTCAGTTCCTCCCACTTCCAACAAAAGATGTAGCTATGGGCACTTGCATGAGTCCTAGTTATGTTTACCTTTTTGTCGGCTATGTGACAGTCTGTGTTCCAAGCCTGCACTGGTATCAGTCCCCAACTTTTCCTACACTACATCGAAGACTGCATTGCTGCTGCTTCCTGCACCCATGTGGAGCTTGTTGGCGTCATCAACTTTGCCTCCAACTTCTACCCTGCCCTCAAATTTACCTGTCCATTTTCGATACCTCTCTCCCCTTTCTCGATCTCTTTGTCTCTGTCTTTAGAAGCAGCCTATCTACTGATGTCTATTATAAACCTGCGGACTCTCATAGCTATTTGAACTATACTTCTTCCCAACCTGTTACTTGTAAAAATGCCAACCCCTTCTCTGGATTTCTCCATCCACACCACATCTGCTCTCAGGATGAGGCTTTTCATTCCAAGACTGAGGAGATGTCCTCCTTTTTCATAAAAAAGGGGCTTCCCTTCCTCCACCATCAACACCACCCTCAACCACATCTCTTCCATTTTGCGCATGTCTGCCCTCACTCTATCCTCCTGCCACCCCACCAGGAATAGGGGTCCTCTTGTCCTCACCTAGCACCCCACCAGCCTCCATATCCAACACATAGTTCTCTGTTACTTTGGTCAACTCCAGTGGGATCTCTCTACCAAGCGCACCTTTCCCTCCCCCCCACTTTCTGCTTTCCACAGGGATCACCCATATCTTGTCCATTCGTTCCTCCCACTGATCTTCCTCCTGGCACTTATCCTTGCAAGTGGAACAAGTGCCATAACTGCCCCTACACCTCCTCCCTCACTACTATTCAGGGCCCCAAACAGTTCTTCCAGGTGAGGAGACACTTCACCTGTGAGTCTGTTGGGGTCTCTACTGTACCTGGTGCTCCAAGTGTGGCCTCCTGTATATCAGGGAGACCCAATGTAGATTGGGAGACCGCTTAACTGAGCGCCTGCCCTCTATCAGCCAGAAAAAGCAGGATCTCTCAGTGACCACACATTTTAATTCCACTTCCCATTCCCATTTCTCCTGTACTGTCATGATGAGGTTACACTCAGGCTGGAGGAGTAACGTCTTATTTTCCATCTGGCTAGCCTCCAACCTGATAGCATGAACACTGATTTCTTGCACTTCTGGTAATGCCAACCCACATTATCCTTCACCATACCCCATTCTCTCATTTCCCTTTCTCACCTTGTCTCCTTACCAGCCCATGTCCTCCCTCTGGTGCTCCTCTCCCTTTTCTTCCTTCCACGGACTTCTGTCCTCTCCTATCTGATTCACCCTTCTCCAGCCCTGTATCTCTTTCATCAAACAACTTCCCAGCTCTTTATTTCACTCTTCCCTTCCCCCTCCTGGTTTCACCTATAACCTCATATTTCTTCCTCCCCTACCCCACCTTCTACCTCTGACTCATCTTTTCTTTTCTGCAGTCCTGAGGAAGGGTCTCAGCCTGAAACGTCGACTCTTCTCTTTTCCATAGATGCTGCCTGGCCTGCTGAGATCCTCCAGCATTTTTTGTGTGTTGCTTGTAATATCTCTTGTCGTTGTATATTTCCTTCCCTTTCTCCTGTGGTCCATTGTCCTCTATGATCAGATTCCTTCATCTCCAGCCCTGTATCTTTTCTACAGACCTGGCTTCACTTGTCACCTTCTAGCTATCCTCCTTCCACTTCCCTGTACCTTTCCAGTCCTGAAGAAGTGGCTTGGCCAAAAATGTCAACTCTCTGTTCATTTCCAATGATGCTGCCTGAGCTGCTGAGTTCCTCCAGCATCTTGTGTGTGTGGCACAATGGGAAGCTTCTCCTACATTTCTGTCGCTCTTAGCAAAATCTAACTACTTAAATTATTTATATTTCACTTCAAATATACATGATTTCCCCTGATTTTATGTGGATGTTCATTTACTGTATGTATTCATATGTGTATGCATTTTGGCAAAGCTACATTTGGCATGGAAAACAACACCCTAAGTAGTTTTCCTTAGTCTGGATTTTCCAATGACTGGTAACTGGATTCTTTTCCAAAATTAATAACAAGTTCACCGAGAGACTGACTGCATAGTTAGCCTTTGTGAAGGAGTGGTTCTCAGACATACAGATTAAGTTGGGAAAATTAGTTCTAAAAACAGCTTTTTGTTTTAAGAAAGCTGACATAACAAAATCGCATAAAGGCTGACTACTTGGTTGCACTATTACTTGCGAAAAGTTGTAAGCACTTTTGTAAGGTTTAAGATGCTAGGGAGTAGGTACAGAGGAGATGTCAGGGGTAATTTTTTTAGAGTGGTGAGTGTGTGGAATGGGCTGCCAGCAACAGTGGTGGAGGTGGATATGATAGGGTCTTTTAAGAGACTTTTGGATAGGTACATGAAGCTTAGAAAGACAGGAGCTACAGTCTGGTAGTCACCCCAAAGCCACAGGAGGCAGATAAGTGGGTGGCCGTCAGGAGAGGGAAGGAAGGGCATCAGGTAGTGGAGAGCACCCCTGTGGCTGGTCCCCTTAACAATAAGTACTCCATCTTGAGTGTTGTTGGGGGGGAACAACATGCCTAGGGGAAGCAACAGTGGCTGTGCTCTGAAAGGAAGGGAACAGAAAAGGATGGCAGCAGTAATAAAGGACTCTATAGTTAGGGGGAGAAATTGGCAATTATGTGAATGTGAAAAAGGAACAAGAATGGTAGTTTGCCTCCCAGGTGCCAAGGTTTGTGATGTTTCTGAGCATGCCCACAATATCCTGAAATGGAAGGGTGAGCAGCCAGAGGTCGTGGTACATATTGGTACCAACGACATAGGTAGATAAAGGGTGGAGGTCCTGAAAGCAAAATACAGGGAGTTACGAAGGAAGCTGATAAGTAGAACCTCAAAGGTAGTAATCTCAGGATTGTTGCCTGTGCCACAAGACAGTGAGTATAGGAGTAGAATGCTTTGGAAGATAATTGCATGGCTGCAGGATTGGAATGGGGACTGGGATTCAGATTTTTCAATCATTGGGACCTCTTATGGGCCAGGTGTGACCTGTACAAAAAGGATGGGTTGCACTTGAATCCAAGGGGGAAGAATATCCTGGCAGGGAGGGTTTAAACTAGATTTGCAGGAGGATGGGAACTGAAGTGAAGAGGCAGAAGATGGGGAGGTTGAAGCACAAGTAGAGACATCTTGTAGGGAGTTTGTGAATAAGGACAGGCAGATGTTAGAGCAAAGATGCACTCAGCCTGATGGTTTGAGATGCGTCTATTTTAATACAAGGAATATCATAAACAAAGCGGATGAACTTAGAGCGTGGATCAATATGTGGAACTATGATGTTGTGGCCATTACAGTGGCTTGGATGTCTCAGGAGCAGGAATGGCTGTTGAGTGTGCCAGGCTTTAGATGTTTCAAAAAGAACAGAGAGGGAGGCAAAAAATGTGGGGCGTAGCATTGCTAATTAGGGATGGTGTCATGGTTACAGAAAAGGAGAAAGTCATGGAAGGATGTTCTATTTAGTCCGTGTGGGTAGAAGTCAGAAACAAGAAAGGGGCAATAACGTTATTGGGTTCTTTATAGACCCCCCTAATGGTAACGAGGATATCGAGGAGCAGATAGGGAGGCAGATTCTAGAATGGTGCAATAATAATAGGTTGTTGTGATGGGAGAGTTTAACTTTCCTAATATTGACTGGCATCTCCTTAGTGCAAGGGGTTTAGATGGGATGGAGTTTGTTAGTTGTGTTCAGGAAGCTTTCCTGACACAATATGTGCGGAGAGGCTGTACTTGATCTGGGATTGGGAAATGAACCTGGTGAGGTGTCAGATCACTTGGTGGGAGAGCATTTTGGAGGTAGTGATCACAACTCTATCTGCTTCACCATAGCGCTAGAGTGGGATGGGAGCAGACAATTTGGGAAAACATTTAATTGGGGTAAGGAGAAATATGATGCTACTAGGCAGAAACTTTGGAGTATAAATTGGGAGCAGATGTTCTCAGGGAAATGCACAGCAGAATTGTGGAAAATGTTCAGGGAACATTTGCATGGAGCTCTGTATAGGTATGGTCCATTGAGGCAGGGAAAGGATGGTAGAGTTAAAGAACCATGGTGTACAAAGAATATAGAAAATCTAGTTAAGAAGAAATGAAAAGCTTACAAAAGGTTCAAGAAACTAGGTACTGTTTGAGCTCTTGAAAATTACAAAGTTGCTAGGAAGGAGCTTAAGAATGGAATTAGGAGAGCCAGAAGGGGCCATGAGAAGGCCTTGGTAAGCAGGATTAAGGAAAATCTAAGGCATTCTACAAGTATGTGAAGAGCAAGAGGATGAGCCATGTGAAAATAGGACCAGTCAGGTGTGGTAGTGGAAGTGTGCGCATGGAGTCGGAGGACATAGCGGAAGTACTTAATTAATACTTTGCTTCAGTATTCACTAGGGAAGAAGACTTTGACAATTGTGGGGATGACGTTGAGTGGACGGAAATGCTTGAGCATATAGACATTAAGAAAGAGGATGTGCTGGAGCTTATGAAAAGCATTAAGTTAGATAAGTCATTGGGACCGGATGAGATATATCTCAGACTACTGTGGGAAGCGAGGGAGGAGATTGCTAAGCCTCTTGCGATGATCCTTGCTTGATCAATAGGAACATGAGAAGTACTAGAGGATTGGTGGGTTGCAAATGCTGTTCCCTTATTCAAGAAAGGGAGTAATAAGCCAGGAAATTATAGACCAGTGAGTCTGACCTCAGTGGTGGACAAGTTGTTTCCCAGGGCTGGAATGGTTAACACGAGGGGGCATAGTTTAAAGGTGCTTGGAAACAGGTACCGAGGGGATGCTCAGACAATTTCTTCAATTCAGCCACATAAACTGACATGGACTCCCCTTCCTTTTGATTCTGCTTATGTAACTTAAAGCATTCTGCAATCAACAATTGTTGCGGTTCTAAATGTTCCTGTACTATATTCGCACTATCAGCAATGTTAATTTAAATTTCCAAGCAAACTGTATGCTTTTGCATCCATTGCACTCAGCAACATTTACATTCATTTTTCATTAGTTATTTCATTTGCTTCAAAATACTGCTCAATTCGTTTAGTACTGGTGAGGCCGCACCTGGAGTACTGCGTGCAGTTCTGGTCTCCTTACTTGAGGACGGATATACTGGGTTTGGAGGCAGTCCAGAGATCAACCTGTTAGACTATGAGGAGAGATTGAGTCACCTGGGACTGTACTCACTGGAATTCAGAAGAAAGAGAGATCTTATGGAAACATATAAAACTATGAAAGGGATAGATAAAATAGAGGCAGTAAAGTTGTTTCCACCGGTAGGTGAGACTAGAACTAGGGGAAATAACCTCAAGATTCAAAGGAGTAGATTTAGGATGGCGATGAGGAGGAACTACTTTTCCAAAGAGTAGTGAATCTGTGGAATTCTCTGCCCAGTGAGGCAGTGGAGGCTACCTCAGTAAATATATTTAAAACACGCTTGGCTCTTCAAAGAAAGGGTCTTTCCTTCCTCCACCGTCAATGCTATCCTCACCCACATCCTTTCCATTTCACACACATCTGCCCTCACCCCATCCACTCGCCACCCTGCCAGGGTTAGGGTGTTCTTGTCCTCACCTACCATCCCAGCAGCCTCCGCGATCAGCACATAATTCTCTGTAACTTACGCCTTCTCCAACAGGATCCTGCCATCAAACACACCTTCTGCCCATTCTCCTCAATTTTCTGCTTTCCATGGATATTGCTCCCTATGCAACTCCCTTGTCCATTCATTCCTCCCCACTGATCTCCCTCTTGGTACTTAGCCTTGCAAGTGGACCAAGTGCCATGCCTGCCTCTACACTTCCTCCCTCACTACCATTCAGGGCCCCAAACTGTCCTTCCAGGTGAGGTGACACTTCACCTGTGAGTCTATTGGGGTCACCTACTGTATCCAGTGCTCCTGGTGTAGCCTCCTGTATATTGGTGAGACCCAATGTAGATTGGGAGACTGCTTCACTGTCCGCAAGGAAAATCAAGAACTCCTGGAGGCCACACACTTCAATTATACTTCCCATTCCTATTCCAATACATCAGTCCATGGCCTCCTTTACTGCCGTGATGAGGCCTCACTCAGGTTGGAGGAGCAACACCTTATATTCTGTCTGCGTAGCCTCCTACCTGATGGCAAGAACATCGATCTCTTGAACTTCCGGTAAGTGCCACCTTCACTATTCCTATTCTCATTTCCACCTCTCACCACATCTCTTCACCTCCCTCTGGTGCTCCTCCCCCTTTCCTTTCTTACATGGTTATCTACCCAGTCCTATCAGATTCCCCCTTCTCCAGCTCTTTAATCTCTTTCACCTATCATACTTCACCCCTACCCCTCTCACAGTTTCACATATCACCTTCCGCCTTGTACTCCTTGCTACCCTCCCTTCACCTTCTTGCTCTAACTTCTCATCTTTCTTTCTGAGTCCTGATGAAGGGTCTCTGCCCAAAACATCCACTATTTGCTATTTGCTGCCTGGCCTGCTGAGTTCCTCCAGCATTTTGTGTGTGTTGCTTAGATTTCCAGCATCTGCAGATTTTCTCTTGCTTGTATACTTTATTTTGTATACTCTTTTTTTAAAACTTCCTCAATATACTTAACTGTATGTACAGCATAATCTGCCTGGATGCCATGCAAAACTTCTGACAGTATCTCAATACATGTGACAATAATCCAACACATACAGATATGCATATATACAAACATCATGCCCCATACCCTGAGATCTTAAAAGAAGTGGCTGTTGAGATGGTGAACATGATCTACCTATTCTGTAGACTTTGAAAAGGTCTCAGCAGATGGGGGAAAAACACAAATGTAATATCTATAGTTGAGAAAGGAGGGAAGCAGAAAACAGGGAACTAAGCCACCAAAACATTCACAAGAGTGGTCTTGGAAAGGGTAAGTAATATTTAGAGCAAGAGTAAAACCTAGTTACAGATTTTGGAGAGAACAGAATTGGGAAATAGCTATAGTATATTTCATATCTTAAAAAAGGTGAAAGGTTCCCCCCCCCTCCAGAAGATTAATGGCCACATTTCTAGAAGGGTGCAATATATGAGAAAGCAGATAGAAATTAATTTATCACATGTACAGTACATCAAAACATACATGAAATATACTGTGAGAAAAAAAAATCACATAACATCACATAATCCAGTAAAAGGAGTGTTTATGTTGTATTAGTAACAAAAGGTAGAACTTGCGCCATTCTGAACACCCTTTGGTCCCACGTTGACAATTACTGTGCAAAAGTCTCAGCACGCTAGCTATACACCAAGGCATTTGCACAGTTCCATTAAACAATAACAATGGAGAATAAAGTTAACCATTATAGAGAAAGTGCAGACAAGCAAATGATCATAACTAGGTAGATCGTGAGTCCACTTTTTCATTCAATAGTCTGATAACAGCGGGGCAGAGGCCGTCCTTGAGCCTGGTGGGATATGCTTTCGGGCTTTTGTATGTTCTGCCCGATGGGAGAGGGGAGAGGAGAGTGCCCGGAGTGGAGTGTGCGTGGTCCTCGATTACTCTGGCTTCTTACTGAGACTGAGAGAGGCAGTGACAGAGTCCGCAGAGGGAAGGCTGGTTTCCGTGGCGTGCTGAGCTCGGTCCATACCTCTCTGCCGTCTCGAGTGATCACATGTGGGCCAGTTGCCATTAGCAAGCCGCCATGCTTTCTATAAAAGTTGGCGAGGGTAGACGTGGAGATGACGAGTTTCTCCAGCCTCCTGGGGAAGATGAGGTTTCTTGGACCAGGACAGGCTGTTGGTGATGGGCTGCAGAAGGTGCCCTGGCTGGTTGCAGTATGGGCTGGGACAGGAACTTGGATGCTCAGGAATATAATCATCTGCAGAGAGTAGTGGACTCGCGGTCACATCCCTCCTCAACGATGCCCACCATCCGGGCGATGCCAACTCCCTCACTCAGTACTGAGCCAGGGTCTCGACTGTCCTCCCCACAGGCATCGCCCGATCTGTTGAGTTTCTGCAGGAGGGGGTTTGCTGCTCATTAATTGGTGCAACCACCCCTCCTGGATGTGGAGTGTGGAAAGCCTCGGAATGGCAGGTGGTGACTAGTGGGGGTGCCACAGGGCTCGGAATTGGGACAACAGCTGTTTACAATTTACGTCAACGATTTAGATGAAGGCATTGAGAATAACATCAGCAAGTTTGCTGATGATACTAAGCTGGGTGGCAGTGTGACATGTGATGAGGACGTTAGGAGAATTCAGGGTGACTTGGATAGGCTGGGTGAGTGGGCAGATACTTGGCAGATGACATTTAACGTGAATAAGTGTGAGGTTATCCACTTTGGGAGTCAGAACAGGAAGGCAGATTATTATCTGAACGATGTAGAGTTAGGTAAGGGAGAAATACAAAGAGATCTAGGAGTCCTTGTTCATCAGTCACTGAATGAGCAAGTGCAGCAGGCAGTGAAGAAGGCTAATGGAATGTTGGCCTTTATTACAAAGGGAATTGAATACAAGAGCAAGGAAATCGTCTTGCATTTGTACAGAGCCCTGGTGAGACCACACCTGGAGTATTGTGTACAGTTTTGGTCTCCAGGGTTAAGGAAGGACATCCTGGCTGTAGAGGAAGTGCTGCGTAGATTCACGAGGTTAATTCCTGAGATGTCAGGACTGTCTTACGCAGAGAGGCTAGAGAGACTGGGCTTGTACACGCTGGAATTAAGGAGATTGAGAGGGGATCTGATTGCAACATATAAAATTATTAAGGGATTGGACAAGATAGAGGCAGGAAGTATGTTCCAGATGCTGGGAGAGTCCAGTACCAGAGGACATGTTTTGAGAATAAGGGGTAGGTCATTTAGAACAGAGTTAAGGAAAAACTTCTTCTCCCAGAGAGTTGTGGGGTTCTGGAATGCACTGCAAGGTAGTGGAGGTAGTGGAAGGTAGTGGAGGCCAATTCTCTGGAAGGTAGTGGAGGCCAATTCTCTGGATACTTTCAAGAAGGAGCTAGATAGGTATCTTATGGATAGGGGAAATCAAGGGATATGGGGACAAGGCAGGAACCGGGTATTGATAGTAGATGATCAGCCATGATCTCAAAATGGCGGTGCAGGCTCGAAGGGCCGAATGGTCTACTTCTGCACCTATTGTCTATTGTCTATGAGAGAAATGGGAGAGAGAAATTGCTAAGAATCATGGGTGGGACTGAATGCAGGGCTTTGCTTGCTTGGCTAGGGAAAGGAAGGGAAATGGCGGAGGCAGCATATTGTCTCAATCTGAGTGACAAAGAAATCCATGAGCTTCTGGCATATGTTATGGCAGTACTGGAGACAAGTTTATAAAATGTTTGCTTTGACAAAGCCACAGGTTATCTTTTAAATACAAAATAATTTGGAATCTCTGAGCAGATCTGATGAATGGGAGGAAAGGCCAAATGTACTTTGTGGTCTGACCAGAGCTGATGATAAATGGATAAACTAATTTTCCATGTTCAAAAGGACATAGAAAAGATAAGATATAAAACCTGCATAAGTTTCATAATGTAAAAATTATTGGTATTAATACAGTGCCTATAAAAAATGTTCACCCCCCCAACCTTAGAAGTTTTCATGTTTTATTGTTTTACAACATCGAATCACAGTGTCAAAGTGAAAATAGATCTAAATTAATTACAAATATAAATCACAAAATAATCAATTGCATAATTACTCACCTCCTACAAGCCAACATTTTTAATTTTAGACACATTTTTTACATATATTCTCAGGATGTACAATGCCTGTAAAAAAGTTTTCACCACGCCTCCTGGAAGGTTTCATTGTTTTATTATTTTATTGTTTTACAACATTCAATCAGAGTGGATTTGATTTGGCTTTTTTGACACTAATCAACAGAAAAAGACCGTTGTATCAAAGTGAAAACAGATCCCAACAAAGTGATCTAAATTAATTACAAATAAAAAAACACAAAATAATTGATTGCATAAGTATTCACCCTAAACCCCCCCCCCCCCCACCTTTTAATATAACATGCCAAATCATCACTGGTGCAGCCAATTGGTCTTAGAAGTCACATAGTTAGTTAAATGGAGATCTGTTTTTGGAGACCTGGGTGCAGTCAAGGTGTTTCAATTGATTGTAGTAAAAATACTTCTGTACCTGTCCAACTACTGGTGAGTCCGTAACTTGGCAAAAAATACATTGTGTAGTTCATGGTGTAGTTCCTATGGTGAGATGAAAATAATATAGTCAGGACAGAATTCACATTGACCATCTATGATATCAAATTTTGGAGAATGTCAAGGCAGCAATATAAAGTAAGTTGTTTTTAAACATTTAGCATAGTGAAAGTGGACCACTGAAAGTAAATTTATAAGTTTTAGAGCTGTGCAAAATCAGTTGCCTGGCAGAAAAGAACTAGACAGTTATAGTAAAACTTGAAACATAAATAACTGCAAATATGAAAGGTAATTTTTGCTCCAGTTTTTTTGACATTCTATCAGTCAATTTTAGTTTGTTTCAGAAAGTGCTCCCTAAGCAAAATCAAAAGTATAATTCCAGGTTTCATCAGTAACACTGAGGCTGTTCAAAAAAATTCTCTGAAAATATAACCTTTCCAATGGAAACAAAACTGTGGTAGGGAATATTCATAACTCTCTTGCTAGTGAGGAAATCATTAGTGATACCTCTTTAGTACCTTGAAGTGCTTATGGGAAAGAGTCCCTATCATTTAAGTACACACGGGACGTATCACTAATACTTTTTAGGCCAGTAATATTATATTTAGTTTATGGTCTTGAAGAAACATGCAAGAAGCAACATGAACTAATACTCATGATCTCCTCTGTGTTAACAATTCCTCTGACTATGAATCATAGAAAAATATAGTAAGGAAACAATCCTTTCAACCCACGTAGTCTGCTTCAACCATCAGCTGACTTCCATCCTGAGCGTTAACGTTTCATGATTCTGTATTTAGCTTCCAAGGAGTACGTGCCCAATCTGTGATGCTTGTTCGTGGACACGGACTTCTGAGGTTCAGAGAGTAGAATTACTCCAGTGCCACTGCCTTTCCACTTTGAAAACTCTCCAGGACAGGTTTCCTGTCATCTTCAGACACGATGGACAACTATAACCTTTCTTCTAACCTCATAGACAGGGATTAGTTGTCGCAAACACCAGAAGGTTATGGTTTTACCAATGGAGTCTGCTGGTAGGATGTGAGACTTGATGTCAGCTGAGCCTAATACCTTTAACTCACTCATACATGTTTCTATCCCAGACTTCTGAAAAAGGCACTCTTCTTCGTGGTTCAGTAAAAGGCTAGCAGAGGTCATTGAATTACAAAGATATTATCAAATCCTACGTTCAAATAGTGTTATATCCTCATCTGCTGATGGGGGTCTTTGATCTATGGCCACCCATGGAGTAGGAGGATTTGATCAGGTAATGAAAACCTCGATTCCCTTCGGCAAGAGCACACAAGATGTCAACAGAAAGACGCAAGAAATCCCAGTACTTCACATGGAGCCGCCTAGCACCTTCTTCGCCCTACTTCATCAACCTCCTGAGCCTCCAGAAAACTGTCTTCAATGCTACACAAAATGTTGGAGGAATTCGGCAAGCTAGGCAGCATCTATGGAAAAAAAAAAGTACAGTCGTCGTTTCGGACCGAAACCTGCTGAAGGGTTTCCTGGTGAAGGATTTCGGCCTGAAATGTCGACTGTACTTTTTTCTAAGCCTGCTGAGTTCCTCCAGCATTTTGTGTGTTGCTCGGATTTCCAGCATCTGCAGATCCTCACTTCTTTGTGTCTTCGATCATAAGTGACTGCCTAAAAAGATGACAAAAATCTATTGTAAAATTCCTTAGTAATAATAAAGTAATCCCTCGGCTTTAAGCCTCGCACACCTGGCACTGACAATGACTAGAAATATCGCGTTGTAGTAGGCCCAGTAACTATGGTGATTTCAGGCACATTATCACTTCCGGGTCAATGGCCGACGGTGTTGTGTCGGCACTTGAACCCGGCGAAGGGACGGTGCGCCAGGCCTGGGGTCTTGGCCTGTGACCGCTGACCGGGCTACAATGAAGCCGATCGGTCGGTCTACCCGCCTGGCGTGTTGACGTTGGCCACGGAGCGCAGATTCAGTCTGATCACTGCGGAAAGCAAAGCGGAAGGAACAACACTGAACAGGTACGGAGGCGGTGACTTGGACTCAGCTGACAGGTGAGTGACTCACTTGTTTCTACTCACTTGGTCTTGTTTGGTCATTTACCTTTAACTGTTTACCTTTAACTTTTATTTAACGGGTCCAACTGCAGTCACCCACAGGTGTTACCAAATTGCTTTTACTGATATTTAATATGTCTTGTTTGTATAAAGGTATAGTGGCTGGATAAATTGTTGCATTCCACCCTCCCCGTTTAACGTTAAGACTTATTTTCTAACGTCTTTAAAAAAATTAACTTTCTGATCGGGAACCAAAACTTGTGGAACATATCAGCCTTTATTTAAAGCGCACATCTCAGGGTGTTTGTGATGTGCTTGTACAGAAGGGGGAAATGACTTTGCTCAAACCTAATCATGTGATTATTTTTCCTCTCTCGGTTTTACACGGGGAATTTAGTTGAGCAATTAGTTTGAGGGCAACTACCCAGTGTGATGTGGTGATATCACAGATGAGGAAGACGCGATTGTTTCGTTCCAGTTTATTTTTACTGTAACATATTCAAGAACTCGCTTTGGGCGCAGTTGGTAAGTACGCAGTCTATGTGCTGCTGTATCACATAGATTGGAGAGTTCGCATGTTTGACCAATAGTCTCTGTGGAGTCCCTTGTCTTGATGGCGTTTACGTTAGATAGGGGAACGCAGGATTCCTAATTTTAATTTGTATGCCACCGGTGGGAAGAATGTGGAAAATTTCCTGCTAGCTGTTATCAAAGACCGTAATATTTCCCCAGCGTGAAATGGTATGAGTATTGGTTTGGATTCCTTACTGCGTTGTATCAGCCATTGATGGAATAAAGATTTTTATGTATATTTAATTCTGAAGAATTTCCAACTTTACCAAATAAAGTTAAAGGGTAAGTTCGAAAGTGTCCTTAAAAAGAGCAATGAACGAACCTGGAGATTTTTAACTTGGTTTTGAGTGAACAATTTTGATAACAATAACGTCAAAGGTTACAAGCAGAAGGCAAGAGAGTGGGGTTGAGAGGGAGAATAAATTAACCACGATGGAATGGTGGAGCAGGCTCAATGGGCGGATGGCCCATTCCCACATCTATGCGTTATGGTTTTATGGAGAGTGGCCAAAGCTCTTCTGAGACAAATAAGGAAATTGCAATCTATCACACCTTAGTGCTAACAACTAAATATCTTGCAAGATTTAATGCCTAAGCAAAATTTAGAGAATGTGTGGTGCCTGTCCTTGTAAGTCTATTGAAGTACTGACTAGATATAATCTGGAGGAATTTGATAGAAATGTGAAGGGAGAATGGTTTACGAGGAAAATTAGTCAGGGAATAGGATTCTTCTATGAGCTTCCATGATAATGAAGGTAGTGCGATTACATGGCAGCAAAAGTCACTATGTGCTGCATAATTTGATTGGGCCGTGCATTGTAACAGCAATTATAATGGAGATAAGTGCTGAGAAAGCACTCATCTTTGGGATTTTTTAAAGTTTGTTATTCTTTCTGTTTCTCATTGGGAGTCCTGACTAATTTGAATTTTTCCAACCATTGTTTAAGAGGAGATTAATGAAACCTATTCAAGGAGAGTAAGTGTATGGCTCAGTGAAAAATAAATGAGTTTTCTAAAGCTTTTATGTGTACTATATTAGTGATTACAAGAACATATCTTTATGATATTATTAACCACTGATCCTGAGGTGTAATAAAGGCTCTGGATTATTATTTTAGCTAGATCAGCAGATTTGCAGATGACACTAAGACTGGGGGTATAATGGACAGTGAGGAAGACTATCAAAGCTTGTAGTGGGATCTGGTCTAGCTGGAAAATGGGCTGAGAAAATGGCAGGGGAATTGAATACAGACAAGTGTAGAGTGTTGCCCTTTGGGAGGACAATCCATGTAGGGACTTGCTACACAATGAATAGTGGAGCACTGAGGAGTGAGGGAGAACAATGGGACTATAGATTTGGGAATATAGATCCATAATTCTTTGAAAGTAGCAACGTAGATCGGTTTGCGAAGAGACCTCTTGGGACATTGGTCTTCATAAATCAGAGTACTGAGTACAGGAGTTGGAATGTTCTGTTGAAGTCACATAAGACGTTGGTGAGGCCAAAGTTGCAATTTTGTGTGCAGATCTAGTGACCAACTAATAGGACCAATATCAATAACACTGAAAGAGTACAGAGAAAATGTACAAGGATAGATCTGAGGACCTGAATTATAGGGAATGGTTGAATATGTTAGGGCTTTATTCCCTGGAGCATAGAAGATAAGGTAAATGCAAGCAGGCTTTTTCCACTAAAGTTGTGTGAGACTAGAACTAGAGGTCATAGGTTAAGGTTGAAAGGTGAAATAATTAACAGACTATTCATAGAGACATGTGAGTGTGGAACGAGCTGCCAATGAAAGTGGTTGATACACATTCAATTTCAACATTTAAGAGAAGTTTAGATAAGTACGTGGATAGAAGGCTTATGGAGGGCTGTGGTCCAGGTGCAGGTCGATGGGACGAGATAGAAGAATAGTTTGGTATGGAATAGACAGGCTGAAGGCTCTGTTTCTGTGCTGTACCTCTCTATGACTATTTCAGTGCTGTGATATCAATGTAATTCACCAGAAAGTGATGTGGTGTAATTTTGTTGCTATTTATAATCAAGTTCAGTGTAATGAAATCTGGAACTCTCGGAATACAAGTTCCCAATGTAGTGTGCACAATATAGTAGTTAAAGGTTATTGTACAAGTACTCTTCAGTTTAAATCAAAATCTTTCAATTTCATGTTTACAAACTTACAACATATGAATTAAGAACTACTTGTCTGCTCAAGTCTATTCCACCATTTCATAGATCATGAATTGTTATTTTAAGTCCCCTATCCCATACGCTTGTTGTAATATTCCAAGTTCTTGCTCATCAAGAATCAGCCAACTTTTGCCTTAAAAAGATTCAACAAACCCCCCTTTGCATGAAGTTTAACTAGCTGTGCCTCTGTGCTGCCTACTTATCTTAGAAAAGATTAGTTATCCCTATCTTGTTGCTTTTGTTTCACAGTCCTCTGAACATCAGAGGTTGATAATTTTATAACTTTTTAAAATTGTATGTCAGTATTGTAGAAGTTCCTGGGCATGGTAGAAAACGTAAAAGCTACATTTGAAGGTATTTGAAGTGTACCATGTAGCTAACCTTAATGATTTCTCTTTTCTTAATACAAAATTATTTTGCTACAGCTGAGCTTCAAAAGTCAAAGGGAGTGGCACAGTCACTCAGCAGTTACACCTGTTACCTCACAGATATGGAGACCCACATTCATGCCTGAACTTTCAGTACTGTCTTTGTGGTGTTTGCACGTGTTAATTTCCAGGTGCCCCCGTATCACAAAAGACATGCAGGTTATTTGGCTGCTGTAAGTTAGCCCTTGGTGGGTATGTGGCAAACAAAACAAAAGAAAAAAGGGAGATCATGGACATGTGAGAAAGTCGGTTGCAGGGCCTTGAAGGAATGGGCTGGTGAAATTATTCTGGGAGGCAGAATGGACTGGATGACCTTCTTCTATGTGTTGTAATAAGGACTTGAAATTCTTAACAATTCCACATTTCAAATTTGTTGTATTATGTATTACTAATGAATTTAAAAAATAGATAAATGAATTTAAGGCAATTGTAGTAATTCAATGAAGTCTTGTATTGTTGTGCATACTTGAATTTTGAGAAGGAGTAACATTAGAATTGTAAATTCTGAACTTAATTTGGGTTCTGTCTGAGAAAGTGTTGAAAAATAAACTGATAAGCTGTTGACTATAGTTTACATGATGGAGGGAATGAAATGAACAGTTTCTAAGAATTTCATTATCGCTGAAAATTATATTTTGCAATGCTAAGCCTACAGTTCAAAGTTTTGTTATATGCTAAGTACACTTGTGACAAAATAAATTTACACTTTTTCTTTATTTACACTATAGAACCATAGAACTTTACAGCACAGAACCAGGCCTTTTGGCCCTTCTTTGCTGTGCCGAACCATTTTTCTGCCCAGTCCCACTGACCTGCACCTGGCCCATATCCCTCCATACACCTCTCATCCATGTACCTGTCCAAGTTTTTCTTAAATGTTAAAAGTGAGCCCGCATTTACCACTTCATCTGGCAGCTCATTCCACACTCCCACCACTCTCTGCACACTATTTGACTTTAAATTGCTTTAACTAGCCATAAGCTATGTAAATGAAGCAAACATTGGGATCTGTGACAAGCTATGCTACATCAAAAATACAAAAAACTGTTATGAAGTTTATCTCCAACGTGTGATTATTTTTCAGTTTCTTTGGTGCCATGGCTGTGGAGTAGTTAGCTGCCTCTCAAATCTGAGTTTATTCCAGTACTGCCTGTGTGAAGTTTTCATGTTCTCCCCATGATAATGTAGGTTTCTATGAACTGTGTCCTGTATACCAAAAAAATAGGTAGGTTACTGTAAACTAAACTATCAGTGTAGGAAGAGGCATAAGAATTAATAGATAAGGAAGAGAAAATACAGGCAGTCCCCGGGTTACGTATGAGTTCCGTTCCTGAGTCCGTCTTTAAGTCAGATTTGTATGTAAGTCAGAACAAGTACATTCAGTATTATTTAGCGTCAGTTAGTCAAACGTTTGTCTATATAGTATATATTTTACCTTTCTATGCATATAAAACACTTAAGAAACGTATGTATTCCAATAATTAAACCACTGCGTTGCTTAGTAATAATTGTAGCTTTCATTGGGGCAGGGCCTTTCACATGCTCCATTCTTCTAACTTTATCCTTTAAAATTGTTCCAATCATTGACCGACTGTAGCCTAACGCTTTTCTAATGACCGATGGCGTTTCACCTCTTTCCAAACGCTTTATTATTTCTACTTTATTTTCAATCGCAATTGCTTCCCATCGATGGAACAGAAACACTGCGGGTGGTGGGTCCCGAAGTCTGCTGGGTCCTAAGGACCACTGCACTGCGACAGGCTAAATGGGACAAGTGGCAGCTGTGTGAGGTTTGGGTATTTGATCCTCCACAATATTTCACGTGGGAATTTAAACTGAAGGTGGCAGTATTTTTTTTAATGAGGTCAAGTTGCGAGCTCAACATCAACCTGGCACGGATGGTATGTGAGTCACTGGATCAACATCAACCCGGGACAGGAGCGGTCTGTCACTGGATCGAACTCGGAAACCTCTGTTCTCCAGCCCGGCGTTGATCTCACTGTGCCACCAGCCAACTGGAATGGGGGAGCGGGGTCAGGGTGAATCTTACTAAGAAAAATTTAAGCCAAATAGAAAGTTAAATACTCAACACAGTGTCAACGGCAACCACTTAAAATGGCATACCACATCGCGATCTGACTTAAAATGGCAGATGGCGTTCTCCTTCCTCAGTTCGTAAGTTGTTGTCTGTAAGTCGGATGTTCGTAACTCGGGGACTACCTGTAATGGGTTGGGGAATGAGAATTATCTGGTGCAACACCATGGTCCTGATGGGCTGAATGGCTTTCACTGTTATAATATGAGAGTATGCAAAAGCATGGAGATTCCACAATCTACTTACTATCTTGTGCTGTTTTCATTGACTTTTGTCTACTGTAGTATAAAACTTGTATATTCAACATTACAGTAGTATATCGAATATATACTGTGTAATGATCTCCCTTTGGAACAGTGCAAATGATTATAAAGGAAACTGCAAGTTTGAAAGTTAGGTAATTTTGGAAAGCACTGTAGAAAAGGCAGACTGCTGGATGGATTGACAGGAGTTTTTTCTTTATGTAATGGATGTTCACAGCTAGAATAGTTCTGGGAGTGCTTGGTATAGAACTGGATGACATTGAAAAGTGGTGTTATTGTGGTGTGTAGTTTATTTGTGATATTATGTTTCTGAAGGGGAAAAATAATATCAAAGGACAAGAGTAATCCTCAAAGGTGGAAATGCAAGACATTCTAAATGTTTGGAAACCTTAATCTTAATTTGAAGCATAGATTTTAATTAGGGGTATCAGGTCTCAGGTTTTCTCAACATAATGAGGAACTTTGAAGAAATCCAGCAATACCTCTTCAGATTTGTCTTTCAGAATCAAAATCAGAATCGTGTTTAATATCAGAGACGGAGGAATTGTGAGAAGGGGATAGCATTTTTCCAAGAGACAGGGTGGGAAGAGGAATAGTTCAGGTAGCTGTGAGAATCTGTAGACTTATAGTGGGTATCAGTAGATAAGCCGTCTCCAGAGATAGTGGAATGGTTGTGGGGAAAGATGTTATTAAGCCTACATACAAAGTCAGGAATCCTGGTAGGACCAATGTTCTGAATTAAGTATATTTCAGTGCAAGGAGTATTGGAAGAAAGGCAGATGAGTGTAGGACATGGAAGTATGCTATTGTAGCTATTAGTGAGACTTGCTTGCAGGAGGGGCAGGCCTGTCAGCTTAGTGTTCCAGGGTTCCGTTGGAGACGTGACAACAGGAGGGATTAAATTGGGAGGGATGATGTGATTAGTCCGGGAAAATGTCACAGCAGTGCTCAGAAAGAACAGGCTGGAGAGCTTGTCTATTGGGGTTATATGGGTGGATTTGAGAAATAAGAAAGTAAAGACCATGTTAATAAGATTATATTATAGACTACCGAATAGTCACCAGGATTTGGAAGAGCAAATATGTAGAGAGATCACAGACTGTAGCAAGAAACATACGGTTGTGATGGG
The DNA here is from genome assembly GCF_030144855.1 of Hypanus sabinus. Classification (NCBI taxonomy): domain Eukaryota; kingdom Metazoa; phylum Chordata; class Chondrichthyes; order Myliobatiformes; family Dasyatidae; genus Hypanus; species Hypanus sabinus. Next base: position 49,587,640 of record NC_082713.1, read on the forward strand.
AGGTGATTTAGCTTTCCACATACTGACTGGGATTCTCATACGGTAAAAGGGCTGGATTGGATTGAGTTTCTCAAATATGTTCAGGAAGGTTTCCTTAATCAATACATAGAGGTCCCAAATGGAGAGAGTGCAATACTAGATATCCTATGAAGGAAAGAACCGAGCAGGTAACAGAAGTTCATGTACAGAAACATTTTGCATCTAGTGATCATAATGCCATTAGTTTCAAGGTAATTATAGAAAAGGATAGGTCTGGTCTGCAGCTTGAGATTCTAAAGTGGAGAGACACAATTTTGATGGCATCAGACATGTGGATTGAGACAGGTGATTGTCTGCCAAAGGTGTACTTGGCAAGTGGAATGCTTTAAGGAGTGAAATTTTGAGAGTACAGAGTTAGAACATAGAAACATAGAAAACCTACAGCACAATACAGGCCCTTCGGCCCACAAAGCTGTGCCAAACGTGTCCTTACCTGAGAAATTACCTTGGGTTACCCATAGCTCTCTATTTTTCTGAGTTCCATACACCTGTTAAAAGACTCTATCGTATCCACCTTCACCACGATCACTGGCAGCCCATTCCACACACTCACGACTTTCTGCTTAAAAAAAAACAACTTACCCCTGATATCTCCTCTGTACCTACTTCCAAGCATCTTAAAACGGTGCTCTCTCATGCTAGCAATTTCAGCCCTGGGGAAAAAACCTCTGACTATCCACATGATCAATGCCTCTCATCATCTTATATACCTCTATTAGGTCACCTCTCATCGTCCGTCGCTCCAAGGAATAAAAGCCAAGTTCATTCAACCTATTCTTATAAGACATGCTCCCCAATCAAGGCAACATCCTTGTAAACATCTGCACCTTTTCTATGGTTTCCACATCTTTCCTATAATGAGGCGACCAGAACTGAGCACAGTACTCCAAGGGGTCTGACCAGGGTCTTATATAGCTGCAACATTACCTCTCAGCTCCTAAACTCAATCCCATGATTGATGAAGGCCAATGCACCATATGCTTTCTTAACCACAGAGTCAACCTGTGCAACAACCTTAAGTATCCTATGGACTCGGACCCCAAGATCCCTCTGATCTTCCACACTGCCAAGAGTCTTACCATTAATACTACTCTGCCATCATATTTGACCTTCCAAAATGAGCTACCTCACACTTATCTGAGTTTGTATGTTCTTGTCAGAATAAAAGGCTAGGATAGCAGATTTATTGAACTTTGATTTTTGAGAGATATTGAGGCCCGTTAAGAAGAAGATGGTCCATAGCAGATATAGCTAGGAAGAAGAAATAAAGAACTTGAGTATAAGAATTGCAAAAGAATGCTTAAAAAGAAGTCAGGAGGGCTAAAAAGAAGACATGAGATTGCTCCAGCAGACAAGGTGAAGGAGAATCCTAAGGGCTTCTACAGATATATTAGAGCAAGAGAATAGCAAGGGACAAAATTGTTTCCTCTGGAAGATCAGTGTGGTCATCTATGCATGGAGACAGAAAGAGATGAGGGAAATCTTAAATGGATTTTTTTTCATCTGTATTTACTTGGGTGATGAACACTTGAGTCTACAGAAATAAGACAAAATCAGAATCAAGTTTAATATCACCGGCGTATGTTGTAAAATTTATTGTTTTGCTGCACCAATACATTGCAATACAGGATTAAAAACCTATTAATTGCCAAAAGAAATATTTATTAAAAATAAATCAGAGAGAAAAAAATAGTGAGGTGGTGTTCATGGATTCATTGTTCATTTAGATATCTGCTGGCAAAGGGGAAGAAGTTGTTCCTGAAACATTGTTGGTGTGTCTTCAGCTCCTGTAAACCTCGTTGATGGTAGGAATGAGAAGAGGGTGTGTCCTGGTTGATGGGAGTTCTTAATGATGGCTGCAGCCTTTTTAAGGCATTGCTGTTTGAAGGTGTAGAGAAGCAGTGGAGAGGCTACTGCTCATGATGGAGCTAGCAGAGTTCTCAAATTCCTGCAGCTTTTTCTGATCCTGTGCAGTAGCCCCTCCATACCAGGGATGCAATCAGTTAGTATGCTCTCCACGGTTCAGCTGTAGAAATTTGTGAGCGTCTTTGGTGATGTACTAATCCTTCTCAAACTATAAAGGCACAGTAATGCCTTCTATATAATAGCATCATTATGTTGGGCCCAGGACCGACCTTCAGAGATGCTGAACCAGGAACTTGAAGCTGCTGATCTTTTGATGTTTCCTTAACTTCTTCTTTCTGAACTCTACAATCAGTTCTTTGGTCTTACTGATGTTGAGTGCAAGGTTGTTGTTGTGACACCACTCAACCAGCTGATCTTCCTTGCTTCTGTACGCCTACTCATCACCATCTGAAATTCTGTCAACAATAGTTTAAATAGTTGGGATGTAATGTTAAAATTGTACAAGGCATCGGTGAGGCCAAATTTGGAGTATTGTGTACAGTTCTGGTCATTGAGTTATAGGAAAGATGTCAACAAAATAGAGAGTACAGAGAAGATTTACTAGAATGTTACCTGGGTTTCAGCACCTAAGTTACAGAGAAAGGTGGGAACAAGTTAGGTCTCTATTCTTTGGAGCGTAGAAGGTTGAGGGGGGGCTTAATAGAGGTATTTAAAATTATGAGGGGGATAGATAGAGTTGACATGGACAGGCTTTTTCCATTGAGAGTAGGGGAGATTCAAACAAGAGGACATGAGTTGAGAGTTAAGGGGCAAAAGTTTAGGGGTAACACAAGGGAGGACTTCTTTACTCAGAGAGTGATAGCTATGTGGAACAAGCTTCCAGTAGAAGTGGAAGAGGCAGGTTTGATATTGTCATTTAAAAAAAAATTGGATAGGTATATGGACAGGAAAGGAATGGAGAGTTATGGGCTGAGTGCAGGTGAGTGGGACTAGGTGAGAGTAAGCATTCGGCGCGATCTAGAAGGGCCAAGATGACCTGTTTCCATGCTGTAATTGTTACATGGTTATATAGTTGTGTTGTTGGCAAATTTATAGCTGGTGTTTGAGCTATGCCTAGCAAGACAATCTTGGATGTAAAGAGAGTAGAGCAGTGGGTTAAGAATACCTCCCTGAGGTGTGCCAGTGTTGATTGTCAGTGAGGAAGAGATGTTTACAATGATTAGTGGTCTTACTAGGGGAACTTTCTTCTGCAAAAGAATGCATAAAATGCTATTTAAAATTATTAAACCAATTGCCATGCATGTAATTTATTTGGCTTTTGTGATTCCAAGACATCTTGGCCTTTGAATTTCCTGGTTGTGTTTGAAAAGCTGGTATGTAAGATATCAGGGAAGCTCAGGGACTTTACAACTGAGATGAAAATAGAAATCATTACGGGTACATTGTATCAGGTACATTGATAAACTTGAATTTCCAGTTTTAATATTGCATTTTCTGAATTACAGGACTAAGAAATACCATAATTCATTAGTATGGTGTTCAAGTAGTTCCAAGTACTTATAAAACAAACAATATTAGTGGAGGTAGAGCTTTAGGATTGTCAGCATCCTTTCTTTTACCGATCAGATTAGCTGATATTTACTGAATTAGTCTCAGTTTTTTTAGAATAATATACTGTGTTGGTCAAGATATTGCAGCAGTCCTCAAATGCAAAAAGATAGTTACCCTGTGCCGGTGAATATGTAGTCCACTCTGTTTCACCAAAGGCTTCTGGAAAGTATTCAGTATCTAGTATATAATGCAATGTAGTGATGTGCTATACACAGCGCTGAAATAATGACACGCAGTCGGTAAGTTGTTTCATGACTAGTTTATTCAAACTTCGCGGCACTGGCATTTAATCCCTAGAGCGGAAATGACGTCAGAGGTGCATTACCAAAGTTTCCCCCTGTGCGCTGGCTATTTGTGAGCTGGTTCGCCTGTGCAGAAAGTGAGTCGCCACATAACCTCCCCCCCCGAACCGGTGATACACCCTTCAATGTCCACAGTCTGGATCAGCCTCTGTTTGGGAGGTCTGTCTCTGCGCCGCAGTGCCTGAACCTCGACCGGCTGCGCCAAGTCCAGATGGGCTGGTTTGAGTCGGTCCACCATGAAAACCTCCTCTTTCCTCCCAATGTCCAGAGCGTACGTGGACCCATTGTTGTTGATCACCTTGAACTGCCCCTCATACGGCTGCTGTAGAGGTGCCCGGTGTCTGCCCCTTTGTACAAACACAAACTTACAGTTCTGCAGGTGTTTGGGTCGGGGTCTGTCAGTGCTGTGAAGTTGGTATGGGGGCCAGGTTGCTGAGCCTCTCGCGTAGTCTGTCCAGGACTGCTACGGGTTCTTCCTCTTGACCCCTTGGGGCTGGTATGAACTCTCCTGGGACGGCCGGGGGTGCGCCATACACCAACTCAGCCGATGAGGCGTGCAGATCCTCTTTGGGCGCTGTGCGAATTCCAAGCAGGACCCAGGGAAGCTCGTCCACCCAGTTAGGTCCTCTCAGGTGGGCCACGAGAGCCGACTTCAAGTGACGGTGGAAGCGTTCCACTAGTCCGTTCGACTGTGGGTGGTAGGCAGTAGTGTGGTGTAGCTGTGTTCCCAACAGGCTGGCCACAACCGACCACAGGCTGGAGGTGAACTGGGCGCCTCTGTCGGAGGTAATGTGGGCCAGTACCCCGAAGCGTGCTACCCAGGTTGTGATCAGTGCTCGGGTGCAAGAATCAGCAGATGTGTTGGTGAGCGAGACCGCCTCTGGCCACCTTGTGAACCGGTCTACCATAGTTAGGAGGTACCACGCTCCTCGGGACACTGGTGGCGGGCCCATGATATCCACATGAATGTGGTCGAACCGCCGGTGGGGCTTTAGTGTGCCGCTGCACCTTGGCTGTTTGGCACTGCGCGCACATTCTGGCCCATTCACTGACCTGCTTGTGAAGTTCGTGCCATGCAAACTTGCTGGAGACCAGCTTGATGGTTGTCTTGATAGATGGGTGCACCAAACCGTGTATGGAGTCGAAAACCCGCCGCCTCCAGGCTGTCGGGACGATGGGGCGAGGTTGGCCGGTAGCCACGTCGCACAGGAGGGTCCTATCACCTGGGCCTACGAGAAAGACCTGCAGCTGCAAACCCAAGACTGCAGTCCTGTAGCTGGGCATCTCTGTTATATGTTATATCTCGTCATCTGCCTGCTGCGCCTCCACCAGTGCTGCATAGTCCACCCCCAGGGACAGGGCCTGGACAGCTGGTCTGAAGAGTGCGTCCGTCACGACGTTGTCCTTTCCCGAGACATGCTGGATGTCCGTCATGTACTTGGAGATGTAGGACAGATGTCGCTGCTGGCGAGCCGACCAGGGATCGGACACCTTCGTAAACGCGAAGGTCAATGGTTTGTGGTCTGTGAACGCGCCTTCTAAGAAGTACCTGAAATGCCGGATTGCCAGATACAGTGTCAACAGCTGCCGGTTGAAAGCACTGTACTTGAGTTCGGGTGGTCGTAGGTGCTTGCTGTAGAACGCCAGGGGTTGCCAGCGCCCCTTGATGAGCTGTTCCAGCACCCCACCAACTGCTGTGTCGGATGCGTCCACCGTGAGTGCAGTCGGAACATCCGCTCTGGGGTGCACCAGCATTGCAGCATCTGCCAAGGCTTCCTTGGCTTTGACGAAAGCAGCCATGGCTGCCTTGTCCCAAGTAATGTCCTTGCCTTTACCCGACAACAGGGTGTACAAAGGGCGTATGATATGGGCTGCTGAGGGGAGGAAATGGTGGTAGAAGTTCACCATACCAATGAACTCCTGCAGGCCTTTGACCGCGTTGGGCCGGGCAAAGTTGTGGATCGTGTCTACCTTGGAGGGCAGAGGTGTTGCTCCGTCTTTGATAATCTTGTGGCCCAGGAAGTCGATGGTATCGAGACCAAACTGGCATTTGGCCGGGTTGATTGCGAGGCCGAAATCACTTAGGTGGGAGTAGAGCTGGCGGAGCTGGGACAGATGCTCCTGACGACTACTGCTGGCTATAAGGATGTCGTCCAAATAGATGAATGCAAAGTCCAGGTCGCATCCCACCGCGTCCATTAGCCACTGGAACGTCTGTGTGGCATTCTTCAGGCCAAATGGCATTTGGAGGAACTCGAACAGGCTGAACAGGGTGATAAGTGCCGTTTTGGGGATGTCTTCAGGGTGCACCGGGATTTGATGGTATCCCCAGACGAGGTCTACTTTGGAAAATATTCTTGCCCCATGCAGGTTTTCTGCAAAGTCCTGTATGTGTGGCACGGGGTAGCGGTCTGGAGTTGTAGCCTCGTTCAGTCTGCGGTAGTCGCTGCATGGTCTCCAACCCCCAGCTGCTTTGGGCACCATGTGCAGGGGGGAGGCCCATCGGCTGTCAGACCTCTGTACGATCCCCAATTCCTCCATCCTCTTGAACTCTTCCTTTGCCAGGCGGAGCTTTTCCGGGGGGATCCTTTGTGCGCGGGCGTGGAGGGGTGGTCCCTTGTTCGGGATGTGGTGCTGAACCCCGTGTCTGGGCATGGCTGCCGTGAACTGAGGTGCCAGAATCGATGGAAAGTCCGCCAGGATTCTGGTGAATTCGTTGTCCGAAAGCGTGATGGAGTCCAAGTGTGGGGCTGGCAACTTGGCTTCACCCAGGGAGAACGTCTGGAAAGTCTCGGCATGTACCAGTCTTTTCCCTTGCAAGTTGACCAGCAGGCTGTGAGCTCGCAAGAAGTCCGCCCCCAGGAGTGGTTGGGCCACCGTGGCCAGTGTAAAGTCCCATGTGAACCGGCTGGCGCCGAACTGCAGCTGCACTGTGCGGGTGCCGTAGGTCCGTATCATGCTGCCGTTTGCAGCCCTCAGGGTGGGTCCTGGCTTCTTGTTGCGGGTGTCGTACCCCTTCGGGGGCAAGACGCTGATTTCCGCTCCGGTGTCGACCAAGAAGCGACGTCCCGACTGTTTGTCCCAGACATACAAGAGGCTGTCCTGGTGGCCAGCCGCCATAGTCATTAGCGGCAGCTGGCCCTGGCACGGCGGGCTTTTGTGCCCCACCGCTGGTGGTAGAAACACCACTGTTCACTGGCCTCCTCTCTCCTGCCTCTGTGTTGTGTGCGCCCCCCCCGGGCCTGGTTTGGTCTGCTGTTGGGCGCGTGGCCTGGTAATCTGACTGACGGACTCCACGCTCTCCCTCTTGGCTTTCCACAGCACGTCTGCCCGGGCTGCCACCTTCCGGGGGTCGCTGAAATCTGCGTCGGCCAGCAGCAGATGTATGTCCTCGGGCAGTTGCTCTAGAAACGCTTGCTTGAACATGAGGCAGGGCTTGTGTCCGTCAGCCAGGGCCAGCATCTCGTTCATCAATGCTGACGGCAGTCTGTCTCCCAAACTGTCCAGGTGAAGCAGGCGGGCACCCCGCTCATGCCGTGAGAGGCCAAAGGTCTCAATGAGCAGCGCTTTGAATGCTTCATATTTGCCTACTTCCGGGGGCGACTGTATGAAATCCGCAACCTGGGTGGCCGTCTCTTGGTCAAGGGCGCTCACCACATGATAGTAACACGTGGAATCAGAAGATAACTACCGAATCTGGAACTGGGCTTTTGCTTGACTAAACCACACGCATGGTTGCAGCGTCCAGAAAGTCGGCAGTTTTAGCGAAACTGCGTGAACAGATGAAGAGTCGGTCATTTTTGGTCCAAATCCCGTTTGGACCGTTGGGGTCACCAAAGTAGCGATGTGCTACATACAGCGCTGAAATAACGACACGCAGTCGGCAAGTCATTTTGAGACTTGTTTATTCAAACTTCGCGGCGCTGGCATTTAATCCCTAGCGCCCGCCCTCTCCGGGCGGAAATGACGTCAGAGGTGCATTACCAAAGTCTCCCCCCACGCGCTGGCTATTTGTGAGCCGGTTCGCCTGCGCAGAAAGTGGGTCGCCACAGAAGCTTAGTGTTTATATAATTGCAGTCTTCACATAGCTTGATGTAGCCACACACAAAGGTCACTATCTTTACAATGAACATTGTATCCTTGCATACTTCTGAACTGGGTCCCTTCCCGTCACTTTCCTTCACGCTGAACGTAGCCTTGAATTGAACACATTCTCCTTCAATTCCATTCATTTTTTCCAAATCACTAAGATGTGGCTATGGAATCTGCTTGGTCTCTAGCTATGAGAAGTTGCATGTGCAAGCTTTGTCTCCTTGGCTGCATAGATTAAATACCGATGTCCATTAACTTCCACAGGAACTTTGAAAACATCATTTCCCATTCTGCTTCCATTCTATTCCATTTTCTCAGCTGCTCCGGCTTTGCTTTGGTAATAAGACTTTACATTTCATTGCCTTTAAGATCATAAACTTAAGAGATTCTGAAGAATATCTGGACTGATGAAGAGTCTTAGCCTGAAACATTGAATGTTTATTACCCTCCATAGATGCTGCCTTATTTGCGGAGTTCTTCTAATGTTGTCTTTAAGGTGTCTTTTTTTTTAAATTCTGGCTTTCCCATTACAATAGTTAAAAGGGCTCTCAACTGTCCCTCTCCTCTTTTTCCTGTACTTTTATTATCAACATCTCAGATTCAGATTCAGTTTATTGTCATTTAGAAACCAAGGCAATTAAAAAATGAGACAACGTTCTCCGGAATGATATCACAAAAAACGCACACGACAAAACAGACCAGACAAGAAAAACCACATAACATTTGGTAATCCCCAGTCCAGAGTCTGGAGAGGCTGCTGAGTATCAATATTGCGCTACCATCTTAGCACGTTCCCCGGAAAGGAACTCTAAACCCATCAGACAAAACAAGTCTACCCAGACACACCAAGTCAAGAGACCAGCACTACCACCCAACAAACCAAAAACCTAAACAAGACCATGTAGTTATAGCTAACATTTAGTTGCAACAGTGCAGACAATACCGTAATTGATAAAAGACTGACAAAAATCACAAAATTATAACATTTAGTTACAACAGTGCAGACAATACCATAATTGATAAAAGACTAACTGACAAAGACCACATGATTTAACATATAGGTCCAACAGTACAAAGCAATACCATAATCTGATAAAGAGCAGTCCATGGCACGGTAAAAAAAAAAGTCTCTAAGTCCCGACAGCCCATCATCTCATGCAGTCGGTAGAAGGAAGAAAAACTCTTCCTGCCATGAACTTCCAGCGCCGCAACCTTGCTGATACAGCCTCCTGGAAGCACCCAACCACAGCCAACTCTGAGTCCATCCGAAAACTTTGAGCCTCCGACCAGCCCTCCGACACCGAGCACCATCTCTGCCGAGCGCTTCGACCCCGGCCGCCAAGCAACATGCAAAGTCGATCTCTTTGAATCGGAACAAGAATTAAGAGCTCATCACAGTCCCCACCAGCCTTAATATTTCAATAGATCATCCTCCATAATTCCAGTGGCATCCTACCATTAAATTCATTTGATGAAAAATGCAACATTTTCTCTTTTACAGTACACAAAACAAAATAGAAAGGGCAGCCTTAGTGACTCCATGTTTGATTAGAAAGCAAAATGGAGACACAAAGAGACTGCAGATGCTGGAATCTGGAGCTAGAGATTCTAGGGAAACTCAACAGGTCAGGCAGAAATAATAGGCCAAAATGGACTGTTGTCATTTCAGGTCAAAGTGCTTCATCTGGGCTGAAAGGTAGAGGGGAGGGAGCCAGTATAAGATGGTAGAGAAAAAGAGCGGAACAAGAGTTATCACATGATGGGCTAATCCAGATTTAATAGCAATGGTTGATAGGCAGATGGGGAAGGGGAGAGTGGGAATGATGCCTGGAGCTGAGAAGAAATAGGTGAAAGTGGATGAAGATGATGCAATCTTATAGGAGAGGAAGGTGGAGCATGGAATGGAGTGAGGGTGGAGGGAAACCAGTGGGAAGTGTGTGTCATGGGCAAATAAAAAAGATAGAGGAGGGGAAAAAGGAATGATGATAGGAGCTAGGTAAATCTGGAGTGGAGAGAAAAGGGACAGGAGGGAACAGTTACCAGAAATTGGAGAATTCAGTGTTCATATCACCAGTGGAATATTAGGTGTTGCTTCTCTACTTTACTCCAGGGAAATTCAGACAACCACATCGGATTCCATTGGAGGTGGTTGTTGCACTCAAAATAGAGCTTGTCAACTTTATCAACTTCACCTCCAACTTCCACCCTACCTTATTTACTTGGCCTATCTCTGACCTCCCTTCCTTTTCTTGGTCTCTCTGTCTATAACTCAGGAAACAGCTTATTAACTGACATCTACTAAAACCGATTGACTCCCACAGCATTGTTGACCACACCTCCACACACTCTGGCACTTTCAAGGATGCCATTTCTTTTTTGCAGTTCCACTGTCTATGTTACGTTTGCTCTCTAGATGAGGTCTTCCTCTCCCTCTTCAGGACATCTAAGATGAGTTCCTTTTAAAGAAAATGGTGATTTCACACCCCCACCCCCCACCACCATCCACCCTTGCACACATCTACTCTATTTCAGACAGTACTGCCCTTCCACCAAGACTTTCCCCACCCCTAACCAGAAAAAGGTTAGAGTTCCTTTGGTCTTTGCCTGCCATCCTGTCAGCCTACACACTCAGCATATCATTCTTTGCAACTTAATGGATCTCACCACCAGTCTTTATATCCCTTTTCTGATTTCAACAGGGATCACTTCCTGGTCCACTCATCCCTCCCTCCGCTCCCCCTGTAAATGCCACCTGTTTAACACCTGCTCCTATGCTTCCGCCTTCATCAAGTAGTGGCTGGACATAAACTAGAGGGACAGGTCTTCTTATTCCACTTGGGAAGCCTACAAACTGGCAGCATGAACATTGAATTCATGACCTTGTGGTTACTGCTGTCTTACCCCTCTGCCACCCCACCTCATTTTTTTCTCTCCCCTCCTGATCTACATAGCCCCCATCACCACGACTCTTTCTCCTCTTCCACCTATCAATCTGTCCATCACTCTCACACTCCTTTCTCTGGTAACCCTTGCCAACTACTCTCCTCTACCCTCTCCACCACTCTCTCTTTATTCCATATTTCACCTTCCTCTTCTATTACTTTTAGCCTTTCCACCTATCTCTTCCTTATTTCTATCCTCTTTCCTCCCCGTCATCCTACCAAACCTCTCCTCTACCCCATGTTCATGTGGATCCACACATATCACCTGTCAGCTCCTGTTCCACCCCTACCCTCCACCTTTTTATACAGATATTTCTCCTCTAATACGCAGTCCACATGAAGCATCTCAGTCCAAAATGTGGACTGTTTATTTTTCTGTGTAGATGCTGTCTCAATCCCTCAGTTCCTCTAGGATCCATGTGTTGATGAAAGCTTCTAGTTTCCTATAAAAAAATTGGACTGTTATACTTGAATACAGTTTGTAGAGCAGTTCTATCTAGTTATGGATTTCTTACCCAGACCCCAATTTAGAGAGCATATCCAAGTGTATTTGTGCAGTATTCTGAGGTCTTCTGATCTAAACTGAATTGATATGTGTTCTCCTCCAATCTTCTTTGTAAAAGATGTACTCTGGTCTGCCCAACAGCATTATCTGCAAATGAGTACTAAGACTGGCACATTCTCAGGCGGCATATCTTGAAGGACACAGTGAAGCTTAGTTCAGTCATAGGAGACGGCCCAGTATTGTATTCTTACCCCAATATACTGATGCAATGGGGCCTGAGTTATGATTGAAACTAACAAATCGGTGCGTGTTAACATGATGTGAATAGTGTAAGCAAACGTAGTGAAATGCTTGCTACTTGAAATAGATAATTTTCTCTATTGTCCATGTTATCAATAAAATATTCTTTTGGCAGGGAATAAATGTAAAATTATATTAGTACCTGATTGAAAACTGTAGTTCTGTGCAAAATATACAAAGCGAAGCTTACACTTGTTAACACTCCTGACATCAGTTTAGATTTTGATTGCAATCACTTGTGCACACCACTTCCTTTGCAAGCTGGTGGTTTTCTTTTCCTCTTCTTCAGTAGCTGCTGTCTGAAGCAGTATAAGTTTGGGCATTCTGTTCATTTGTTGAAGGATGACTAGTACCCTGTTAAATTGTAACGTAATTGCTTCAGGATTATGACAATTCCGGGAGATCATTTGATTATTGTATAGTAAATTGAATCTCTGCGTACAAGATCCTAAAATGTAATAGTTTCATTTCCTGGTTATAGCAGTCTAGCACACCAGCTTTGAGGTGGCAGTGTGTACTTGCAGGATGGTTTGCTGTACAGTAGATTTCAGCTAATTGAGACACATTGGGACCAGTGCATTTTGGCCCAATTAAGTGGCTACCCCAGTTTGCCAAAGTTTCATGGAAATAGTTAATAAAGCATAAAAAAGACAAACTATGATTTAACTGAGTAACATATTATGTGTTTAAATGAATTATAGAACAAACTAAAACACTACCAAAACTACTACAGTACTGTAAAACTATGCATTAGTTCTTAATAGATATTGACAGGATATGCTTTTGATTGTCTGTAAATGAACAAAATAAGTGCAGATTCTAAGTGCAGATAATGGACTGCCTTCAAATAATGCTTTCAATGATTGCATCCCCCAAATCTTAACACTTTAACATTCGAGATTATTGCTAATACCTTCAAATTCTTTGTAGTTCCTAATGTTGAAGTGCTGAAATCGTTTCATTTTCACCTCCCGCCATTTCTGGTGTCTGCAAGCCTAAATGCTTGAAACTGTAATGAGCAAAACAGTTTTGAATTTTCTTACTGCTTATTACAAAAATCACTTTTTTGAACGTAAGCACACACAAATGATGCTATTTAAAAACTGTTTGCTGTAAGCATGGCATGGTGTCTAACAGCCACATGAGTTCACACAACTGATGCTAGTTAGAAATTGTTCAGCAACAGTCTCCTGTCCCATTAAATGGCATAGTGTCCCAAATAAGCGAAGGGAATCCAGTGCTTTCTCAATTTGTTATTGTTCTTTAAGTGTTGCCCAATTAACTAGAATCCACTGTATTTCCAGACTTGTAGAAAATGAGTTCATTGATCATCCACCTTTTGAATGAATAATATTAACTACATAGCTTGAAGAAGTCAACAAGTATAAATTAATCACAGTTTGAGGAACTACATGAGAAAATGGAGAAGGAAAATTACATAGAAGTTCTGTTCTCTGAGAATATGGTCCTGACAATTTTACTGCAGAAGCCATAAAGATCTGGGAGTAATTTATTTTGTTACTTTGTTCTAGAAAATTTTCTTCTCTTGCCTTTTCCATTCAAAGTTCTCAACTCAAAACAGTAAGTACACCTTGGTTGATGGATCAGTTAGTCATTTTCTTTGTGTGAACTAATAAATACATTACAAAGCATTAGGGATTTTGATCATGAAGTGAGCAATACACAATGGGGAAATCTGTGCTCAGAAGTGGAAATTCTCCACTTGATAACAATACTTCATGAGAAGTACTCCTTTGATTGGTAAATGTCTTACTCTACCTGTGGTCATGGAAGGAGCTAAATAACTACAAGTCATTTTCATAAACAGATAGCTAATGTCCAGATTTATGATCTAAAGCATATATTTTAGACAAAAATGAAAATCAAACTGATTTGGAGCTTTACATTGTATATGTGTCACTGTTATTTTGGACTCTAGAATTGACCCGAAGATTGGTTTCTCTTAACCACTTTGAAGTTGAGCACTTCCATGTCCAAAGTACTGTTTAAATTGTGGCAAAGTACTTTTACAGTCAAATGTTGCCAAAACATTTCTTTGTTGTTTAATTAAAACTGAGTTTAATGTTAAAGCTTGTAACAAGGTAAGTTTCCTTTGTGAACACTAAATTAAAGTAACTCTATAATTTTCTGCTAAATTATTTTTGCTTGTAAAGGGATCTCTCATAAGGTGAAGGATTCTTGTGTTTAATCAGTTGACTTTTTGAACTCTTGTAAATAATTTGATCAATTTAGCACCTGATATTGATCTTGGGATGGTGTTAGGGGTTGTTGGATAGAGTGTGGGTAGAGAACAGGTCTGTAGAATGAGATTTGTTAAATCGGAATACAAGAGACAAAATCAATGAATTTGAAATCAATGCTTTGCAGTAATTTTGAGATGCAGGTTAAACAGCCCCTATCTACAACAATGTCACCACAGAGAGTCACAGTTCTGTACAGTATCAAGCTTTAATGGAAGCAATCCAATATATTTTGCCTTTCATTACTTCCTCCTTAAAATGTTACTTTTTTTTGTAATTGGTAGATTCTGTAGTGGGAAGTAGCTTAGCAAAACCAGATTTGAAATACAATGTAAAGCTCCAAATCAGTTTGATTTTCATTTTTGTCTAAAATATATGCTTTAGATCATAAATCTGGACATTAGCTATCTGTTTATGAAAATGACTTGTAGTTATTTAGCTCCTTCCATGACCACAGGTAGAGTAAGACATTTACCAATCAAAGGAGTACTTCTCATGAAGTATTGTTATCAAGTGGAGAATTTCCAATTCTGAGCACAGATTTCCTCCCTGCATATTGCTCACTTCATGATCAAAATCTCTAATGCTTTGTAATGTATTTAATATAATATATATATAGTGAATAAACAGGCAATGATTAGTTTTTCTTACCAATATTAAGGTTGGTTACTCTGAATAAAAACTGAATTTTGTTGAGGTGCAATAACCACAGCAACTTACCAATATTTTATGGCTATTGATAACAGTTATTAGGCATTAACTTATTTTCATTTTGTTTGTGTTTCCTCTTTTGAAGACATGATTTTTTTTTAGTAATTGATGGAATGTATGGGAGAAGCACCGCTTTAGAATTGGTGGATCACTACATTAGTTAGCTTCCAAAAGTAAAATTTAAACCACCTTCAAGGAACATTTTGTCCTCAATGTAAGCATTTTCTATCAGCTTTTCTTGAATAGTGTACTCAGATGAGGGTCATGCATCTGTGACTAATGCTACATTAAAGTAATTAAGCTCTGTTTCAGCTAAACCTGGACTACATGACCTATATTGTTTGTTTCTCACTAATAGCTTGATAAAGTTAAGAGTTGCAATATGCTAATTCAGATATATTGTTGGCCAAATGCTTGTCTAAAGCATATTGTAGAATGCCAAGCAACACACACGAAATGCTGGTTGAACACAGCAGGCCAGGCAGCAGGAGAAGTACAGTTGACACTTCGGGCTGTGACCCTTTGGCAGGACTGGAGAAAAAAATGCTGAGGAGTAGATTTGAAAGGTGGGGTGGGGGGGAAGGGAAATGCCAGGCCTGAGAAGGGGAAGGGGAGATCTGAATTGAAAGGAGAAGACCAGAGGGGGAGAGATGAAGCCAAGAGCTGAAAAGTTGATTGGCAAATGAGATACAGAGCTGGAGAAGGGGAAGGATCATGGGACGGGAGGCCTAGGGAGAAAGCAAGGGGGAGGGGAGCACCAGAGGGAGATGGAGAGCAGGCAAGGCATGATTGTGAGAGGGGCAGAGAGAGAAAAAAAGAGGGGATGAAGGGGGGGGATAAATAAATAAGGGATGGGATAAGAAGGGGAGGAGGGGCATTAACGGAAGTTAGAGAAGTCAATGTTCATGCCATCAGGTTGGAGGCTACCCAGATGAAATGTAAGGTGTTGTTCCTCCAACCTGAGTGTGGCTTCACCTTGACAGTAGAGGAGGCCGTGATTAGACATATCAGAATGGGACATGGAATTAAAATGTGTGGCCACTGGGAGATCCTGCTTTCTCTGGTGGACAGAGCGCAGGTGTTCAGCAAAATGGTCTCCCAGTCTGTGTCGGGTCTCACCAATATATAAAAGGCCACACCGGGAGCACGGGACGCAGTGTACCACACCAGCCAACTCACAGGTGAAGTGTCGCCTCACCTGGAAGGACTGTCTGGGGCCCTGAATGGTGGTGAGGGAGGAAGTGTAAGGGCAGGTGTAGCACTTGTTCTGCTTACAAAGATAAGTGCCGGGAGGGAGATTGGTGGGAACGGATTGGGGGGGGGGGGGGGGGAACGAATGGACAAGGGAGTCACGAAGGGACTCCGCTGCATCTGCTTTCAGGATGAGGCTTTTCATTCCAGGACAAAGGAGATGTCTTCCTTTTTTAAACAAAGGGGCTTCCCTTCCTCCACCATCAACTCTGCTCTCAAACACATCTCTCCCATGTCACGCACATCTGCCTTCATTCCATCCTCCTGCCACCCCACTCAGGATAGAGTTCCCCTTGTCCTCACCTAACCACCCAAACAAACTCCGGCTTCAACATATAATTCTCTGTAACTTCTGCCACCTCCAACAGGATCCCACTACTAAGCACATCTTTCCCTCCCCCCATCTTTTTGCTTTCTGCAGGGAACGCTCCCTACGCGACTTCCTTGTCCATTTGTGCCCCCCCATCCTTTCCCACAGATCTCCCTCCCGGCACTTATCCTTGTAAGCGGAACAAGTGCTACACCTGCCCTTACACTTCCTCCCTCACCACCATTCAGGGCCCCAGACAGTCCTTCCAGGTGAGGCGACACTTCACCTGTGAGTTGGCTGGTTTGATATACTGCATCCGGTGCTCCCGGTGTGGCCTTTTATATGTTGGTGAGACCCGCCACAGACTGGGAGACCGTTTCACTAAACACCTACGCTCTGTCTGCCAGAGAAAGCAGGATCTCCCAGTGGCCACACATTTTAATTCCACGTACCATTCCCATTCTGATATGTCTATTGATGGCCTCCTCTACTGTCAAGATGAAGCCACGCTCAGTTTGCAGGAACAACACCTTATATTTAATCTGGGTAGCCTCCAACCTGATGACATGAACATTGATTTCTCTAACTTCTGTTAATGCCCCTCCTCCCCTTCTTACCCCATTCCCTATTTATTTATTTATCTATCTATCTATCTATCTATTTATTATCCCCCCCACCTCCTTTTTCCCCCTTTTTTCTCTCTCTGCCCCTCTCACAATCACTCCTTGCCTGCTCTCCATCTCCCTCTGGTGCTCCCCTCCCCCTTTCTTTATCCCTGGGCCTCCCGTCCCATGATCCCTTCCCTTCTCCAGCTCTGTATCCCTTTTGCCAATCAACTTTCCAGCTCTTGGCTTCACCCCTCTCCCTCCTGTCTTCTCCTATCATTTTGGATCTCCCCCTCCCACTTTCAGATCTCTTACTATCTTTTCTTTCAGTTAGTCCTGACGAAGGGTCTCGACCCGAAACATCAACTATACTTCTTCCTACAGATGCTGCCTGGCCTGCTGCGTTCCACCAGCATTTTGTGTGTGTTGCTTGAATTTCCAGCATCTGCAGATTTCCTCGTGTTTGTAGAATGCCAGTTTGTGGAGTGATCTAAGTAGTTGCTCATTACTTCTCAAGTTGCCTCTCCTATTGATTGGTTCAAATTTTTTATTCAAAATTGTAGCTTTTGGTTCTTGAATATTTTAACATATCCAAAATTAAATTAGATGCATTTTACACGTTTAGGATGTGATATTCAGTTTCAAAAATTCTGCTGATGCAACTGTTACTCCAGATTAACATCCATTTTAAAAAAGTACTTAGCTCTCTGGGAATTTTGCTGAGTAGCAAAATATTTTTGTGCAGCTTTTTAATATGACCTAAACTCTACAGTCCTTGTCTGTGTAAATGAGCAACATCTGGTGAACCCTGCAGAAGCTTGTTCGGATTAATGACAATGGGAAATCAATACAAAAAGTTGAGGCACTAACCATAAAAGTAGTAACAGAAACGTGGCATAAAGCGGAAGATGCTGGAAATGTTCATTACATAGAGTCATACTGATAAGTTTTGGGAGGAAGGGGAAAAATAATCCCTCTTCAACCTGCTATTTTAGTTAGCAAGAGTTAAAATTAGTAACAAAGTACTAACCAGCCCGGTCAAGACAAAGTATCAGTAATGGTAAATAATTTCAAGGCCAACACATAATTTCAGCCAGACAATCAAAAAGTGAAGTCTTAATTTCAACCAATGATATTATGTAAGACAAGCAAGAAAGTACAGAGGAGATTTACAAAGGTGTTGGAACTGGAGGGATTATGTTATGAAGAGAGTTTGAGCAGGTTGGGATCTTGTTATGTGGAGCGTAAGAAAATGAAGTGTGATCCTATAGTGTATAAAATTAAAAGGGACATAGGGTGAATGTATACAGTCCTATTTTCCAGTTTTGAGAAATCAAGAACTAGAGGGCATAGGTTTAAGGTAAGAGGATAATAGGAACTGAGGGTGAAATTTATCTCTATTCTATTTCAGTATTTCATTTCAAAGTTCCTTCATCAAAACAGGGAAAGTTTTTTTTAAGTTGTAGAGAGAATAGGAGAGAGCTGGAAGGACAAAAGGAAATGCCCTGAAAGAATAAGGCCAAGGTTGTCTAAGTGATCCCAATGTTTTATGGAGCCATGGAATTAATAGCTTCATGAGGACAATTAGAAAAACAAACAAATAGATAAAAGATGTGAAATGCAGGTCTGATCTGTTTCTGAAATCAAATGGAGAGTACTAGAAGCGCTCAGCAGGTTGGACACTGACTGTGGATAGACAGAAATTGAGAATGTTGAAGGTGGGTAACATTACAGCAGAACAAACACTGCAACTTTTTTATTCTAAGCTTGTACTTGGAATTTCTCATCCTAGCGTCATTCAGCAAATCTTTTCTGCACTCTCAAGTGCTTTCACTTCCTTCTTAAAGTAGAGATCTGTATTGAGCACATTTTCCAGTTGTTGGCCTAACTAATGTTAACATCAGTCTGATCAGTGCTGTCATCCTACATACCTTTATTTATGAATCTTAGTTCTCAGACTGATACAAAAGCTAGCTACTTGACATAGTGAAATTCAGCATTGAATGCAAGAGGCTGGAACATTCTTGATGTGAGATGAGGTACTGACCCACGAGTTTAGATGGGCTTCATTGGGACAGTGCCGGTCAATGTGAAAGGTGATACCCTCTAAAACTTGATGAGCATGCTGTAATATGTAAGTATTAGGAAAGAAAGAGAAGATTATTGCCTACTGATTGATAACAATAGAATGTTGCCTGTGAATAAGAAAGGATATGACTAATGGAGAGGGGAAAAGCAAAAGCCATATGAATTAGTGTAGGAAAGGTTTCATGATATTACAGAACTCTAAATAGTGGAATGTGAAAAATATAGAATAGAGACAAACGTATGAAATGAGTGGCAGTAAAGATAATTACAATCCTGAAGGAGTTCAATGTTCCTCATTTAACATAACAGGAAGGGGCAAAAAGTGGAAGATTTTATACTGTGGAAAGTATCTTTCTGACTCAGTATGTATTGTCCAGCAAAGAAAGTACTGCTAGAAAAAAGGAAATGGTCTACAGCAGAAAATCAGCATGTGTGAATTTCTGGACTTTAGTGATCATAATGGTTTCCTGGAATTGATACCAGACAAAAGGAGACCATTTGGCTTATTAAGCCTTTGCTGATTCTCATAGAGGAACTACATCAAACCCATGCATCATGCTATTTCCCTGTAACTTTACATTTTATCCTACTCCCAAGAATTTTTGAATGATGGGAAAAGAATTGATAAGCACTCTTAATTAATCTTAGTAAAGCATTCTCCCTTGTAATCCTGTTATATCTTTGGCCAAATGTTTAAATCTGTCCCCTCCTTGTACCATCTGTCAATGGAAATAACATGCCTCTACTTAAGCTATCTGTAGTCATGATCCCGTATACTTTATCAGCCTAACCTTCTGTGCTCTAAGGAATACGGGGTAGCCTTTTTTTTTTTACTAATTTTGCATCTGGTATCTCTCATTCGTGGCATCATTCAATAAATCATGCAGTTCCCCTTGTAACATGTGACACATATAAGCTTTGTGTCACCAGAGTTTTGGAAACATTACCCCGCAAGCGTATGATCGGCATTATGTATGTACAAATAAAGCAATAGTGCTGAATATTACTGTCCACTGCCTTCCAATCTGGGGCAATCTTTAAGCCACTTCTTACACATTAATTCCATGCATCTTAATTTTGTTGTCCAACCTTTTCAAAATTCCAAGCAGACCACTTCTAGTGTGTTTCTTTCATTAATCTTTTTAATCACCTTTTTAGAAGTTTACAATAGGTTACACAATCAATCTTTGCCTTTTACAAATCTATGCTTGATAACCTTGATCAATTCAAACCTCTCCAATTGCCTTATTAACTTTTTGTTTTGAAGCTTCCCCCTCAACTGCAGTTGAAGTGACTGGTTTGGCATGTCCTAGCACCCTTTTTAGAACAAGTGCATATTGCTGCCCACTTCACCTTTTCTAGTACTAACTTCTTTACAGTGTTCAAACCCCCACTCCCCGCCTCCCCTCTCTCCACTCTCTCTTCAACATCACCACTACCTCTTTCTATTGAAATTCTGGCAGCATATCCTTTTTTTAAAAAAAGTACAAAATACTCAATTTAGTATTCCTGCTAGGCTTTCTGACCCTATGCGTGGATAATTCTCTTTACCTCTCTTCATACCCAAATTTAAATACTTTAATACTTAAATACTTAATAAATTAAGACCTTTGAACTTATTTTACATTAACTGTAATTGATTTCTTGTTTTTTTTTTCTTTGCTTATATTTTCCTTTTTACTTTCACTATGAGGTTAATATACTCCTTCATAATCTCTTTTTATCTTCATTGTTACTCGTGGACCTTCGTCTTGCATTCTTGCTGCCTTGTGGAATGTATCTGGCCAATACCTGAAATAAGTTTCTTTAAAGATGGCGGGTGGTTGTTATAGTTTTGCTTTATGAATACCTTGTTCCCTTTTATCTTTGCCAGGTCCCTTTTCTTCTCATTGACCTTTCGCCATTTTAGGTTCATTTCCACTTCTAATTTCTCTTTTTCCTTCATGAGTATCATTGTTCCTCAGATATTTTCCCATTAAATATGGTGCAGTTAGCTTGTAGCTCAAAACTGAACATAACAATACTTCCTTAACAATTGAGTCAGAAGCACAATGATTGAGGGAGTCTCCTTGAATACATTTAAGATAGATTGCTCCTCTGCACTTTATCCAATATATTGATTGGAACAATGTTAATTGAAATCACCTAGTATCACCACTTTGCAGCTGTTGCAGTTTTCTCTAATTTTCAGATATATTTTTCTCTCTTGCTCTGCTTCTATCCTAGATGAAGATTAAAAAATCATCTGCATTCTGCATTGAATGTCTGTCCTAGTGGGCACGTATTCTTTAATTAGGTTAGGAATAGCTGTTAGGAAGATAAAGAACAGGGCCATCTTGCTCACCCAAGTTTAGATGACAAAAGGATTAATCTCCAGGTTATTAAAAAGAATGAAGGCAAAACTTCCGATTCTGAAGTAGCCCCAGAATCATGTCTTGGTAGACAGCCAAATGTGGACCATCTTCCATTTTGCTGTTGATTGTGTCAAAAGCCTTTTATCATCAGTGAAGGACTTGCGATATACTTCACAGAAACAGGCCCTTCAGCCTATCAAGTCCACACAGACCATCAAGTATGCATTTACCATAAGCCTGTTTTATTCTCCTTGTGCTTCCATCATCTTCACCAAATTTTACCACTCATTTGCACATTAGCAGCAATTTACAGTAGCTAATTAACTTTCATACCTGTATGCAGGAGGAAAGTAGAGAAACTGGGGAAATCCAAACCCACAAGGAAAGCAGGCAAGCTTTGCTAGAAATCAGGATTGAACCTGTGTTGCTAATTTTGTTCTTGACATAGTTTGTGTATGTGGCAAGCAATGAAGATCATATCTCTGTCAGATGCTCTAAAATAGCACTAATATTCCAGCAGGAATTCCTTGTCAAGAGGAAGAAATCAGTTTAAAAGGACATGAGTTGCAATCTTCTCTATTGTTTTGCCTTGATGATTTCTGGACTATGTTAAGTCCTTTATTAAATACTATTACAATATTGACATTCTCAATTTGCCTGGACTTGTTACACTGTACCAGATATGGAAATACTTTAGAGCTTCTGTAGCAAAAGTTTCTTCTTCCAGAGAGCTGGGAGTACATTCAAAAGTGACATCTATGATAATTGACTTAAGTTTCAAAGTTATCTTTAATATGTTAGGCTTTGCTTTCTTTAATTGCTATCAAATGTCACGTCTCTCCAATTACACGCCCACCGATGCCCAGTTGGAATTTCACAAGACCAGACCTCGCCACAGCCTTGGTCAAAATGTGGTCCAAAGAGTTAAATTCTGGAATCAAATTGAGAATGAGAGTCCCTGATATAAAGACCTAAAGAGTCATAGAAAAGTACAGCACAGAAACAGGTCCTTTGGCCTATCTAGTCTGTCCTGAATCATTTAAACTGCCTACTCCCATCGAACTGCACCATACATACCCCTATCATTCATGTACCTATTCCAACTTCTCTTAAACAGTGAAATTGAGCTTGCATTCATCACTTGGGCTGGCAGCCCATTCCACACTCTCAGGACCCTCAGAGTGAAGAAGTTTCCCCTCGTGTTCCCCTTAAATTTTTTACCTTAACTCATGACCTTTAGTTGTAGTCCCAGCCAGCCTCAGTAGAAAAAGCCTGATGCATTTACCCTATCTATATTCCTCATAATTTTGTATACCTCTACTAAATCTGCTCTCAAAGTTCAAAAGGTTCAAAGGTTCATTTACTATTGAAGTATACAACTCTATCATTCTTCTTTTATTCAATCTTTTACATTCCAAGGAATAGAAATCCTAACCTATTCGATCTTTCCTCATAACTCAGGCCCCTCAGTCCCAGCAACATACTTGAAAATTTTCTCTGTACCCTTACAACCTTACTTACATCTTTCCTGTAGGTAGATAACCAAAATTGCACACAAATTAGGCCTCACTGTTGACTTGTATAACCAACATAACATTCCATCTCCTGTGCTTTGATTTATGAAGGTCAATGTACCAAAAGCTTTCTTTACAACCCTGTCTACCAGTGCCACCGCTTTCAATGAATTATAGGCCTATATTCCCAGATTCTTTTGTTTTACCACTCTCCTTGGTGTACTGCCGTTCACTGTATAGGACCTATCCTGGTTGGTCTTACCGAGGAGTGCAACACCTCATACTTGCCTGCGTTAAATTTGATCTGCCAATTTTCAGCCCATTTTTTTTTCTAGGTAGTCCAGATCCCACTGCAAGCTCTGATAGTGGTCTGCTCTGTGCACTACACTCTCAATCTTGGTGTCATCCACAAATTTGCTGATCCAGTTAACCACATTATCATCCAGATCATTGATATAGATGACAAACAACAATGGACCCAGCTCCAATCCCTGCAGCAGTCCCAATAGTCACAGGCCTCCATTAAGAGAGGCAACCATCTACTACTGCTCTCTGGCTTCTCCCACAAAGCCAATGATGAATTCAATTTACTATCTTGTCTTGAATGCCGAGTGACTGAACCTTCTTGACCAATGTCCCTTGCAGGACCTTATCAAATGCCTTGCTAAAGTCCATGTAGACCACATCCATTGCTTTGCCTTCATCCACTTTCCTGGTAACTTCCTTGAAAAACCCTATAAGATTGCTTAGACATGACGTACCATGCACAAAGTCATGCTGACTATCCCTAATCAGTTCGTGTCTATCCAAGTACTCATATCCGATGCCTTAGAACACATCTCAATAACTTTCCGCAATAACCATTTGCAGTAATCCTACATAAATCCTACATTTTATCCTCTCCACATTTCCAGTAACATCATCCCCACCCCCCCCCCCCCAACATTCTGTCATTCATTTACACATAAGGGATAACTTGCAGTGGCCAATTAACTTGCCAAACCATAGGTCAATGGATTGTAGGAGGAAACTTGAGCACTTGGAGGGAATATATGTGCTATTGCACCTTCACAAAAACAGATTGAATCTAGACTGTTACTAACTGTATCACTGCTACACATTTAGGCATAGACTGATATATGACAAGTTGTGAGATTTGCATCAGAGAAATGCCCTAAGAGTGACCATTTCCAATAAGAGAATCCTCTGTATAACACTCACTGTTGAAATTCAATGTCATTAATATTGCTAACTGTCAACATCCTGGCAGTCACAGTTAACCAAAAACTCGGTTGAGCCAGTGACACAATTGCTGCAACTACAAAAGTAGATGGGAGGTTGCATGTCCTCTATTTCCCAATATTTAAAAACCTTTCCACCTTTTTTAAGTCCCATTCAGAGCATAATGCTATAACCTCTTTCTGCCTGGACGATTGCAGCTTCAATAACTGAACACTTATTCAAGAAAAAAAACACCCAGTCAATTGGCTTCACATCCTCCAGCTTAACCATTCATTCCCTATTCCACTGGAAAACTGAGACTGCAGTGTGTAGCATGCATAAAAGGCACTCATTACTTTCCCTGGCCAATCCAGCATTTCCTTCCAACGTCCTGATGAAGGGTCTCGGCCTGAAACATTGACCATACACTTTTCCATAGATGCTGCCTGGCCTGCTGAATTCCTCCAGCATTTTGTGTGATTTCCTTCTTAAAGTCTGCCATGAAGATACTAGGTATATGGAAAAAGCATCACATTACATACAGCCCCAAGTTACACAGCACCCTAATTTGGAAAATTTTGAGTATAGATTTATGAGCATAGTCCAGCTGTCTTCAGCCACCTCAGAAAGTAGAGATGTTGCTGAACTTTTCTGATTGTGTAGGCTGTGTTCTGGGGCCTTGAGGGGTTGTGTGAGATGTGCACTATTGCTTTTGGAGCAGTTAAATTCTTCAGTCCTGGCGGAGGGTCTCAGCCCAGAACGTTAACTGCTCGTTTCCACGGATGCTGCCCGACCTGCTGAGTTCTTCCAGCTTGTTATACATGTAAATTCAAGATGAGCATGAGGGGCACAGATATTTAGAACTGTAGAGTTGAAGACTTGTGTTTCAGATTCAGAATCACGATTAATATCACCAGCATGTTGTGAAATTTGTTATCTTTATGGCAGCAGTACAATGAAATGGATGATGGATAAATGTAGAGAAAAAGCTGAATTATAGTCAGTATATATCTATTAAATACTTAAGTTAAAATAAGTATTGCAAAAAAAATGAGTAAAAAAGGTAGTGAGATAGTGTTCATGGGCCCATTTAGAAATTGAATGGCAGAGGAGAAGAAGCTGTTCCTGAATCACTGACTGTGCCTTTGAGCTTTTGTACCTCCTTCCCGACGGTAACAATGAGGCTGAGTGGTGGAGAGTGGCAAGATCCTGGATTAGAAAAGAATGTTTTATTACTAGTGGGAATACTGCCAAAAATTTAAAGGAGCGTGGAAGTTGATCTCTCAGGAGAAATGGATTATGAATTTGATCTATGTTCTACATAATAGGGTGCTGGCTCTTTTAGAAAAAGTAATTAAAATTTGAAAGGCTTATTTTACTTCTGAGGTGTTTGGGGCTTTGTTAATGGCAAACAAAACCTTTGTTCTTCAACTTAATTGTATATCACTGCATGTACTTTTTTTAAGGAACTTTATGTTCTGCCAGAAGCACATTCATGCTTCTAAATATTTACTTGGAGTGGATTTCTGAAGATAATGTTGATTTTATGGTGAGCACAGTTTGACCTATGAAAAAACTGGAGAGTATAATGTTATCCTGACTACTTCTGAATCTTGATAATCTTCTGGAGTTGACCTCGTATGGTTTTGCTGAATGTCAAGAGATGTAGTGTATCATATACACCTGATGTGTGCTACTAGATGCAAAGGATTCACATAAACTAAGTACAGTGGATTCTAGTTTCTTGGGACGCATCGGGACCAGCACATTTTGGCCCAATTAAGTGGTTGCTCAAATTAGCCAAAGTTTCATGGAAATAGTTTTTAAAAAAAGGTATAAGAAAGATAAACTACCATTTACCTGTGTACAAATTATGTAGTTAAATAAAATACAGAACAAATTAGAACACTACCAATGCTACTACAATACTAGTTCCTGATAGTTATCAGTGGAGGCATTCAGTCAGTGTGTATGAGGTGTCCATGGAATGGTGGCAGCCCTAGTGAATGTGCTTGTCATGTCCTTTCTGGGGCATATCACTCACCTTTTGGTCTCCACTGGACACTCAGCTCTCACCTATGGCTCCTAGCTGTTTGCATGTTTGCACATGCTAGTCAGAGTAGAAATAGGATATTTCAGATGAATACGTGGCTTGAAAAATGGTGCAAGGGGGAGGGATTCAAATTTCTGGGGCATTGGAACCAGTTCTGGGGGAGGTGGGACCGGTATAAACAGGACGGGCTGCACCTGGGCTGGACTGGAACCAATGTCCTAGGGGGAGCGTTTGTTACTGCTGTTCAGGAGGCTTTAAACTAATGTGGCAGGAGGATGGGAACCAGTGCAGAGAAACAGAGGGGTGTAAAATAAGGGTAGAAGCAAAAAGTAGTAAGGTGAAAAGTAGAAGTGGCAGGCAGGCAAATCCAGGGCAAAAAGCAAAAAGAGCCACTTTTCAACATAATTGTATAAGGGCTTAAGAGTGTTGTAAAAACAAGCCTGAAGGCTTTGTGTGTCAATGTGAGGAGCATTCGTAACAAGGTGGATGAATTGAATGTGCAGATAGTTATTAATGAATATGATATAGTTGGGATCACAGAGACATGGCTCCAGGGTGACCAAGGATGGGAGCTCAACATCCAGGGATATTTAATATTCAGGAGGGATAGACAGGAAAGAAAAGGAGGTGGGGTAGCTTTGCTGGTTAGGGAGGAGATTAACGCAATAGAATGGAAGGACATTAGCCTGGAGGATGTGGAATCGATATGGGTAGAGCTGTATAACACTATGGGGCAGAAAACGCTGGTGGGAGTTGTGTACAGGCCACCTAACAGTAGTAGTGAGGTTGGGGATGGCATTAAACAGGAAATTAGAAATGTGTGCAATAAAGGAACAGTAGTTACAATGGGTGACTTCAATCTACATATAGATTGAGTGAACCAAATTGGTAAGGGTGCTGAGGAAGAGGATTTCTTGGAATGTATGTGGGATGGTTTTCTGAACCAACATGTCGAGGAACCAACTAGAGAGCAGGCCATTCTAGATTGGGTATTGAACAATGAGGAAGGGTTAGTTAGCAATCTTGTGATGTGAGGCCCCTTGGGTAAGAGTGAGCATAATATGGTGGAGTTCTTCATTAAGATGGAGAGTGACATAGTTAATTCAGAAACAAAGGTTCTGAACTTAAAGAAGGGTAACTTTGAAGGTATGAGACGTGAATTAGCTAAGATAGACTGGCAAATGATACTTAAAGGGTTGACGATGGATATGCAATGGCAAGCATTTAAAGATCGCATGGATGAACTACAACAATTGTTCATCCCAGTTTGGCAAAAGAATAAACCAGGGAAGGTAGTGCACCCGTGGCTGACAAGGGAAATTAGGGATAGTATCAAGTCCAAAGAAGAAACATATAAATTAGCAAAAAAAAAGGGGGCACACCTGAGGACTGGGAGAAATTCAGAGACCAGCAGAGGGGGACAAAGGGCTTAATGAGGAAAGGGAAAAAAGATTATGAGAGAAAGCTGGCAGGGAACATAAAAACTGACTGTAAAAGCTTTTATAGATACGTGAAAAGAAAAAGATTGGTCAAGACAAATGTAGGTCCTTTACAGTCAGAAACAGGTGAATTGATCATAGGGAACAAAGACATGGCAGACCAATTGAATAACTACTTTGGTTCTGTCTCCACTAAGGAGGACATAAATAATCTTCTGAAAATAGTAAGGGACCGAGGGTCTAGTGAGATGGAGGAACTGAACTGAGGGAAATACATGTTAGTAGGGAAATACTTGTTAGTAGGGAAGTGGTGTTAGGTAAATTGAAGGCATTAAAGGCAGATAAATCCCCAGGGCCAGATGGTCTGCATCCCAGAGTGCTTAAGGAAGTAGCCCAAGATATAGTGGATGCATTAGTGATAATTTTTCAAAACTCCTTAGATTCTGGATTAGTTCCTGAGGATTGGAGGGTGGCTAATGTAACCCCACTTTTTAAAAAAGGAGGGAGAGAGAAACCGGGGAATTATAGACCGGTTAGTCTGACATCGGTGGTGGGGAAAATGCTAGAGTGGGTTATCAAAGATGTGATAACAGCACTTTTGGAAAGAGGTGAAATCATCGGACAAAGTCAGCATGGATTTGTGAAAGCAAAATCATGTCTGATGAATCTTATAGAATTTTTTCTTTTCTTTCTTTCTTTTTCAATCTTTTTATTAAATTTCATATATAAAAAAAATAACACAAAATAATGAATAGATTACAGATTCAATAGACTTGAGATTACATTAGTAATAGGATAATAATATCCTATTAAAACATCCATCAACAAAAGGTACATAAATCAATCAAGTCTATATAAATATATATGAAAAACAAAAATAATCGTCGAAAAAAGAAAAAAAAATTGAAATTATATATGAGAAAAAATATATAATGAAAAAAAATACTAAACTAAAACTAACATGGGCAATAATAGCACTTTATAAATATATAAAGGTGTCAAGAAAAACTCCAGAACTCCATACCTGAACAAGTATAAGTAGAGAAAAGGATCTGAAATAAGCCAAATTAATTCATATGAAAGTGTCGAATAAATGGTCCCCAGGTTTCTTCAAATTTAATTGAAGAATCAAAGATAGTGCTTCTGATTTTTTCCAAACTCAGATAAGAAATAGTTTGGGAGAACCACTGAAATGTAGTAGGAGGATTTACTTCTTTCCAGTTTTGTAATATAGACCTTCTGGCAATTAATGTTACAAAAGCAATCATTCGTCTGATTGAAGGGGAAAGCTGATTGCCATCTTCATTTGGTATACCGAAAATTGCAGTAATAAAATGGGGTTGTAAATCGATATTCCATACTGAGGAAATGACATCAAAAATGTCCTTCCAATAGTTATGTAAAGTGGGACATGTCCAAAACATGTGAGTCAATGAAGCCACTTCTAAGTGACATCTGTCACATTGAGGATTAATATGCGAATAAAATCGGGCAAGTTTATCTTTAGACATATAAGCTCTATGTACAATTTTAAATTGTATTAAAGCATGTTTAGCACAAATAGAGGAGGAATTAACCATTTGTAAAATTTTTTCCCATTTATCTGTTGATATATTACATCGAAGTTCTTTTTCCCATTCTTGTCTAATTCTATCCGATATTTCTGGCTGTATCTTCATAATCATGTTATAAATAAAAGCTACTAATCCCTTCTGACAAGGATTAAAAGTAAAAATCAAATCTGAAAAATCCGATGGAGTTGAATTAGGAAAAGATGGAAGAATTTTATGTAAGAAATTTCTAATTTGTAAGTATCTAAAAAAATTAGATTTAGGTAATTCAAATTTGTTGGATAGTTGATCAAAAGACATCAAAGTACCTTCAAAAAAAAGATCACGAAAACATTTTATACCTTTCCTTTTCCATATACTAAAAGCTTGATCTGTCAATGAAGGTTTGAAAAAAAAATTACATAAAATAGGGCTGTCCAGAGCAAAGTTTTTCAGATTAAAGAATTTGCGAAATTGAAACCAAATTCGTAGTGTATGTTTAACAACAGGGTTAGATATCTGTTTATTGAATTTGGCTAAATCAATAGGAAGAAAAGAACCAAGAACGGAAAATATAGAATATCCCTTAACCTCACTACATTCCAAATTTACCCACTGTGGGCACACAGGTGAATCCAAATCTAGTTTCCAGTACATTAGGTTACGAATATTATTCGCCCAATAATAAAATCTAAAGTTAGGTAAAGCTAGACCACCATCTTTTTTAGACTTTTGTAATTGCCTTTTGCTTAACCTAGGATTTTTATTTTGCCAAACAAATGAGGAAATCTTTGAATCAATATTATCAAAAAAAGATTTAGGAATAAAAATTGGTAAAGCTTGGAATAAATATAAAAATTTCGGTAAAATCATCATTTTAATAGCATTAATCCGACCAACTAATGATAAAAATAAGGGAGACCATCTAGTAGTAAGTTGCTGAATTTGATGAAGCATAGGTAAAAAATTCAGTCCAAATAAATCTTTATATTTCTTGGTGATTTTTATACCTAAATAGATAAAGTTATCAGTAACAACTTTAAATGGCATCCTATCACTCAATAAAGTTTGCGCGTTTAAAGGGAATAACTCACTCTTATCTAAGTTTAACTTATAACCAGAAAAACTACCAAATTGAGCCAACAAGGATAAAATAGCAGGAATAGACCTACTAGGATTAGAAATATATAACAACAAATCATCAGCATAAAGCGATAATTTGTATAACTTCTCATTACGGGTAATACCAAAAATATTAGGAGACTCACGAATAGCAATAGCTAAAGGTTCTAATGCAATATTAAATAATAAAGGACTTAAAGGACAACCTTGTCTCGTACCACGAGATAATTGAAAAAAAGAGGATCTATAATTATTTGTAAGAACAGAAGCAACAGGTTTATAATATATTAATTTAATCCATGATATAAAATTAGGACTAAAATTAAAGTTTCTCAATGCATTAAATAAATATGTCCATTCAACTCTATCAAAGGCTTTTTCAGCATCTAATGAGATAACACATTCTGGGGTTGTAGGTGATGAAGTATAAATTATGTTAATCAATTTTCTAATATTAAAAAAGGAATATCGATTCCTAATAAAACCAGTTTGATCTTCTGAAATAATCTGTGGTAATACCTTTTCTAATCTAATGGCTAAAATTTTTGTAAGAATCTTAGAGTCTACATTTAATAATGATATAGGGCGATAAGATGCACATAAGGTAGGATCTTTATCTTTTTTAAGAATTAAAGAGATAGTAGCTTCATAAAACGATTGAGGTAATCTCTTCTTAACAAACGCATCATTAAAGATTTCACATAGCCAAGGAGAAAGCAATAAAGAAAAAGTTTTTAAAAATTCTACAATAAAACCATCAGGACCAGGAGCTTTCCCTGAATTCATTGATGAGATAGCCTCTCTTATTTCATCCATAGAAATAGGAGCATCAAGCAAGCTACAATCTTCATCTATCAGTTTAGAAATATTCAAATTATTAAAAAAATTATCCATCGTAAACCGGTCACCGTCAAATTCTGATTGATATAAAGATTTATAAAAATCTTGAAAAGTGTTATTAATTTCTTTATAATCAGTAGTTAAATTACCGTCTTGTTTACGAATTTTAATAATTTGTCGCTTAGTCGAAATAGCTTTTAATTGATTAGCTAACAATTTACCAGTTCGATCACTATGAATATAAAATTGAGCCCTAGTCTTAATTAATTGATTCTCAATTGAAGAAGATAATAATAAACTATGTTCCATTTGAAGCTCAACTCTCTTCTTATAAAGTTCTTTGGTAGGAGTAACGGAATAAATCTTATCAATTTCTTTAATTTTATCCACCAATAAAGCTATATCTGAATATCTTTGTTTTCTTTTACCAGCGGAATATGAAATAATTTGTCCACGAATAAAAGCCTTGAAAGAGTCCCAAAGTATTCCTTTATCAATCTCTTCATTATAGTTTGTTGAAAAAAATAAGTCAATTTGTTGTTTTATGAAGGTAATAAATTCTGGATCTTGAAGTAAAGTAGCATTAAGTCTCCAAGATCTAGTATTGATAGAAGAATCCGAAATCTTGATAGATAACTTCAAAGGCGCATGATCCGAAATAGCAATAGAATCGTATTTACAATCAATAACATCTGTTAATAAACGATGATCAATAAGAAAGTAATCAATTCTAGAATAACTATGATATACATGTGAAAAAAATGAAAATTCTTTACCTTTAGGATTCAAAAACCACCATATTTCAGTAATTCCAGAATCAACCATAAAAGAATTAATAAGTAAAGCTGATCTATTCGGAAGAGTTCGAATAGGTTTAGATCTATCCATCGAAGGATTCAAACAACAATTAAAGTCTCCACCCATAATCAACATATATTCATTCAAATTAGGAAGAGAAGTAAATAAACGTTTAAAAAATTCAGGACAATCAAAGTTTGGAGCATAAATATTAACTAAAACAACTTTCCGATTAAAAAGTGAACCAGTTATCAACAAAAATCTACCCTGTGGATCAGAAATAATTTCATAATGTGTAAACGAAATTGAGGCGTCTATAAAAATAGACACACCCCTAATTTTAGCGGTACAATTTGAGTGAAATTGTTGACCTTTCCAGAACCTAAAAAAACGTTGATTATCCTCCCTCCTAATGTGGGTCTCCTGTGCAAAAATAATATTAGCGTTCAATCTATGGAATACTTTAAATATTTTTTTACGTTTAATCGGATGATTTAAACCATTAGTATTCCACGAGATAAAGTTAATAGATTTATCCATCATACCAATATTAATTGTGTGTATCATAAAAGGTTAAAAAGACACATAACCCACAATTTAGGAAGAAGGAAAATTGATTCAGGAGCAACCGGAGATCCTGACACCTCAACAATATTAACAATTTAAAGTCAGCCCATAAACTAAAAGCAAAAAAATAAAAAGCAAAAGCATGAAAAAAGATCCCTCCCCCCTCCCCCCACCCTTTGAAAAAAAGCCAAGCGGCAGGCGCATAAACTAATACTAATATTACCCCCATTTCAAGATGGCAGCTCCATAAGAAAATTTTTTAAGAAAAAACTATATAACACCCCAATTAAAATATAGAGTTGCAAAAAAAAAAAAATATATATATATATATATATATATATATATATATATATATATATATATATATATATATATATATATATATACACATACACATACACACCCATATCAGACAAATCAAAAAAAAAACTAAAATAGTAAAACCAGAAAGATCATTAATAAAAAAAAAATGCACATTAAAGTTTAAAAATGTGATACACCTTTAAAAAAGAAATTCCATATTCAGATACAAAGATGACGTTTCACAAGCCAAGACTTATGGGAAGAAGAAACGACATTTTGAGAAAGCCATATTACAAAATATGAATATAAATTCAGCAATCTAATAAGAAAATATAGTAAAAAAGTTATCAAAATAGAATATTTTTATAAAAAAAAAGATTTAATAGACACTACAACATATTTAAAAAAAAACTAAAGAAAAAGAATTCAAAACCTTTGTTCCATTTCTAAATACAGGCAAGCAAATAAACGCTTATAAAAAGTAAAGACTTATGGGAAGAAGAAACGACATTTTGAAAAAAAATAATTCATTATTACAAAATACAAACGTATATAAAAAAAGGATATTATAAAAATTAAAACAGCATCTATAAGCAATAATAATAGTAGTAAAAAAAAAAGACCCAGACCCATAGTTCAAAATAAGAAGTTATAACCCAACTTCCAGGGTTAAAACTTAAAATGAAATAACATCCTCTCTCCAAAAAAAAATCTTCAATGTAACTCATAGTTCAAGTTGCACTAGAGGATCGATATTCTTCAACAAATTTCTTCGCTTCTTCAGGAGTGATAAAAAAGTGTAGACTGTTGTCGGGCAGCACCATTCTAAGTTTCGCTGGATACATTAAAGCTTGTTTAAAACCAAACGAATGAATCTCTGCCATCACTGGTTTAAAAGCGATCCTGGCTTTCATAACTTCATACGAATAGTCTTCAACTATTCGAAATGAATAATTTCTGTAGGAGATCATACCTTTTTTACGAGCTAATCGAATTAGAAGCTCTTTCTCACGAGGATAATGAAGGCGAACAATCACCGCTCGTGGTTTATCAGACACAGACGAAAGCCTCGCAACTCTATGAGCGCGGTCAATAACAGGTTCATTTTTCAAACCTTCACCACCGAAAATTTCCCACAGTAATTTAGAGAAAAATTCAGTTAAATCACCGGACTCAACTTTTTCGGGAATTCCGATGATGCGCAAATTCTGTCTGCGAGAACGATTTTCAAGATCAGTAATTTTAAACTTGTACTGATCTAAAGTTTTAGCAGTCGACTCTATCTTCTTCTCTAACACTTCAATTGTACGTGCTTTTTCACAAATTGATTGTTCAAGAGTCGTGATCTTATTTCCATGCTGTTGAACCTCTAACGCCTGCGACTGAAACTTAGTTTCAAGCGATTTAACAACTCCTTCAAGATCGGATATTTTCGAAGTAATCCTCCTTTCAAAACTTAACAGTTTACTGTCCAATTTACCTTCTAGTCTGCCTTCCAGAGCCGCAAATTTAGCATCCAGTTTATTGTCCAATTTACTTTCCATAGCCGCAAATTTAACATCCAGTTTAGTGTCCAAAAGACCAACAATTGCGTCGATGGATACAGGATCCTTAGCCGATTTCTTACTTGTAGCCATTTTAGGTTTGACAAGATTAGATCAACTATTATTTTAGGAAAAAAGGGTCAATCAAAGGTAGCAACTCATATGATTAAGTTCGAAAAGGTCTAATTAAAGGGTGATTATAGTTAAAAAAATAAAGAGCGCCTAAAAGACAGATGCTTACGCCGCCATCTTGAAACTCCACCCCCCCAGAATTTTTTGAAGATGTAACTAGTAGAGTGGATAGGGGAGAGCCAGTGGATGTGGCATATTTAGATTTTCAAAAGGCTTTTGACAAGGTCCCACACAGGAGATTAGTGTGCAAACTTAAAGCACATGGTATTGGGGGTATGGTATTGATGCGGATAGAGAATTGGTTGGCAGACAGGAAGCAAAGAGTGGGAGTAAACGGGACCTTTTCAGAATGGCAGGCAGTGAGTAGTGGGGTACCGCAAGGCTCAGTACTGGGAGCCCAGTTGTTTACAATATATATTAATGATTTAGACAGGGGACTTAAATGCAGCATCTCCAAGTTTGCGGATGACACGAAGCTGGGCGGTGGTATGCTAAGAGGATGCAGGGTGACTTGGATAGGTTAGGTGAGTGGGCAAATTCATGGCAGATGCAATTTAATGTGGATAAATGTGAGGTTATCCATTTTGGTGGCAAGAACAGGAAAACTGATTATTATCTGAACAGTGGCCGATTAGGAAAAGGGGAGATGCAGTGAGACCTGGGTGTCATTGTACACCAGTCATTGAAGGTGGGCATGCAGGTACAGCAGGCAGTGAAAAAGGCAAATGGTATGTTGTCATTCATAGCAAAAGGATTTGATTACAGGAGCAGGGAGGTTCTACTGCAGTTGTACAAGGCTTTGGTGAGACGGCACCTAGAATATTGTGTGCAGTTTTGGTCCCCTAATCTGAGGAAAGACATTCTTGCCATAGAGGGAGTACAGAGAAGGTTCACCAGATTGATTCCTGGAATGGCAGGACTCTCATATGAAGAAAGACTGGATCGACTAGGCTTATTTATACTCATGGAATTTAGAAGATTGATGGGGGGAATCTCATTGAAACATATAAAATTCTAAAGGGATTGGACAGGCTAGATGCAGGAAGATTGTTTCCGATGTTGGGGAAGTCCAGAACAAGGGGTCACAGTTTAAGGATAAAGGGGAAGCCTTTTAGGACCGAGATGAGGAAAAACTTCTTCACACAAAGAGTGGTGAATCTTTGGAATTCTCTGCCACAGGAAACAGTTGAGGCCAGTTCATGGGCTATATTTAAGAGGAAGTTAGATATGGCCCTTGTGGCTAAAGGGATCAGGGGTATGGAGAGAAAGCAGGTACAGGGTTCTGAGTTGGATGATCAGCCATGATCATATTGATTGGCGGTGCAGGCTCGAAGGGCCGAAGGGCCTACTCCTGCACCTATTTTCTATGTTTCTATGAAAGCAAATAACATTTTGGCAGTCAAGCTGAACTATGAGAGGGTAGCCAGCGGGCTTCATACCCCAGTGAAATAGGGACATGCCTGCGCTAGCATGTGAAGTCAGTTCTGGTGGACTGAGTGGATGAGGTCAACAGTGAGATCCAACGCCTAAGAATTCGGTTCTGCAATATTTTGTGGAAAGAGAATGCCATGATAAGGCACAGAAGTTGTCATGGTTATCCACCGCAACCGAGGAAGATTCCTGTTTCTGGTGACTACTCATACCACTGAACCCAGAATTACCGAATCAAAGAAGTGAAACTGTCCCAGAGCAACAGTTTTTCCACATTTTAAAAACTCTCCTACACAGTTTTCACTATCATCATTAGAATGACAGACAGCCTGCTGTGTTCTTTTGATTGACTGTAAGTGAACAAAATTAGTGCAGACACCTCGATGCAGATAGTAGATTGCTTTCATACAATGCTTTTGATGACTGCATCCTCCAAATCTTCATTTTCTTTGTAATATTTAAGATGATTGTTGATACCTTCAAGTTCTTTATAGTTTCTAACTTGTTGAAGTAGTGAAATTGTTTCATTTTCACTCCTAGCTGTCCCTGGCATCTCCAAGCCTGAATGCTTGAAACTGCAGCGAGCAGAACAGTTCTAACTTGCCTTACTGCTTATTTCTCATCAACTATCAGTGACAAAAAATCACTGCTTTTTGAACACAAACGCACACAAATGATGCTATTAAAAAACTCTTTGTTCTAAGCATGGTGTAGTAAACAGCCTCACAAGTTCCCAGGACTGATGTAATTAGAAACTGCTTGGCAACAGTCCCTTGTCCCAATTAAGTGGCATAGTATCCCAAATAAACAAAGGGAATCCTGGTTATTTTCTCAATTAGTTTTTGTTCTTTGAGTTGCCCTAAGTGGCTGCTCTGATTTACCAATGGACCAATTAATCAGAATCCACTGTACATGAGAATGTAGCAGTTGAGGAGTTTGCTGCTATCATTAGATGTCCTGAATATTTGTGATGTGTAGAGTTGCTGTTTTCCACTTTTAAATTGAATTAAAAGTATTATTGATAACTTTTTTCTTTCTTTTTCTGGAGTGCTGAAGCAGGATGCTTCAGGATCATGACCAGTAATGTCATTCTTTAAGTATGTGTATTGCATTGAATTACAGCTACTGCTATAATGAGAGGGTATCACATAAGCGGATTCTATTAATTGATATGCTTTCAAACATTCCAGCAGTTTGAGGATATTTGAGCTAATTATGCTCCGTTGCCATCTTTTCTGTAAACATCATGGAATCAAATTCAAAATCAGGTTGATGATCTCTGACGTGTTGTGAAATTTGTTTTGCAACAGCAGTTGAGTGAGGCCATAACAATTATAAAAGTTACAAAACTAAACAGTGCAACAGAAGAATAACAACGTAGTGTTCATGGGTTAACAGACCATTCAGGAATTCATTGGCAGAGGGGAAGAAACTGTTTCTGAATTGTTGAGTGTGGATCTTCAGCCTCCTATACTTCATCCCAATGATAGTAATGAGAAGAGGGCATGTCCTGGATGATGAAGGGCCTTTTACAAGCACCACCTCTTGAAGGTGCCCTTAATGGTGGGGAGGTTTGTGCCCATGACTGAATGGCTGAGTCTACAACCCTCCACAGCCTCTTTCAATCCTGCACATTGGAGCCTCCATACCATACACTGATGCAAGCAGTCAGCATGTTCTCCACTGTACACCTGTAGAAATTTGCAAGTATGATGGCATACCAAATGCCCTCAAATTGCAAATGAGGTAGAGCTGCTGACTTGCTTTCTTCGTGATTACATCAACATTTTGGGCCCAGATAGACTTTCTGAGATGTTGACGCCGAGGAATTTGAAGTTGCTCACTCTTTCCACCACTGATTCTTCAATGCGGACTGATATGTGTTCTCCCGACTTCTCCTTCCTGAAGTTCACAATTAACTCCTTGGTTTTGCTAACATTGTGTGTGAGGTTGTTCTTGCAACATCACTCAACCAGCTGATCTGCGTTGCTCCTGTATGCTTCCTGATCACTATCTGAGACTCTGATAACCCAAGTTGTGTCGTTGGTGAATTTATAGATGGCATTTCAACTGTGCCTACTTTTGTGAGCGTAAGAGTAGAGCAGTGGCTAAATGGGTTTCCTGAGGTGTGCCTGTGTTAATCCTCAATGAGAAGGTGATATTATTACTGATTTGTACTGACTGTAGCATACTGATCAGGCAGTCGAGAATCCAGTTGCAAAGGGAGGTACGGAGCTCAGGTTTTGAAGCTTCTTGCTTAGTACTGATGGTTGATGGTGTTGCATGCTGACTGTGATCAA
This sequence comes from Hypanus sabinus, assembly GCF_030144855.1. NCBI lineage: Eukaryota > Metazoa > Chordata > Chondrichthyes > Myliobatiformes > Dasyatidae > Hypanus > Hypanus sabinus. The sequence continues at coordinate 49,625,691 of NC_082713.1, forward strand.
TAAACAGGATCTTGACATATGTTTTTCTGTTGTTCTGCGTGTTTTGCTGTTGCATATTTATCATGAACTTGGGATTGAGCCCAGGATTTTCCTGGTCTTCATAACTTAATACAACATCTCTTATTGTAGTGATTTTGAAGCTAACATGATGGCTGTTTTGGAGTAGCATCTTTTGTGAAGGTTATCTTCCTGAAGCTTTTAGATTGTTTTGATTCAACTTCAAACAAGTTAAATTCTTTGCCCTCATCAGATTCTTCTAGCTCTGCTACACTATGATCATCCAGCTGTGATTTCATATGGATTTCCTCTTCCTCAATAATGGATAATTCATTTGCCTTGGTCATTGTGCTCTAGAACTTTTCCCTAAACCACTCTTGCTCAATTTCTCTACTCCATAGTTTTTTCCCTAAATGTGCAATGAATGAATGCAGATGTTGCCAACAAAAATGAAGTTGCCATTACTAGAGTGAAAGTTCTTGGGAAATTGAAAAGTCTGTGAGTGGAAAGTCACCTGGACCAGGTGGTGTACACCCCAAGGTTCTGAAAGAGGTGGCTGAAGAGATTGTGGAGGCATTAGTAATCATTTTGGAAGAATCACTAGATTCTGGAATGGTTCTAGAAGAGTGGAAAATTGCAATCGTCACTCCACTCTTCAAGAAGGGAGAGAGACAAAAGAAAGGAAGCTATATAGGCCAGTTCTTCTGACCTCAGTGGTTGAGAAGATGTTGGAGTCGAATATTAGAGATCAGATCTCAAGGTACTTAGAGACACATGATAAAATAGGCATGGATTCCTCAAGGGAAAATCCTGCCTGACAAATTTGTTTGAATTCTTTGAAGAATTAGCAAGCAGGGTAGACAAAGGAGAATCAATTGATGTTGTGCACTTAGATTTCAGAAGGCCTTTGACAAGGTACTACACATGTGGCTGCTTAACAAGCTATGAGTCTGTGGTATCACAGAAAAGATACTAGCATGGATAAAACAGTAAATGATTGGCAGGAGGCAAAAGGTAGGAATAAGGGAGCCTTTACTGACTGACTCGGTGACTAGTAGTGTTCCATGTTGTCTCGGTTGGGACCGCTTCGTTTTACGTTATACGTCAATAATTTGGATGATGGAATTGATGGCTTTTTGCAAAGTTTGCATATGATATGAAGATAGGTGGAGGGGCAGGTAGTTTTGAGGAAGTAGGCTACAGAAGGACTTTGACAGATTGGGAGAATGGGCAAAGAAATGGTAGATGGAATATAGTGTTGGAAAGTGTATGGTCTTGCACTTTTGTAGAAGTGAAAGGGTTGACTATTTTCTAAGTGGAGAGAAAATACAAAAAAACTTGGGTGGAAAGGAACTTGGGAGTCTGTGTGCAGGATTCCCTAAAGATTAATTTGCAGGTTTAGTCTGTGGTGAGGAAGGCAAATTCGATGTTAGCATTCATTTCAAGGGCACTAGAATATAAAAGCAAGGATGTAATGTTGAGACTTTATAAAGTGGTGGTGAGGCCTCCCTTAGAGTACTGTGAGCAGTTTTGTGCCCTTATCTTAGAAAGGATATGCGGAAAATGGAGAAGATTCAAAGAAAGTTCACGAAAATATTTCCAGGTTTGAATGGTTTGCCCTATGAGGAGTGTTTGATGGTTCTGGGTCTGTGTTCACCAGAATTCAGAAGAATGAGGATTGACTTCATTGAAACCTATTGAATGGTGAAAGGCTTTGATATGGAGAGGATGTTTCCTATGGTGGTAGAGTCTAAGACTGGAGGACACGGCCTCAGAATAGAAGGTGCCCTTTTAGAACGCAGATGAGGAGGAATTTCTTCAGCTAGGGAGTGGTGAATCTGTGGAATTGTTTGCCACAGGCTGCTGTGAAGGCCAAGTCTTGTGTACATTTTAAGGCAAGAGGTTGATAGATTCTTGATTGGTCAGGGCATTATCAAATATGGGGAGAAGGCAGAAGACTGGGGCTGAGAGAAAACTTGGATCAGTCATGATGAAATGGTGGAGCAGACTCACTGGTCCAAATGGCCTAATTCTGCTCCTATATCATATAGTCTTCTGATCTTATAAAACAATGGAACAGCAGCTTCAAATGAAATCTACATTTGCATTAAACAGCAGTATCTCTAAACTATGCCACTCCTATCAGCTTTGAAATAAGTGCATCTTACTGTCTGCCTCACAGCTGAACTGTATTGATTAAGGTGACATTTTTGCATTTCAGTCTATATTTATCGCTTAGCTCACCTCATTGAAACAGGTTTTCTGATCATTGTTCCTTTCATAAATGCTAAAGATAGTTGACTTACAAATTTCATATCTGAATACTATGAATTCTAACCTGTTATCTCCTTTATGTTGAAAATTAATGTTACAAGCTTTGTAGGTTTAATATTAGAATATTCTTAAAACTATAAAGTTTGCTGTAAGATTTTTCTCTCTTACTCTCTTAAACCAATATTTCTCATGTTACTTTATTTTTCTTACCTTGTCTAATGAAACCTTGAACCCACCTATTGTAATTTGTATTTCCTTTCCAAGTAGTTGCACAACTAATTTAGCAATCCTTCCGTCTAGTTGTGTAAGGAGGCAGAGTGTTCATTTAGATCCAGTGTACTTCAGTAACACCAAGAATTTAATTACGTTGATGTTCAAGGGTAAGTCCACTAAGGTCACTACAATTACTTCTATTGCAAATAATTGATTATTTGCTCACATTACTTGGTGCTGGGCGTCTCCCAGTATGACCCTTGGCTTGTCTTCTTCCCTTTATTCTTGAAACAAGAACCATCTTGCCAATCAAATTGCTTGCTGACTGCTTTAGGTAGTGGCACAGCAATTATTGAAGTAACAATCCAGAAGCCAGAGATCAAAGCTTGTTGTGGCACCTTTTTAGAATTTAAACCGTGATCAGATTATTGTTTAATAAAAAGGTTTATCTTGTTTATTAACATAATTCGGGGAAGCATAAATATGCCATCCTTACCAGGTCTAGTCTTTATCCGACTCCAGGACCATTAATATGGTTGTTTCAGATGCACTCTGAAATGGCCTGGTAACTCAGTTCAAAGACAAATGAGGTTGTAGCCAATAAATGCTGATAAAAGAGAGTAAAACTGATTGGAGCTGATCTTTACTGAGAGAGCAATTGGTAAAATAGTCCATTTTCTTGAATCTGAAAAGACACTCGAAAAGTAGGAGAGTGTTGGTGCAGAGCTTTGTAAATATGGTATTGGTCTCCTTAATTAAGGAAGAATATATGAAGCAGTGCAGCAAAGATTCAATAAATCATTTTCCTTGGTAAAATTGTCTTTTGACAAAGGATGGAATAAATTGAGTGTTGCAGAATAAAAAGTGATCTTACTGAGGCGTTCAAGACTGAGGGACAGAACAGGCGAGACACAATAAGATGTTTTTCCTAGCGGAGGAATGTGAAACAAAGATGTGAGATTATCCACTTTGTTTACAAAAATGAAAAAGCAGCATATGTTTAAATGGTGGTGATTGAAAAATGCTTAAATTTATTCAGATCTGGATCTCTGTACACATGAATGACTGAAAATTAACAAATCCTTACAGCAAACAATCAGAAAGGTAAACTTGTGTTGGCCTTTATTGCAAAATGATTTAAGTGTAATAATGATGTGTCATTACAATAACCCGGAGCTCTAGGGACACTACACATGGAATCAAAGTCCTAATGCAGAGTTATGACACAAAACATTGACATTTACTGTTTTTCCACACACACCCCAATAAAACAGATGTTGAATAACCCACTGAGCTATTTCAGCAGATATTGCTTCAGATTCCAGCATCTACAGTCTTTTGTGACTCTGAGATATTGTGTATTGGTTTGGTTTCCATACCTGGATATGCTGAGTCCACTATTGTTTATCAACTTTATTAACAGTATGAATGAAAATATCATTTGTTAGTAAGTTTGTTGATGACACTAAAAGTGAACAAGGTTATGTAAGACTATAAGATCTAGATCAACAGAGAATGTGGCCAAGGAATGGCAAATAGAATTTAACTGGCATGAGTGCGGAGTGTTGTATTTTGAAGAAAGTTGAACCAGGACATATATTGATATATTTAAGTTGCAGAATAAGACAGGTTGATAAATTTTTGCATTCTGGTGACATGGTGATGAGGTAGATCAGCCTTTATGAATGATGGAGAGAGTACAAGGAGTCCAGTTGCCTGCTCCTTCTGTTTCTTGTGTTATTACATGCCAGGGGCACAGTGTTAGAATAAAGTGTGACCTCAAAGTTAACAAAAAAAAAATCTTTTTGTGAATGCTGAGTCATTTAATGCATTCTGTGTTAGAAGTTTCAGTCCACAGCAGCACTGAGGGATATGGAGATCAGGCAGGAAAGACCAACTTCAGATCAGCCATAATCTTTTAGCAAAGTAAGCTTGCACAAATTGCTCCCTTTCTTGTATCCCTAAACACAAAATTTAATGGTTGAGTAATAGGAAAATGAGGAAAGAGCAGAGTGAATTAAAAACTTCACATAAGAGCATTAGGAATAGGAACAGGGTAAATTATGGCTCTTCTGCACTGCTCTGCATTCATTAAGATCATAGCTGACCTTCTGACTCAGTGCTATTTTCCAGCACTATCTCCACATCAATAATTGTATCTAGGTATCTGTCAGTCTTGAATTAATCTAATAGCAGAGCCTTCATAGCTGAGAGGTAGAGTATTTCAGAGTTCTACTCGACACACACAAAATGCTGGAGGAACTCAGCAGGCCAGGCTTTTTCTATGGAAGGAAAAGTACAGTCAAAGTTTTAGGCTGAAACATTTCAGCAGGACTGGAGGGAAAAAAACTGAGGAGTAGATTTGAAAGGTGGGGGAGGGGAGAGAGAAACATTAGATCATAGGTGAAACTTGGAGGGGGAGGAATGAAGCAAAGAGCTGGGAAATTGATTAGTGACAGAGACAGAAGGCTATGGAAGAAAGAGGAGGAGAGGAGCACCAGAGGATCTCAGAATGAGACTTTTCATTCCAGAACGAAGGAGATATCCTCCTTTTTCAAAGAAAGGGTCTTCCCTCCCTTGATCATCAACACTGCCCTCAACCGCATCTCTTCCATTTCACGCATGTCTACTCTTACCCATTCTCCTGCCAAGATACCAGGGATAGGGTTCCTCTCATCCTCACCTACCACCCTACCAGCCTTCGCATCCAGCACATAATTCTCTGAAGCTTCCACCACCTCCAACTGGATCCCACCACCAAACACATCTTTCCCTCCCCCCACCCCCCCACTTTCTGCTTTCTGCAGGGATCGTTGCCTACACAATTCCCTTATCCATTCATCCCTCCCAACTGATCTCCCTCCTGACCTTATCCTTGCAAGTGGAATAGGTGCTTTACCTACCCCTACACCTTCTCCGTCACTACCATTCAGGACCCCAAACAGTCCTTCCAGATGAGGCGATACTTCATCTGTGAGTCTGTTGGGGTCATATAATGCATTTGATGCTCCCAGTGTGGCCTCTTGTATATTGGTGATATCCGATGTAGATTGGGAGATCACTTCACCGAGCATCTATGCTCCAGAACAGGTGGGATCTCCCAGTGGCCACCTATTTTAATTCCACTTCACATTCCTATTCTGATATGTCCATCTATGGCCACCTCCACTGTCAGGATAAGGCCCACACTTAGATTGGAGGAACAACACCTTATATTCCATTTGGGTAGCCTCCAACTTGAAGGCATAAACATCAATTTCTCAAATTTCACCACCCATCCCTTCACCATTTTCCATCCCCTTGTTCCTCTCTCATGTTATCTCTTTGCCTGCCCATCGCCTCCCTCTGGTGCTCCTCCTTCCACACCCTGGTGAGTCAGTATCCTGGGAGAAACTACACCATGATGACAAAAGAACACTCCAAGCACCTCTACAAAAATATTATTGAAAAAGGTCAGGAAATGGATACAAGAAATTTCCAAGTCAATGACTATCCCTTGGATTACAGTTAAATCAATCATTAAGAAGGAAAAAATATGGCACAGCTGTAAATCTGCCTAGAGCCATCCTCAAAAACTGAGTTACCGTGCAAGAAGAGGATGATAGAGGGAGGCTGCCAAGAGACCTATGCCAACTCTGCAGGTGTTACAAGCTTCAGTTGCTGAGATGGGAGAGACTGCGCATACAACTGTCATCCGGGTGCTTCACCAGTCACAGCTTTATGGCGGAGTGGCAAAGAGAAAACCACAGTTGGAGGTAAAAAAACTCACATGAAATCTCGGCTAAGGTTTGCCAGAAGGCATGTGGGAGACTCTGAAGTCAGGTGGAAGAAGATTATATGGTCTGATGAAACCAAAAGCTTTTTGCCCATCAGACTAAATGCTATGTTTGCAATAAACCAAACTCAGCGCATCATCAAAAACACACCATCCCTACCATGATACATGGTGGTGGCTGCATCATGATGCAGTGAAGCATCAGGCCCTGGAAGGCTTGTGAAGGTAGAGGGTAAAATGAATGCAGTAAAATACAGGGAAATCCTGGAGGAAAACCTGATGCAATGTGCAAGAGAACTGCAACTTGGCAGAAGATTTGTTTTCCAGCAAGACAATGACCCCAAGCATAAAGCCAAATCTACACACGAATAGCTTAAAAACAACAAAATTAATGCCCTGGAGTGGCCAAGTTGGAGTCCAGACCTCAATCTAATTGAGAACTTGTGGCTAGACTTGAAAAGGTCTGTTCATTCATGATCCCCATGCAATCTGACAGAGTATGAGCAGTTTTGTAACGAAGAATGGTGAAAAATTGCAGTGTCCACTGGTATGGAAACACCAATGCCCTTGAACTGTAAGTCCTATAAAAAGTAGCAGATTCAGCCCATTAAACCATGGGTAATGCCCTCCTAACCATTGAGCACATCTACATGAAATGCTGTTGCAGGAAAGCAGCATCCATCATCAGGGATCCCCACCACCCAGGTCATGCTGTCTTCTCCCTGCTGCCATCAGAAAGGTACAGGAGCCTCAGGACTTGTCACCTTTTTCAGGAACAATTACTATCTCTCAATCATCAGACTCTTGAAACAAAGAGGATAACTTCACTCAACTCACTCAGCCCATCATTTAAACCTTTCCGCAACCAATGGACTCACTTTAAAGGACTCTTCATCTCCAACTATCTATATTTACTGCTTATTTATTTATTTTTATTTATTATTTCTTTTGCTTTTTGCACAGTTTGTTACCTTCTGCCTTCTGAAGGCCCTAGTGGTGTGGTCTTTCATTGATTCTGTTATGGTAATTTTTCTATAGATTTATTGAGTATGCCCTCAAGAAACTGAATCTCATTCATAGTGATATGGTATATGGTGACCTATCTGTACTTTGATAATAAAATATACTTTGAACTTTTACTTTAATCTTGAAGGCTCAGTAGTGCAAATTTTTCACATCTTTGAATTCACAGGGTTATCTTTATTCTTATAAATTACTGAAATATTTGCTAGTTAATAATATTGTATAATTTAAATTATTTCAGCAACAACGTTTGGTACATTCCTTCAACCTCAGTTTTTATTCCATAGTTTGGTATTAATTCAGTTTTCAATTTTGAAGAAAGAACTTGGACTTTAGAATTTGTTATGCATCCTAGAAAGCATGCAGTAGATTTGTTGGGTAGCCTAGGTGGGGGGAGTTTCAGAATTTGTTGTGTGGGTGTGCAAGCTGACTTAAAACACTGGGGAAGCCCAAAGGAGGGTGGGTTGGCAGGTGTTTCAAGAAGTTGTGTTGCATTCTGGAGTTATTTACTAAAATCTGTTTGTCTTGACAATCCCAGTATCAGGAAGAATACTGCATGATAAATGATATATTTGATGCATCTCTGGCAAGAAAAATACATCAGTTGTGTGAGAGCGACTCAGCAGATATGAAGAGTACAGTCATATCAATGAAAAGAGCACAGCCCAATAAGGAAATGGTTCTAATCCTATATTGCTCTGGAAAAGCATCAATTTTTCATATGCCTAGCCCTGAGGAAAAGTGCTACTGCAGATTTGATCTTCTAGGTTTAAGTTGCTATGTGAATACATTGTTAATGAATTTTGTCTTCCTCAGAAATTATCATGGGCAGTGTTACACGGCATTAAAATTAAGACAGTACAGCAGAAGTATTCGCAAAGCAGTTTTAATTTTTTTTTGCTACAGTGTCCTTAATTGTTTTCAAAATCTTTGTCTTGTAGGTTTTGACAAACAGACATGGCCAGTGATAAGTTTTACCGAAGGGGGAGTTTTAATAGCTACCAGAGCAACACAAGTGATGAAGATATGGTGGAGATTGCAGGAGCACCTCTGGACTTTTCTTTGGCAGATGATATTCCTCCACTGGATAGGGAACCACAAAAAGGTATTAAACAACAGAACTACTGATGTTTCAATAAATGTGTGCACAAGATGATTGTATTCACAATTGCAAGATTTTAAACAGTTATGAAATCATTTTCATTACTAGAAATTAATTCATTTGATTTGTCAGTACCTATAGTCCAGTCTGGTTTTGTTTTACTTAGCATATTATGAGTGAAGAATTTTTAGTAGTTTCAGAAAAGAGGACATCAGTCCCGGAACATTTATATATACTTTGGTGTACTTTTGTTAGATCCATTTCATTGCCTTTTTCCAGTCATGCAAATTTATTTTTGCTCTTGAAAGCCACAGTTGCAAATGTATCACCCACACTTTAAGAAAATACATTCTGGATCGTAATTACTGACCTGTAAAGACAATCTGAGTCTGACAATCAATTATTGCTATCACTAAACTCATTGGCTTTGGTTTTGAAAAATTGCCTTTCATGTGGATCTTATCAGGTGGCTTCTGAAAATCCATTCGTACAGAATCTATTAACCCACTTAATAATGGGTTAGAAGGTTCAATCACTTTACTTGTATATGGTCTCCCTTTAAGAAATCCACACTGTCTTTCTTTATTAAATAATTCAAGGTGGTTATTATTTTTGTTTCTTGAAGTTTCTATATCACTGCGGTTAAACTAACTGACCTATACTAGCTTTTGCCTTTTCATTTCATTTTGAATAAATTTTTAGTATTTATCCTCTCCATTAGCACCACTATAGTAGTTATAGAGGATTGGAAAATTGCATTCTGCTCTTTTGCAGTTTCTTGCCCAGTCTACATACAGAGAATCAAAATCATGTTTATTATCGCTGATACACTATCAGTGGCCACTTTATTAGGTATACTTGTATACCTGCTCATTAATGCAGATATCAAAATGGACCTCTGTTATGAGGCTGTGACCACTGGTGAGGCTCATCCTATAGGAAGCATCCTCTCCACACCCACTCTATCTAGGCCTTACAATATTTGATAGGTTTCAATAAGATCTCCCTCAATTTTTCTAAACTCCAGTGACAGGCTAAGAGTCTTCAAGTGCTCCTCATATGCTAACCCTTTCATTGCTGGAATCATTCTCATGAATCTCCTCTGGACTACCTTCAATGCCAGCACATCTTAGATAAGGGGCCCAGAACTGCTCACAATTCTCCAAGTGCAGTTTGACCATTGCGTTATAAAACCTCAGAATTACATCCTTGCTGTTATATTCTATAGTCATCTCAATGAATGCTAACATTGCATTTGCCGTATTTACCACCAACTCAACCTGCAAGTTAACCTGTGGGGAATCCTGCACAAGGACTCCCTAGTCCCTTTGCTGGGGAGTCTGATTTCTGAATTTTCTCCCTGTTCAGAAAATAGTCTATGCCTTTATTCCTTCTACCAAAGTGCATGACCATGGCACTTCCCAACACTGTATTCCACCTGCCACTTTGCCCATTTTCCTAATCTATCTAAGTCCTTCTGCAGACTCCTTCCTAGTATGAAAAAGGTAGTCTCAACACAGACACCTGTAGAACACCTCTAGTCACCGGCAGCCAACCAAAAATGACCCCCTTTTTTATCGCACTTTGCCACCTGCCAATAAGCCAATCTTTTATCCATGCAAGTATCTTTCATGTAATACCATGGACTCTTATCTTGTTAAGTAACCTCATGTGTGGCACCTTGTCAAAGCTCTTTTGAAAATCCAAGTAAACGATATTCACTGATTCTCTTTTGTCTATCCTGCTTGTAATTTCCTCAAATAATTCCAATGAATTTTTCAGACATGATTTCCCCTTAAGGAAACCATGCTGACTTTGGCCTATTTTATATGCCTCCAAATACCCCAAAACCTCATCCTTAACAATCGACTCCCAACATCTTCCCAACCACTGAAGTCAGGCTAACTGGCCTATAATTTTGTTTCTTTTGCCTCTTCCTGTTCTTAAAGAGTGGATGGACATTTGCAATTTTCTAGTCCTCAGGAACCATTCTAGAATCTAGTGATTCTTGAAAGGTCATTACTAATGCCTCCACAAGTTACACTTTTAAAACATTGCGGTGTAGTCCGCCTGATCCAGAGATTTATCAAACTTTAGATCTTTGGCACCCAAGCACCTTCTCTTAACAACTACACTCACTTCTGCCCCATAACAAACTCAAATTTCTGGCATATTGCACGAGTCTTTAACAGTGAAGACTGACACAAGATACTTATTAAATTCATTTTTCATTTCTTGTTCCCTATTGCTACCTCTCCAGCATTGTTTTCTAGCAGTCTGATATCCATTCTCACCTTTCTTTTACTCCTTATATGCCTGTTAAAAACTTTTGATATCCTCTTTTATATTATTGGCTAACTTACCTTCATACTTCATCTTTTCTCTTTTTTAATTGCCTTCTGTTGGTTTTTAAAAGCTTCCTAATCCAACTTCCCACTAATTTTTACTATATTATATGGCCTCTCTTGCTTTTATGCTATCTTTGACTTCCCTAGTCACCCACGGTTGCCTTGCCCTCTTTTCAGAATGCTTCTTCATTTTCAGGATGTACCTATCCAGAGCCTTCCAAATTGCCCCCAGAAACTCCATCCATTGCTGTTCTGATGTCATCCCTACTAGTGTTCCCTTCCAATCAGCTTTGGCCAGCTCTTCTCTCATGCCTTTCTAATTCCTTTTACTCCACTGTAATGCTGATATACCTGACTATTTCTTCTCCCACTCAAACTGCAGGGTGAATTCTATTGTATTATGATCACTGTCTTCCAAGGGTCTCTTTACCTTAAGCTCCCTAATCAAATCTGGTTCATTATACAACACCCAATCTAGAATTGCCATACCTCTTGTGTGCTCAACCACAAGCAGCGCTAAAAAGCCATCTCATAGGCATTCTACAAATTTTCTCTCTTAGGATCCAGCAAGAAACCTGATTTTCCTAATCCACCTTCATTTTGATATCCTCAATGACTAATGTAACATTGCCCTTTTTACATGTCTTTTCTATTTTCTGTTGTAATTTGTGTCCTACATGCTGGCTTCTGTCTGGAGGCCTGTATATAACTTATATCAGAGTCTTTTTACCTTTGTAATTTCATAACTCTAGCCTCATGTATTCAACGTCTTCCAATCCTATGTCATCTCTTCCTGAGGATTTGATTTCATTTTTTTATTAATATCTACCCAATACCTTCTGTCCTGTCCTGTCCTGTCAATATTATGTGTATTGTTGGATGTTAAGCTCCCAACTATGACCTTTTTTTTCAGACACAGCACAGTGATGTTCACAACATTATAACTCTTCTGCAAAATCATCTACTTTATTCACTTTGTTCAAATATAACACCTTCAATCCTGTATTCATTTATGCTACCTTGCGTGAAGACAAATATCTGCAGATGCTGTAATCTGGAATGAAAACACTCAAAGAGTTGCATCAGGATCTCAATCTGAAACATAAATTTACACCTATTGGATCCACAGACAGACAGACACATACTTTATTGATCCTGAGGGGAAATTGGGTTTCGTTACAGCCGCACCAACCAAGAATAGTAAAGAAATATAGCAATATAAAACCATAAATAATTAAATAATAATAAGTTAATCATGCCAAGTGGAAATAAGTCCAGGACCAGCCTATTGGCTCAGGGTGTATGACACTCCAAGGGAGGAGTTGTAAAGTTTGATGGCCACAGGTAGCAATGACTTCCTATGACGCTCAGTGTTACACCTCGGTGAAGTGAGTCTCTGGCTAAATGTATCTGTGTTCTTCCAACGTTGTTGTTTTTTTGGTGCGAAATTGTGTGCTAACTCTCATGTTGTGGGATCATTAGCTATGCCTAGAGGAGAAAATCATTTTTGTTAAGTTGCTGCTCTTGAACACATTCATTGGAGCAGAAGTGGAGCCCAGAATGAAAAATAAACCTCTCTTGACAAATGCTTGTGAATCCATAACATAAAACCATGATGTGTTGGAAATGATCACTGAATATATGCACATTGAGAATGTTGGCCTGTGTGTGCTCGAAGGATGTTGTGTGGCTGCTTTTGACAGTTACTCATGCTTGGAAAAGTCTGCCATTTCTGCAAATCTCCAAACCTTCTCCTGCTGCTTTTGGGTATCCTGAGAAATAAAGGAATTGGCTTTGCTACCATATCTCCACCTCCTGCCCTGTTTTCTCCTCTATTCACTTAAGTTAGTGCTTAGGCTATTCTTGCATAATTATAAACTTGATGTATTGAAAGTTGCAAGCTATTACTCAGAAAAAAAGTTGATTAAGCCGTACTTTTGAACTGCCTCAGTGCACACAAAGTAAATGTCTGTACAGTGGCATTAGAAAAAGCTTGGGGATTAATCAGTTACTTAAAAGACCTTCCAGTTAGTTAGTTAACTGGTGATTGTAAATTGTCATGTGATTAGGCTCGGGTTAAATTAGTGGGTTGCTGGCTGCGTGACTGGAAGGGCCTACTTTGCGCTGTGTAAAGAAATATTTTGTAAGTCTCTAGGGCGTAATTGGTGTATTTCCTCTGGGTCACCTTCAGGGAATGTTGGAGAGCAGGGTAACTATGACTTGGATTACTTGGGGGGGAGGGGAGGGAAGTCATACATTTAAAGCAACACACACAAAATGCTGGAGGAACTCAGCAGGCCAGGCAGCATCTATGGAAAAAAGTACAATCGACGTTTCAGGCCGAGATCCTTCGGCAGGACTGAAGAAAAAAATGCTGAGGAGTAGATCTGAAAGGTGGGCGGAGGGGAGAGGGAAATGCCAGGCAGTAGGTGAAACTTGGAAGGGGGGGGGGATGAAGCAGAGAGCTGGGAAGTTGGTTGATGAAAGAGACAGAAGGGCATGGAAGAAAGTGGGGGAGGAGCACCAGAGGATCGCAGGATGAGGCCTTTCATTCTAGAATGAAGGAGATGACCTTTTTTTTAAAGAAAGGGGCTTCCCTTCCTCCACCATCAATGCTGCCCTCAACCGCCTCTACTATTTCACACACATCTGCTCTTACGCCATCCTCCTGCCACACTACTAGGGATAGGGTTCCTCATGTCCTCAACTACCACCCTACCAGCCTCTGTGTCCAGCACATAATTCTCCAAAACTTCCACCACCTCCAGTTGGATCCCACCACCAAGCACATCTTTCTCTCCCCCGCTCCCTCCCCACATTCCGTTTTCCGCAGGGATCACTCCCTATGCAACTCTCTTGTCCATTTGTCCCTCCCCACTGATCTCTCTCCTGGCCTTATCCTCGCAAGCTGAATAAGTGCTTCACCTGCCCCTACACCTCCTCCCACACTACCATTCAAGGCCCCAAACAGTCCTTACAGGCATGGCAACACTTCACCTGCGAGTCTGTTGGGGTCATATACTGCGCTAGGTGCTCCTGGGGTGACTTCTTGTATACTGGTAAGACCCAATGTAGATTGGGAGACCAGTTCGCTGAGCATTTATGCACCATCCACCAGACCAAGCCTATTCTCCCAGTGGCCCACACACAAAATGCTGGTGGAACACAACAGGCCAGGCAGCATCTATAAGGAGAAGCACTGTAGACATTTCGGGCTGAGACCCTTCATCAGGACTAACTGAAAGGAAAGATAGTAAGAGATTTGAAAGTAGGAGGGGGAGGGGAAAATGCGAAATGACAGGAGAAGACCAGAGGGGATGGGGTGAAGCTGAGAGCTGGAAAAGGGAAAGGATCATGGGACGGGAGGCCTAGGGAGAAAGAAAGGTGGGGGAGCACCAGAAGGAGATGGAGAACAGGCAGAGTGATGGGCAGAAAGAGAAAAAAAAGGGGGGGGGAACTAAATATATCAGGGATGGGGCCATCCATTTTAATTCCACTTCCCATTCCTATTCTGGTATGTCCATCCATAACCACCTCCATTGTCAGGATATGGCCACACTTGGGTTGGAGGAACAACACCTTATATTCTGTTTGGGTAGCCTCCAACCTGATGGCATGAACATCGATTTCTAAAACTTCCGGTAATGTCTCATCCACTCCCCACCCACCCTTCAGCATTTTCCTCCTCTTGTCCCTCTCTCATGTTATTTCTCTGTCTGCCCATTGCCTGCCTCTGGTGCTCCTCCCCCCCCCCCCCCACTCTTTCTCCTTTAATCCTTCTTCCATGGCCTTCTGTCTCTTTCACCAATCAACTTCCCAGCTCTTTGCTTCATCCCTCCCCCTCCAAGTTTCGCTTATCGTCTGGTGTTGCTCTCTCCCCTTCCTCCACCTTTCAAATCTATTCCTCAGCTTTTTTTCCTCCAATCCTGCCAAAGGATTTTGGCCTGAAACGTCGACTGTACTTTTTTCCACAGATGCTGCCTGGCTTGCTGAGTTCCTACAGCATTTTGTGTGTGTTGCTTGGATTTCCAGCATCTGCTGATATTCTCATGTACCTGTATTTAAAGGATTGTTTCAGTGACTATAGCTAATTTAATTTTTAACCAACTTATCTGTGTACTCCTTTAAGTAGCAAAGTCCATTCTCATATCATTTGCATTGTTCTACTTCATGGAATAGAAGTAACTAAAAGGCAAGGATTTAAATTCTTGCATGAAATTAATGAATCACTCCAGGGATTCCAACAGGAACTGAAGCTTATTGCCTGAAAAAAGTGCGTGCCTGGTTATTTATCAAAAAGCACTGGATCAATGGATATTTAGTGTGTGGACTCACCACCATGAAATTAAATAGTGAGAGACTTCATATACTTCTAAACAGGACAAACATGAGAGGTAAGGTCTTTACGCTGCTTTCCAGTGGAAAGCGCACTGTACTTTTGAAATCGGGTAAGTCCAGGGAAGAGAGAAAGCATACAGGCTGAAAATTAATGAATCAGCTGCTGATGATCAGTGGTGAGATAGGGTGGGGCTGAAATCATTAGTCAAACATGGCAGCTGGGAAGTTAAGGCTCCAATTGCCAGTCAAGTGGGTATCAGGAAACTATTGCCATTAGTTGGTGGGGTGTTCGCAAGTAGCTGAGAGCCAGTGAATTGAGAGGGTGGAGATCGTAGTTGAGGGTGTTCTTTGGTAAGGGAGAGGAAATGCAGGCGTCAATGATCAAAGAGTGTTGGATTGGGATTTTCTTTAAAGGAGCAGAGGCTCGTAAAGTTTGGGATGAGGTGGGGGAAAAGATAGTAAAATAACATAGGATTAAAGTAGAGGAAGGGGGCCTAAAATTAAGCAGGTAAGTAAATAATGTTAAAAGGGACTTGACTTAGGGAAATTCCTGGTACCAGTTTGGGAGCAATTTACTGGATTTTGTAAGTATTTTTGATGTTGGGTATGGATTGACATCTGTTGGCGCTATACCAACATTGGGTAAAACTCCACAATTTGGTGAATAATGCTGGTCTGAACCTAGAGTTTTTTATTCAAATCTATAGAGCTGTTGTTTCGTACGGTAGGTGGTTTTCTCTTCACACTTCTAATTGTTTTTTGTCAAGCCACTCCTCCATATTGTGGCTGCATCAATGGACTGAAGATCTCTGATCTTGGTGAGAGGGCATGTTTAGACCAGGTGGAGGATGTCCTGGGTTGGGGTACCACAGGGCACCCCATCCGTGTAGTGTTTACGCTGTTCTGTTATGTCAACTTACGAGTCTGTTTGTGGCTGTCCAGTTTTTTTCTGGTAGCTGTAGAAATACCTGGGAGGACCAAGGTGGGCTCACTGATCATATCTCCACTGGGTGGTGAGGGAGCCATGGTAATGTATCAGTACTGGTGCCATTCAGTATGTTCATCATGGAAGTCGAGGGTTTTCAAATTACAGAATGGTTTTTGGGATAGTTTACAAACTGGATGTGTTATTAGGTATATTTTGGATATGCTTGTAGAATTTTGCTAGTGCTTTTTGATTGTGGACTTAGACCCTCCCTTCGAAATCCAGCCGATCTCTGAATTGCGCTTACTACTGGAGAATATAAGTGGTTTAAATCAGTGAAGGAGGCTGAGGCATTTGTTGGAAGTCTTCCGGCCATCCAATCTTCTTTGGAACCCGGTCGGACCTTCTAAAATGGTGGATAAGTACCTCTCGTAGTAAAATTATTTTTTCCGGACTCAGACTTTACTTGAATAACTCAGACATTATCTATTGAAACTCTAAGGGCTGTAGACAATCTCTCCCTGGACTTGGTGCGTTTTTTCTAAATAGATAATCTGAGTTTAATGTTTCTCTGCGGACGTTTAGATTGTACTTGTGTGATCTATTTTATTCTTGTATAACTTTATAGAGTTCTACAATTGACTCTAACTTGTTTTGGAGGTTTGGAGTTTTTATTGAAGGCCTCCCTGTTGGTTGATTCACAGTTTAAGTTTTGCTTTTTTTTTCTGTAAATGGTTGATAAGTACTCTCCTCGAATCTATAATTTCCCCCTTTTCTTCCTCCCTTTCTTTTTTCTTCTTTTAATCTTCTATAATTTTTCGTGGGTAGGTTAGTTCTGGTTTTCTTCTGATTTTCTTTGTATTAAGTTTCATACTTCTGTTGAAATTGTTCCTATTTGTAATTATGTTTTCTAGTGCATAAACTAATTACCATTTGCTATAGTATTTAAACGGAACTGTTGTTAATGACACAGAACTGGAAGTCATATTTGGGTCAATTTTTTTGGTAGAGCTAGCTGCTTTTTTTGGTAGCCGTCTAGTTTTGGGTTGCGAGGATGGTTCTCCAGTTCTAACACCACTCACTGTTTCTTTTGCTTTCCTTTGTTACTCAGGACATGTTTATGTTTTGATTCTACGAATCTATGTTTACATTTTTGCTCCCAGACTGTCATTGTACTGCTTGACTTTTTATATGCCTTGCTGCCTTCTATGCATTAACAATTGATTATGGCTAGTACACTTAAATTTGTGAGCTGGAATGTAAAGGGATTGAATCATCCTGTTAAAAGAAGGACGGTATTCTCACATATTAAACAACTCAAAGCTGACATTGCTTTCCTTCAAGATTGTTTTGATAACTCCCGGCTTTTGTCAAAGTGGGCGGGTCAGCATTTTCATTCATCCTTTGCCGCTAAAGCTAGGGGGGGGTCTCCATCCTTATTAACTCAAATATTCCTTTTGAACTGCATAACAAGGTATCTGATACAAATGGCCGTTTTATTATTGTTTCTGGTAAACTATATAATGAAGTTGTACCAGCAAACCTGTATGCCCCCAATTTTGATGATGTTAATTTTTTTGAACGTTTTTTTTCCTCACTACCAGACTTAAACTCATACTCTCTTATGCTGGGTGGTGACTTCAATTGTTGGTTAGATCCTAATTTGGATCGATCGTCCTCTGTTACTAGAACACCTACTAAATCTGTCTTAGCTATCCAATCGTTTCTCTCTAATTATGGTATCTCTGATATATGGCATTTCCTTCATCCTACTACTCTCATTCCATTTGTCTATTCTTGTGATTATCAGAGTATACTGATTTCTGACCATGCCCCAATTACTCTATCTAAACTTTCCTGGTCTCCCTCAGAGGAATAAACACTGGCGGTTTGATTCGACTTTATTATCGATGATGATTTTCTAAAATTTATTAAGGATCAGCTAACCTTTTATTTTAACACCAATACATCACCTGAAGTGTCATCCCAGATTGTCTGGGATGCCATGAAAGCATATTTGAGGGGTCAAATAATCTCCTATACAGCAAATCTTAATAGAAAGTCCTGTGCAGATCGATTGGACGTCATTAATCAGATTAAAGAATTGGATCAACTGTATGCTCAAACTAAGAATCCTGAACTATACAAGAAGCGTGTAGAACTTCAAACTAAATTTAATCTTCTGTCTACTCAACCTGTCGAACGCCAACTTCTTGAAAGTAAGAGTCGCTTTTACATTCATGGTGGCAAATCTGGTAAATTTCTAGCCAATCAGCTGAGGCATTCCAAAGCCAAACAACATATTACAAAGATCCGGAAGAAGAACGGAGACTTTACATCGGATCACTTAGAAATTAATGACGCATTTAAAAATTTCTATTCTCGACTTTATTCCTCTGAATCTTTGAATGACAATATCTCTGTTGTTCATTTTTAAAATAATCTGAATATTCCTTTGCTTTCATCTGATTTTAAAGCCAAACAATGCGCCTATATCATCAGAAGAAATATCTTTTGCAATTTCTGCATTGTCCTCAGGGAAATCTCCTGGACCTGATGGGTTCCCCGTAGAATTTTATAAATCATTCTGTTCACTTCTTTCTCCTCAGTTATTCTCAGTATTATCTGACTCGTTTAATTACGGCAAATTGCCACCCTCTTTTAATGAGGCATCTATTATTCTTTTATTAAAAAAGGGTAAAGACCCAACAGAGTGTTCCTCGTATAAGCCAATTTCTTTGCTTAATGTTGATGTTAAAATCTTGGCTAAAGTTTTGGCTTACAAATTAGAAATTGTTATTCCCTCTATTATTTCTGATGACCAAACTAGTTTTATTAAAAACCATCTTCCTTTTTTTAACATTCGGCGTTTATTTAGCATTTTATATTCACCTCCAACTGGGATTCCTGAATGTATTATCTCCCTCGATGCGGAGAAAGCATTTGATCGTATAGAGTAGAACTACCTTTTTGCAGTTTTAGAAAAATTTGACTTCGGTCAAAGTTTTATCTCTTGGATCAAATTGCTGTATTTGTGTCCTACTGCCTCTGTTTTAACTAATTTTCAGAAATCCCAGTTATTTAACCTCAAACATGGCACCCGTCAGGGATGCCCTTTAAGTCCCTTTCTCTTTGATTTGGCTATAGAACCTTTGGCCATAGCATTTCAAAATTGTCCTGAATTGACCGGGATTTGGAGAGGGGGTGTTGAGCATAAAGTTACTCTTTATGCTGATGACTTATTACTTTTTCTTTCAAATCTGTCTGCATCCTTACCTCCAATGTTTTCACTTCTTGACCAGTTTAGCCAGTTCTCTGGCTATAAACTTAATTTACATAAGAACGAACTTTTCCCAATTAATAAAGAAGCACAAGAATTAATATTTCGTGATCTCCCTTTTAAAGTAGTTCATAATCAATTTACTTATCTTGGGATTACAGTCACAAGGAAGTTTAAAGATCTCTTTTGTGAAAATTTTGCCTATCTTTCATATACTATAAAACAGAGTCTGCTAGAATGGTCACCTCCATCTATGTCTTTGGTAGGTCGTATTAATGTTGTTAAAATGTATGTTCTCCCTAAACTTTTATATTTATTTCAATCAATCCCAATTTTTATTCTTAAATCTTTGTTTGATTCCTTAGACTCTATTATTTTGTCATATCTGTGCAAGAATAAGCGCTCTAGAATTAATAAAGTCTATCTCCAAGAGGGTGGCATGGCTTTACCTAACTTTCGTTTATATTATTGGGCAGCCAATATATGTTGTGTTACCTTTTGGTCTTTTTTCCATGGCCAACCCGAGTGCCCTAATTGGGTGGCAATGGAGTTGAGCTCCACTAAAGAATTATCTACCTCTGCACTTCTTGGCTCTGTACTCCCTAGTAGCTTGTCCAGATTAATAGTTAATCCTCTTGTTAGACACACTTTGCGTATATGGGCTCAATTTAGGAAATTTTATGGTTTCCATGGTCTTTCCGTTTCTAACCCTATCTTACATAATCACCTTTTTTTTACCTACTATGTATGATTCAGCATTCCATGATTGGTATAGGAAGGGCATGAGACATTTTGAAGATCTTTTTGTTGATAATCACTTCGCTTCTTTTCAACAGCTCTCTGCTAAGTTCAATCTGCCCAATCCTCATTTTTTTAGATATCTCCAAATTAGACACTTTATTACCCCTTTAATTCCTAACTTCCCTGAAATGCCTGAGAAAAATGTTATGGACTTATTTCTTTCCATTAATCCACTAGGTAAAGGTTTAATATCATTTATTCGAGATAAATTAGCAGCCTTACGACGTGCCCCTGTGGATAAAATTAAAATGGCATGAGAGCAGGATTTAAATACCTCCTTATCTGATGAGACTTGGGACTCGATTCTCAAATCGGTTAATTCAACCTCTCTTTGTGCTCGCCATTGGCTTTTACAGTTTAAGATTGTTCATAGAGCCCATATGTCTAAATCTAAATTATCTCGATTTTACCCTAACATTAGTCCGCTTTGTGATAAATGCAAAAGGGGCGAGGCCTCTCTCATTCATATGTGCTGGTTTTGTCCTAGCTTGGAGAAATTTTAGAAAGATGTCTTCATAACATTATCGTATATTCTGAATCACCACCTAGAACCAAACCCTTTAATTGCTTTGTTCGGTTTCTGGGGTGAGACAGATTTACGTCTGAGTTCGACTAAGTGTCGAATATTATCTTATGCCTCTCTCCTGGCTAGACGTTTAATCCTCCTTAGATGGAGAGATGTTGCCCCGTCCACGCATGCTCAATGGCTTAACAATATTATGGTCTGCTTAGATCTTGAAAAAATTCATTATCTAGTTCTTAATTCGGATTTAAAGTTCCATAAGGTCTGGGGACTTTTTATTGAGTACTTTCATAACCTTCCTCTTAACTAGGGTTTTTTCTTTCGGTCCCTTGCTTTCAGCTCCTTCTTCTTTTGGTAGTAGGCATTAATATCTTATGTTGCTAAGTGTATTTACAGCTTTGGGGGTTTGATTGTCCTGATTTATATTCTCTATACTGTGTTGTGGTTGGTCTGGAGTTTTTTTTGTGTTGCGGGGCTTGGGGAGGATACTAATTTTACTTGTCTTCAATTTGGGTGCTTTCTCAATTATCTTTCTTTGTATCATATTGTTATTGTATGTTTATTTTTGCACTGTATCAATGTTCTTCATTTTGATCTGGGTTTTTTTTATCTGTAGTTATGTAGAAAATGTATAAAAAAACTAATTTGAAAAAAAAAATAAATAAAAGAATCTTGCTGAAGCTCCTCTTCTATGGATCTCCGGGGTGCTATTCTGCTCATTGTTGGAATATGATATCAATACTTCTGTATTTGTGATAAGGGTATTACCATTGCAAATGTTCCTGGATACATTTAGATTTCACTGCATTCATGCTGTGCATGAATAGAGCCTCTTGTGTATTGGTAGTCTTGGCATTTGGCAACAAAGCTTGTCAAGAAATAGAGGACCTAATTTGGAGTATAGACATTCTTGCTTTATCTCCTGTTGTCCAGCTAAAGTAAATGAACATACACCCCCTTCTGGCTCAGTCTCTCTCGCCTCTACCTCTTGTGTCTCTTTGTGTCTTTCATCTTCCCTTCCTCTCTCTCATCTCTTTGAGTTTTTCCAAGTCCATGAGCTTTAACTCTATTCTGTCTCTGCTGTTTTTGCCTGACCAATATGTATTTACCTCATGTTATTGTTTTAGCCTTCTAGAAACTTTTTTACTAGAATATATTTTAAAAGATATTATTACCACAAAATTTTAGTAATGTAGCCTTAAAACTAAACTACGGCAGACGTCCATACCAACCAAGATATCTTCCTGAGCAAGTCCTATTTGCCTGTATTTTGCCCATATCCCTCTAAATCAGGGGTTTCCAACCTTTTGGTTGCCATGGAGCCCCTGCCATTAACCGTGGGGTCAGTTAAATCTAAATCTGTGAACTTGTTTGTGGTGTTTAAACTGTAATAGTATCCACCTCTGCTAATTCTCCTGGCAGCTTGTTCCACATGCCTATCTCATCTTTGTAGAAAAACTTTCTCTCAGGTTCCTTGTAGATTTATTTCCAATCTTGCCTTTGAGTTTCAAATTCCCTTACCCTGGAGAAAAGACCGTAAGCCCATATTATCTATGCCCCTCATGATTTTGAAAACCTCTAAGGTCATCCCCCATGCTCCTACACTCCAGGGGAAACAGACCCAGCCTATCCCAAATCTCCTTGTAACTCGAGTACTTCAGTCCAGGCAGTATCCTTTGTGAGTCTCACTGAGTCTCAACACCACCTTCTGCAATTAGATACTGGACTTCCTAACAGTATGGCCACAGCCAGTCTGTGTCTCCCTCTGTTTTGTAACAGAAATCTCAATTCTCTGCAATGTTAACATTACTTTAACTAGTATTGAGTATAGAAATTTATGATCTAGTGTTGTAATCTCAAATTACCATTATGAAATTACAGTATAGGAGCAATAATAACAAGAAAATGCCTCACATAGGCAGAGACTAAACAAACTGAAAGGCTTAAAATAGTGGAACCTGCATAAGTATGCTCACAGAACACGTGTCTTTGGTTTAGGGTTTAAAAAAACAGGTTTTATTTAAAATAGCACTACAGTTCATCTTGTGCCCAATTTCTTTCTTTCCAAAGCCAAGTCTCTTGTTTCCCTTATATCAGATATAAAGCCATTATTCTGAATTAGTTATTACTGCTTCTAACTTCCAAATTCACTTCCCAGTGCATTGTCTCCTTCCTGTCTTATCATCTATGCTAAAATCCTGTCTCATTTATCACTCTTCTACTCTGGTTCATTCTTTTGCTGAGGCATCAGAGTTGCCTCAGCATTTTGTTTAAACCAGTTGTTGGGGTTACTAAATGATCTGACTTCATGTTTATTCTTTTCAATTTATGTATGTGCAATTCTGTGCTGTTATGCTAGTTCAGGTCTTCACAAAGTGAAGAAAACAATTTATCTCAATAGATAACAAAGTAATATCATTTAATGTCTAGTGATAGAAATGTTATTTTAATGGAGCATTCCCTATACTCATGAACTAGCATCTAAGCTGGCTTCTCAAAATGCCAACGCTTGTCCTTTCTTTCAAGTGACAACCCCATTCTGGATGATTTTTCTCACCTTGAGCCTCCTGAATATTTTATCTATGTTAATAAGAACTATTTGTTTGAATGTCTCTAATCAGGTTTCAGGCCTGTCATAGTATCAAAGTCACTAGTGATACCCTGTGTGAGTGTAACAAAGATAATTTGATTATATTTGACTACATCCTCCCCCTCCAATATGCCTCCATTACTGTCCTGTGAATAAGGCCAGATGTGGTCAGAGAATCGTCAGCCAAGACTTCTCTTCCCAGATCTTCTGGTGTGTCACAAGAATCTAATATCATTTCCTTTTATTTCTTATGTTAATCCTGCCTCTCTTCATATGGTGATAATGTTAATTGGTACGTCCAATGGCCACACATTGCTTCCTCCCGCATCCTCATAACTGCTCAGTTCTTCTAATCTCTACTTCTGTGTACAACTTAATTTCATCCTCTCGTGTGAGCACATGCAAGGTGCATATTCGTGTCTTCTGCCCAACACTATTTCATGCCCTCTATTTCCATCATATGTTTATTCTAGACGGGAAATGCTGTAGATAGAAAGGTTAAAATCTTTTGTTTCTTGAGTTTTTGGTGTTTTGTGTATTTGATTCTCCATGAAGAATATCCATTATGCGTATGCTAAGACCACATACTTGGTATTTTAATATTTAAGCTGCTATAAATATTCTAAAGTTTATGATAGATATGCTATTACTTTTGCTAGAATTTTACTTTTATCTGACCCCCACCCCACTTTTGCCTTAACAAACAAGCACTGCTCAAAGAAACTCATTATGAAGGAATCAAACTGCAAACTATCGCGAATGATTTATATTTGCAGGAACTTTGATTAAAATGCTGACATTCCTGTTTCGGTCACAGCAGTCACCACGTTATTTCAATTGTACATAATTCACAATGAGAATCTTGCTACCAGCAATGACTCAGCTTACACATTTTGAAAAGCAAAAAAAAAACTACTGTTGCTGAATCTGAAGTAAAGCAGAAAGTACTGGAAATACTTAGAATTTGCATGGAGAAGCAAAATTAACATGTTAGATTGAACTTTCACCAGAATGTTACCCACATTGAATTTCCCTGAATAGCCCAACGATGGTGATATTTTTCTAATCTTGTCTCTGCAGCCTTGTAAATATTAACTATGGGCATATCTATACACATTCACGGCATATCTTTACGTAGCATAGGTCTACCTATCCAGGAGACTCAGCAAAGTGACGTGAGCCAGCACAGAACATTGGAGCACTATAGTGGTCTGGCTAGTTTGTAGAAAGTATCTGTCTGGAACAGAGAGCATTCTATCTGCCACAGTTTAAGTAGTGTGCACATTTTTTCTTTTATATGTACTGTATGTTACATTTATTTGTTCTTATATAGGGTACACAGTCTATAATGGAGCAGGAATGAATGGTGCAAGTAAGATGATGGATTTTTTTGATGAACCACTTCCTGGTGTGGGAACGTATGAAGATTTCAATACAATCGATTGGGTCCGTGAGAAATCCAGGGACAGAGACAGACACAGAGAGGTATGATTTAGTCTC
This sequence comes from Hypanus sabinus, assembly GCF_030144855.1. Taxonomy (NCBI): domain Eukaryota; kingdom Metazoa; phylum Chordata; class Chondrichthyes; order Myliobatiformes; family Dasyatidae; genus Hypanus; species Hypanus sabinus. The sequence goes on from NC_082713.1 coordinate 49,650,380, forward strand.
TTAATTTCACGGAGATGTGCATCTCACTATGAGAAATTGATATCAACACTTGATAGAAATCGTTTGACTATATTTAGTTCTCTTTTAACAAAGGATCCGTTTTTCCTCTAATCCATTCTTTACCTTCCTTTCAACCAGAAGACAATATCTTTCCAGACCTCTGCCATTTATTGCTTTGTAGTCAATAGTTTGGCTGCAAGTTGATATTTTCTTTATTTTATATTTCATGCGTGGCATTACGACACACTTGGCTCAAAGGAATAATTTGTTCTTAAGAGCAAACTATGTGTATAATGAATTGAAATAAATTGTATTCTATATGGTAAGAGCCATAAAATTTGGGCTTATTTTAGCATAATTTTATAAAGGAGCAATAACAACTTTGAGAAATTATTTTCCATATTTAAAATTTTCCTACCCCTATACCTTTCTAGTATAGTATGCTTTTCCCCCTTGCACCTCTTTGCTCCATAAAGCTTATGATCCACAGCCCACAACTTGCCACTGCTGAAGGGCTGGATTTTCATTTTCTTATACTACTGAAGCCAGTGGTTTAGTTCAGATCTCCCAACTGGACTTGTTGATATTAATGAATATCCCTCTTTCCGTTTTCCTTTGTTTATGAGAATTATGAGATAAGAAATTATTTCTGTAGCCCTGAAACTTTCTGTATGTTTTCTACATTCTGAATGCAAGCAGTTCCTGTTTAATGTATCTGGAAGTATAGTGTTTCCAATACTGATTTAGAACATAGAATAGTACAGCACAGCACAAGCCCTTCAGCCCACAATGTTGTGCCGACCCTTAAACCCTGCCTCTCATATAAACCCCCACCTTAAATTCCTCCATATAACTGTCTAGTAGTCTGTTAAATTTCACTAGTGTATTGGCCTCCACCACTGACTCAGGCAGTGCATTCCACGCACCAACCACTCTCTGAGTGGAAAAACCTTCCTCTAATATCCCCCTTGAACCTTCCTCCCCTTACCTTAAAGCCACGTCCTCTTGTATTGAGCAGTGGTGCCTTGGGGAAGAGGCGCTGGCTGTCTACTCTATCTATTCCCCTTAATATCTTGTATACCTCTATCATGTCTCCTCTCATCCTCCTCCTCTCCAAATAGTAAAGCCCTAGCTCCCTTAATCTCTGATCATAATCCATAGTCTCTAAACCAGGCAGCATCCTGGTAAATCTCCTCTGTACCCTTTCCAATGCTTCCACATCCTTCCTATAGTAAGGCGACAAGAACTGGACACAGTACTCCAAGTGTGGCCTAACCGGAGTTTTATAGAGCTGCATCATTACCTCATGACTCTTAAACTCTATCCCTCGACTTATGAAAGCTAACACCCCATAAGCTTTCTTAACTACCCTATCTACCTGTGAGGCAACTTTCAGGGATCTGTGAACATGTGCCCACAGATCCCTCTGCTCCTCCACACTTCAAAGTATCCTGCCATTTACTTTGTACTCTGCCTTGGAGTTTGTCCTTCCAAAGTGTACCACCTCATGCTTCTCCAGGTTGAACTCCATCTATCACTTCTCAGCCCACTTCTGCATCCTATCAATGTCTCTCTGCAGTCTTTGACAATCCTCTACACTATCCACACCACCAACCTTTGTGTTATCTGCAAACTTGCCAACCCACCCTTCTACCCCCACATCTAGGTCGTTAATAAAAATCACGAAGAGTAGACATCCCAGAACTGATCCATGTGGGACACCACTAGTCACAACCCTCCAATCCGAATGTACTCCCTCCACCATGACAGGCGAGCAGGCAAACCAATTCTGAATCCACGTGGCCAAACTTCCCTGGATCCCATGCCTTCCGACTTTCTGAATAAGCCTATCATGTGGAACCTTATTAAGTGCCTTACTAAAATCCATGTAGATCACATCCACTGCAGTACCCTCATCTATTAGTATCATATACTCTGTCAATGTATGAGGTGTAAGCTGACAGTGGGTAGTCCTATATGAGGTCCCCTTTCTTTCAAACTAACTGTTGCCTGTCAAAGAACTTACTGCAGCTCTTCGCCAGTCAGTAGCAATGCAGAAGTAAGTTTGAAACAAAAAGTAATTCCAATGATCATTTCTTATTGCAAAATAATCTGGGCATGAAAGTTTCATAAATGGGGATGGAATTTCCTTTTTGAAGTGAATGATTGATAATTATGACTTGCATAAGGCAGGGTAACCAACTGTGACCTACTTACATTTGAGGAAACAGGTATGTTCCTGTGCATCCAAATCCTGCTTTAAAAAGGCTAAGTTCCATAAAGAACTCAAGTTAAATGAATAAAGTAGGCAACATTTTGTTTGAACTAACAAATTGCTCAAATAAATTCTATTATAAACCATTTAGTGCTAGTTTAAGTGCATTTTAGTGTGGAGGGACTTAACACACCAGAAAATAAACTACTATGGAACCGAAGAAAGGAATGAAGCCAGGAGCAATGCAAGTGCTGTTTTATTGATTATATGAAATAATGAGAGTTCAAATATGGTACATTTTTATAGGTCATTGGAGTGGAATGTAACATTATCAGAATATTTTTCTGCTCCAGAAGCTTATCCTAATGAAAGCTTAACTGTAGAGGCAATATTATCACTCCATGGATTTGTTTTGAATCAAATAGCAGCTCAACTGACTGCATGAGAGAGGTAAAGAGCAAGGGAATGGAAGTTGAAATGTGCTCATCAGGCAGAGAAAGATTAATGTGGGAAAAAAGTAGGGAAAGGAAGGTTGAAATTATGATCCATGCAGATCATACCATGATACCCCCATCATACCTAAATAATTACATCAAAGTAGTAAAAAAAAATCAAAATTCAGTATATAGTGTAGTAGTTACAGGGAAAGTGCAATGCAGGTGGGTTAAAATCTTAAGGGCTACAAGATAGATTATGATATCAAGAACTCGTCTTTTTGCATATCGAAGTTCTGTTCACGAGTTTAATAACAATGTGATAGAAGTGGTCCTTGAGTCTAGTGGAAAAGGCACAGAATATGCTCATTAAAGGTCGGTCATTCAAAAACATTAGCTTGCTGTACTTGTGATTATTTATGGAAATCTTGCAGTAATGTACCATGTATAAAAGTGACAGCTCTTGTCAGATTCCTGAGGGTTTTACCTATCTAATAAACTTTCTCCACTTTTTGTAGCTGAATTCCAACACAACACAAAATAAACAGGAGGCATATGGAATGTTCAAGTAAAGACAAATGACAGTGATAAAAATCAGGGGATGATACAAGAAATACTGAAGAAACTGAGTAAATTGAAATATCAGATCCCGTTAGATTTCATTCAAAGTAAATTTATTACCAAAATACACACTGTATATGTCACTATATACAACACTGAAATTTTTTTTCTTGTGGGCATGAACAGTAAATCCAAGAAATGCAATAGAATCATTGAAAGGCTGCACCCAACAGGATGGTGAAGGCAACAAACTGTGCAAGTACAAGAGAAAAATAATTAATAATCAATAAATATCAAGAACATGAGATGAATATGAAAGTGAGCCCATAGGTTGTGGGACCAGTTCAGTGGTGAAGTGAGTAAAATAACACCTCTGGTTCAAGAGCCTGATGGATATTAACTGTTCTTGAGCTTGGTGGTGTGGGTCCAGAGGCTCTGTTATCTTCTTCCTGATGGCAGCAAGAAGAAGCATGTGTGGCCTGGGTGGTGGGGTCTTTGATGGATGCTGCTTTTCTGCTGACAGTGCTCTGGGTAGACCTGCTCAATGCAGGGGAAGGGGGGTCCTTTATCCTTTCCTTTTGTAGGAATTTCTGTTCAAGGGCATTGGTGTTTCCATACTAGACTGTGATGCAGCCAGTCAATATACTCTTCACAACACATCCATAATAGTACGTCAAAGTATTAGATGGTCATTCTGAATCTTTGCAAACTTCTAAGGAAGTAGGGGCCCTTATGTGCTTTCTTCATAATGGCATTTGCATGCTGGGCCCAGGACAGATCCTCTGAAATGATAACATAGCGGAACTTAAAGTTGTTGACTCACTCCCCCTCTGATTTTCTCCAATGAGGACTGGCTCATAGATCTCTGGTTTCCTCCTCCTGAAGTCAATAATCATCTCCTTGGTCTTGTTGACATTGAGTGAGAGGTTATTGCTGTTGCAACACTCAGCCAGATTTTCAATGTCCCTCCTACATGCTGATTCATCACTATCTTTGATTTGGCCAACAACAGTGGTTGTCAGCACACTTAAATATGGCCTCATATTTAAGCTGTGCTTGGCCTCAGATGCAAGTATAAAATGGATAGATCAGAGGGCTACGCACACAACTTGGTGATGCACCTGTGCTGATGGAGATTGTGGAAGAGATACAGTTTCCAGTAAGATAGTGGTGCATTTAATCACAATGGCTTCTTTGCTTGACTGTAATTTTTTTGTGTGACTGTGTATTTTACTGATATATTTGTTTGCTACTTTATGTGCTTTGTGCTGTGTGTGACTGTCGGTGCTGTGTTTTGCACCTTGGCCCTGGAGTAACACTGTCTCATTTGACTGTATTCATGGGTATTCATGTATGGCTGAATAACAGTTAAACTTGAACTTGAATCAAAACTGACTGGGGCCTGCAAGTGAGAAAATCGAGGATCTAATTGCACAAGGAGGTATAGAGGCCACGGTCTTGAAGCTTATTGATTAGTTTTGAAGGGGTAATTGTATTGAATCCTGAGTTGTTATCAATAAAAAGCATCCTGATGTATGCATCTTTGCTGTCCAACTGTTTCCAGGTTGAGTGAAAAGCCAATGAAATGGCATCTATTGTGGACCCGTTGTGACTGTAGGCAGATTGGAGTAGATCCAGATCACTTCTTAGGCAGGAGTTGATGTGTTTCATCACTGTGGATGTAAGTGTTACTGGATGATTGTCACTGAGGCAGGTCACCACATACTTCTTGGACACTGGTATAATTGAAACCTGCTTGAAGCAGGTGGGTACCTGAGGCTGCCAAAGCAATACTCCAGCCAGTTGATCAGCACTGGTCTTTAGTCTGCCAGTTACCCACCCATATGAGCCAGATGCTTTCCGTGGGTACACCTTCCTGAAGTATGGTCTCACGTCGGCTTCAAAGACTGAAATCACAGCGTCATTGGAGGCTGTGGGAATTTGTGGCCCTCCTGCCCCAAATCCTGGCTTGTGTGAATGCTGTCTAATTTGCTTCCCTGTTACAAATTAGTGCCACGAAAGAACAGACAGTATACTATATACAATTAAAGGAATTGTATTATGAATCTTAACTAAAGTGAAGGAAAACAAAAAGAAAAGGGCCCATTTTAATTAAACAGCCAAATGTGCACAAGTTGGGACTCGTCTTGAACTTCTCTGTCATTCATGCACTGGGCCCTCGGTCAGTGTGAAAGCACACTCCACCTTGTGACTGTTGCTCACAATCCATCCCGAACAAACGGGTCTCCCACCGGGTCATATCCTACCACCGGTTCTCCCTAACATCCTCTCTCTTCATCTCCTGCTGAACCAAAAAGATCCCCCAAGACCAGTGTTGATGGCACACATTCCTGATCATCCCTTATCTTCAACAATAACCCAAACAGGCTGACAGCAGAACAGACTGCTCTTACAAAACTGCTAAATGAAATCCAGACAGCGTAACTGTAAAAATATGAATAGGGGATTACACTAACAAGACAAAGGAGATGGATATCAACGTTAGGAGAACTTGCACCTCTCACTCCCCTCTCTACATCAGCAACACGGTAGTGGAAACTGTGAGCAGTTTCACCCTCCTTGGAGTGCACATTTCACATAACCTCTCACAGTCCCAGAACATCTTCGACATGATCAGGACAGCTCACCAACACCTCTACTTGCTGAGGAGGCTGAAGAGAGTTGGACTGTGCACATCTATACTCCTGTCCTTCTACAGATGTGTAGCAGAGAGCATCCTAACGTGCCGCATCATTGCATGGAATGGAAGCTGCATTGTGGCAGACAGGAAGGCTCTGCAACAGGTAGTCAAAACTGCCTAATGCATCACCAACATCAGCCTACCCACCTTCAAAGACATGTATTCAGAAAGGTATACCTGTGTAAAGACATGTATACCTTTCTGTATACATGTACACAGAAAGGTGTCAGAAAAAGGCCAGAAACGTCATGAAGAATCCCACCCTCCCTACTCATGGTTGGAGTAGGGAGGAGGCTACATAACATCCACACCAGGGCTACTAGACTCAAAAGCAGTGACTTTTCCCAAGCAGCAAGGCTGATCTACACCTCTGCCCACTAACCCACCCACACCTCCCATCACCAGAACTTTATCATTTCAATAGACAATAGGTGCAGAAGTAGACCATTCGGCCCCTCGAGTCTGCACCGCCATTCTGAGATCATGGCTGATCATTCACTATCAATACCCAGTCCCTGCCTTGTCCCCTTAGCCCTTGATTCCCCTATCCATCAGATATCTATCTAGCTCCTTCTTGAAAGCATCCAGAGAATTGGCCCCCACCGTCTTCCGAGGCAGTGCATTCCACACCTCCACAACTCTCTGGGAGAAGAAGTTTTTCCTCAACTCTGTTTTAAATAACTGACCTCTTATTCTCAATCCATGCCCTCTGGTACTGGACTCTCCCAACATCTGGAACATATTTCCTGCCTCAATCCTATCAAATCCTTTAATTATCTTAAACGTTTCAATCAGATCCCCTCTCATTCTCCTCAATTCCAGTGTGTACAAGCCCAATCTCTCCAATCTCTCTGCATAAGACAGCCCTGCCATCCCAGTAATCAACCTAGTGAATCTACGCTGCACTTCCTCAATTGCCAGAATGTCCTTCCTTAAACCTGGAGACCAAAACTGTACAAAATATTCCAGGTGTGGTCTCACAAGGGCCCTGTACAAATGCAAAAGGACATCCTTGCTCTTGTACTCAATTCCCCTTGTAATAAAGGCCAACATTCCATTTGCCCTCTTCACTGCTTGTTGCACTTGCTCATTCACCTTCATTGACTGATGAACTAGGACTCGTAGGTCTCTTTGCATTTCTCCCTTACCTAACTCTACACCATTCAGACAATACTCTGCCCTCTTGTTCCTGCTTCCAAAGTGGATAACTTCACATTTATTCACATTGAATGACATCTGCCAAGTATCTGCCCACTCACCCAGCCTATCCAAGTCTCCCTGTATTCTCCTAACGTCCTCTTCGCATGTCACATTGCCACCCAGTTTAGTATCGTCAGCAAACTTGCTGATATAGTTTTCAATGCCCTCATCTAAATCGTTGACATAAATCGTAAAGAGCTGTGGTCCCGATACTGAGCCCTGTGGTACCCCACTAGTCACCTCCAGCCAGTCCGAGAAACACCCATTCACTGCTACCCTTTGCTTTCTATCTGCCAACCAGTTTTCTATCCATGTTGAAACCCTGCCCCCAATGCCATGAGCTCTGATTTTACTCACCAATCTCCCATGTGGCACTTTATCGAATGCCTTCTGAAAATCTAGGTACACTACATCCACTGGCTTACCCTTGTCTAACATCCTTGTTACACCCTCAAAAAACTCCAACAAATTAGTCAAGCATGATTTGCCCTTGGTAAATCCATGCTGGCTTGGCCTAATCCTATTACTGCCATCAAGATATGCCACTATTTCGTCCTTAATAATGGACTCAAGCATCTTCCCCACGACTGACGTTAGGCTAACAGGGCAATAGTTCTCCGTTTTCTCCTTCCCTCCTCTCTTAAAAAGTGGGATAACATTAGCCACTCTCCAATCTTCAGGAACTGATCCTGAATCTAAGGAACATTGGAAAATGATTACCAATGCATCTGCAATTTCCAGAGCCACCTCCTTTAGTACCCTAGGATGCAGACCATCTGGACCTGGGGATTTGTCAGCCTTCAGTCCCATCAGTCTACTCATCACCGTTTCCTTCCTAATGTCAATCAGTTTCATTTCCTCTGTTACCCTATGTCCTTGGCTCATCCATACATCTGAGAGATTGCTTGTGTCTTCCTTTGTGAAAACAGATCTAAAGTACTCATTAAGTTCTTCTGCCATTTCTCTGTTTCCCACAACACCCAATTCATTCTTCAAGGGTCCAACATTGTTCTTAACTATCTTCTTTCTCTTCACATAGCTAAAAAATGCTTTTGCTATCCCCTTTTATATTCCTGGCTAGACTGAGCTCATACCTTATTTTTTCTCTCCGTATTGCTTTTTTAGTTAAGATCTGCTGTTCCTTAAAACTTTCCCAATCATCTGTATTCCCACTCATCTTAGCCCTGTCATACTTCTTTTTCTTTAATGCTATACAATCTCTGACTTCCTTTGTCAACCACTGTGGCCCCTTCCCCCTCTTTGAATCCTTCCTTCTCATTGGAATGAACTGCTTTTGCATCTTTTGTATTATCCCCAAGAATATCTGCCACTGCTGATCCACTATCTTTCCTGCCAGGGCATCCGCCCATTTAACTTTGGCCAGCTCTTCCCTCATGGCTCCGTAGTCTCCTTTATTTAATTGCAACACTGACACCTCTGATCTGCCCTTATCCCTCTCAAATTGTAGATAAAAACTTATCATGTTATGATCACTACTTCCTAATGGCTCCTTTACTTCAAGATCACTTATCAATTCCTGTTCATTACACATCACCAAGTCCAAAATAGCCTCATTCCTGGTTGGCTCAAGCACAAGCTGTTCCTATCAGTCATCTATGTACAGCCTAGTGACACTTAATAGACATGCAATCAATCTATGTATATAAGCTATCATATATCTATTGTCTTTTGTTAGTGTTCTTTATCTTGTATTTTGTGTGTTGCATTGGATCCAGAGTATCAATTCTCCTTTACACTTGTTCACTGGAAATGACATTCAACAATTTCGAATCTTCTTTAAATTAAAAATTTCTGGCATTAAATAGAAAATAAACTTAGAACTTATCAGATTGCAAGCTCAGTCAGGAGCTAAGGCTATAATTTCAAGTTGGTTACACTGATAATTTTAGGCAATTGTAGCTAGAATGTGATGATTATTATATGTACTAAGGTACTAGAACTGTACTTATTTTAATGAAAGTATTCTGAAAATACCTTAAGCTTTGGATAAAAATGCTCACTCAGTACTTTAGTGGATCAACAGGCAATAAAAAAAATTCTATATTGCAAAAGTAGGAGAAGATGGTGAGTAGATCTAAGTGACAAAGGGCTACGTAAAATGGAGCAACGGTGGTGTAGAGGTGAGCACTGTCACTTCCCAAGCAGTTGACCCGAGTTCCCAACCATTGCATTGAGCACCACAGTAACGTAGCGGTTAGCACAATGCCATTACAGCTCGGGAAGTTTGGAGTTTATTTCCATCTCTGTTCTGTAAGGAGTCTCTGTCGTTCTTCCCCATGGAATGTGTAGGTTTTCTCTAGGTCCCCCACATTCCTCCCACAGTCTAAAGACATTAATTGGACATTGTAAATTGTCCCCTTGATTGGCTTAGGTTTAATCAGGTTTGTAAGGGGTTGAGTGGTTTGAAGGGCCAGAATGGGCTACTCTGTGCTCTAATGCTAAATAAAATAAAGTGCCTCATCTCTATCAAGCTTTTTCTATTTCTTTTTACATGAGATCTTGTTCTTCATGGATTCAATGTTACTTAAAAATACATCAAATTTTTGGGATTGATGCTTAATTAATTCAAGACCCCTTGCTTTTATGAAGATCGAGTACATTGAACAGTTGAAACATATTTCTAATGCTTCTCAGACCAAAAAGTGTAATGTTATTTAGATTGTCACTCAAACAAAGAACAAGAGAATTGATCTAGAAATGCACAAGACTAATGCTACAATTGTAACCCTGCAACATTTGTAACAAAAAGACAAGTTGTCTTTCATGTTAATAGTTACTTTTTAACATTGTTAGACTGTCTTTCTACTGTTTGACCTAAACAAGTGGGTAGTAGAAACTCTGATAGGGGAAGGTGACATGTTGAATCTATTACTTCCGAGTCTGATGCAACACCCCTACTCTCTTCCTTCCCTCAGCTATCTGTCAGCCCCTTCGCCTGGATCTACCTATCACTCAGCAGCTCACCTTCACTCCCCCCCCCCACCTTTTCTGTACTAGCTATCTCCCCACTTTTCAGTATCGATGAAGGGTCTCAACTTCAAGCACCAATCGGGATTTCTCTCCTCAGATGCTACTTGACTCTCAGTTCCTCCAGCTCCTGTGTGTGTTGCTGAAAACAAAATGGTGATAATGTGCAGTGACTTTTTCATTGACATCCAGGGTTCTGATTGACTTGGGTAGAAGGCTATAAGAAAACAATTGCATTTTAATTTTTCTGCTTCTCTTTTTAGATTGCAAGCAAAAGTAAGGAATCAATCTTTGCACTTATTAAGGGTTTGAGTGATGCTTTCTCCGGATGGTTGGTAATGCTCCTAGTTGGGCTTATGTCAGGTATGAAGAAATAAACAAATTTATTTTTGTTGCAAGTAGCATCAAGTAGCTTTGATTATAGGATCCTGGTTTTATTTCCAAGATGAATTGATCAGGGGGCTTGATTAAGAGACCCAAACTTCAAAATTAATTTGAAGCATCAGCTACAGTGCCTTGAAAAAGTATTCAGTCCCCACAACTATTTTCATATTTTAATGTCTCAATTTCTGAATTTAAAATATATTGAAGTAGGATATTTTGAGCTAATCACAATTGTGCAACATGTCAAATCAAAAGGAAAATTCCAAAACCAAAACAATTTACTATAAATTAAAAAACCAAAATTGTGAGGCTGAAAAAATATTTATCCCCTTTGTAACTACACTAAATTTCCACAGGTGCAGTACTTTATATCACCATACCAACTCAGCCAATTTATTGATGTAGAAAATTAGAGGATCACTTGAATAAATGTCCCCTCTCTCTGTAAGGTCCAACAGTACAGTGGATTTTCAATGAACCAAACCAAAATGAAGACACAAGGAACATTCAGGGCAAGTCAAGGAAATGATAATAAAGAAGCACAAAAAGTAAGGGTACAAGACTATCTGAAAGGCACTCAACATGCCTTAGTGCGCACAGCAGTCCATCATGAAAACAATATGAATCTACAGCCACACTGCCTACGTCAGGCTACCCCTCTAAGCTTGGCCATCAGAGAAGAATGGTACTTGTAGGAGGGGTACTGTGACACCTACAGTCACTCTGAGTGAAATGCAGAAGTCAGTGGCTGCAGCTGGAGATAAGGTTCATGGTTCCACAATCTCTTAAGGCCTTGAACGAAAAGGGTATTTATGGAAACTTGGCAAGGAAGATGCCCTGGCTAGATATTTTTTAAAAAAATCCGTACCCTAAAGACCTTGCAAAGCTTCCTGTAGAAGATATTGTAAAGATGTGGAAAAAGATCTTGTGGTTGGATGAAACTAAAGTGAAACATTTTGTTCTCCATACTATGCGGTATGTGTGGTGTAAATCTAATACTGCGCCTTGGCCAGAAAGCAGAGGAATTTGGAGAGGAGGTTAACTTTCAGCAGGACAATGACCCAAAGCACGCTGCCAGACCAACTATGGAGTGGCTTCAGACGAAGAAAATTGATATCCTTGAGTGCCTCAGTTAGACTCCTGATCTTAACTCAGTTGAACATCTCTGGCAAGACTTCAATATTGTTGCCCAGTGCTGCTCCCCAACTAACTTGGTATAGCGTGAGCAATTTTGCATGGCGGAGTGGGCAGACCTTGCTCAAGCACGTTGTTCAAAGTTACAGAGACTTATTACAACCAGTAATCATTTTGGATAACTGCACGAGGTGGTTCAACCATGTTCTGAAGAAAGGGAATCCTTCTGAATTGCTAACATTTTAGCTTTTAATTTTTAGTTTGTTTTGCTTTACAATTTTCTCTCTTTATCTGAGCCCCATTGTAGAGGGAAAGAGAAGCATGTGATTCAGAAATAAAAATTCTCAGTTAAATTGATCTGAATTCCTGGATGTAGTACCTTTATGTGAACAAATGATTGGGGGCTGAAAACCTTTACAAAACACTGTGTTAGTGGGGGGGGGGGTGTGTTTGGGGAGGGTAGTTGGTTATGAATCCTGAAGGTGCAAATGTTAATAAGGTAATCTAAAGTATTTCAATGTGGTGTCAATTGAACCATGTAGAATTCACTACCCCTGCCCTGATTACTGATCCTTTCCCATTGTCACTTAATTCTCACACTCACTGTTGTAATAAAAATACTTTATTTACAGTAGTGGCAATGAAAGGATCCTAAGATTATCCATTCTCTAAGATTTCAATAAATGGTAAATATTTTTATATAAATAAGTGAAATCCCAGATTCCTAAGCAATTTCTGTTTAATCAAGTAATTTTCTGGTATCCCTATAAAAAGTTCAATTTTACTCTTATATACAACCCTACAAATGTTTCAAGCAATTATCACTTATTAAATCTGTCTGTACTTTAGACAACAATTGGGTAAAATAATAGTGATTTTGAAGTAATAAGCATTTGAAGACTTGTAAACTTCAATAACATGTGTAAATTCATCCAGTTAGGAACTGAGTAACAATAAACCCTTCTGAGCTTGCTACATAAGAAATGAAGTGACTCAAAGCACATGGGATAGAGATGAAAATAGAAGGAATGAAGTTACCAGCACTAGAAATACAATTAAACAAATAATTTATTTTAAATAAATTATGATTATTTATTTAAATAAATCAGTAAAACCTTGACCTTTAATTTGCTTGTTTTTTTAGTAGTATACACTGGAGATAAGTAATCATCAATTAAGTATATTTCAATACTTTCTGAAGCATGATGTTCCTGCACAACTAAATATTGTTTTTCTTTTGTTGTATTTATTTTCAGTTAGATATAGTTTCCTTGTAAATAAAATCTTTGATCCTATAGGGGGGTAATGGGGGGGATGGGGGTGGTGGAGTGTGGAGAGAGACCAACTGAATATGTAATGTAAGAAAAGAATTTTCTAAAAGTAATAATGTCCTCGATCTTGTGTCCAGGTGCCCTTGCTGGTTTGATAGATATGACTTCTCATTGGATGACAGATCTAAAAGAAGGGGTCTGTTTAGTGGGATTCTGGTACAATCATGAACATTGTTGTTGGACATCCGATGAGATCACTTTTGAACAGAGAGATAAATGTCCGGAATGGAAGTCTTGGTCCGAACTGTTCCTTGACCAATCTGAAGTAATTAGATATTTTATTTACTTTTCTTTGTTCGTAGTCTGCTCTTGACAATTTGTCATAGATTTCACCACCTAATAAATTTGAGTATGCTTTGCTATTTTTCAAAAATATAGTTGACTTTCTCAATTTCTTTGTAGTTATTGAGAGAAACTAGGCCAGTAGATATTTTTGATGATTTCTCTCCTCCACAATGGTGGTTTGTAATCAAAATTTCTAAAACCCTAGCCATAGTTTTTGTACACAAATCAAAGTTTACAATACTACTGATAAATAGGTAACGAAAACTAAATACACTGTTTCTGGAACCTGCAGTGCTGTGGCCATGATATAATGGGATCAGCACTTTTTTTTCTCCTGAAGATTAGTTCACTAGTTGACCTTGTGATCAAATGTTTGTCAAATTCAAGTTGGCTAACCTCAACAATAAGTGAAATGAATTATGATAACATTCACTTCTGTGAATGCAGTCTGGAATCTTTCATGATTGTAATAATAAGCAGTCAGGGAATGCAGATATCACATGATTTGTTACCCAAATAACTTTGTAAAATCTTTGAGTGAATGCCTAGAATGTTGATATTAAAATTTAAATTTCATTGATTTTTTTTCCCTCCATTTAAGTGTGTGCAGGGAAGTATTATACCTGATATTAACAAATAAATGCTCTCTGTATACAATGTATAATATTTATCCTTTACGTTTTCATATAGCAACAATGTTCTGGAATTGCTTTAAATTTGACCACCATCCCTATGCTAAACTGATTTTTGAAATGACCTTTACTGATGATCCCACTGGACAAAAATATGAGAAGTATGTTATTAACCATGTTGTATTGTTTATTCTAGGGTGCTGGTGCATATATATTGAATTACTTCTTGTATGTCAGTTGGGCCCTAGTTTTCGCTTTCCTAGCAGTGTCTTTGGTGCGAGTATTTGCACCTTATGCCTGTGGTTCTGGAATTCCAGAGGTGGGTCTTAAAATTACTTTTACCAGAACAGTACACTCAAACTATAAAATGTATATAGCATTTAGTGTAGTTTGTCGCCCCCTTGTGATTCTTATCTGCTCTTCAACCATTTAACACAGTGACCTTCCTTTCTGCAATACCAATTCTTCCTCTTTTGTGTCTAGATAGATATTCTTGTTGATTTTTATTTTTAATTTTAGGGGGAAATATAATCTTGGCATTTCTTTGCAGCAGGAGAGGTCGTCTAGATCTCTCAAAAAATGGGGGGAAATTAATAGAATAAGAACATTAATGCTGAATGTTCATCTTAAATAAAATGTGGGGCTATATATTGGTTCATTGTCCTTCACTGTGAAAAATGGTAAATGAGGGAGATTGCCAGACTACTTACTGCACATGTAGTAATAATATTACTGTCTGATGGTTCGGGAAGAAGTATTGTATCATTGACTTAATGCAAGTCTTAGAGAAATCATGGAGTCTGGTGGCACAGAAGCTGGACCTTCAACCCACCAGGCGCATCTCAGCCATCGAGTACACAACTGTATTAATCTCTTTTGCTAGAAGATAGCCTGCAGCTTTATAGAACTTGTTGAACCAGGTGCTTATCTAGATGCATCTTAACTGTTACAAGAATCCCAGGCTGTTTAATCAATGTGCTCCAGATTTCAACCATTCTCTGCTTGAAAATATTCCTACTCAAATCCACTCTAAATCTTTTCCCCATTGCTCTAAATATGTGCCTCTATAAATCTCTATAATGGAGAAAAGTTTCCTATTAATACCCCTCATAAATTGGCATAATTCTATCATCTCTCAACTCAGCCACTTTTGTCCCAACGAAAAACAAATCCAGTCTTTCCATTTTTTCCTTGTGACTGAAATGTTCCATTCAGACAGCATCCAGGTGAATCTCCTCTGCATCCTCTCAAGTGTAGTCGCGTTCATTCCAAGGTATAATAACCCAGAATTTCAAATGGTGATTTAACTATGGCCCTGCTCAGGTTTTATTAAGTTGCATTATCTCCCCATATTTGTCTGTCTTGCCACAGCTAAGAAGGAAAGTAATTGTTTATGCCTTCTTCATTGTTACTAATTTGTTAATAAGTGATCATCTTTGCTTGGTATTAAATGAGAGAATTGTTTGGAAGATTATTACCAATTTTGGCACAGTTTCCTCCCCACCCTAGGGAATCATGGTGCCTCAGTGGTTGTATCAATAAAGTTTAAAGGTTTTCTTCTTCAATAAAATATGCAGCAGCATTTATTTGATAGGGAAATACAGAATAATGCAACTGCTGATTCACATGCTTCCCCACTGAAAATCAACAGACAACATTGAAGCCTTTACAGGAATTAAAATTCTTCAAATGCAAAATTTCAATTGGCTGCAAAAATAGTATTATTATTAATTATACCTGAAAGAAAATTGCTGCACAGCAAGTATCTCTGTTTGTTCAAAATAAGTGTGGTTTAACTGGAAATTCTTCTGTGCTCTATAAATTTTTTAGTGCACTGGACACTCACTCATGGTTCTTCAGTCATGGTTGGCTTCCTCATTCTGCCACCTGCTGTGAGATGTTGCCCTTTAGCCATCCAAATTTCCTCTGGTTTCTTGGCAATTGGTTTTAAGTTTTCCCAAAAGATTTTACAGCTTTTTGAATGTATATTGTTGTGCACCTTTTGAGTTTGTATGCATTTTGATTTGATTGCATTGATATTTGAATGAGCTGAAAGGTAATGGTATCAGGGTTCACAATAATAAAATCTTCCGTATTTTTGTGCCAGGGATTAAGTCTTTAAATTTCCACTTTTATTCAAAAATACTCTGATTTGCACTTAACATTACTGTTAATGTGAAGTACAAGTTATAATCCACCAAGTTATAGTCTTATCTGTATTAAGCTTTAATCCAAATTTGCCGATTTTTTTTTTTCAGGGTTTTGAACCTAAAGTTTTTCTTTTATGTACATGGCACCAAGAGCAAATTTGCTGATACTAAGTACAGGGGATGGGGTCTTGTTGATAGTGAAGTAGGTTGCAAAGAGATCTTGATCGGTTAGCAAATGGGTTAAGGAGTAGCAACTGGATTTCAACTAAGATAAGCTTCCGATTAGGACCTTCACACCAAGGTAGTACCTAAACAGTGAATGGCCGGGCACCGATGAGTGTTATGGAACCAAGGGACCTGTGAATGCAAGTGCATAGTTCACTGAAAATGGCAAGAATTGGTTTAACATGCTGGCCTTAAGTCAGGACATCGAGTTTAAGAGTAGAGACATTATGCTGTGGCCACATAAATTGTAGGTGAGATTGCATTTGGAATACTATATGAAGTTTTGGCTGCACAGTTACAGGAAATTGTCAAACAGAAAAGAGTGCAGAAGGTATTTAAGAGGACACTAGCTGAAGGATATTTAATAGGACACTAGCTGGACAAGAGGATTTGAGTTATATGGAGAGGTTGGTCGCATGGGATCTTTATTGCTTGGAGCACAAGAGAATGAAAGTTGACCTCCCAGAAATTTTAAAATTTATAAGGAGTACATATAAGGTGGTGTCATGCGAATGGTTAACTTACCTGCTGGTTGAAAGCCACTTACACAACACTGGTCTCCAGTTGCTGCTGGGTTATTCGAAGGATGTGGCAGCTCTCTTCCATTGGCTGGCTTTCGCACCACCACACCAGCTTCCGGTATCAGGCACCCCAGGGGTATAAGAATAGTGTGTGCAAGACAATCTGTCTTTTAGCTAGGAGTTCCCTTCAGACTGGGGATGACCAGGGCTGAAGAACCATTGGGAAAGTGTGCTGCAGTTAGGAGGCCCACGCATGTACTTAGATAAATACCTATTTGATTAATGTTAGTGCTGTAGTTATATAACTTGGGACGCAAGTACCTGATCAAGTTAGAAGTATATTATGAATGTCTTGTAATTTGGGGGGTTTAGATAAGTACTGGTTTGACTTGGTTGAGTGTTTCACTGTTTGTAAATAAATAGTTAACGTGATTACTTGTAATCATTGTCTTCTGTCCCATTTACCAAATCTCTCTATCTACTTTACTACAACAGATGGACAATCTTAGACTTTTCTGCAGGTTTGGGGAGTCCAAAACAAGAGGGCATAGATATACGATAAGAGGAGAGAAATTTAAGAGATCTAAGAGATAACTTATTTGCACAAAGGGTAGAGAATACCTGCGATGAGTTGGCAGAGGAATGGGTTGAGGTGGGTACAATTGCAACATTTAAGATGCATTTGGATAGATACATGGAGGAGATGGGCTTAGATTATGGGCCAAACATAGGAAACTGGGAACAGCAGGGAGGATGCTGTGGCCAGCATAGACTATTTGATCCGAAAGCCCATTTCCATGCCCTATTACTGTATTATCTGGTTCATACTTACAAATCAGAAATAAAAACGTTTTCCAAGAATTTCAATAGCAAATTGCAACAACCACAATTAAACTCAAATTAACACTGCAAACTTGGATGAACTTCTTACCCAAGTTCTAAGAATTGCTACTATTATTTTCATAAATTTGAATTAATGTGTACTGATTATGTTGTTCTAAGGATTAATTTGAAGAGCGATTGAGATCATTAATATTGATTCCATTCTATAAACACTTGCAAATCTTCATGCATTTGAATTTCAAGAGTTTAATAATGAATGTTATTCTGTTGTTACTTTCAGATTAAAACCATATTAAGTGGTTTTATCATTAGGGGCTACCTAGGAAAATGGACTTTAATTATTAAAACCATCACCCTAGTTTTGGCTGTATCTTCAGGCCTCAGTCTTGGGAAGGAAGGTCCTCTTGTACACGTGGCCTGCTGCTGTGGCAATATTGTTTGTCATCTCTTTACAAAGTATCAGAAAAATGAAGCCAAGCGGAGAGAAGTAAGTCAGTTTGGATTGTAATTCAATGTCTTTTACCAATAGCCCTATAATACTCTCCTTTTTCAAGTTTAATTTCCATTTAGTTGTCATGTTTTCAGATGATGTACTCTAGATCATAGCAGTCCATTAAATTGGGAAAAAAAATGCTTGAAGTCTCCATGTCCTTTACAGATTATGTTCAGGTTGTGTTTTGTTTTTGCTTATTGGTTATCATCCTCCCACACCTTACCCATAATTTTGACAACTTTGATAATGTACCTTCTCTGTTCAATATACAAACTTGGTATCTGTGGACCCCTTGGGTGACTGAAGCCCCCTCATTCTTATTACCATTTTAGTAATATTATTCCTATTCCATTCTATTATATTAATATTCTAGTGGTATTTATTATTATTTTGGTTTTTTTCTTTTGTTGCATTTGCACAATTTACTTTTTGCACCACGGTTGTTTGCCCATATTTGTTATGTGAGGTTTTTCATTATACTTACTGTGAATACTCACAAGAAAATGAATCTCAGATTGACATATCTACTTTGATAGTGAGTTTATTTTGAAGTTTAATCCTTATAAATTCTGCCAAAACTATGACATCCTTTCTAAACCTACATATTAGAATGAATGCCATCTTGGACAATGTCTCCCATCCACTCCATAATGTACTGGTTAGGCACAGGAGTACGTTTAGCCAGAGACTCACTCCACCGAGATGCAACACTGAGCGTCATAGGAAGTCATTCCTACCTCTGGTCATCAAACTTTACAACACCTCCCTCGGAGTGTCAGACACCTGAGCCAATAGGCTGGTCCTGGACTTATTTCCACTTGGCATGATTAACTTATTATTTAATTATTTATGGTTTTATATTGCTATATTTCTACACTATTCTTGGTTGGTGTGACTGTAACGAAACCCAATTTCTCTCGGGATTAATAAAGTATGTGTGTCTGTCTGAATTACAATGCTCTAGCTAAAGTTATTATTTACTAAATATCTGCCATAATTCCATGTCCTTTGAATTGAGTTGCATGGCTTGTAAAAGCCAAAGATCCTATATAATTTTGTTATGCACCCACTCTCAATTTGTTTTCCCACTTAGGAAGAGCAGTGAACATAAGACATTTAGTCTCTTTGAATAAGCAGACCATTTGTAATTGTAATTTTTAATTCTAATTGTCTTCTTCCAAAATAATCACTACTTTAAATTTCATTGGTTGTGCTTTTTCCCACTACTGACACTATCTTCCTCACTGTTTGCTGATACTGTCTTGTGCCATTGGGAAAACATCAAAATTCTATTCTGTGCATTGGAATCCAAGTTACTAATATACATTAAAAAGAGCCCTTTGTGGTGGCTCACCCACACGGCAAGCGAACAGGCTCCAACAGTCGTGGGCAAATCCGCAGCCAGCGGCAGCCGAGAGGGCTCTGAGTGCGTGGCAGACCTCAGCCTGGAAGCCGACGTCACTTCCACCCCGCAAGGAGCAGGGGATGCTGGGAGCGGGCACTTAAGCGTGCGGATTGAAACAGTAAACAGTTCAGCCAGACCCTACTCGACTCAGTGTTGCTTTCACTCGTTGCGTATCTGCGCGACATTGGTGACTCCGACAGTCCAATGGCATTTGGACCCAGCATGAACAACTTGGCTCTGCAGAATGCAGTTTCCCCTAAACTGCCAACCTTCTGGACCACTCAGCCCCTGGTCTGGTTCGAGCAAGCAGAAGCCCAGTTCCAGGTCAGGCAAATTGTCTCAGACGCCACCAGGTATTACTACGTGGTGGCCATCCTTGACCAGGAGACAGCGGGCCGAGTTATCGATTTTCTGCATCAGCCCCCGGCAACAGACAGGTACAAGGCACTCAAGGCCCTGTTAATCTGCACATTTGGCCTCTCCCTCCGCAAACGGGCCGAGCCGTTACTGCATATGGATGGCCTGGGCAACCGCACGCCATCAGCCCTGATGAGCTATATGCTAGCACTGGCAGACGGCCATAAGATTTGCCTCCTTTTTGAACAGATCTTCTTGGAGTGTTACGAACCCCGTAACTGGGTCACTTACCAGCAAAGATAGAGAGGTCCGTTGAAGTCTGATGGTACTATTTTAACAGTATTTATTGATAAAAATATACAAACTAAGATCAATGCAAACATACAGATAATATACGTCGTCAATACTAAATCTAAAAGCGTGGGTATAATAATAATCAATAAGAAATAGCTCTATCGTTGTCTAGGGGATAATGTAGTGTCCGATGGAAATATAAAAGTCACTGTTAGTTCGTTCAAGCTGCAGCGTTTTGGCTTTAGAGAAAGACGGGTTAAAACTTGCCCCAGTCCTTTTATGATGTCACTCCTTCAAGAGTTGCTGGGAGTCGGTTTCCCCGTTGTTAGCTAAAAGCCATTCTTCCGTGATAAAAGCCACCGGTTCCGGGGGCAAATGGAACCGAATGCACGTGGCCTCCTCCCCCACTGGCTTCCGCTATTATGGGATCACTAGCGTTTCTTCTGGTGCATCTGAGGGGCTGTTCCCACAGACCCTCTTTTATCCTGACTCACAAGGTCTCAGATGTCAATCAGGTTGGGGTGATGCAATCCCTCCCTCAAACAGCCCACTTTGCCTGAGGGCTTCCACGTAGCACAGTGTGGTGAACTATGTGCCTGTCTGGACACGCCCCCTGCTGACTGCTCCTGTGGCTCCTCCCACAGGCCCCTGTATAAAGGCGATCTGAGGCCTGACGCTCGGCCTCAGTGTCCAGGACATAGTATGATGGACACTCACTCCTGGTTCCTTCTTCCAGTCAATAAAAGCCGATATCTCGCCTTACGTCTCAGTGTGAGTTATTGATGGTGCATCACACAGTATTGTAATACACAAGTTCATCTTCAAGAGACAATGGCCGTGTCCCGTAGCTTTATATCGCCAGGGAACGAGACATTCCGCACATCCCTCTCTCATTTCCTGGGTCTCCTGACCCAAATCAATAGTGATCTTGCGATTCTTACAAAGGAGGGGGCTACCCCGCACCCTTCGGCCCCTCAGAGCTGTGGTACATTAATAACAGGAGTAAATGCCTGAAGACATCCACCTCCTGCTAGCAGACAAAGACTTCAGAGACCCACGCAGGGTGGCTGCCTGCGCGGGCGTGCTCTGCCAAACAAAATGCCAGAACCACCATTGAAATTAGTGCCCAACCCTCCCACACCCCAGCAGCAGAGCGCATAACACCCTCACCAAGGGACGGCACCACTTCTGAGTCTTGGTGTTTTTATCATCAAAGGTGGGGTTCCGGGGCTCGCCGCTGCCGGCTGTCATGCTCGTTCCAGGGAAACACCAGGACCAGCCGTCGCTGATGACTATGGCGGCTGGTCACCGTGATAGCTTCCCCTACGTTTGGGACAAGCATTCCAGGCGTAGATTCCTGGTGGACACGGGGGCAGAAATCAGTGTTCTACCCCCCTCGAGCCATGATACTCGAACTAGAAGAACAGGACTGGAACTTACAACAGCCAGCAGCAGCACCATCCGCACCTTTGGCACAAGAGCCAGCTCCTTGCAGCTCGGTTCCAGCCACTTTACATGGACATTAATGCTGGCCGCAGTATCACAGCCATTGCTGGGTGGGGACTTCCTCCGCGCGCACTGCCTGCTGATGGATTTGGAGGGACAATGATTGGTCGATGCGTAGTTCCAGACCTTCTCCCTCGGTGAGGCCAGGTTACCGGCCCCATACCTGGACTCCGTCACGTATTCCGACAATGAGTTCGCCAGAGTGTTATCGGAGTTCCCATCTATGATCACACTGCAGTTTTCCTCAACAGACCCTAAGCATGGCGTGATGCACCACATCCCCACACAGGGACCTCCCCTCCATGCCCGGGCCTGCAGGCTGTCGCCCAACAAGCTCTGCCTCGTGAAAGAGGAATTCAAGAAGATGGAGGAGATGGGGATTGTGCGACGTTCCGACAGCCTATAGGCCTCACCACTCCATATGGTGCCCAAGTCCGCGGGAAGGTGGAGACCGTGCGGCGACTATAGGAGGCTGAATGATGCTACCATGTCTGATCGCTATCCGGTACCGCACATCCAGGACTTTACGGCCAACTTGCACGGGGTGCGCATCTTTTCAAAGATTGACCTGGTCCGAGGTATCATTAGATCCCAGTCCACCCAAAAGATGTACCCAAGACAGCCCTCATTACCCCTTTTGGCCTGTTCGAGTTCCTCAGGATGCCGTTCGGGCTCAAAAACGCGGCACCGACGTTCCAGCACCTGATGGACGCAGTAGGGTGAGATCTGGACTTTCCATTCATCTACCTGGTTGACATACTTATCGCCAGCCGCTCCCGCCAAGAACATCTAACACATTTACGCCTGCTCTGCCACCGCCTAAGCAACTACAGCCTGGCTATCAACCCCACCAAGTACCAGTTCGGCCTACCTGCCATCGACCTCGGGGCACTGGATCGACCGCCATGGAGCTGTGCCCCTGCCGGCAAAAGTTGGAGCCATCCGCCAATTTGCCAGACCCAGCACTATTCAAGGCCTGGAGGAATTTGTTGGGCTGGTTAACTTTTACCACCGTTTCCTGCCTTCAGCGGCCCGGATCTTGTGGCCCATTTTCAGCTTGATGTCCGGCAAGGTCAAAGAGGTCACCGGGACAGAGGAGGCGATGGTGGCTTTCAAACAAGCCAAGAACATACTAGCAAACGCCATGCTCCTGGTCCACCCCCAGGTCAACGTACCCACTGCCCTCACTGTGGATGCCTCTGAAGCAGCAGCTGACGGCGTGCTCGAGCAGCTCATCGAAGGCCAGTGGAAGCCCCTTGCTTTTTTCAGCCGGCACCTAAAGCCGGCACCCCGGAACTGAAGTACAGCGCTTTCGACAGGGAGCTGCTGGCCTTGTACCCTGCCATCCAGCACTTCAGGTATTTCCTGGAAGGGAGGGAGTTCACGGCCTTCACAGACCACAAGCCCCTCACTATTGCATTTGCCAAAGTGTCGGACCCGTGGTCGGGTTGCCAGCAACGCCACCTGTAGTACATCTCGGAATATACCACCACAATCAAGCACATCTCCGAGAAGAACAACGTGGTAGCCGACACGCTGTCACGCACCTCCGTCCAATCAGTGTACTCTCTGTCTCCGGGGGTGGATTATGCGGTGTTAGCTAAGGCACGACGACTAGACAGCAAGATGCCGGCCTATCGAACTGCAGTCTCAGGTCCCCGCTTCGAAGACATACCCATTGGGCCCAAAGGTAATGAGCTCCTTTGCGATGTGTCCACTGGGCAACCTCGGCCCATTGTCCTGACAGCTTGGACGCCTTGCATGGTTTAGCCCACCCTTCCATCCGGGCAACCATCCGGCTGATTGCAGACAGATTTGTGTGGCACGGCCTATGCAAGCAGGTCAGGTACTGGGCCAGGACATGCACACACTGTCAAACCTCCAAAATCCAGAGGCACGCGAGGGCCCCACTGCAACCTTTCCAGCTGACACATAGGAGGTTTGAACATGACCACGTGGATATCGTCGGCCCACTGCCGGTTTCGAGAGGAGCGAGATACCTGTTCACCATGGTGGGCAGGCTCACAAGGTGGCCAGAAGCTATCCCACTTGCTGACACGGCCACAGAGACATGCGCCAGAGCCACGATTACCACCTGGGTGGCACGGTTTGGACTCCCAGCCCATGTCACTTCAGACAGGGGTGTGCAGTTCACATCGGCTTTGTGATCTGCACTGGCACAACTCCTGGAACCCAGCTCCACTGAACGACTGCTTACCACACGCAGTCCAACGGCCTGGTGCAACGTTTCCACAGGCACTTGACATCAGCCCTGATGGCACTCCTCCGAGGGCCAGACTAGGTTGACGAACTGCCCTGGGTGCTGCTTGGCATCTGCACGGCACCCAAGAAGGACCTGGCCGCATCATCGGCCGAACTTGTTTACAGTGCCCTGCTCACAGTTCCCAATGAGTTTGTGCCAGCACCCCGTAGCCAGGAGGACACACCTACAGCAGTCCTAACTAAACTCCGGGGGCGGCTTGGAACACTTGCCCCAGTCCCGACGTCCCATCACGGAACAACACCCTCTTTCGTGCCCGAGGACCTACAACAGAGCGAGTATGTTTTCGTTTGCCGAGGCGTGCACAGACCACCCCCGCAGCGACCATACAAAGGACCCTGCAAGGTGGTGCGCCATAATGGGGCGACCTGCATTCTCAACATCGGTGGTCGTGAAGAGACTTTTATCATTGACCGTCTCAAACTGACGCATCTAGACCTTGAACGCCCGATTGCAGTGCCACCCCCACGACAACGAGGCTGGCCACCTAAAAGAACTGACGGTGTGCAGGCTGTGGACTCTGCGCCTCCTAGCGGCGTTTCTGGGGGCGGCGGCGGGGGGGTCTTATGGTGGCTCACCCACGCGGCAAGCGAACTGGCTCCAACAGTCGCGGGCAAGTCCCCAGCCAGTGGCAGCCGAGAGGGCTCTGAGTGCGGGGCCACCTTGGCCTGGAAGCCGACATCCCTTCCACCCCGCAAGGAGCAGGGGATGCTGGGAGCGGGCACTTAAGTGTGCGGATTGAAACAGTAAACAGTTCAACCAGACCCTGCTCGACTCAGTGTGTTGCTTTTACTCAGTGGGGGTCAGCGCGACTACACCATGCCTGTTTTGGCCCTTCAGTCATAGGAGAATAGAAAATACTGTAATTACTCAGTAGGTTGGGCTGCACAGGAAGAAATTGAGTTAACTCTGCAAGTCAATGACATTTTAAAAGAGCTAACTAAATTTAGAAATACAAATTTTTTCAGGATAGAGACAATGGGCAGAGAGGTGGAAAGAATAAAAAGGATGCTGTGTATTGTTTTATTATTGTAACATATTGCAATACAGTGAAAAGCTTTTGTTTTACGTGCTCTCTAGACAAGTCATCCTTGCATCCTTTATGTAGTCCTGTGTAGGTCTTTAGTTTAGTGTAGCTTTCTCTTTTTTTTTTACGTAGTTCAGTCTAGTTTTTGTACACCATGGTCCTGAAAAACGTTGTCTCATTTTTACTATGTACTGTACATAGCAGTTATGGTAGAAATGACAATAAAAGTGACTTGACTTAAGAAGGTAAAAAGAAAACAGAATATAGTGTTGCAGCTACAAATAAATAAAGTGCAAGGGCCAAAGTGTGGTTGATTGGGAGGTTAGGAGGTTGTCTTTAGCATATGAGAGATCACTTGAAAAGTCTGATGACATTGAGATAGCTGTCTTCTAGTCTGGTGGGTCATCCTCTCAGGCTTTTGTATCTTCTGCCTGTTTGGAGAGGGGAGAAAAGAGAATGGTTGGAGTGGGAGGGGTCCTTAATTATTTTTGTTGTTTTTTTAGAGGTAGCTGGAAGTGTAAACAGGAGGTTGGTTTGCATTCTTTGCTGTAATTTCTTGAAATATTGGGCAGAGCATTTGCCATTGCAAGCTGTGGTGTAATCATATAGAATGCTTTGTATTAATAAATATCAAGAACATAAGCCACAAGAAATTATGGCTGAAGTTATATTGAATCAAACAGAATTTTATAAGCCATTTTATAGCATAATATACTATTTGAATAAGAGTTGCTGTTCTTCAAGGCTGTCTGGGTTTAACTAGAGCAGAATAGGAAAGACAAAGGCCTCAGAATGCTATATAAATTTAAAATTACTGCTGCTAATAAGTCAATTAAGGAACACTTACCAAATATTCTTTGAAACCCTATATACAGTCAAATTTATCAGAGAAGTGCATTTTATTTTTTTCCTGTCTGTCTACATTGTTACCATAATTGACTTTATTTTCTAGGTACTATCAGCAGCTGCTGCAGCAGGTGTATCAGTAGCTTTTGGTGCCCCCATTGGAGGAGTTTTATTTAGCCTCGAAGAGGTAAGAGATTTTGTCAGTACATCATTGTAGGAAATGGGTCACCAAAGTCATTCATCAGTAAATAACCTCTTAAAGTCAAGCACGTCATATTTGTCCCAAAATTAGTACATGATTCAACAATATTACCACTGAATGTTTCCCTGACACCAGGAATCACTGTGAATAATACAAAATACTTCAATACAATTTGTTTCTGCAACTGAGCTATGCTCTTGTTTCCATTTCATATTAAATATATCTTTGGTGACAAGCTGGTGAATCAATATATATTTCTTTGCTATTTCACTACATTTTAATGTACAAAGAAAACTGAATTATTTTAGTAATATTCACTGCAATTTTCCAAATGCAATCATTAAAAATGTCTCCATATCTTTACAAATATATAATTTTACAGTGTATTAACTTTGTGAATAATTTGCTAATTCCAGAGTTCATCACATTTCACTTTTCAGTATTGGGTTAGCTTCTATAGTTATTTCCAGGTAATTGTAAGTTCAAGATTGTTTAATGTCATTTCCAGTATACAAGTGCAGAGTGGAATGACATAATTGTTACTCCAGATCCAACATAGCACAAAAAGAAACAAAAGATTAAGAACACAGATTGGCAGATGGAGTTTAATGCGGACAAATGTGAGGTATTGCACTTCTGAAGGTCAAACCAAGGTAGAACATACAAGGAAAATGGTAGGACACTGAGGAGTGCAGTAGAACAGAAGGATCTGGGATAACAGATACATAATTCCATAAAAGTGGCTTCACAAGTAGATAGGGTTGTAAAGAGAGCTTTTGGTACATTGGCCTTTATAAATCAAAGTATTGAGTATAAGAGTTGGAATGTAATGGTGAGGTTGTATAAGACATTGGTGAGACTGAATTTGGAGTATTGTGTGCAGTTTTGGTCACCTAATTACAGGAAGGATATTAATAAGGTTGAAAGGGTGCAGAGAAGGTTTACAAGGATGTTGCCGGGACTTGAGAAACTGAGTTACAGAGAAAGGTTGAATAGGTTAGGACTTTATTCCCTGGAGCGTAGAAGAATGAGGGAAGATTTGATAGAGGTGTATAAAATTATGATGAGTATAGATAGAGTGAATACAAGCAGGCTTTTTCCACTGAGGCTAGGGGAGAAAAAAAAAACAGAGGTCATGGGTTAAGGATGAAGGGGGAAAAGTTTAAAGGGAACATTGGGAGGGGTCTTCTTCACGCATAGAGTGGTGGGAATGTGGAATAAGCTGCCAGATGAAGTGGTGAATGTGGGCTTACTTTTGACATTGAAGAAAAACTTGGACAAGTATATGGATCAGAGGGGTTTGGAGGGTACAGGTCAGTGGGACTAGGCAGAAAAATGGTTCAGCACAGCCAAGAGGGGCCAAAAGGCCTTTTTCTGTGTTGTGATGTTCTATGGTTCTAACACAATAATAAACTCAATAAATATAAATATGCAAATTAACGTATGCACTGATTGTACGTATGTAAAGTGATGGTAGGTACAGGAGTGTCTGTACGTAAGGGTGACTCTGACAGGAAATGATAAAGCAGTAGTTGTTGAGGTAAGGTGTGTGTGTTAGTGGGTGGAGGTATTGATCAGCTTTACTGCTGGGGAAAATAGGCACAATTTAAACATGTTTATTTTTATAAACAACTTAGAGAAAGCAAGGTAAAATATTGTTGCTTTGGGAATAAGTTAGTAATTTTTTTGAAAAATGTTGATTACTGTGATGCTAGTAATGCTGCTGTAATCTTTTTGGATTACAGGAATGCTTTCTTAAGAACATAACTGATTGCTGCGTTCTGCTGTTAGATAGTCCAGACATTTCCATTTAACAGCACAATAACTTGCACTTGTGTAAAGTATGCTTCTTTCTGGACATTTTAGTAATGCTTTTAAATGGGACAAATTCATTGAATTATGAATATTACATTTTCTGTATTAGAAATGTTAAAACCCAACTTTTGATAGATGAATTGATGACTGAATCTTCCATCTCATTTTCTTTATTTTCTTAAATTCATCTTGGACAAGTAATCCTCTGATATATTGTAGTGGGAAACTCTTTGTGAGATTTATACAGGTCAAAACACTCTAGTTCAGGCACCCTTGGGACCTAACTGGTGCCAGATTACAAAAAATCCAGACTGCAGAAGTTGCTTTCTGATCACCTTCCTCTGAGCAGGAGAACTGATTTTGTTTAGTATAGACACTCCCAGGTCACGTACATGATCGTTTCCCTAAATAGGAAACACTGAAGGTAGATGTTGCTCTGGTAGACTAATTAGCTACAGATTAGTACAGATCTTAGTTGATTTTGGATGATAAATAGAATTATTTGATTAGTATGGATTTGAATTACAGATTCCAATCTTGCTGGTGGACGGACTATAGAATGCTGGAACAGAGAGTTTCAAACTGCTACAGATTCTGTGAAATAAATTGGAGTAAATATTACTGTATTCTGGTATGTGCCAAAAAGATTTCCAACTTGACATTATGTATTTTATTTATATAGGTCAGCTATTACTTCCCTCTGAAGACTTTATGGAGGTCATTTTTTGCTGCTCTGGTTGCAGCCTTCACATTACGGTCAATAAATCCATTTCGTAATAGTCGCCTTGTGCTCTTCTTCGTAGAATTCCACAGTCCTTGGCATTTGTTGGAATTATTCCCGTTTGTTCTTTTGGGAATCTTTGGAGGACTGTGGGGAGCTTTTTTTATACGTGCTAATATTGCCTGGTGCAAAAAGCGCAAGACCACCATCTTGGGGAAGTACCCAGTTCTCGAGGTCCTTGTTGTGACAGCCATCACAGGTATTATAGCTTTTCCTAATGAATATACCAGAATGAGTACCAGTGGGCTCATTTCAGAATTATTCAATGACTGTGGACTTCTGGACTCTTCGCCACTATGTGACTATATTAATGATGCCAACAGTACCAAAACACTCGATGACTTACCAGATCGTGCTGCAGGTAAAGGTGTCTACATGACGATATGGCAGCTGGCTCTCGCATTGGTGTTTAAAATCTTCATCACAATATTCACATTTGGTATGAAGGTAAGGAGACCATTATTACAATACTTTTTAAAATACTGTGAAAGTAGTGGTGTGCAGGTTAGCTTCCTTCCTATCTTTTGAAAATATATAATTGTGTATAGCAGATCATGTACAGAATAACATGAATGATGGAAAGGATTTTGACTGCATTCAGTCAGTGTACTGAATAAGTACTAAATTAGTGTTAATTCAGGATCATTGCACAAACTCATCTTGCTGTAACCTTCAGCTATATCAGTGCAATTTTGGCAAGAATTACTGGGCAGCAAACACATGAGCTTTACTAGATATTTCTTGCCTCTTGCTATTACTATTTTCCAGTTTATGGGAGTTCAATCTGCTTAACAAATAAGTGACGCAGACCTCTTTCTGGGATGGATCATTAAATCAAGACAGTTTTTTAGTGATCAATCAGATCCCAAGGATCGCATGGTGTTATTTGCGAAAGAGAAGGAAAGTTTTTCAGGTGTCTATTCCAATACCCCTCCCTCAAAAAACACTTGAAATTATCCCAGTCATATTGTTTGTAGAACCCATTCTTTATGCCAGTTAACCACAACTGTAAATTTCTCCATTTTATTGATGCCCACTAGTTCAGTGATACATCTGTAGATTGTGCTTCCTAACACATATTACCCATGTATGGTCACAAGTGTGATAAGGCAACAAAAGCCCATAGGTTAGCATAACTCAAAACTCTTTCTAAATGTTTAGTAAAATTAAACAACAATTGCTGCTGAGAGTGTGAATTACAGATACAGCTGAAACATACAGAAAATAATGTGATCTATTCCCATTTCAGAGGGCTTTTTCCACCTTGGGAAATCGGTTGCTGCATTTAATGTATTCACCTTTGGAATAGATACATTTATATATGTGGTATGGCAAAGCCACTCCTTTTTTTTTTGTTAAATTAAGCTGTCCATGCGTAGAATCCATTAAGGACAGAAGCTGTGGCAGAAAGCAAAGAAGGTTAACGGTAAATTCGGGTTACAAATGTGACTGACTATCTTAGAGATTTCAGGCTTCAGTGACTCTGTTATCATCACTTGCTTTGAGTTGATGGAAAGGTTGCTGCCTCCAGCTGGAAATTTGCTGTGGCATTGCAAAATTAGTTTTAATAGGCAAATGAGTCTGAAACTGTGGCAGCTGGAGCCTTTGTTAATTCTGTATATCCTGAATTCTTATCTAATACTTGTGCAGGTTCCTTCAGGACTTTTTATACCAAGTATGGCAGTTGGTGCTATAACTGGAAGACTTCTGGGAGTGGGAATGGAGCAACTGGCCTACTATCACCATGACTGGGTCATCTTTAAAGGCTGGTGTAGTCCTGGAGCTGACTGCATCACTCCTGGATTGTATGCCATGGTTGGTGCTGCTGCATGTCTAGGTAAAAAAAAAGTTTTTAAGTTATTATTTTGTGGGTACGTAATAACATTTCTTCTCCAAACTTGATGCACTGACATTCCCCAGTAGAAAGGCTGATTTTTCCTTTACTGTTAAGTAAGTAAAAACAAGTAGTTGTTTCAACTCCTTGGCAAAACATCTCAGCTATTATTTATTACTTCTGACTTGCATGTTGTACATGTCTAGTTATTCTGTTCAATTTGCTTAATAGTGAAATAATTTCCCTTGGTATTACTGTGATAGAATTTGTAGAAATTCAAATAATGGCTTAATTTTGGATTATTGTAACAAATCATGCATGGAAGATAATTTCAAAACACCACTCTTAAACTAGGTTTAGTTTCAGAATTCATAAAAACTATATTGATAGAAATGAAAGAACAGCAACACAGACTTAAGCAATATGAAAGCAATTATTTTCTAACTGCAATTAGAGACAAAGCCAGATTGCCATAATCTTTCACACTATAGTAAGCTATTTTAGTTGTGATCAGCACTTAATCGTCTTTCTCACTCACCGACAATAAATTTTACTAAGTTGTTGGTTTGGTGCTTAGCTTACACTGCCAGTTCAGTTTCCATAGTGAAAGATCCATTGGTGGATGTTGTGTATTTTCTACATGAACTTTTCATAATCTGTAAGTAAAATATCAATGCTGCCTAATGACTGGGATCATCTGGCTATCTGCAAATAATTATATGCTCTGTTTAAAAATACAGACTTGATAGTTTTTCAGTCGTACATCCATAAATGGTAGAAAATACTTGTAATAGAGCCCATGAAACCATTCAATCCTTGAAAGAAAAGGCAGTTTCTTAAAATATTTTGCATCCTGGACTGACCACACTGCCCCCATACTTGCTAAAATGTCCTGTCATTTCACACTGAACTGAATCTTTGATCTGAGTACGTTTCTGTAGAGTTACATGATGGAAGTGTCAATGATCCCAGCTTAAAAATTGTTCCAGATAGCACAGCTTTGAATGACCTTAGACTATGTATTTACTTGGGAAAGGACACTGGAGGTTGTCCGCAATTCATAATTTCCAAGCGTTCATGGTTTCAATATTTCCTTCCGAAATGTTCATTAGTTAATTGGGTGTCTCTTGAGTATCTGATTTTTGCTGATGCCAGACTTTCGGAGAGGCTTTACAGGCTGCATCAAGAAACTGGGCAATTGATTTGCATCTTGCCCAGTCCTAGCTTTGCATTTATCCAGCATACAAATGAATGTTTGTAAATTTGCTTCTACCACTATCTTACTTTTAATTTAAGGACTGCTGTACTCTTCAGAAAATGCTTTGGGAATTTATCACAGATAATCTGAATCTTATTTGATTTGTTATTGTAAAGCAGCTGAGCTTCTTTGGACCCTCACTAGAAAATCATTCAATTAAGTGACTTAAATAATCATTTGGAACTGAGATTCATAATTGTATAACTCAGAGATAGAGTAACATTAGTTCAGTTAAAGGTCTCAATGTACACTCCTAGTGGAACAAATTAGTTCTGTACGTGCCTGCGAAACAATGTGCAAACAAAAACTTCATGACAGAGTGTTTAGATATCAGAAGAGCCGTAGGACACTACAGCACAGAAACAGGCCCTTTGGCCCCTCTTGACTGAGCCGAACCATTTTTTTGCCTAGTCCCACTGACCTGCACCTGGATCATATCCCTCCATACAGCTCTCATCCATGTACCTGTCCAAGTTTTTCTTGAATGTTAAAAGTGAGCCTGCATTTACAACTTCATCTGGCAGCTCATTCCAAGCTCCCACCACTCTCTGTGTGAAGAAGACTCCCTAATGTTCCCTTTAAACTTTCCCCCTTCACCCTTAACCCATGTCCTCTGGTTTTTTTTTTCTCCTCTAACCTCATTAGGGAATTGTAAGTTCTGCACATGGTAATAATACAAATGTTTATTTGTTATAGTTTCTCTAATTGAATTTGTATCATCATAGATATGCTGAAGTTCTGAGCCAATTAATCACTTTTCTACTTTTCTCTATTTTATCTCTCTTCAACTGATCTGGTCCAACACACTATTCCTAATCAACATGTACAAACAAGCTGGATGAACTCAGCAGGTCGGGCAGCATCTGTTGAAATGAGCAGTCAACCTTTCAGGCCGAGACCCTTCGTCAGGACTGAAGAAGGAGGGGGCAGGGGCCCTATAAAGAAGGTGGGGGTAGGGTGGAAAGTGCCAGGTGAAAAACCAATCAGAGGAAAGATCAAGGGGTGCGGGAGGGGAAGCAGGGAGGGGATAGGCAGGAGATGTGAAGAAGGCTCCTGGTGCGGCCTCCTCTACATCAACGAGACCAGACGCAGATTGGGGGACCACTTCATTGAGCACCTCCGCTCCGTCCGCCACAACAGACAGGATCTCCCGGTTGCCACCCACTTCAACTCTGCTGCACATTCCCATTCGGATATGTCCATACATGGCCTCTTCTACTGCCATGATGAGGCCAAACTCAGGTTGGAGGAGCAACACCTCATATACCGTCTGGGTAGTCTCCAACCCCTTGGTACGAACATTGAATTCTCCAACTTCCAGTAATTCCCTCCCTCTCCCATCCCACTTTCACTCCACCTCCTCTTCTAGTTGCCTATCACCTGTTTTATGATTCTGACTTCTACTACCCATAGTGCTTTCCGCTTACATTCCTTCTTCACCTCTCCTGCCCATCCCCTCCCTGCTTCCCCTCCCCATCCCTTGATCTTTCCTCCGATTGGTTTTTCACCTGGCACCTTCCATCCTCCTCCCACTTTCTTTATAGGGCCCCTGCCCCCTCCTTCAGTCCTGACGAAGAGTCTCAGCCCGAAACGTTGACTGCTCGTTTCCATGGATACTGCCCGACCTGCTGAGTTCATCCAGCTTGCTTGTACGTGTTGATTTGACCACGGCATCTGCAGTGCACTTTGTGTGTACGCTATTCCTAACCTTTCTTGTCTGCAAAACAATTTTGTGCTTTGCCCTGAAGTTTGAAATGGTTAGCTTTAACAGGGGTCATTAAAATTATTGGCTCTTTTTAAAACTCTAAACAAAGTAGTTTTAAAAGAACATAATAAAATAATTAATTCCTCTTTGAATAATGGGGATAGAAGAAATTTATTCTGTAGAGGAGAAGACGATTCCATTCAGAGGGAGAAATAAAGCTGAGTGAAGAGAGAGACGCTTAAACATATGTTTTTTTTAAGCTCTCTACTCAGTCAAGATCCCAACTCCACAAAATGACAGGATATTTTGTTCCTGCAACTCCTGTAAAATCAATTAAAGTTGTGTTAATTTTCTGCCAGGCATTTAATAAAAAAACAAACTGTAGGTAAACAAGTTAAAAAATGAGGGGAAAAATATGAAGTTGGATAACTAGTACTAGCATTAATTGAAAGTGTTTATAAACTAAGTACAGAGATGATTGCTTTTGGAACACGTGCAAAGAGTTGTAAAATGGGGAAAATTGATTATTACAGGCAATTTTATTTTTAGTTTTAAATCATGTTATGGTGTATGTACTAATGTTATGGGTGACAATGATGCATTAGTTGTTTAAGCAGTCTATGAAATCATAGATTAATTGCTCAATATTGCTCAAGAGTACTGAATGTTCTGCTATGATTAATTTTTGAATTGCAAAGTAATGTAAACTTCTGGTAACTTGGGTTTATATAGAATAATTCCTGAAGAAAAATAAAGGGTGATAGTGACACAGATTGTAGGTGTATGATATGGAGTGTGTGTGTCTGAGGATCAATCACTAGATTATCTACCTATTCAGAAGATGATGTGTCAAATTTTCTATATTCCAAACTGGTGTAAAGAATGACCAGCAGTTGAGTTGATCAATCATACTGGTCATCTTGAATGGTTACTGTGTAGGAGGGAAAAAAGATCCTGAAATTGCCTGCTATGTATCCTGTTTAATCTCTCAAATCCTGTTTGTGCAGGTGGTGTGACCAGGATGACGGTATCATTAGTGGTTATCATGTTTGAACTAACGGGTGGACTTGAATATATTGTCCCATTAATGGCTGCCGTAATGACCAGTAAATGGGTGTCTGATGCAATTGGACGAGAGGGCATATATGAAGCACATATTCGACTGAATGGTTATCCATTCCTGGAGGCAAAGGAAGAATTTACTCATAAGACATTAGCAATGGATGTTATGAGACCTCGGCGTAATGACTCTCCTCTGACAAGTCTCACTCAGGATGGTATGAAGGTAGAAGATGTGGAGGCAATTATTAATGAAACAACCTATAGTGGATTCCCTGTAATAGTATCAAAAGAATCCCAGCGACTTGTCGGTTTTGTCCTGAGAAGAGACTTAATAATTTCAATTGGTGAGTATTTTGACTTATATGAAACAATATTTTTAAGATTAGAAGATGTGAGTATAAATGAAGTTTCTGATCAATGACCTTACTAATTTAAAGGGTCATTGAGACTTGAAACAGTATGTTCAGATGCTGCCTGACCTGAGTTTTTTCAGTATTCTATTTTATTTGAGATATCCATTGGGTGTATTTTTATAAAGGAAAATACATCACTTAGTCCTGTCCACTGACTCAAGAAATGGTGAATTCATGAGGACAGATGATATTTAATTCTAACTTCAACAAATTGATAAAGTTAACTAACAATTTATTGATAATTAATTGGGAATAATCTAATGATTAAATCTACGTATTGCCTAAGGTTTTATTTTGGAAACGTTGTACAATGTCTTTTAAACAATTATCAGGTGTTGATGAGGGACATCTTTTTAATACAGGTATGAGTGAGGCAATAACTTTATCTCATTGCTTTGGGTAATGCCATGGTGGAGTTCAAAGTACATATGTTATCATGTACAACCCTGAAATTAGTTTTCCATTACATTTGCATTATCAAACATGTTAAGACTGAGATACTTAGTGCTACATAGTTTATTCAAAGAGTCAATGGCCTAAAACTGTTTAATATATTTATAACAGATAAATGTTGAATGTTTTTTAAAATCATTTTTGCACTGCAAGCAGTACTAGTATCTTTTAAGTTTATGTAGAATAGTTCATGAAAGATATAAAGGCTGATTGTGCGCAAATTGTGGGATTTGCATTCTGTAATATTGATTATTGATGATTTGCTCAAAGTGCAATAGCCAAACTAACTTACAGTGTACTTCCAACCATTCTTATCACTTTAAATTATGATGTTTTGCACCATAATTCTATATTTTAAGGCCACTTGCATACACTTCAAAATTCATTGTTTAGGCTAATTTTCATTAAAAACAAGTTTTTGTCAATTGCGCTAAAATTCCAGAAGTATGAAATCCAGATGAATAAAAGTGCAGCTTATTATAGTTGTAAGTAAATTCTCTGCACCTTTTCATTTTTAGTCATTTAAATGTTTGCTGTTAAGTGAACTGAAAATATTTCTATATTCTGCACGCTATGAAATTAAAATGTTTCGATTCCCTTGACATCAGCTATCCATATGTTTATAATTGTAATTGGTACAGAAGGAACAAAAATGTTTAATATTTTAGTTGTACATCTGATTACAGAAAATGGAAGGAAACGACAAGATGGGGTTGTAAGCACCTCCAATATTTATTTCACTGAACACTCTCCTGTGCAACTTCCAAACAGCCCTGCTGCACTCAAACTTCGTGCCATACTAGATTTGAGTCCGTTTACAGTTACAGACCATACACCTATGGAAATAGTGGTTGACATATTCCGCAAACTGGGCTTAAGACAGTGTCTTGTTACCCACAATGGGTAAGTATTACAGTGTTTTATTTTTGTTTTATGACTATAGTTCAAAAATGGGGTGGTACAGTGGGTGGTGGTTAGCACAGTGCTTTACAGTGCCTGCGATCCAGCCACTACCTGTAAAGGGTTTGTATGTTCCCTCGTGACCACGTGAGCTTCCTCCTTGTGCTTAGATTTCCTCCTACAGTCGAAAGACACACCGGTTGGTAGGTTAATTGGTCATTGTAAATAATTTTGTAATTATTAAATTGGGGTGTCACTGGTTGATGTGGGTCGAAGGACCTATTCCACACTGTATCCCAATAAATAAAATCTATTTTCAAACTTAAGTAGTTACTTCAACTGTTGCTGTGAGTTTATAAAGTTACTTCAGCATATTAGCTCTCATTTTTAACCAGCATCTCCATCACTTGTTAATCAAGAGTGCTAAAAAAGTTTTTCATGTTTCTACCTAGAAAATAGATCCAAGCACTAAATCTGAGAAGACTATATGGTTTGCATGTGACTGTCAAGAATCCTAAATAAGTCCTTCATTCAGCTCTAATTGTAAACTCGTGCACACACCTATCATCTCATTGCAAAACAAGTAGCAATATAGCAATAAATGTTTTTGAATCACAATCTCTTGTGTTCTATGCACCATGGTGTAGAAATAGCCTGCAAAAACTGAGCATTTTGTCCAACGCTATCTCCCTCTCCCGATTCAAATCCCGTCTTTAATTGAAGGGAATCAAGGTGAAGTTACTAGTCTGAGGACTAGACTGAATTAGTCCCTTATAGTATATTCATTTAGATTAGGATTGAGTTGCGGTATTGCAGAAATCTTAATAATCCCTTAATGCAGCAACTCTAAAAAGATTAATAACATTAGCTGAGAATTTCATTGGCATCAATTATTTAAATGTATAATCTCACATAATTCACAAAATACAATAAATTTATTAATGAAGCAGACACTCAAACTTTTCCATAAGTTATTTTATAAATGGTGAGAGCCCTCTAGTATTAATGTTGTAATTTAACATTTAACTTGCTGATTAAAGCTGAACATGAGTAAAAACTAAACACATTGAGTGCTCGAGCCAATTTGAACTAAGTCTTTGAGTTAGTTGTTCAGTAGTGAGATCCTTGAATGCCCATACTGCCTTATACCTTCTCTCCTGTCACTTGGATTGGATGACCTTCAGCTGTCAGTAAAAGCCATTTGACTGCTTTTTGAAAGCCATTTGAAAGCAAGTGAAAACGCAGATGGCTGGAAAAACTGTCTAACAATATACAAACAATGAAAAGAAAAATATATTTGTAATAATGTTTTATGTTATCAAAATAGCTTATTTCTGACATATCAGTCAAAAATCAGGATCTTAAATCAAAATAAAGTCCCTAACCATAAGTTGACTATGATAGATTGAGAAACCACATTAAAATAGACAGTGTTTCAGAGATTGGTACACAATTTACTGAAAATGCATATTGCTTTAAGGTTGCCTTTATGAAAGAAAACAGAGAATATTCCAAAAACATTTGAAGTTCGGTCATGAATGAATGACGAGCTATAAATAATTTGGTAAAGTAAAAGGTATGAAGAAATAAATGAGACTGGAGGCTATTAAATCTCATAATCTTCTGAACCATAGCTCAAGGTTTTGGAAAGTGTTGCCTCTGGAGATAGTTGATGTACTAGTTGTCATCTTCCAAAGTTGTATGGACTCTAGAACTACTACAGATTAGAAGGGAGCAAGTATAACTTTACTACTTCAGACAGGAATTAGAGAAAGAATGGGAGGAATTGTGCTCAGGAGATGGTAGCAGGGCGTATAGTAAATAAAATAGGATTGGGAAGAGTCAACTTGGATTTACGATAGGAAGATCGTGCCTGACAAATCATTCTTTTTTGAAGTTGTAACTAATAGAATAGTGAAGGATAAAGTGTAATTGCTATTAAGCAAAATTTGTTAGTTGGATTGGGGAAATATAGTGCTGTGTTGAGAATTTGTTAACAGACTGAAAATGGAAAGAATAAAAAGATCATTTTGGGGTTTTAGTCTGTGGCTTGTGGACTGTTACGGATCAGTGCTGGGGTCCTATCTGCTCACAATCTATGTCAACAGTTTAGAAAAGAAGACCAACTGTACTCTATTGGCGTTTGCTGATGATGTCATGATGGATGTCTGTGTGGGTTTTGAGGATAGTGCAGAGGGGCTTCAATTGGCTATCGAGAGACCATGCGAATGGGCAAAAACATAAATGTAAAAATAAATGAGGTCGTCCATTTTGGTTAAAATCAGAAGAACTGAATGTTTTTCAAAGTGAACAATTAACAGGTGCTAGTGTTCAGAGGTACTTGGGTGTAAATCACTGAACATTAATATGCTTATTTTCTAATGAGCATTAGGGAAGCAAATGGTATGTTGATCTTTACTGTAAATATTTTAAATAAAAAAAGTAAAGACACCTCACTAATTATATACAGCCCTGGTGGGTGTGTACTTAAAATATTGTATGCTGGTCTGCTTTCCCTACCTTGGGAAAGAATACTTGTCATAGAAGGACTGCAGTGATACTTCATCAGACTGATTTTTGCGTGTTTTATAATGCTAGTTTTAAATGCAGCAGGACACAAAATGCTGGAGGAACTCGGCAAGTCAGATGGCATCTATGGAGGGGAATAAGCAGTCAAAGTTTTGCCTAAGATCCTTCATCAGGACTGGAAAGAGACAGAAGCCAGAATCAGGAGGTTAGGGGAGAGGAGGGAGGAGTACAAGCTGGTAGGAAATAGGTGAGACCAGATGAGGAAGAAGGTGGGGAAGTGGGAATGAAGTAGGAGTCTGGGGGGTGAAGAACAGGTGGAAGAGGTA
The DNA here is from genome assembly GCF_030144855.1 of Hypanus sabinus. Taxonomy (NCBI): domain Eukaryota; kingdom Metazoa; phylum Chordata; class Chondrichthyes; order Myliobatiformes; family Dasyatidae; genus Hypanus; species Hypanus sabinus. The sequence continues at coordinate 49,689,471 of NC_082713.1, forward strand.
AAGGACTGAAGAAGAAGGCATCTAATAAGGAGAGGAAAGGAAAGAAGGAAGAGAACCAGACAGGTGATGGGCAAGTGAGAAGAGAGAGTGAGAAAGAATAACCAGAATGGGAAATGGAAAAAGGAGGGACTAATTACTGGAAATTAGAAAATTGATATTCACTTCTCAGCTGAAATGTTGACTGTTTATACTCCATAGATGCTGCCTGACCTGCTGAGTTCATCCAGCAATTTTTTTGTCTCAAGATTTTCAGCATCTGAAGAATGTTACGTGCATAAATGCAGCAATTTATCATTTATTTTCAGGGACCAACACTAAATGCTTCTCTTCTATTGCAGGCGACTCCTAGGTATAATCACCAAAAAAGATATATTGAAGCATATTGCTCAGATGGCGAACCAAGACCCTGACTCCATTATGTTTAATTAAAATAAAGCTCTATTCATTCTAATAGATATTACAGAGAGAATATTTTTATTCATGGTAACATTCTATGACTGGTATTTGCATCTTACCTTAATCTCCTTATGAAGAGGGATAGCCATACCACAATAGGTGAACACCTGACTTTCAATTGCACTACGTGATCTATAGAAATTGTCTCTTAAGTTTTTCTTTGATCAGCACTGTGGAAGTATGTGGTGATTGAATGGAGAAATAGATTAAGTGTTTACTACTTCAGTTTCTTATTAAATGTGTTGTAGCAGTGGTACCATTAAGCACAAGGTTTATAAATTATTGGGCTTTGCCAGCAGATAACCAAAATGATGAATCTTTGGACCTTGAGATTAGAATACCTCAACTTTGGTATTGTAATGAAGTATGGATTTGACACCCTGTACTGTGAGATTAATGGAACCCATTTATCCCCTGAAATTTTCTTTAACACAAGTAATTTTAAGCTGTATTTAAAAGAATTCTGAGTAAATTAATTGTTCATTTTTGTTTCACCGTCCATCTCTTCCCAATACAAGGCGGAATAGATTATTCATGCCAGCAGCTATGTGGTATCCACATGTCATCTATCTTTACTCAACATAAATGTTTACATGACTACAAAATAGTATAGTATCAAGTTATATAGCTAAATTCTGATGAAATAATCATCTGGGTGTTAGATGAATACATGGAAAATTTCTCAAATAATTTTCATTAAAATAGATAACTCTACTTGTTCTAGGGGGCTGATTTGTGTGTGAAAAATGCCACATTTCGACATAGATATTATAGGTTTTGTTTTGTTTGGAAGAAAGCAGCACTTTCCTTTGCTGTGTAACTCATGGAGTGGGTTATCACATGTACATTTTCTGTTTTACCCAAAGTGATGCTCTACTAAGTATATGTGAAATGTGATAGTTCATCATTGAGCCAGATCTCAGTGATGTCTTTTGCAGGTCAATCCATTTTTATTTATTTGAAGCCAATTTGTATGGGTGTTATGACATGGACTTTGTACACATGTAAGTTATTTCTGACATATTAAGAATGCACATTGCCTCTGGACATTCCAATTGTATGGAAAGTATGGTTATAAACTCATGTCTGCAAATTGGTTGACATCTGTAAAGGCACTATAACAGCCTGTGGCTGGCTTTATCCTGCAATAGTGTAGCTGAGAGCTTTTATTAAACTGGTAGAAATTAAGGATATTTTCCATCCATCTTATATTGAACAGAGCTTTGTCAATATCCTTGTATCTGCCAGATCTCTAGTCATTTCTTCACGTATCAATTTATCAAATTTGATGGAAATAGATGTTTTCAGAATGATTGATAAAAAATTTAACAAGTTTTAATACAAAAAATAATGTTATGTTTTCTTCTAGATATAACTACTTCAGTGTCATAATTTTTGCATAATTCTGGTCTTAGGTGCTTTATTATGAGAATGAATTCTGAAATAAATCTTGTCTCTTGCACGTCACTGTGAAGCACAATGGACAGATCTGGTTATGGTGCTGAGTTCATACCCAGAGTATCTTCAAATGCAATGAATTATAAATCAATCATCTATGCATCTGCTGGTGTGATCTTCTCTTTGTTTCTCAGTAGGGCAGCTGAAACCCAAGCTCTTTGTGTTATAATCAAACATTGAAATACTTATACTACTAAGCTGATAATGTCACTTTTCAATCTGGTTATCATTGGCAGTTACTTTTAAATATTTTCTATGTACAAATTACAAATTGAAGGAAGCTAGAAGTAAGATTGGGAAGATTTCTGAGGAATGTGGGAAGGGAGGACGCAAAGCAGAGTGTAAAGCAATCAGTCAAGATTTGGCATGAGTCCATAGAGTAAGACCATCCATGATTTGGCAGTAGTTGTTCAATTGTTACTTCAGAGGCCATCAAAACTTTTGGTGGATGAATTAGAAGTACTATTTTGCTGCAGTAAAGCTGACCAAAGTTTAGCTTGGCATGTGTTCCTGGGGATTCTAAATCGTAAGAAGGTGAGAAGCCTCATACAAAAGTAGTTGGCTTAACTGAATGTTGTCACTGTACAGGTATAAATTTAAACCTGATACTGAAATTCCATGAAAAGAATATTTTACATAAGAAACAAGTTGCAAATGGAGATTATTTTTCTCCATTGTAATGCGAGTCTAAATCTCCCTGAACCTTGAAGTGTTCGGTTTTGTACAATGATAGTACTTCTTTGCCAGCATTCATGCTTCATGGATTCCATCCCCATTCTAGAGGTTCAAGATAGACCTTGTCTGGAATTTCAGTGCCAATAGTGTGGGAATTCAATGCTATTGTAGAGCTCATCATTTGGATGAGGCATTAGACCGAGGCTTAGTCTGTTGTGCAATATTTACATCTGAAGAAGAGCTGCTGTCCTGGCCAAAATTGTCCAACTAAAAATCTGTGGAAATGATTTTCAAGCTATTAACCTATTGCTGTTATGCTTCCTGACTTTGCTAAGATTGGTTGGTATCTTTAAACAATAATTTTATTTAAATCCTCATTGCAACACATGTCCGGATGTTTAAAGTCACAATATAAAGCACACTTTCCTTTAAATCTGCAATCTAGTTTCTTAGCAGGAATTTACCCATCACTAATTTAGGTGTCTAACTAGACCTTGAATCCCCAATCCTTGCAACAGGAGTCTTGTTTCTGGTCTATATGCATCTCTAGCTCAGTAAGTCAATAATTCAACAGGTAGAAAAAAACATTTGACTTTTGTGTATAACTTATTCACATCTAACTAATTGAAATGACCTAATGATTGTTCACTCTGTTTTGAATAGATTTTTACTCTGTGTACTCCTTACGGTTTAGATTATCTCACACGTATTCAAATTGGCAGTCACCATTGTAACCTTTGCCATTGTAAAACAATTTGGACAGAATTCTAGAGTTTAAATATACCTCCAATTACTCTTTGGTCAGCGAGATAATTAATGCATTCTGAAAGCCAAATTTGGTTTTTATTATGACAATTACATTTCAGAAAGCAAAAATAAATTCAATGTTTTGGTGGTAGGTGGTGGTATTTAGTTGTCTAGCCCAAATTAGTAAATTGTTTTTCAGCACCACAAGTTAACCCCAAAACTGGTAACAATGTACCATAGTTACTATATGCATCAATTGGAAATGGTCATATCACAATTTACCTTTTTATTTAATCTTAAATACATTGTAATGGATTGGCATTGCTGACCAATCTCAGAAGACTCGTATGATAATAGTTAACATTGGTCTACTGAAATAATTTATTATGTGTCATTTTCACCTTTTCAAATCAAATATGTAATTTCTTGTACTGAATGCATAACTGAATTAAAAAAATATTCTTCTACATTTTTAATGAGTACAGTTTATTCCAAATCTGGTACATTGAAACTGATACCTTGTATTGATACATCATCAGTAAAAGAGTACAGTATGTACAAAATACACAGGAACTGGTATAAACAGATGTTACGTGGGTGATGAGCAATTACCTTTAACACTGAAAAAGACATGCAGTTATAGTTTTCAAACAAAATGCAGTATTTATTTGATAAAATAGGAATCTTGGACATGCTAAAATAATTTTGAATCAATCTCAATTATTCCCTTCTCTGGAATGAAATAAAAATAAATTGCCAGAAGTACACAGTAGCATCAAATATTATCTGGGAGAAGAGGACCTACATTAAAATTAGGTCAGCATCTTTCTTTTGTCAAAACTGTAAGAAATTGGGCATGTAAGGTGTTGTCTGGCTGTAAATAAAGAAAAAATGAATACAGTAGAGGGAGAGATAGAGGTACAGGTCATTGTGGGAGAGAAAATAAGTTGAGGTGTGTGATACAATGGAAGACAAACTGCAGTGATTAAAAGACAATAAAGAGTAATGGTTTGAAATAACAGAAGTTAGCATAAGCTTTAAATGGCAATTTCAGAACTACTACCAGCTCATGGTATGAAATAGTGGAATGTAAAGTTTTGTCCTGAGGTTACTGAACTTAGCATTAGCTTTAAAATTGGAAGTTCCTGGGCCAAAAGATGAAATTATGTCTTCAAGCTTCCAATAGATCAGCACTGCAGTGCTGCCAGAGGCTAAACTGTGTGTGTGAGAGGAATTAAAATGAAAATCTTCTAGATCAGCCTCACCCAATCTGCCACCTTCCCCCTCACCTGGCTTCACCCATCACCTGCCAGTGTGTTCTCCTTCCCCTCCCCACAACTTCTTATTCTGTTTTTTTCCCTCTTCCAGCCCTGCTGAAGGCCTTGACCTGAAATATTGACTCTTTATTCCCCTCCATAGATGCTGCCTGATCTTCTGAGTCCCTCCAGCAGCTGCGGAATCTTTTGTGTTTATCACCTATTGTAAATTTGGTTTCCCTAAACTAATGGAGGTTGCATCATGAGCAGAGATTGCTAACTTGGTGGAAAATAAGTAAATTGCTTGTTCCCTTGGTTCAGCGGATGCTAAGGAAGAAGCAAGTCAAACGTTGCTTCTGCCATCCATTTATATGACTGTATTGTGGGAGGGGCCAGCTGATGAAGAACACTGTTTTAATATTCTGAAAAGAAAGAAGATACATTTGGTCATTGCAACAAGCTGAGAATATCTGAGATATGGAGGAAATAAGGTAAATGAGTTCTTGGAAGGATAGAAAGGTGGGAGGGAAGACTGGAGGGAAATCAGTTGTGGAATGACTTAGGTAGAAGTCATTAGGTAAAGACTTAAGTAAAACAAACAAAGGAATGGGGAGAGTGGACTAGAATGACATGGAAGCCAGTTGGAAATGTTGTTGGGCATGCATGTTTTTCAGTAGCCCATTTGCAGAAATTGGAAGATGAGTAGAAGAGTCAAAAGGGACCACGTGAAGGGGGATAAAAGCTTAAGTTAGAAGCAAGAATGTTGACATTTCCATTTAATGTATAAAGCAGGAAATCAAACAAACAGTTCAAAAGGCATCAGGGACTGGCTATGGTATTAGTGTATTTGTGTAAGAGAAAGTCTCGACTCCTGTAACACTTCTACAAATTTATTTATCAGTGCCAAAACTCTTTAACAGTGCAATTCTCTTAATCCATATCTTCGGCACCTTCCTGTGGTGTAGGGATGTTTTGAAGCATGGATTTTTTAACCTTCAAGCACAGACTGTGGCTCCACTTTCTACTTTTAGCAGATACTTTCCCCTGTTCTCCATTATCAACTGCTAATGAGTGACTTATTTGTTTGTGGGGAAATATCTCAATTTACCACACAAGTGCATCTGTATTTTGAGAGGGGAAGTTTAGGCATAGCAGGAGCTTTGGTACTTCCACAAAATCAGAGAAGAGTTCATTCAGTTTTTTGACTACTATAGCCGGAGCTCTATATACCAGCTGTGTGAAGTAGATAACAAAGATCTTTCTGAACTGAGCTATATTGGTCATTTAACACATTTTACTCAACTGAAAGTAAAATTCTTATAGACAATCCTCAAGTTAGCTCAAGTTTTGGACAAAAGACCAGTAAAACTGATTTTATGGTAGTTGTTTGATTCAATGAATTCATTTTGAACAAGTAGCTCTTTATAAAATGATATCTCATTCAATCTTACACATCCAGTTTAAAGGATCCAAAGTAGCTAGATACCTCATTATCATCCATCAACTCTCTGTCAGAGACAGTTACGAATATTTCATCACCAGCTTCTAATTCAAAAAGTCCTCCTTGGTAGATGGAATTCATACCATACTCAGCATTTGCTGCCCAACATTTTGTTCCTACGCTTTTCATGAGGAGGATCGGTGATGGGTAGGAAGTAGACATCTTGTATATACACTGCACAAGCAGTTGCTCATTGGGTTTTGCAGAATGGTCTTCATAATCAGCTGTGTCCTCATGCTTGTATCTGAAAAACGTCTGGGAATAAACATAATACCTGCCCATTTGACTGGCTCGCAATTTTCCATGATTGATTGTCATGTCGTGGATGTGTGATAACCCTTTTCCAATGCCCCATTTCACAAGGTGGCGGCATGATCTGTCCAGAAAGTCGGGTGAACCTGTTTAAGAAATAATAGTCTGGAAGCTGCAATTTCAAATGTGTTTCTTCTTTCTTGCTAAAGCCCAGCATAGCTCATCTTGATTAAATTACCAGAGTAATTAGAAATTACCTAGGGTTACCGATAGCCCTCAAGTTTTCTAAGCTCCATGTACCTATCCAGGAGTCTCTTTTTAAAAAAAAAACATTATTAATAGCAATTTATTAGCAACGGTAAATAAAAGTAAGGTATGGACAAGCAGAGTGGCCATTGTGTGAGCAGACCAGTGTTAGAATGGGGAGGCTTTGGTTCAATAGACTTAAGCAAGATAAATATCAGAATCAGACGTTAATTGCCAAGTACCTGTGCACATACAAGGAATTTACTTCCAGCAGATGTTGTCTCTCTGCTTATAACAGAGGGCTATCTGGTAAGTTTCATTTTTTGTCTGTTAGTACATAGTTAGAGCAGTGAGGATCACTCCAGGGACAGTGTTGAGCCCTCTGTCTGAGATGTGGGAATTCTGGGACACCAGTCTCCCAGGTAACCACATCTGCACCAGGCACACTGAGCTGCAGCTCCTCAGAGAACCTGTCGAGAAACTGGAGCTGCAGATCAATTACCTTCTACTCATGCCGGTAATTGAGGAAGTGATAGGTGGAAGCTACAGAGAAGTAGTCACCCCTAGGTTGCAAGGAGGCAGGTACATGGGTGACTGTCAGGAAATTGAAAGGAAATGGGTAGCCAGAGCAGAGTATCCCCCGTAGCCATTCCCCTGCTTTGGATACCGTTGGGGACAACAACCTACCAGGGGGAGCCATAGTGACTGGATCTCTGGTACTGTGTCTGGTGCAGAAGGGAAGGGGGAGAAGAGGACTGCAGTGGTGATAGGGGATACCATAGTTAGAGGAGTAGAAATAAGATTATGTGGATGAAGTAGAGACATGCGGATGGTATGTTGCCTCCCAGATGCCAGGTTCAGGGCCATCTTGGATCAGGTCCATGGCATTCTATATAACCATATAACAATTACAATATAACATTCTAAAGGGGGAGGGTGAGCAGACAGAAATCTTGGTACAGATTGGCACCAAAGACACAAGGAGGAGAATGGAAGAGGTCCTGTAGAGAGAATTCAGGGAGTGATGTAGAAAGTTGAAAAATGAGACGTCCAGTATATTAATCTCTGGATTGCTACCTGTGCCGTGCGCCAGTGAAGATAAGAATAGGATGAACTGCCAGATTAATGTATGGCTGAGGAACTGGGGCAGAGTTTCAGATTTCTGGATCATCGGGCTCTCTTCTGAGGAAGTTATGGGAAGTTAAGGGAAGGGGTTACACCTGAACGGAGGAGGGCCAACATCCTTGAGGACAGGTTTCCTAGAACTGCTCGGGATAGTTTAAACTATTTCATCAGGGGGATGGAAAACTGAGAATGGGGCAACTACTGTACAAGCAGGAGGCAGTGTGTAGTGACACTCTCAGGGAGGGCAGGCAGATGGTAGGGCAAAATTGCAGTCAGTGGGATGAGTTGCATTGTAATGGGGGACAAGATCAAAAAGGGTGACAAGTACAAAGCTTGACATACAAAAAAGCTAGATGAACTCAGCAGGTTGGGCAGCATCCATTGAAAGAAGCAGTCAACATTTCGGGCCGAAACCCTTCATCAGGACTAAAGGAGGGGGCAGGGGCCCTATAAAGAAGTTGGGGGGAGAGTGAAAAAATACAAAGCTTGTATGTGCCTGTCAGAATAAAAGGTAAAGATAACAAATGTAGGAAACCTTGGTTTTCAAGGAAGTGCATAGTAGGTATAGGCAGGTCGGAACAAATGAGGTTCTTATGGAGTGTAAGAAATGCAAGAGAAATGTAAGAAAGAAATCAAGAAAGCTAAAAGAAGGCATGAAGTTGCTCCAGCACTCAAGCTGAAGGAGAATACAAAGGGATTCTACACACATGTTAAGAGCAGAAGGACTGCTCTGGAAGATCAGAATGGTAATCCATGTGTGGAGCCAAAACAGATGGAGGAGATCTTAAATTTATTCTTTGCGTCTGTATTTACTCAGGAGATGGATACAGAGTGAGGCAAAGTGGCATTAACTTCATGGACCCTGTACAGATTAAAGAGGAGGAAGTGTTTTCTACCTAAATGACAGTCAGGGTGGATAAATTCCCAGGGACTGATAAGTGTTCCCTCGTACCCTACGGAGGCAAATGCAGAAATTGCCAAGAACCTAGAAGAGGTATTTAAATATTCCTTAACGACAAGGGCAGTACAGAGGACTGGAGGATAGCCAGTGTTGTTCCACTGTTTAAAAGAGAACAGAACACAGCTAAACAGAAAGCAGGAAATTATAGGCTAGTTAAGTCTGACATCAGTTAGAACATAGAACAATACAGCACAGTGCAGGCCATTTGGCCCACAATGTTCAGCTGATCCTTAAACCCTGCCTCCCATATAACCCCCCACCTTAAATTCCTCCATACACCTCTCTAGTAGTCTCTTAAACTTCACTGGTGTATCTGCCTCCACCACTGACTCAGGCAGTGCATTCCACGCACCAACCACTCTCTGAGTAGTAATCCTTCCTCTAATATCCCCCTTGAACTTTCCACCCCTTACCTTAAAGCCATGTCCTCTCGTATTGAGCAGAGGTGCCCTGGGGAAGAGGTGCTGGCTGTCCACTCTGTCTATTTCTCTTAATATCTTGCACACCTCTATCATGTCTCCTCTCATCCTCCTTCTCTCCAGAGAGTAAAGCCCCAGCTCCCTTAATCTCTGATCATAATCCATACTCTCTAAACCAGGCAGCATCCTGGTAAATCTCCTCTGTACCCTTTCCAATGCTTCCACGTCCTTCCTATAGTGAGGTGACCAGAACTGGACACAGTACTTGAAGTGTGGCCTAACCAGAGTTTTGTAGAGCTGCATCATTACATCACGTTTCTTAAACACTATCCCTCGACTTATGAAAGCTAACACCCCATAAGCTTTCTTAACTACCCTATCTACCTGTGAGGGAACTTTCAGGGATCTGTGGACATGTACCCCCAGATCCCTCTGCTCCTCCACACTACCAGGTATCCTGCCATTGACTTTATAATCTGCCTTGGAGTTTGTCCTTCCAAAGTGTACCACCTCACACTTCTCCGGGTTGAACTCCATCTGCTACTTCTGCATCCTATCGATGTCTCTCTGCAATCTTCGACAATCCTCTACACTATCCACAACACCACCAACCTTTGTGTCATCTGCAAACTTGCCAACCCACCCTTCTACCCCCACATCCAGGTAGGTAATAAAAATCATGAAAAGTAGAGGTCCCAGGACTGATCCTTGTGGGACACCACTAGTCACACCCTCCAATCCGAATGTACTCCCTCCACCATGACCTCTGCTGTCTGTTGTGAAAAAGATATTGGAAAGTTTTCTAAGAGACCGGAGATATAAGCATTTGGATAGGCAAGGTTAGTCAGCATGGCTTTGTGTGCATTAGATCATGTCTAACCAATCTTATAGCGTTTTTTTAGGAAGTTACAAGGAGAGTGGATGAGGACAAGGCAAAGAATGTTGTCTACATGGACATTAGAAGGGCATTTGACAAGGTCCTGCATGGGAGGTTGTTCAAGAAGGTCAGTCACTCGGCATTCAGGATGAGAGAGTAACTTGGATTAGACATCAGCTTCGTGGGGGAAGCCAGAAAGTGGTAGTAGAGTATTGCCTCACTGACTGAAGGCCTGTGGCCAGTGGTGTGCTACAGAGATCGGTGTCGGATCCTTTGTTGTTCGTCACCTATACCAAAGATCTGGATGCTAACATGGTTAATTGGATCAGCAGATTTGTGGATGACAGCAAGATTGTGGGTGGAATGGACAGCAAGCGAGGTTATCATGGCTTGCAGAGGGATCTGCATCAGCTGGAGAATGGGCTGAAAAGTGGGAGATGGAATTTAATGCAGAGAAGTGTGAGGTTTGTCATTTCAGTAGGACCAACCAGGTGCTACCTGGTTGTGGTAGAGTGTGGTAGAACAGAAGGATCTGAGAATACAGGTACATCATTCTTTGAAAGTTGCATCATAGGTAGATAGGGTCATTATGAAAGCTTTTGGCATATTGGCCTTCATAAATCAATGTATTAAGTACAGGAGATGGATGTTTTGCTGAAATTGTATAAGATATTGGTGAAACCTAATTTGGAGTATTGTGTACGTACACAACGCTGGAAGAACTCAGCAGGTCAGGCAGCATCAAGTTCTAGTCATGGGAAAGTTGTAATGAAGCTTGAAAGAGTACAGAGAAAATTTACAAGAATATTGCTGGGTCTGGAGGACCGGAGTTATAAGGACTGTATTCTTCAGAACGCAGAAGATCGAGAGGGGATTTGATAGAGGTATACAAAATTATGAGGGGTATAGATAGGGTAAATGCAAGCAGGCTAAGTATAGATAGGGTAAATGCAAGCGGGCTTTTTCCGCCGAGATTGGATGGGACTACAACCAGAGGTCATGGGTTAAGGGTGAAAGGTGAAAAATTTAAGGGGAACATGAGGAGAAACGTCTTCTCTCAGAGGATTGAGTGTGGAATGAACTGCCAGCATAAGTGATGTATGTGAGCTTGATTTCAATGTTTAAGAGAAGTTTGGATTGCTACGCGAATAGCAGAGGTATGGAGGCTATGGGTCCAGTGCAGGTCAATGGAAGTAGGCAGTTTAAATGTTTTCAGCATGGATTAGATGGGCTGAAGGGCCTGTTTCGTGGCTGTACCTCTATGAATCTCCAGGAATTAGATTTTGATATTTGAAAGCACACAGTATACAGAATAAGGTAGATGATCTTGTGCAGTTAGAGATCGACAGGTATGACATTGTGGACATCATAAAGTCATAGCAGAAAGAGGATTTTGGTTGGGAGTTTAACATCCAGGAATACACTTGTACTGAAAGGAAAAGCATGTAGGCATAGGGGGTGGTGTGGTTCTGTTGTTAAAAAAGTGAAATCAAATCCTTAGAAAGAGGTGGCATAGGATCGGAAGATATAGAATCATTGTGGGTAGAGTTAAAGAACTGCAAGTGCAAAAAGCCCTTGATGGCAGTTTTATACAGGCCTTCAAACAGTAGTTAGGATGTGGGCTACAAATTACAACAAGAGATAGAAAATACATGTTAAAAGGGAAATGTTACAATAATCACGGGGGATTTCAATTTGCAGGTAGATTGGGAAAATCAGGATGGTGTGGAATTGGATCCTGAGAGAGAGAATTTGCAGAGTGCCTATGGGATGGCTTTTTGGAGCAGCTTGTGCTTGATCTCACTAGGGGATCAACAATTATGGATTGGGCGTTGTGTAATGAACCAGATTTGATTAGGGAGTTTAAAGTAAAGGAATCTTTAAAAGGCAGTGATCATAATATGATAGATTTCATCCTGCAATTTAAGAGGGAGAAGCAAAGTCCGACGTATCAGCATTACAGTGGAGTAAAGGGAACTATAGAAGGATGAGAGAGGAGCTGCTAGGGATGACAGCACAGCAGCAATGGCTGGAACTTCTGGGAGCTATTCAGAAGGTACAGGATAGATACATCCCAAAGAAGATATATTCTATAGGCAGGATGACACAACCATGACTGACAAGAGAAGTCAAAGCCAACTTAAAAGCCAAAGAATGATGGGAAGTTGGAGCATTGGGAAGCTTTTGAAAAACAACAAAAGGCAACTAAAAAGTCATTAAGAAGGAAAAGGTGGAATATGAAGGCAAGCGAGCTAATACCAAGAGAATATCAAAAGTTTCTTCAGATACACTAAGTTATTATGCGAGAGGCGAGAGTAGATATTGGCTCACTGAAAAATGATGCTGGAGAGGTAGTAATGGGGTACAAGGAAATGGCAGATGAACAGAATAAGTATGTTACATCAGTCTTCACTGCGGAAGACACTAACAGTCAGTGACACTCTTGTGACGCAAGAGTGTCAAGAAGTGTGTGAAGTTGCCATTGCTTGGGAGAAGGTTCTTGTGAAGCTGAAAGGTCAGAAGATAGCTAAGTCACCTGGACCAGACAGTGTACATCCCTGGGTTCTGAAAGAGGTGGCTGAAGAGCTAGTGGAGGTATTAGTAATGATCTTTCAAGAATCAAAAGATTCTGGCATGGTTCCAGAGAAATGGAAAATTGCAAATGTCATTCCACTCTTCAAGAAGAGTGAGAAGCAGAAGAAAGAAAATTATAAGCCAGTTAGACTGACCTCAGTGGTTGGGAAGGTGATGCAGTTGATTGCTAAGGGTGTGATTTTGGGGTACTTGAAGCGCATGATGAAATAGGCTGTGGTCAGCATGGTTTCCTTAAGGAAAAATCTTGCCTGACAAAACTGTTGGAATTCTTTGAAGAAATAACAAGCAGGATAGACCAAGTTTGCAGATGATACAAAGACAGGTGGAGGGGTAGTTAATATTGAGGAAGTAGGGAGTCTGGAGAAAGACCTGAACAGGTTGGAAGAATGGACAAAGAAGTGGCAAATGGAATATAGTGTAGAGAAGTGTATTGAATGAACCCTATCAAATGTTGAAAGGCCTAGATAGAGTGGATGTGGAGAGGATGTTTCCTATAACGGGTGAGTCTACGATCAGTCGTCACAGCCTCAGAATAGGAGGACAACCATTTAAAATGGGGATTAGAAGGAATTTCTCTAGCCAGTTGGTGGTGAATCTGTGGAATTCATTACTATAGGTGGCTGTGGAGGCCAGATCTTTGCATGTATTTAAGGCAGAGGTTGATAGATTCCTGATAAGTTAGGGCGTGCAAGGTTACAGGGAGAAGGCAGAGGAATGGGGTTGAGAGCAAAGTGGATCGGCCATGATCAGATAGCAGAGCAGGCTCGATAGGCTGAATGGCCTTATTCTGTTTATATGTCTTAGGGTCTTGTGGTATTATAAACCATCACTGAAGTGCCATACTACTGCATCTCGAAAAGAGTTTCAGCGGTGATGCACTTCACTGGTATTTTTTGACATTTTATTCGTACTTATATTTATTAATCTTATAATGTGAGTATTGAGTGGCAAGGCCAATATTTATTGTTCACCCATTGTCAACAATAAGAAGTGAATCAAATCCTTGAACCATTGCAATTCTTATAGAACATAGAAACTCCTATAATGTCGTTAGGTGGGGTTCAGCAATAATTAAGCAAATATCAGTTATATTTCCAAATCAAGATGGTGTGCAGCCAACAAACGGACCAAAGAATATACTGTAGTTAATCTAGAAACCTGTACTACTGACCTTGCAGTGAACCAAATCTCACAGTGAGATGTGCAGAGGGACTCTGCATCGCTCTATTCTCCAACGGCACTGCAGACTTCACAATGTCTGGAGGTAGTTTGTCTATTAAATCTGTAGAGGAAAACAGTTGTGTAATTTATATGAATTTGTTGGAATGGAGATTGTCAATGCATATGGATGTGAAATAACTCACCTTTAATTATATGTTGCTTGCTAACTTCTTCTGATACCTGTAGTAATTTTATTGAAGAAAATGGTGAGACTAGGTCAATGCAAGCTAGATTTAATGTAAAACTGTATATTAAGTCCATATATATGTCAAAACTTTCTCCCCACCCCATCCTCACTTAATGCATCAACACAACAAACAATGTGCACCACAGTATATCATTTATAGAAGGTTTTCTAATAAGACGATTGAATTGTTCACTGGGCAGTGTGACTTTTGTATCAGCAAAACAATCTCCAAATAATGAACCACAAGTGAACATACTAAGAGCTAAATTTACATCTTCTGGTGATCTGATGCTGTGCCATCAAGCAGTACTCACAGCCAACGTGCAAACAAGTAACTGGATATGTAGAAGATCTAGCAAGTTTCGGGTAGTTATTCTTCTATCCCCCTGTTGTAATAATTTGTCCCGTTCTGATTTTATTTCCTCTTCGAAGTCTTTGAGAGTGTTTCTACCTCCAAAAGCTCCACTTTCCTATTTGAATCATTCCAGTTAGGTTTCCACAATGCCTCGATTCAGCCATATAGCAGCATTGGGTTCCAGAATTCTGCACAGGTACTGTTAAATGTTTAAATCCTGCAGATAACATCATTAGTTCGGTCTGCTGCTGAACTCTACATGGGAGTTTAACAGTGAAAGCCAGTCGTGCTGAGACCTTCCAATATTAGCAATACTGGATTCATGTTAGGAAGAAAGAGTTTTAGTTAACTTTTGTTTTTAAGTTTAATAATCTTAAAGCAATTAATTTTATTTTTTAAGCTGCCAGATAATTTAAAAATTTTAATTGCAAGTTTTACGTGAACATTTCGTAGGCGGGTCCTCTTCGCTCTGCTGCCGGAGCCGTGGGTGCTTATGGCAGTAAGACTGGCCTACTACACATGGATCAGATAAGTCCGGGTATGGGGGAGCCATGGGTGGTGATTTCAAGCACAAAAGATGGTGGGAAGAGATGGATAAGGGTACTAAACACTAACTTTTTCTAAAGAGATCCATCCCTCTGATGTTAGGGAAGGGGGAGCCTATTGCGTTCCAGTTTTGTACCTTCTTGAACTTTGAAGTTAAGTCAATACAAAAATTGCAGCTGGAACGTAATATGGCAGAAATCAGGGAGAAAAGAGATATTATGGTCTGTTTAATCACCTTGTTTGCAAGTAATCTAATTTTGTTAGCCAGCATCCAACAGGGATCTTTTCTGATCTGGTTGTCTATGTCTTCAGTCTCTTCAGTGATTAGCAGTTGAAGTTTCTCGGGATTATTTAAACACCACAGCTCCCGGGAAGCTGTCTGATTCTTACCCTAAAATACAAGAGACAATGGCTTTGTAAAGCAAGATGTACAAAAGGTGAGTAAGAATCGGTAATCATTTTAAACACTTAGATTTACAGTCACACAACCACAATTATATTAAATAGCAATGGCCATGTCCCAGTAAAATTCTGGCCATACTGACATTGATTTGGTGCTTTGCCATGATCACTAATCATTTGGTGTATAAACAGACGATGGAAATTCCTTTACAAATGTTCTGAATCTGTCAGAAATGTACCCCTTGACCCACGGTAATTCTGCTGACTGTAAAGTGTTGGCTCAAAGTTTAAAGTAAATTTATTATTAATACATACCTGTCACTATCTACAACCCTGTTATTGTTTTCTTGCAGGCATGTGGAATAAATTCAAGAAACACAGTGGAATCAATGAAAGAACACACCCAACAGGGCAGACAAACATGCAATGTGCAAAAGACAACAAGCTGTACAAATACAAAAGAGAGAAAACATGCAATAAATGTCATGAGTATGAGGTGAAAAGTTCTTGAGAGTGTGTCCACAGGTTGTGGGAATAGTTCAGTGATGAGATGGGTGAAGTTGTCCACTTTGGCACAAAAATCTGATGGTTGAGAGGTAGCACCTGTTCCTGATCATGGTGGTGCGGGTCCTGAGGCTCCTGTACATTCTTCCTGACGGCAGCAGCGAGAACAGAGCGTGCCCTGGATGCTGAGGGTTCTTCATTCCAATGCTGCACAGGCTCAATGGTGGAAAGAGCTTTCGCTATAATGGACTGAGCCATATCTACTACTTTTTGTAGGATTTTTCACTCAAGGGCATCGGTGTTTCCATACCAGGCCATAATGCAGCCATCACACATGTATAGAAGTTTGTCAAAGTTTTCAATATCATGCTGAGTCTTCGCAAACTTCTCAGGAAGTAGAGGTGCTGCCGTGCTTTCTTCAAATTTACACTGACAGCTTAGGTGTTGGCATGTGGCCTAGTGGATAAGGCATCGGTCTAGTGATCTGAACGTCACTGGTTCAAGCCTCAGCTGAGACAGCGTGTTGTGTCCTTGAGCAAGGCACTTAACAACACATTGCTCTGCGACGACACCAGTACCAAGCTGCTTGGGTCCTAGTGCCCTTCCCTCGGACAACATCGGTGGTGTAGAGCGGGGAAGGCTTGCAGCTTGGGCAACTGCCAGTCTTCCATACAACCCTGCCCAGGCCTGCGCCCTGGAAGGCGCAAATCCATGGTCTCACAAGACTAATGGATGCCTATTCTGATTCAGACACAGGAAAGATCCTCTGAAATGATAACACTGAGGAATTTAAAGTTGCTGACTCTCTCAACCTCTGATTCCCCAGTGAGGACTGGGTCAAGGACCTTTAGTTTCCTCCTCCTGAGGTCAATAATCAGCTCATTGGTTTTGCTGACATTAAGTGAGAAGTTGTTGTTATGTTATTACTCAGCCAGATTTTCCATCTCCCTGGTATATGCTGATTTGTCACCGCATTTGATTCAGCCAATGACAGCGGTGTTATCAGCAAACTTAAATATGGCATTGGAGCTGAGGGAGGTGAAGAATAGTAGACAAGATTCAGTAAGACAGGAAAGGAAAATGAGATTAAATTGCAAGGATCATTGCAGATTGTAACTATGCCTCTCTGCAGATGGCTACAAGGCTGTAAGCTCAGCTGCAACCCTATAAGCTGTTCAGTTTCTCCTATTCAAAAATAAATTTTGCATATTCAATTGTATGAATTCCTTTATCTAAAGCTGTACACCAATAGGTATTTAGTGTTTCATGTTAACATAACACACTTGTTTCAAAGTGAATATTTAATGAAGATGGTGGAGCTAGTTATAACTATAGAAGATGAGGGTGTTTCGATACCCATGCTTTGATCTGATGTCAATAGAATCCTAAAGCTGAGCGAGGAGAGGATAAAATGTCTCTCAACTGGAGGTCATATCCATCCAGTTTTGTTTACTTTATTATGGAATGGTTACTGGCAAAGAAAACAAAATGGATAGAGTTAAAGTTGTATGGGAAACAAAATACGATCGCTGCCATCACTGGCATGCTCCAATGATACTACCTGTGAGAACAATCTGGATCAGCAGAACAAACAGTTGAAAAGATGTATAGAATCTTTGACTTTATAAGTAAAGGTATACAATCCAGGCTCAGGAAACTATGCTTAGTTTTTACATCCAGACACTTCATTAAGTCTCAGCTAAATTATGTTGCCCAACTTTGGCAAAGCAATTTGTGGGAAGATGTCAAAGTTTCAGAGAGTGTACAGAGCGTTGGGCCACAGTGGCGGGTAGTGACGATCCCAACAATTGTGGCAAAAATAATTATTTGGACATGGAGTGAAAGTTGTGGAAAAATACTAACACCATTCATGTTCCTTTCAAGTCCCCAAACCCATTTTTACCATCAAGCAAAGAGTTCTGAAGTGCAGACAAAAATGTAAAGTTGGAAATACGACAACGAAACCGCCCCGCAAACATTCATGTGATGATAAGCAGATGATCTTCTCTGTCCTGTTAAATAAGATAAATACCAGGCAGGTCACTGGACTAGTTCTCCATTGCTTCATTGAACAGTAGCATGAATCCTTTTGTGTTTTCCTGGTAAGTGACTGGGCTCAGCATATTATCTCATTTAAAAGACAGACCCTCCAAGTACTCTGCAACAGGACATAAACATATATGCTTCCAGCTCAGAAAAAAAAACAAAATTTTCTCCTTAGTAAAGACATGATAAAGGGTAGATCTAAAGATATATTTAAGAGCATTAATGTGTTTAACAGAGTAAGTACAGTTTCCAATGAAGAAAACAGATATAAAATTGTTAGCCAAATAAGCAGGGCACAGTGAAGAAGGATGTTAACATATAGAAAGCTTTGCCTGAAAGAACGCTGGAAGCAGGTGCAATAATATTAGTAAAGAGCACAGAGAGGAGATGTTTGGGGAAAGAACTTAGCACATGAGACAAAATATAAAAATGCTAGCAGGGCTTGGAGGGTCAGATGGTAGATGTAAAAAAAACAACAAAGTCAATGCAGTCAACACACACAACATGCTGGTGGAACACAGCAGGCCAGGCAGCATCTATAAGGAGAAGCGCTGTCGAAGGGTCTCGGCCCGAAACGTCGACAGTACTTCTCCTTATAGATGCTGCCTGGCCTGCTGTGTTCCTCCAGCATTTTGTGTGTGTTCTTTGAATTTCCAGCATCTGCAGATTTCCTTGTGTTTGCTCTTTAAGGTCAATGCAGTTTTGGGTCATTCTCGTTCCTCACTATATAACTTCATCCTGTCCTGGTGAGTATTTACAGCATCAGCAGGCAGTCTGAATCATCTCACCAAGGTCAACTTTTTGCTTTCTAATTGGATATTGCTACCACACACCCATTATCAAATGGCCTATTTCTGAAAAGGGCACTACAGTATAGTGCAGCGTAGATCTACACTAAGGTAACACCACAGTGTAAACATTCCACTCATACCTTGCAGTGACGGGAAAAGTTGATGGAAAAAAGCTGCGGTGGTATTTGTGAATTACATCAAGGAATGGACAGGCAAAAGTTTTGAAAAGCTTATTAGAACTTCTCAGACTAAAGACCAGGATTTCCCACGGCATACAGCACAACACACAATGATGATGATGAATACCAAGATGCTAATTTCACCTGTTCAGCACAAACTGGTTTTACAGCGGGTATTACCCATTTAATGAGAATCTCAGTTGATGTGATGATAATTAATGCTTACATTTTTTTAAAGCCAATATCTAAATCTACACAGAGATTTTATTTCAACAAAATGCTATATATTTATTAACAAAGCACACTTCTGCTTTATCTTGATTTAATTATTGTTACTTACAGCTGAGCAAATGATTCTCCAACTTTGAAAAAAGAAGTTTCCAGCTTCATGTCAGGGACAATTCACAATTTGGTGTTATGTGTGCATGCAGCAGCAAAAACGTGTTGTGCTGCTCGAGTAAGGCATCTCCAGTAGAAATAAAATTTACATGGCAGTATTTTGAAGTGCATAAGATTAATCCCACTGTCCATCTGTCAGATAATCTTATCATCACATTCTCCTCCTGAAGCTGTGTGCAAGCAAGTTGCAATGTTTCTTCCAAGGGGTGCACTTCAGAAGTGCTTGACTGGCTTTTTTGGAATGTTTTGAATGGAACACTAATGGTACTTCATAAATGCATGTCTAATATATTTTTTTAAAAACAAAATGTGCTTTAAATCAGTTTATAACTTATTACTTACAAAATAAAGCCAGAAAGGACTGATCAAGAAATCCACCATAAATGATTGACGTAGAAATTAGAACATATAAGTTCGCTATCTATTTTATGATGAGCTTACAAATATCACCAGTAACAGTATGGCTGTTATAGATGAATGTTAGGGCCCTCCATTGGTCAAGGACGACCATGAAGGAGACATCCTAGTTGTCTGCGTTGAAGTGGATATGCAAGCCAGGGCAGCATCCATGCAGCTGTCCCTCTCCATGCAGCTGAAAAATCCAAAGGAATGGCAGGGACAGGAATTTCCCATCAGCATTGAACTCAGTATAGGACTGCCTTAGGGACTCCAGCTCCAGATTTTTCCTTGGGGTTTCCTCTCAAAGCCTCAAGGCAGCAGAGGGTTGAGATCAGATGACTGCATTATTATCTTTAAATAACAATCAACCCAATGCAATCCTATTCCCCTCTCAATTTCAAACACAACTCTCCCCCAACCAACACCCCAGTAAAAAAATACCTGAATTGGAACCTGAGACAGTATCATTGATCTGTTCTTAATATTGAAATAGATCAATATTCTTTACAGGGAGCTGCCACTTGGTTGGTGCCAGTCCCTAGCAAATGCCAAAGTTTGAGGCAAATTAATAAATAAAATATTCTTTCAACACTCTCTTTCCACACTGTTGTACCATGGCACCTTGATTATATTCCTGCATTAATGTAATCTGGGGTAATATGTTAACAATTAAACTTCAAGACATAATGTCAAATCATGGGCCATCAGGGGAAAGGAATATTATGATATCATTGGTGATTAAATAACAAACTGCAACAAGTTATCTTTTTCATATCTTGATCTGTGGCCAGTGATATTCAGGGTATCTTGAAACAACTGATGTGTACTGTACTCAGTCCATACATCCAATTTTCAAGTGCTGCTGGACCATCTTCATACCATACGGTCCACACGCTATCCTAACAGTAATCATATATCTCCATTTGCCTTCAGATAACAATCAAAAGTAATATTTCTGTTGAATTTCCTTATTTCTGGGCTAACCGTTCACTGCCATCAACAGAGCTGCTATTGCATAATAACTCGGTGCAGACAGAGCTTTGTTGAAGAGTTTTTGGATGATAGGTGGAGGGGTTGGTAGTATTGAGGGAGTAGGGAGTCTGCAGAATGACTTAGACATTAGAAGAATGGGCAAAGAAGTGACAAGTGGAATATGGTATAGAGAAGTGTATGGTCATGCACTTTGGTAGAAGGAATAAAGATGAAAACTATTTTCTAACTGGAGAGAAAATTCAAGAATCAGAGGTACAAAGGGACTTGGGAGTCCTCGTGCAGGATTCTCTAAAGGTTAACTTGCAGGTGAGTCGGTGGTAAGGAAGGCAAATGCATTGTTCACGTTCATTTCCGAAGGACTAGATTATAAGAGCAAGGATGAGACTTGACAAGTCCTTTGTCAGACCACACTTGGGAGCACACTGAGCTCTTTTGAACCCCGTATCTAAGAAAGTATGTGCTGCATTGTAGAAGGTCCAGGGCAGATTCATGAGAAAGGTTTAACGTATGAGGAGCATTTGATGGCTCTGGGCCTATACTTGCTGGAGTTTAACAGAATAAGGGGGGGATCTCCTTGAAATCTATTGAACATTGAAGGGCCTCGATAGAGTAGACTTGGAGTGGTGGCTCCTATAGTGGGGGAGCCTCAGACCAGAAGGCAAAGAATAGATAGTTCTTTTAGAACACAGATGAGGAGGAATTTATTTAGCCAGAGGGGGGTGAATCTGTGGAATTCTTTGCCACAGATAGCTGTGAAGACCAAGACATTGAGTATATTTAAAGAAGCCGACAGGTTCTTGATTAGTATGGAGATCAAAGGTTATGAGGAGAATAGGGCTGAGAAGAAAAATAAATCAGCCATGATGGAATGGCAGAGAAGACTTAATCAGCCTAAAGGCCTAATTCTGCTCCTATGTCTTATGGTCTTCAAATGGACCTTCTATAGACATTAGACAATAGGTGCAGAAGTAGACTATTCAGCCCTTTGAGCCTGCACCGCCATTCTGAGATCATGGCTGATCATCTACTATCAATATCCAGTTCCTGCCTTGTCCCCATATCCCTTGATTTCCCTATCCATAAGATACCTATCTAGCTCCTTCTTGAAAGCATCCAGAGAATTGGCCTCCACTGCCTTCTGAGGCAGTGCATTCCACACCCCCACAACTCTCTGGGAGAAGAAGTTTTTCCTTAACTCTGTCCTAAATGACCTACCCCTTATTCTTAAACCATGCCTTCTGGTACTGGACTCTCCCAGCATCTGGAACATATTTCCTGCCTCTATCTTGTCCAATCCCTTAATAATCTTATATGTTGCAATCAGATCCCCTCTCAATCTCCTTAATTCCAGCGTGTACAAGCCCAGTCTCTCTAGCCTCTCTGCGTTAAACAGTCCGGACATCCCAGGAATTAACCTTGTGAATCTACGCTGCACTTCCTCTGCAGCCAGGATGTCCTTCATTAACCCTGGAGACCAAAACTGTACACAATACTCCAGGTGTGGTCTCACCAGGGCCCTGTACAAATGCAAAAGGATTTCCTTGCTCTTGTACTCAATTCCCTTTGTAATAAAGGCCAACATTCCATTAGCCTTCTTCACTGCCTGCTGCACTTGCTCATTCACCTTCAGTGACTGATGAACTCCTAGATCTCTTTGTACTTCTCCCTTACCTAACTCTACACCGCTCAGATAATAATCTGCTTTCCTGTTCTTACTCCCAAAGTGGATAACTTCACACTTATTCACATTAAACGTCATCTGCCAAGTATCTGCCCACTCACTCAGCCTATCCAAGTCACCCTGAATTCTCCTAACATCCTCATCACATGTCACACTGCCACCCAGCTTAGTATCATCAGCAAACTTGCTAATGTTATTCTCCATGCCTTCATCTAAATCGTTGATATAAATCGTAAACAGCTGTGATCCCAATACCAAGCCCTGTGGCACCCCACTAGTCACCACCTGCCATTCCGAGAAACACCCATTCACCGCTACCCTTTGCTTTCTATCTGCCAACCAGTTTTCTATCCATGTCAATGTCTTCCCCCCAATGCCATGAGCTCTGATTTTACCCACCAATCTCCTACGTGGGACCTTATCAAATGCCTTCTGAAAATCGAGGTACACTACATCCACTGGATCTCCCCCATCTAACTTCCTGGTTACATCCTTGAAAAACTCCAATAGATTAGTCAAGCATGATTTGCCCTTGGCAAATCCATTCTGGCTCTGCCCAATCCTATCACTGCTATCTAGATATGCCACTATTTCATCTTTAATAATGGACTCTAGCATCTTCCCCACTACTAATTTTAGGCTGACAGGATGATAGTTCTCTGTTTTCTCCCTCCCTCCTTTCTTAAAAAGTGGGATAACATTAGCCATTCTCCAATCCTCAGGAACTGATCCTGAATCTAAGGAACATTGAAAAATGATTACCAATGCATCTGCAATTTCCAGAGCCACCTCCTTTAGTACCCTAGGATGCAGACCATCTGGACCTGGGGATTTGTCAGCCTTCAGTCCCATCAGTCTACTCATCACCATTTCCCTCCTAATGTCAATCTGTTTCATTTCCTCTGTTACCCTATGTCCTCGGCCCATCCATACATCTGGGAGATTGATTGTGCCTTCCCTAGAGAAGACAGATCTAAAGTACTTATTAAATTCTTCTGCCATTTCTCTGTTTCCCATAACAATTTCACCCAATTCATTCTTCAAGGGCCCAACATTGTTCTTAACTATCTTCTTTCTCTTCACATACCTAAAAAAGCTTTTGCTATCCTCCTTTATATTCCTGGCTAGCTTGCGTTCGTACCTCATTTTTTCTTCCCATTTTGCCTTTTTAGTTAAGTTCTGTTGTTCCTTAAAAATTTCCCAATCATCTGTCTTCCCATTCACCTTAGCTCTGTCATACTTTTTTTTTAATGCTATGCAATCTCTGATTTCCTTTGTCAACCACTGTGGCCCCTTTCCCCCCTTTGAATCCTTCCTTCTCCGGGGGATGAACTGATTTTGCACCTTGTGCATTATTCCCAAGAATTATTCCCAACAGCCATTGCTGTTCCACTGTCTTTTCTGCTAGGATATCCGTCCAGTTAACTTTGGCCAGCTCCTCCCTCATGACTCCATAGTCTCCTTTGTTCAACTGCAACACTGACACCTCCGATCTGCCCTTATCCTTCTCAAATTGCAGATAAAAACTTAACATATTATGGTCACTACCTCCTAATGGTTCCTTTACTTCAAGATCACTTATCAAATCCTGTTCATTACACAACACTAAATCCAGAATAGCCTTGTCCCTGGTCGGCCCTGGTACAAGCTGTTCCCAGAATGCATCCCGTAGGCACTCTACAAACTCCCTATCCTGGGGTTCAGCACCAACCTGATTCTCCCAGTTCACCTGCAAGTTGAAATCCCCAATAACTACTGCGACATTACCTTTGTCACATGCCAATGTTAACTCCCTATTCAACTTGCACCCAATATCCATGCTTCTGTTTGGGGGCCTGCAGACAACCCCATTAGGGTCTTTTTGCCCTTACTGTTCCTCAGTTCTATCCACACAGACTCCACTTCTCCTGACTCTTCTACTTCTTCTGGTCTTTCTCCTGAGCTGCTGTCCCTTGCTTGAGGCTGAATTCATATGCTACAGAAAAATGCTGGAAAACATCATCAGGTCAAACAGCATTGATGAACAGGGAAACAACTGAACGTCTGCACATCAAGGTCCCTTCATCGGAATTGAGATAAAGACAAATAAATTAGACTAATTAGTGACAAAGATAGGATCAAGCAAAGGGTAAAGAAAGTGAATTTCTATGCAAGGGTGAAATAATGGAACAGGTAAGATAGGATTCTTTGTGTAATGTTTTGTGATATGACCATATAAGAAACGGAAAATAAAGAATGGCAGGCAAAATGGTCAGTTCCAATGCAAACAGAAAGAGCAAATTCACTGAAGATGGAGAATTCAGTAGAGACTCCTAGGACGAGCTGATGTTTCCTCACGATAGCCCTGGGACATGCTGTAAGAGTGCAGGAAGGAGCAGGAGTGCCACGCTCGATTAAAACAACAGCCAGCTCTTGCAGACTTAGCGCTGGGCACTGCCCAGCAATTTCCATTTTACCTCCCTCCACATTCACTATAACCCATCGCTCGCTTACTCATTTATGACGAAGGAATTCAGTCCAGAAACCTTGTCTCTCCTTCTGCAGATGCTGCCTAACCCGCTGGAGCTTTCCGGCAATTTGTTTTCATTTCTGATTTATTTTGATTTTCAGTGCATTGATCTACTCCGATCTAGTTTAAAGCAAGTGACAAAAATGCTTGTGCTCATTCATTTTACTGTGTTTTTCTGCCAGGAATGTGTTTAAAATGACACACCTTTCCAGCGCGGGCTTTCTGCCCTCCGGCTTTCCAATAAATAGGGCGAATCCATGGTGACCAAACTAAGTCGACTGAAGTCCAAACGGAAGTCCTTTTGCTCGTATACTGTGGGTGCGCCTTTCGTAATTAAAGCCACGAGCTTCTCAAGACCATCGTTTAAACTGTTTTGTTTACAAACACCGCTTACTGCGTTCAATCAAATCACTGCACCTGTCAAGTGCCAGTGGTGTCATTTTACTCTTCCTTTGCAGACTGAAATGTTGCAAAGCGTTTTTTTGTCTACTTCCCCCTGAGGACTTCTCGTAACTTTAAAAGGAAGCGTTTCTTCATGCGTTAAAAAGTGAATGGATGTGTTTGAAGTTCTGAGGGGGAAAAACAAATTGGTGGTCCATGGCCTCCGCTCCTGCCACAATGAAGCCACTCTCAGGTTAGAGGAGCAACACCTCATATTCTATGTGGGTAGTCTCCAACCTGATGGCATAAACATCGATTTCTCCCCGCGTCCTCACTCTTACTCCCTTCCCCCTTCCTTCTCCTCAGCTGCGCCGCTCCTCCTCCCCTTTCTCCCATAGTCCACTGTCCTCTGCTATAAGATTCCTTCTTCTTCAAACCTTTATGCTTTCCACCTATTGCCTCCTAGTTTCTCACTTCACCCTCACCCACCTACCTACCCCCTCAACTGGTATCACCTGTCACCTGCGAGCTTTTACCCCTCCCCTCCCCCACTCCACCTCCTTTATTCTGGCTTCTCTCTCCTTCCTTCTCAGTCTCCATGAAGTGTCCTGGCTCGAAACGTTTGACTGTTTATTCCCTTCGACTGGTGCTGCCCAACCTGCTCAGTTCCTCCAGCATCCTGAAGCCGGCAAATGCATATTACCCGCGGCATTTCGTACAACTCGCCCTCTTGCAAACTTTGTACACTGTCCAGTGTTTCGTTTTCACTTTCTCTGCGGACTTATGCTTGTTGTTTACCAGAATTCGCATTGGCACAATAAGTTGTAACTTCCTTTGCAAATAGCCGCTGATATATAAATAGCCCGTAACTTAGCCGGTAAATAAGCAGCGAAGCAGTAATGTAATTACTTTCTGTACATCTCGAAGTGAGAACACCTTCCGCAATCACTTCCCAAATCTCTCTTAGACCAGACTTTTAACAGAATTAAATACTTGTTAACATAAAACCGATTCGTTCTACCCAGGAGGCAGACTTTACCTGTGCGATTTCCTTTGTGAAATACAGAGACAATCCCGCAATCGCAACTGCTTGCAATAAAAACAAAACTAAGCCGCCGACCGCCGCTGCCAGAAACAGTTTGGAATTTACGGAGGTTCGAGGGCTCGGCGAAATCATCGGAGCCGCCGATTCCGAACTGCAAGATCGGGAGTATTGTCCAGCCATCGCATCACAAGGATTAATAAATTATGGTTATCCGCTTTACTGGAAGGAAATAAACTTAACAAAAAACTCCGCGATCTGTTGTGGGTGTGTCTAGATAGGAGGAGACACTCGGCTGCTGAAAATCACTGGCTGCAGAATTGAGCGGATTCCAGTCAACACGATGATTTTCATAAGGATCTCGACACCCGATCTGCCCTTTAAGTTTCGATTATTCTCATATTTTAAATTTAAGCATGGAAATTTACTTAGAATATAAACTGATCGGCGAACGACAAATAATTTACCCAAGACTGCCATCTTCCCAACAGTTGAAGAAGAATCTCAGTCTTATTTCAATTGCATTTCATTACGTCTTATATATTTGCAGCAAGTTATTACAATTGTTTGGCTTTTCAGAAAATTTCAGAACGCCGAAGTTGATTAGAACTCCTCCCCGAACGATCCCGATGCGAAAGGAGGAGTGTTGGGCATGGATGCAGCAAACCTGCCACTTTCTCGCCACCAGAAACTGCAAAGACCTCGTCCCTGAGAGAGGGAGGATTTTCGAAGATGGCCACCCCCGGGGACAACTTGAAAGACTGTCCAAGGGTAGAGAGCTTTGGCGAGCTGCTGACGGCAGGTTCAGTCGGGGCCGATGGGGAACAAACACGAGGAAATCTACAGATGCTGGAAATTCAAACAACATACATAAAATGCTGGTGGAACACAGCAGGCCAGGCAGCATCTATAGGGAGAAGCACTGTCAACGTTTCAGGCCGAGACCCTTCGTCAGGACTAACCGAAAGGAAAGATAATAAGAGATTTGAAAGTAGTGGACTTTCAAATCTTTCAAATCTCTTACTATCTTTCCTTTCAGTTAGTCCTGACGAAGGGTCTCGGCCTGAAAAGTCGACAGTGCTTCTCCTTATAGATGCTGCCTGGCCTGCTGTGTTCCACCAGCATTTTGTGTGTGTTGGCTGTAGAAGAAGGTTGATTGGAGTCCATAAGACTTAGAAAATTACAACGCAGTAACAGGCTCTTTGGCCCATCTAGTCCATGCTAAGCCAGTTGAACTACCTACTCCTAGCAACATGCACTGGGACCAAAGTCCTCAATACCCCTACCATCCATATACCGATCCAAATTTACTTAAATCCAAACATCCTTAAAGGCACCAACACAGGCTAAAGTGGTTAAAGTGTTAGGTAGAAAACCTTTCTTTTATCAGACCAGGTACAGAATTAAAATACTTGATAGACAACCGCCTGCCTATGGCAAACAATATTGGTCGCCATCTTACAGGAAAGGTGCGATTGCTTGTAGATGGTACAGAGTGGATTTGAGAGGATGTTACCTAAATTGGAACCTTATAGCCATTCCCCTTAGAAGAGGGATTGAAAACTAGAGGGCATAGATTTAAAGTAATTAGTTAATAAAATGGATTAGAATGGACTTGAAAAATTGCTTTTCCTAAAAGGGTGGTAAACATCTGAAACTTACTGTCTGATGGAGTGGCTGAGGCAGATTTCTCTTCACATTTAGATTGTTCTTGCCTGTGTGCTGGACCCATGTCCAACTCTCCTCCTGGGCTTGGGACCCTTTGCTGTCTCAGAGAGTGGTGGAGGTTCTTGCCTGTATTCTGAAGGAGTTGGAACTCGTCCAGCAAGGATCTACTGTTGGAAGGTGATATTAGACTGAATCCCTCTTTCTTCACTGGCAGGGAAGTGATGGGCCAAATGTCCTCTTTCTGTGTCACTAATTTAAGAAATAAATTTAAAAAGTAAAAATACCATTTTTCCATGAAGGATGTTTAGTTCATATGACAGTATCTATGTTATTTTTGATTCCAGATCTCTTCAAATTGAATTTGATTTCTCAAATATAGCTGGAATTTTAACTTGCACTTCCAGGATTTGAATGCTAGTTCGGTTATATTACCTCTACACAGACCCGGGTATTGTTCACTTTTCCTCTGTAGATTTTGTAATTGTTTTTATTTAATCATTGATGAGACAAAGCTGAGGAGGAATTTCTTTAGCCAGAGGGCTGTGGAGTCCAGGTCACTGGGTTATTTAAGGCAGAGGTTGATGGGCTCTTGATTAGTCAGGATGTGAAAGGTTATGAGGAGAGGCAGGAGATTAGAGTTGAGTGGGAAAATGGATCAGCCACGATAAAATGGTGGAGCAGACCCAATGGGCTAAATGACCTAATTTTGCTCCTACGTCTTATGGTGTTATGGTAGTGAATCTGTAGAGTTCATCGCCACAGACAGCTGTGGAGGCCAAGTCATTGGATATGTTTAAAGCGGATTTTAATAGGTTCTTGATTAATCAGAGCATCAAAGGTTACAGGAAGAAGGCAGGAGTATGGGGTTGAGAGGGTTAATAAATTAGCTGTGATAAAATGGCAGAACATACTTGATGGGCCAAATGGCCTAATCCTGCCCCTATGTCTTATGGTCTTAATGCTATTAATGCAGGCACTTATGTATTACTAAACGTTAATTGCCCTGACAAGAGAAAATCTGCAGATGCTGGAAATCCTAGAAATACACACAAAGTGCTGGAGGAACTCAGCAGGCCAGGCAGCATCTATGAAAAAAGTACAGTCAACATTTCAGGCCGAAGCCCTTCAGCAGGACTGGAGAAAAATAGCTGAGCAGTAGATTTGAAGGGAAAGGGAGAAATACCAGGCAATAGCTGGAACTTGAAGGAAGAGGAATGAAGCAAAGAGCTGGGAAGTTGATTGGTGACAGAGACAGAAGGCCACAGAAGAAAGCAGAAAGGGGGATAAGGGAGGAGATGGGCGGGTAAGGAGATAACATGAGAGAGGGACAAGAGGATGGGAAATGGTGAAGTGGGGAGGAGATGGTGGCATTAATGGACGTTTGAGAAATTAATGTTCATGCCTTCAGGTTGGAGGCTACTCAAACGGAATATAAGGAGTTGTTCCTCCAACCTAAGTGTGGCCATATCCTGACAATGGAGGAGGCCATGGCTGGACATATCAGAATGGGAATGGAAAGTGGAATTAAAATGGGTGGCCACTGGGAGATCCCACTTGTTCTGACAGACGGAGCGTAGATGCTTGGCGAAGCGGTCTCCCAATTAGCGTCGGGTCTCACCGATATACAGGAGGCCACACCGGGAGCACCAAACACAGTACATGACCATAACAGACTCACAGGTGAAGTGTCGCCTCACCTGGAAGGACTGTTTGCGGCCCTGAATGGTAGTGAGGGAGAAGGTGTAGGGGCAGGTGAAGCACTTGTTCTGAATGCAAGGACAAAATGCCAGGAGGGAGATAAGTGGGGAGGGATGAATGGACAAGGGAGTCGTGTAAAGCAGAAAGTGGGGGGGAGGGAAAGATGTGTTTGGTGTTTAATTGCCCTGATCGGGGGAGGCAATTCCACTGGGTTGTTATGACTGGCAAATATAGATATTATTGACAGTCTCCATGGTACTGTTACTGAAACTATACATTTTTAATCAGCTATTTTAATTATTAGAATTTTAAATTCCCTGGCTGCCATTCTTGGAATTGAACTTGAACAAACAGCCTTTCACTCCACAATGTTGTGTCAAACTTTTAACCTTTTCTGAGATCATTTTTTTCTATCATCCATATGCCTATTTAAGAGTTTCTTAAGTGTCCCTAATATGTCTGCCTCTACCACCACCCCTGACAGGGCATTCCATGTATCTACCACTCTGTGTAAAAAAAATACTTATCTCTGACATCTCCCAATATTTGCCTCCAGTCATCTTAAAATTATCTCTCTTCCTATTAGTTTGAGTCCTTTGATCAATGACCAGTCCACCAAACCATTGTGTAATTGAATTATTGTCATGCATTTTTGACTAATAAACAATTTCTCAAATGATAGCCTTTACTGTAGATCTCTTAATAATTACAATGATATTCTTATTTATATAAAATAGTGCTGTTACATTGTATTAGCAAAAAAGTCTGCTTCACATTTGACCAAAGGGCTTATTTCTGTGCTCTATGACTCACGACTCCATAAACACCTTTGACTTGGTAAAACAATCCAAGCTCCTTCATGGACATCAGACAACATTTTCAGCAAGATCTTAGGATGATCAAGAGCTGACTTGATCAAAGAAGTAGATTTTAAGGAAAGTCTTAAAGATTAAAAAGTAGAAGATGAAGAAGTAATGGTGATGGTTCCAGGGAGCCCTTTCTTGTTGAGTTTTTAATAGTTGAGGGGCCCAGAGGAGATATATAATGTGAGAAAATCCACAACAGCATTTGCACAACCTTTAAGTTAGTGTTGATAGGACCAATGAAACTCAGCTCCAATCTGAGTATTCCTTTCAGGCAGATGAATGTTTACCATGAACTTTAAAGAACAAACATTGCTGCCTTATAGATAAAGTTACTTCTTCTTTCAGATAGATGAGACCCTTTGTGCCATATTTCCAAAATGCAGAGTGCTGGATTAGGCTAAAGATGTACAGTGACATTTGAGGTAAGTTCAGAGGGGAAGGGATATCTTTACCATATGTAAATGCAAGGATAGATCAAGCAGGCATGATGTGGAACTACAAAGATTATGAATTTTGTATCTTGTGGAAGATTCTATCTTCCTGTGCGATGAGAAATTTAATGGTGCTGTTTATCAACCAGAGAGTGGAGAAGATTTCCTGTTTTGGCTTCAAAGCTCAGTCTATTCCAAATAGTAGTGAACAGCACAGTTCATTCTATTGGGGCTATTCCAACAGACGTTTTCAATTTACTTTATGAAAATTATTCAGCTGAAAAAATATTAAGTTTCTACCTCCAGCTGTGAATCATTTGGAATTTAATTGGTTCAATTTAAGAACTTAGAAAAGTAAAGACAGTGCAGTTACTTCTGATGGAGTAACGTAGTTGCTGATTGGAAGAATATGATTCCAGGTAGCCAGGAGGAGGAATTGATAAAGAGAGGGTGGGGTGGTGGGAGTATGGATGAATACTGCAAGTTTGAGAAATCAATGCCTGTGCCATCAGGTTGGAGGCTACCCAGACAAAATACTAGGCATTGTTTCCCTCCTTCTCTCTTTTCCTATTCCCAATACTGGCTAGCCTCTCACTACTTTCCTTCTTCTCACCTCTACCCATCATCTCCCTCTGGTTCCCTTCTTCCTTCCCTTTCTCCCATTGTTCACTGTCCTCTCCAATCAGATACCTTCTGCTTCAGCCCTTTACTTCTTCCACCTAAACCCCTTCCAACTTCCTACTTCAACTCCCCTCCCCCACCTTCCCTCTCAACTGGTCTCACCAATTACCTGCCATATTGCACTCCTTCCCCCACACCTTCAAATTCTGGCTTCTGCCTTCTTCCTTTCCAGTCGTGATGAAGGGTCTCAGTCCGAAATGCCAACTGTTTACTCCCCTCCATAGATGCTACCTGACTTGCTGAGTTCCCACAGCATTGTGTGTACATTATATAAAGGTGAAGAACTTTTAAGGCAAACAGTCAATAAGATCTCACATGGTTGCTAAATAAGATAGAGAGAGTTAAATATGTTACAAGGAGCCAGTGAGCAAAGTTCAGAAATATACTTCTAAGTTGAGGAAGTAGTTAGAAATTAATAACGTACAACCTCATTATTGATTATTAAAAGAAGACATCCTCTTTCCTAAGGGTTTAATAACAGTCTTGCTCATTCACCTATGTCCTGTTTCAAATATCCTCATTATAACATGCCCACCTACCTATTTTAGTGTCATTGGCAAACTCTGATATCTTAATCTCTGGTCCCTGTTCCAGGTCATGTATACAGATATTAAATGATTAAGGATCAAAAAATAATCTTAGGGACACCCAATCCTTCCACCTTGAAAAAGACTGGGAAGATTTAACTAGCAAAGTGGTTTCTTCCTTATCTAAAAGTGATTGCTCTGTTGCTGGCAGTGCTGGATTCACCTGCCAAAGGCCCAAGCTCTGAAGTTTCATCTCGACGTATCTATATCTCTTTTTACTCCTTTAAGATGCATCTTAAAATTAATCTTGTTGCATTGGGATCAGCTCATTTTTATTTGGTTCAGCATTAATTTTCACTTCTGTGACGTGTTTGGGAAGTCTTGTTACAGTAAATATATCATAAGTAGAAATTACTGTTGTTATTTGAAAGTTGGACCACCTAATGTCCAAATTGGGTGAGCAGGCTGTCTGAAAATGGCATCTGGTGGGCTTTGGGTGCTGCTGGCTGAATTGCAGCAAAAGATGATTCATTTTTCAGGCATCCAAAAGACAACTAACTAATGACAAACTATTTCCATCTCTGTTCCGACACAGTCATGATTAGAGGACTCATATAGGGTATGGATATGCTCTGGGTCCTCCTTCCTAGGATTCCTTATTGTAGATCAAAACAAATAGATTTAAATAATGAAGACTGAGACTGTGACCCTCAATGTAGAGTCTCTTCCTCCACCTGACAAAGCATATGGCATCAACTTACCCAACACCTGAAGATTCACTTACCTGGGCAGCATCATTCCGCAGGATGGTGGGACCAAGGACGACATCTAGTGCCAACTCAGCAAAGCTAGAAATGTCTTCAGGTCATTGAGCAATATGAGGATCAACTGCGTACAGCATCTCACCAAAGTGAAGCTGTACCAGAGCCGTGTTCTGTCCACACTCTTGTACAGGTTGGGATACTGGCGTATGACAGAAATTGATCTTGTTAGCTGTTGTCATTCCACATCATGAGCCTCCAGAAGATCCTCAGTATTTTTTGGCAAAGAAAGATCTCCAACCACGCCCTACTCCTTCAGTGTCATCAAGAAGACATGACCAGAGTCATCATGAGGAAACATTGGAGATGGATTGGGCATGTGATGAGAAGAGAGGAAGACAACACTTCATTTGACCCCAGAAGGATGGAGGAAATACAGGAGACTAAGCTCAACTTGACGGCATACCGCAGAGGCAGAAATGAGGACCCTGAACCATACCTGGGGCCAAGGTCAGACAAAGATGGTGGACCTTTATTGCTGCCCTAAACACCAGTAACATAACAGGCAGTAAGTAAGGTAATAAAGAATGAAAATGCAGAATATGTTTTCTAATTTCACAGGGGTGAGGGCTGCAGTGGTTCTCTAGCACAATGGCTGAAATTTTTCATGCTGGAAGCCTTCAGCAGATGAGTTAGTGATTGTGGAAAGAGAAATAGAGCAACGTTTCAGGGCAGAGACTCTTCATTAGAATTGGAAAGAGAGAAATTATATTTACAGATGGTTTCGACAAAGGGAGTATCACTGATCGAATGAGACCAAATGGGTTTATGCAGTTATATGTTGGTAATTGCTGAACTGTGGAACGTGCCCAGCAGATAAAGCCATAGTGAATGAGAGAAAATCTGAGCCAAATGTCAGATGGATCACTGGCAGAAGTGGCACATTATGCTAAAACAGAAAAAAAAGATCACATTACCTGAAGTTGGCATTTAAAAAAGTCTAGAAGACTATAATGAGCCAAGGGAGCTATTCCTCAATCTTTTAACAGTGCAGGATACAGACAGAAAGATCAGAACAGAAGCAGGATCATCTCAAACTTCCAGTCAAGGTGGCACCAGGCTGCAGTCTCCATTGAGTACATGGCTCAGATTGAATTGTTATTTTTTAAGTCTGTAGGGATGGTTTTGGGGAGAGAGAAGGGAGTTAGGGCTCAGTTTTGGGGTTTAGGGAGAGGGAGATGGAGGAGTTAAAGGTCAGAATAGGACTTAGAGACAGGAATGTGGAGGAGTTAAAGGTCAGGTCAGAGTCTGGTCCAGCAGCAGACATTATTGCTCCGCTCTTGGAGGCCAGCAATGTGGGTATGAAATAAAGGACATCCAGAATCCAGGCAAATGCCCCTTGCTCAAAGGTCAACGATATGGATGGGTGACAAAGGACATCGGAATCCAGGCCTCTACTTCGTGCTCAAAGGCCAGTAACGTGGATGGATGATGAAGGACAGTCAGTCTAGTCCTCTGCTCTGTGCTTGAAGGCCAGCACCATGGACATGCGACGAGGGACATGTTGGGTTGTCCTAGGACCAAATGTCCATACCAGCAGGAGGCATGAGGGCAGGTTGGCCTGGAATTCAGAGTTCTGTCATCAGTTAGTCTGGGGTTAGATACCAAACATTGGAGCTCAAGAATCAACGGGAAGTCCAGAAATCAAAGCTCAATGGCCAAAACCTGGAGACTGGAGGCCCAGAGGCCAAGGTTTGGAAGTCTGTCTGTGTGTGGGGAGGAAGACAGGGGTTTGTTTGTGCAGTTGTGGTTTAGTAGCATGTTGTGTTCAGTGTTGATCTGCTGAGCATTGTGAGCATGCTACGCTGGCCCCAGAAAGTGCTACAATGCTTCTGGGCTTCCCTCAGCCCATCCTTGGTTCTTAACACAAATGATGTATTTCACTGTATGTTTTAAGGTAATTGTGATATAAATAAATGAATCTGAATCTGAGGATGGTGATTTTCGGTGCAAGGTAATTGAAGCGCAATGTCATGGCTGAATACTGAACACAAGTGCTCCACAAAGCAGCAAACCAATTGGGTTCCAGGGTTTTCTGTTTATATTTCAGATTTCCTACATGTGCAGTTTTTTAAAATTTATTTTGTAATAAGTGGGTAGAAGGCAAAAGTAAAGTGGGGAGGGGAGTGGTGAGCACATTGGTCTGAGTGTACAGCTGACATGGAATATACACAAATACATGTTTTATTTTGGAAAACTTGAACAATCTGACTTGATGACTTTTTTTCTAGCATTTTCTGTTTTCGATCCAATACACACAGACAGATGAAATGGTCAGTTTCTATATTTATGTAAATATAAATTAGGGTTCCATATACAAAGTAAATTGCAGAAAATTTACTTTATTAAAAAATGCAGGGCATAATTTCAAAACTTTTAACACATTCTATTTTGCAAAATATTTTGTCTAAAGATAAAAGTAGAAAAAATACTGCTGTGTTTTACAGTCCTTGAGAAATCATCTCCAACCTGGATCAAGATAGAGCAACATCTTTCTCTATGACACCGTGCACATTCTCATATAGAAGGAGAATGGCTGGATTATGTTCATTCACCTACTGTTTTTAATGTAACAGCTGAACTGCACATGCAATACTTAAACTAACAGATATAATTAAGGTGTGGAAATATACATAACAAACCTAGTAAATCCAAACTAAACAAAACCTTCTGAAAGTTGTAGAGGGCACAGCTCCCAACCACATGTTAAAATCCAGTTGAAAAAATCATGCAACACATGCAAAATGCTGGAGGAATCCAGCAGGCCAGGCAGCATCTATGGGAAAAAATACAGTCGATGTTTTGGGCTGAGGATCTGCAGATTCTCTCTTGTTTGGAAAAATCCATGTTTGGTGTAACAGGATTCTAATTGTCTGGCCTGTGATGAAGCAAGTAGTGGAACAGGTCTGTCCTGCCTTTACGCTGAAAGGCTTATGACTTTTAATGTTGGAAAGATTTGTCTGAAAAGGAGGAAGCAGCAGGGAACAGACTAATATTATAATTAAAAGCATTCATTAAGACCTCTGGTCTAAGATTCCTGATCTTCTGTATACTTCAGTGCTTACAAATTTAAATGAATATTTCTTATAAGTTTTCTTGTACAGTATTTGGCCACCACTGAAGAAGTCCTGTTCTTCAGCAGAGGATTTTCATCGTCATCCAAAATCATGTGGAAGCATTTTATTCTTCTACTAACCCATGGTAAACCTTTGCAGGTTTAGAAAACATCCAGAGCGTATTCCTTCTACAGTAATCTCAATTATAAAATGTCTCCATGAAATACACTGATTTTCCTATTTATAAACATAATACTGATAAACATTGTCCTCTCTGCTGAAATTGACACTAAGCAAGACACAGTTCCAAAGGTATTAATATTTATGGGTTAAAGCATGAAAAGGCATTGAAGATCTTTGTTCAGAAGTTTGTCCTCAGGAACACACAAGAGATGTATTTTTGTAGCATTGACACATGGTTTTCTGAATTTAGGGTTCATCAACAGAACGATACAAAGTACAGCTCATTAGTGCTACAGATCATGAGTCTTTACTCAGGGTTCATGAGTCTACACTTTTCAGAGACCCATAGATACAAACGTTTGTAGTTAGGAACGCTGCTTTTTGCATAATCTGAGAATAGTGGGGCTAATGTAATATCCTATTTCCACTAACAAGGCAAACTAATTCAGTACAGGTTGGGGTTTGAAGGGCTTAGTTTAACAGTCCATTAGTCATTGGAGGGAGCTTTGTTGAGTAACATAATGGTGTGTTTCCAAATCAAATGGCGTGAAGGCAAAAGGCTTATACATTCACCAGTCACTTGGACAAGATTACTTTGAGGTAAATGTCAAGGCATAATCAATATATTCAGCTTGTAGAAGATGATAACTTGCACTCATATTGTGCCAGATTCTGGAATGACACAAAATAAATCTACAGCTATCAGAAAATTAGTTTATTAATTGACAACTGGAACAAAATGACTAAGGGTTAAATGTGATAGACTACTAACTCATTGTGTTTGTGTTTCTTTAGGAGTCATGACCAGGCCCTCTCTTTTCCTGAGACATTAGCGACATAACTTTGCATGTGCAAAGTAAATATATCAAATTTAAGGCCAATTCTAATCTTAGAAGAGTGGTAAACGGTAAGGAGAGCTGTAATGTCTGGAAGAAAAACAAAGGAACAAGTAAATGGCAAAACATGAACCAGATGGAAATCATTTCAGAGAGGGATGAAATTACATAAATAAAAAAGAGAAACTATATAGATAATAAAGGATGATATTTAAAACTTTAAAATTCTAAAGTGTGTGCAGGAAATTGGTATAAATATTCATAAATCCTTTATATAAAACCACAAGACCGTAAGATATAGAAGCAGAAGTAGGCCGTTTGGCCCATCGAGTCTGCTCTGCCATTCAATCATGGGCTGATCCAATTCTTCCAGTCATCCCTACTCCCCTGCCTTCTCCCCATATCATTTGATGCCCTGGCATCCATATAGATGCAGTGGCTATTCAAGTACATTGGATCCTAGGCTTCATAATTAAAGGCACAAAGTGCATATGCAGAAAAGTGACTGAACCTGCAAGTTAGTCTACAATTGGGGCAGTGTATTCAATTCTGTTCCCACATTTTGGAAAGGATGTGGAAGTCCCAGAGTGGGTGCAGAAGATACAATAATAGATCCAAGGGTGAGAATTAAAGATTAGAAATGGAAAATGATTGCAATGGAGAAATTGTAGTTGTTTTTCTTTGAGCACAGTAAATGAGAGGAAATATGACAAAGGCACACAGTAACATGACTGGCTTAGACCTGGAAGTAAAGCTGTTATCTAAATTATAGGACAAAGATTTAAAATTGAGCAAAAAAAAACCAGGAGGATATAATTTTTTTTCACCACTCAGAAAGGGGCTGGGATCTAGAACTCACTGAGTTCTAAATTTATCAGTGTCTTTGAAAGGGAACTGGATAAGCATATCGGAGGTAATAGTTGCAGGGCTGGGGGAAAGAGCAGGGGAATAGAACTCAGGGTTGCCCCTTTAGGAGATAGTGTGGACACAATTGACTGAGTAGTCTCTTTCAGTGCTGTATTCAAAACAGCAACACTAACAGTAGGAATAAAAATCTATTTGGGAAATATGATTATTCCCATTTCAATTATCTTTGTCCTTTCAATATAATGAATGGAGCTGAGAGAAAATGTGTAGCTAACAGTATGAAGGAGAGGTGGAAGGAGAAGATCATGGGACGAAATTAATCTTTTGTTGTGGGAGGAAGTGAGGAGATGATGAGGTGGTAAGGTTCATGAAATGATTTGAATCAGAGAAATAGCATGTAGATGCAGGCAATGCTGTTGCATCTCCTCATTCCTCGCTACAGACTAGCATTTGGTAGAGTTGATCTGGAACCAGATCACATGCATAAAATTAAACAGATTCCACCATAGTAATTTAAATTTTTATAAAAACATTGTATTTTCCTTCATTATAACTTGTTGATCATGACAGTCAGAGGACTGTGGGTTGGGGGTAATGAAATGTACAGATTATTTCCTTTCCATGCCTTCCAAATGCAAGTTGATCCTCAGGAACGTTGAATTTACTAGAAAAGGTGATTGTGCATAATTTTCTCACTAAAACCAAGCCTTAGCTGGAGGCACCGTGCAGTTTACTGCAAGCCTCAATGCCATACAATGGTTCAAGGAGGTAGTCGAAGAGTGTTGTATTGGCTGCTTTCTGGTTACTTTCACAGAAGGCTAGCACAGCACAGAGGAGGTCTCCCACAGTCCATTCTTCCTCTTCAGCTAATGTCAACAGAGTGGGGAACTGGAACAGACAAAGAAATTACTGACATTAGTTAATGGACAAGTAGTTTTCCAATTAAGTGCCTAAGACACTATTGTTTCAATACTAGTGATTACTCTCATATCAAAGCAACATCTCCAAGCATCATTAATTAAAAGTGCAGATACTGTCTAAAAGCTTTATGGATGTAATGGGTAAACTAGATAATGGAGAGAACCAGCGCTGTAGGTTAACAGTTTCCATAGCAACAATCTGCTGGAGGAATTCAGCAGGTTGAGCAGCATCAGGGAAGGAATTGTCAATGTTTTGGGTTGAAACCCTCATCAGATCAGTTTCTATTTCTGGTCTGAGTACATATTTAGTGATAAGCTTTCGTAGGAGAAACAGTTAAAACACCACCAAAATATTACAACTCCAGCAACTGTTCAGATAAATTCAGATACTCTGCCTGTGTCCACAATCGGATATGGTCTCAAAGATGAAATATTAGTGTTTTACTGGAGTGATCAACTGCAGACACTGTAAATCTGAACAAAAACTGAAAATGCTGGAAGCACTCGGATAAGTAGGGAGAGAAACAAGTATAAGTGTTTTCAGTCAAGGGTCCTTTATCATTACTGGAAAAGTGACAAGACAGGCAAGGGAGGGGGAAAAGGCAACAGAACAACTGTCTGTTATATGTCACAGCTCAAAATTATTACGGTAATGACCTGCATTTGGAGACTGAAAAGGAAAGGGAGACAAATTGAAATGAAAAGATAGCTACATCTATTACAGAAAACAGTCATGCATAATTATTAAAATAAGTCCCGAGGGCTGTAACATGCTTAGTTAGAAGAAAGATAGACAAAACTGGAGGAGAAAACATGAGAGAGAGTGTGTGCAAGAAATCAAACCAGCTATCATAGCTTTTAGTGGCTAATGGTAAAAGTACTGAGTAGACCTTTCTGCTTCCTAACATAGGAACAGCTGCAGATTAGAAGGGAAAGGAAAATGTTGAATGTTAACATCACCCCAAAAATATACTCTGGATTGGAAAACATGAAATAACCTTTAACTTCTAAATGACTTTGTGATATTTATTCATCACCTTGTTGGCAATAGCATTTAATGTTTTTAGAGCACATATTCAGTTGGAAATAATCACATTTCATGTTGACTATATTTCCAGCATCTTTGATTGAAGTGATACCACTCCATTACTTTTGGTGTTTACAGTGTGGTTTCCAATAAAAGGACAAAGAAAATTAATGCTTTACAGCTACTCAGTTGTGTTCATATGTATTGTATATGCCTTTTGTTATACTGTAACAGAATCTGTGTGATTGTGGATTTTTCTGCATATTTCATATTTCCAGCAGCTGCAGCATTTTGCCTCTAGATTTTCCTTGAATGTATTATTTTTAGCTTTGCTCGATCATGGTGTTAGAATCAGATAATTAATTCACACTTACTCAAATTAGGCTACATAATTTGCAGAGTCTAGGGAATAAATTTTAAGTCCCCAGTTTGCACAGCTTACCTGTACAAAGTCCTCACTTGAATTTTTTATATGAATCTTGGAGACATTGAGCTGGGAGGCTGTTGCCCATTGTAGCATTGCTTGTACCTGAACATCGACAGTTGTAGATGCAGAGTTGAAGTTTACCAACAAAAGTTCAATTGGCTTTGTAGATAAGAAGCTGCGATGTTCCATTTCTTCAGAGTCTTCCTGATCTTCACTACACTGCTTTAAAGCAGCCATTGATTGATTTGAATTTTCTTCTGGCTGTTTTGTTGATGAATCGCCGGCAAATTCAATTACATTGAGTCCTTGAAATTTAGTGTTCAGAATTAAGGGAACGTGCTCTTCTTTGTCCTTGAACAATTCTTCTGTCTGTGCTTTCTGCTGGTCCTCTAGACTCTCTTCTGAGCTGCGGGAAACAGAAAGAGCATTTCTGTGCAAGTCATCAGTCCTTTGAGAATGTGTTCGTTCCTCTAGTCTAGAACTACAGTGCCTACAAACATCAGCCATGGAAGAATTCAGTATAGTTTGTGCTAAGCTTTCAGCATATGTTTTGTTTAACTGTTTGTGTTCTGGATCCTTCATCATTGGCTTTGTTAATTCCAAGGTGGAGGATTTTTCTTCATCATTACTAATGGGCTTGGAGTTGAGGTTGAGCAATGCATCCTGATCTTTATGTGGACGTGATCTTTCCTTCATTTGTTCATATAAACTTACTTTCATTTCTACCTGACTGAAACCACTCCAATTCTCTCCAGCAAATTCTTCACTTTCCATTTTTACAAGTGGTTGCTTATATGGGCACTGGCTGCTGAAAGATCTTGCACTGCTGTCATTCTTACAATTTGTTACATCAAGAGGGCGTGTAGTGCCAATTCCACAAGCTGTCCCTTGACTTCCTGCCACTTGCTCCTCCCGGATAAATACAGGGTCACTGTCCTGAGCTGCAGCTTGGCTGTTTGCCTCAGATATGATTGTCTCCAGTGATGGTTCGATAAACTGCTGCTCTTCGTTGTCAGTGAGAATAGGATTCTCCTCGATGCCCCTGACTGTAGGATCAATGTTCTGAAATACTTCTGCAGCGGGCGCAGGATCCACATCACCTTCAGATAAGCTCACAGTGCTGGCGTATTGGGCTGGCTGCAACTCATACTGAGTTTTAAACAGGTGGAGGGCAGACTGTACCACTCTTTGCACCAAGCCTTCAGACATGGAGCTTAGCTGCTTGATATAACGTGAATGCTTACAGTCTTTGTTTTCATCCCCTTTCCTCTCCACCTTGTGCTCCCCACTTTCAAGTAATTCAATTTGCTTCAGAAAATTGATGACAGAATTAATGATTTCCTGTGTTAGTCTGTCAATATATTCCCACAATTTGTTCTCTGTTACAAGTGGAAAACTGGCTCGGTTTTTATCCCCATTGTTTTCACTTGGAATCCTTTGAGGTTCCAGAATGGCTACATCAGAAGCTTGCGGGTTCAGTTTTTCCACAGTGTGGCTCTTCAGCTGGCAATCATTGCCAAATGTAACACTGGGACTGTTCTGCTCATTAGGGTTTTTAGAATCAAAGCTCTTTCCTACAATAACACACATAACTTGTGCAGATGAAAAGACAATGCCAGATACTAAATTACTGAAGTAGTCTTGCATCTTATTCTCTTCAGTGCACAACCCCTCTGTTGGTTCACTTCCTGAAGCTGGAAATTCCTGCAGTACATTTTGCAGCCTTTCATCATCTGGCATCTCAGAAGTCCCTGTAGTGTCTTTTCCGCTAAACTCTTGAGACAGCGATCGTATCAGCTTTCTCATAAATTCAGCCTTATCCTCTCTCCCATCTTTAGGCAGGCAAAAATTGACAATTTCCTTTGGAGTTGGCGGAGGGGGTGAGGGAAGGAATTCTTTAGCTAAACCTCCCTTGAGCTTCCTAGTAAAACTCCTCCTCTGACTGCCTGTGAGCTGTGGCTTCAGTGGTGTCGGTGGTGGTGCATCAGGATAGTCCAATGATGCTTTCTTGGTGAGCCCAAGTTTGTCACACATGAGTTTCTCATAGTCTTGATTATCTGCTTTTTCTTTGTCAAATGCTGATAAATGTCTTTCGCCCTCCACAGATGAATCAAAAGACTGTTGTGTTAAAGTTGCAATCTGGTCACTAGCTATTAATGGGCTTACTCCAATACATAATGACTTTGGTGTGGTTCTTCCAAGATGATTAAGTTCATGTGCATCAATGTCAGATTGTGACAACTGAATCTCTGAAAGGTCCAAAGAATTTCCTCCATGTGATTCCAAGTGGCCAAGGTGTGAATGCTTACTTTCCTCTTCAAGTACCTCCATGTTGTGACTTATCGCCTTTCCCTCCCAGTTTGCTCTCCTGGTGCCATCAGAAATTACTTCCCGGGTCAGCCTCAGTGCATAATTCTCCACAACAGGAAGCACCATTGTACGAGGTTTCCCTGAAGAGCTGGCATTTATTGCCCTTGAAACATCGTCAAGGTGGTTTTCCCTTTCAATCCCAATCTCTTGAAGAGATTTCTGAATAACATTGGAAGCCTCTCTGCTTGCTAGGAAGCCTATGCCACATGGGATGGCATTTCTACTCTCACGTTCCAGAACGACATGGTTCCTCTCTGACTCTATTGGTTTGCTTGACTTTAAATAATTGTGTGATGA
Source organism: Hypanus sabinus (assembly GCF_030144855.1). Taxonomy (NCBI): domain Eukaryota; kingdom Metazoa; phylum Chordata; class Chondrichthyes; order Myliobatiformes; family Dasyatidae; genus Hypanus; species Hypanus sabinus. The sequence goes on from NC_082713.1 coordinate 49,732,349, forward strand.
TTTAAGAGACATGTCAACATCTGGAAACGTTTGATTCAAATGTGAACTTGGGATAACATCACGAGAAGACATCTCGAAAGAAAATTCACTTTCAGTGCATGTCCAGTCCTCAGACTGTGTCACCGCCGTATAATCAGGCTTAGACCCCTGAGGAACATTGTTCTTGTTCACTGAACTAAGTACCTCGTCAGACATCCGCCCGGCGAAAGTGGATAGCTTTTCCAAAAATTGTGATCCAGAGGGAGGCAGAGGATTGGAAGGTGTTCCCAGATCCACATTGGTTTCCTCACATGACGACTGAATGCTCTCTGGTGGATAACATACTACAGGCTGCACAGGACCAGATAAACTTTGAACTAAATTCTGCTGACGCGGCTGCTCTGACGTTGGAAGAGGTGGAATATCAGCTGGAGGAACTGTAGCATCAGGAAAACAAACTTCAACACCTGGAGCAGAACGGTTTGTTCCCTGAGCAGTGATGGCATCAGAAGGAGAAATCTCGGCAGTGGGAATGTACTCTGGTTCCTCGATACTCCGAATGCGGACGTTAGCAAAATGCTGGGTCATGGCATGGATGGCATGCTGGAATCCCAAAGCGTACTTCCTGAGGCTGGACATCATAGAGCCAGGGCCGTGGCTGGGGGAGGGTGAGAGGCACATCACTCCTTCCGATGAACTCTGTTTTCAAAACATACAACAGCAATTGATTTAACAAAGAAAAAGTGAATATAGATTCTGATCAAATTTAAAACACCAGCAGGGGAGGCTCCAGCTCTGCTGCCGTACCCTCTCTGCAATTCTGCACAAATTGTCTGAGGCAGTAAAGCCTTTAGGTGAATAATCAATGGCCCAGACGTTGGGTTAAAAATAATGAATGCATGAAGATCGAGAGTCTGATCCTGTGGAGGTAAAATGTGGAAATCCCAAAGGTCTTTTTAAATGCCCCAAACTATTTGCTACTTGCAATTCAGCAGAAAAACCCATGAAAAGTGGCTGTATTAACTCACTTGCTGACCATCAAAAATACCAGAAAAGTGTAAAGGTAGTTGTACTGTGAGTGAGCACTTATCATACCACTGTGAAAAGTGTAATATCTACCAAACATTCTTGTCCTAAAACAATGCCTTTGCAAATAAGTAATCTTATTCTTCGAGATTTATTATTAGAGCTTCTATTGTTTCATCGCTTTCCCTTTCCCCTAAAAGCCCACCTTTATTTCCCGTATTTTGCGTGGGAAACTGCAGAGGTGATCGATAGGAGCTACAGGGAGGTAGTCACACCTAGGTTGCAGGAAGCAGGTGAATGAGTGACTGTCGGGAGAGGGAAGGGAATTAAGCAGACAGCACAGAGTAACCCTGTAGCTGTCCCCCTCAATAACAAGTACACTGTTTTGGATACTATTATGGGGGTGGGGGGGGGGGGAATGACCTACCGGGGGGAGCCTCAGCGATCACGTCTCTGGCACCGAGTCTGGTGCCGAGGCTCAGAAGGGAAGTGGGAAGAGGAGGAATGCAGTGGTGATGGGAGATTCCATAGTCGGAACAGTGGATAGAAGAGTCTGTGGATGCAATAGAGAAACACAGGTGGTATGTTGTCCTTCCAGGTGCCAGGGTCAGGGATGTCTCAGACTGTGTCCACGAGGTTCTAAAGGGGGAGGGGAGGCACCAGTTGTCCTAGTACATATTGGTACCAATGACGTAGGAAGGAAAAGAGTGGAGGTCCTAAAGAGAGAATTTAGAGAGTTTGTAGGGAGCTGTAAAGCAAGGCGTCCGGGGTAACGAACTCTGTACTTCCGCCTGTTCCATGCCCCAATAAAGGCAAAGTAGGATGATCTGGCAGATGAATGCGTGGCTGAAGATCAGATCCGGGATTTCGGATTGATGTATCACTGGGATCTTGTGGGGAAGGTATGACCTGTACAAAAGGGACAGGCTACACCTGAACCTGAAGGGGACAATATCTTTGCGGACAGGTTTGCCAGAGCTCTTGAGGAGGGTTTAAACTAATTTGGCAGAGGGATGGGAACTGGAGTGATAGGGCTGAGGGTAGGGATGTTGGTTTACAAGCAGAGGTAGTCTACAGTGAAACTGTGAGGAAGGACAGCCAGATGATAGGGCAAAATTGCAGTCAGTGGGATGGACTGCAGTGTAAAAGGGGTCAAAACTGAAATGGGTGACAAATACAGGACTGAAGGTGTTATATTTGAATGCATGCACTATAGAAATAAGGTAGATGATCTGGTGGCACAGTAGGAGGTTAGCAGGTATGGTGTTGTGAGCATCACAGAGTCACGGCTGAAAGACAATTGTAGTTAGGAGCTTAATATTCAAGGATACACAATCTATTGAAATGATATACAGGGAGGCAGGAGGAGGAGGAATGGCTCCACTGGTAAAAAAAATGAGATCACATAGTTAGAAGAAAGTGACATAGGATCAGAAGATGTAGAATCCTTGTGGGTAGAGTTAAGAAACTGGTGTGAGATATTTACAAGCCTCTGGTCCTATGTCTCATAAATTACTATTTCCCTTTCACACGTAAATTTCTATTCTTAAATAATAAGCGTTTACTTCCTGGTTTAGACCACTAGTGTCACTGAGCTTTCAAAATAGGATTATTCAGAAAGGTACATTGCTACCGGCCCTGCATACACATACCACACTTTCCCTGAAGAGGGCACCATGCTAGATATGATCAAGGAAACGGAGGCTCAACGTCATACACAGCTGAAGAATTAATCAACAGTGCATGTACACCTTTATTCAGTCAAATGAAAATTGCTAACCATTATATACTGTTTATTTTGAAACAGTCTATTGTTAAATAGACAGAGTTACTACTGAAATAAGAATTCATCAAAAAAATTCTCAACAGTGTTGCATTCCTTTCATTTAAAGCAACTGTAATTTCATCAACTAATCCACACAGAACTCAAGCAACATATACAAAATGCTGGAGGAACTCTACAGGCCAGTCAGCATTCATGGCAAAGAGAAAACAGTTGACATTTTGGGCCAAGACCCTTCATCATACCCAAAACGTCAACTGTTTACTTTTTTCCATAGATGCTGTGCAGCCTGCTGAGTTCCTCCAGCATTTTGTGTGTGTTGCTTGGATTTCTCACATCTGCAGATTTTTTCATCTTCGTGCTACCACACAGAGTTCCGATGACCTTGCATTATTTGAATACCTTTATTAGATTTCAACCTTCCAAACGATCTCAACCTTACCAAGTCCTGCGCTGCAATCTAAAGTTTTCATTGTCAAGGGCTAAGGGTGAAAAAGAGCTTTTTCAGTCACTGCTTAAGCTTCCAGAAACATTATGGAAGCGTTATCTATCATTTGCTTAGGCCATCCAGTTTCAGAATACAGATTGAATTAAAGAGCATGTGAAGCAGTCAGTGGCACACATTTGGAAACAACACACACAAAATGCTGGAGGAACTCAAACCAATGGAGGAGAACAAACAATTGAAGTTCAGGCCGTGACCTTTCATCAGGACTGGAAAGGAAGGGCCAGTAGCCAGGATAAGGTAGGGATACAAGCTGGCTGGTGATAGGCGAGACCAGGTGAGGGAGAAGGTCAATGAAGTAATAAGCTTGGAGGAGATGGGTGAAGAATTAAAGGGCTGAAGAAGGAGGCATTTAAAAGGAGGACAATGGAATGAAGGGAAGGAAGAAAACCAAAGGTAGATGATGGACAGGTGAGTAGAAGAGAAGGGGTGAGAGGGTAACAGAATAGTTAATGAAAAAGGAGAAAATGGGAAGATGGCAAGTAATTAACAGAAGTTAGAGAAATTAATGTTCATGGCATCATGTTGGAGGCTACCCAGATGGAATATAAGGTGTTGCTCTTCCAAACTGAGTTTGGCTTCATCTTGGCAATAGATGATGCTATGACAGACATGTCAGAATGGGAATGAAATGGGTAAACACTGGGAGTTCCTGCCTTTTGTGGTAAACACAATGGAACTCTTTGACAAAGCACTCTTCCAATCTACCTCAGGTGTCACTGATATAGAGAAGACTGTACCAGGAGACTAGATGAGATAGATGACTCTAACAGACTTGCTGGTGAAGTGTCGCCTCACCTAGAAGAACTGTTTGAGGTTCTGAATGGTGGTGAAGGAATAGGTATGACAGCTGGTGTAGCGCTTGTTACATTTGCAGTGATAAGTCACAGTGGGGAGATCAGTGAACAAGACAGTCACATAGAATCACCCACCCATCTTCACATATCACTTGCCAGATTACTCCTTCCCTTCCCCCCACCTTCTTATTCTGCCTTTTACCCCCCTTTTTTTGGGTCCTGATGAAGGGCCTCAGCCCTAATTTATTCCCCTCCATTGATGTTATCTCAATTGCTCAGTTCCTCCACCATTTTGTGTGTGTTCCTTAAGATTAACAGCATCTGCAGAATCCCTTGTGTTTATGAGTGGCATTTGTTCAACCACTGGTAACCCTCAGTCTGTTTAAAGGGGCTAAATCAGCTGGACCATTCTAGCTGGTTTCTTTTTAATATTTCCAAAAGCAATCAGGTACCAGGTCTAATTGGAGTTGCATTTTCAATAGCCCTACAAAGACATATAACAAAACAGAAGTTTGTAATAGAATTTAAATAACCAGTGAAATCATTTGACTTGACTACAATGGTAATAATTATTTTTCACGTTTAAGTGCTGCACCAACAAAGACTGATTAAAATACACCAAATTTATGATTGTAATTTTCTTTTTTTAAAAACATCCATTGAATGTGAACCTTACTAGTAATACTAGTATTTACTGCTTATCCCCAATTGCCTTCAAGGACAATATGGTTGGTCACTTGTTGAACTGCTGCAATCCTTGTGGTGAATACTTTTTTCCTTTTTTTTTTAAATTTAGTCTTCCATGCATTAGATCCACCAACAGTAAATGGAAGGTGGTGTATTTCCAGTTGCAGAGTTTATAAAGAATGGTGCAGTTCTCAAAGGCAATTAGGGATGAGTAATTAACCCTGGGTTGTCAGCAATGGCCACATCCCATAAATGAAAATGCTCTGGTCAAGGTTGGTGTTTTGAGAAGTGCTGTCAACGAGGGGGTGGGGGAGGGGTTTGGTGAAGTTATCTATAATTTAGAATAGTGGATTAGGTGTCAAATAAGTAAAATCCTGCGTCCTAGATTCTGTTGAATTTTTGATGTGTTGTTGGTGTAACATTCCCCTAAACAAATGGAGAGTTTTCTGTCACGTACTTGATACAGTTTAGGCAGCACCAAGTCCGCACCTTTCTTTCTAGATTCTCCCTGCTTGTGGCTTGCTGGAGGACAGAGACATTGAACTTCAGCAATGATGTCTTTCAGAGCACGAGTGGAAAAAAAAAGGCAGTATTATATTGTCCTGTATTCCACGCTTATTTCTTCATTCAAAAAGTTGAAAGTTGATCTTTTATTTTAATGTCCCTTATCCTCTGAATGCCTTAAAATCTAATATACTCAGACTGGAATATACTCAACAACTGAGACCTTTAGGGAGGGAATACCAACGAGGGAGGCTTTACATTGGCTCCGGGCTTTACCTGCAACTCATCTGTCGTTGTCTCAGAATGCTGCCGTCGCAGGCCTTTGATTAAAATGACATCATCTTCCTTTAGCTGCTGCATTTGGATAGATTCCATCAGATCATTGAGTTCAGGATAATTGGCAGCCACTTCCTATTATGAGAATGTACAAAGTACCAAATTATAGTCATAGAAAGGCGGGGATAGGAATTTAGTGTTCATTTTCATTTCAACATACACTTCCTGCTTTATATTTGAAATGTTTCACAGTGAGAATTCACATCTTTAAATGTCTTTCTATAACATTCCAAGCTGCATCACAGCGAAAATTGTAGTTAAATCAATATACCGGAGGATCACTCAGTCCCATAAACAGCTGTCTGGTTGCCCAGTACACTGGCAAATAAAACCTGTTTTCAGAAATGATTGTTTTATGATAAACCTAAGATGACAAGACATAGCATCAGAATTAGGCCATTTGGCCCATCAAGTCCACTCCGCCATTCAATCATAGCCAGTACCTTTTTTCTCCTTCCTTAGCCCCACTCCTTGGCCTTCTCCCCTTTGGCAACCTTTGATGCCATGCCCAATCAAGAGCCTCTCAAGCTCTGCCTTAAATACATCAAACAACCTGACCTCCACAGCTGCCTGTGGTAATAAATTCCACAAATTCACCACCCTCTGGCTAAACATCTGTTTTAAATAGACACACCTCTATCTCGAAGCTGTGCCCTCTAGTCCTCGACTCCCCCACTATGGGAAACATCCTTTCCACATCTACTCTGTCTAGGCCCTTCAACATTCAAAAGGTTTCAATGAGATCCCCCCCCTCATCCTTCTGAATTCTAGCAAGTACAGGCCCAGCGCCATCCAACATTCCTCATATGATAACCCTTTCATTCCCAGAATCATCCTTTGAAACATCTCCAATGCCAGCACAACTTTTCTTAGATAAGGAGCCCAAAACTGTTCACAATACTCAAGCTGAGTCCTCACTAGTGCCTTTTAAAGCCTCAGCATCACATTCCTGCTCTTACATTCTAGACCCCTTGAAATGAATGGTAACATTGCATTTTCCTTCCTCATCACCGATTCAACCTGCAAGTTAACCTTTAGGGTGTTCTGCACAAGGTCTCCCAAGTCACTTCGCATCTCAGATTGTTGGATTTTCTCCCCATTTAGAAAATAGTCTGCACATTTATTCCTTCTACCAAAGTGCATGACCAAGCATTTTCCAACATCGTATTTCATTTGCCACTTTCTTGCTCATTCTCCTAATCTGTCTAAATCCTTCTGCAGCCTTCGTGTTTCCTCACACAACCTGCCCCCTCCACCAATCTTCATATCATCTGCAAACTTGGCAACAAAGCCATCTATTTAATCATCTAAATCTTTTATATACAGCATAAAGAGAAGTGGTCCCAACACCGACCCCTGTGGAACACCACTAGTCACTGGCAGATGGCCAGAAAAGGATCCTTTTATTCCCACTTGCTGCCACCTATCAATCAGCCAATGCTCTAACTATGCTAGTAACTTTCCTGTTGTACCATGGCTCTTAACTTGGTAAGCAGCCTCATGTGTGGCACCTTGTCAAAGGTCTTCTGGAAGTCCAAATATACTACATCCACTACATCCCCTTTGTCTATCCTATGTGTAATTTCCACAAAGAATTTCAACAGACTTATCAGGCCAAATTTTCCCTTAAGGAAACCATGCTGACTTTGTCCTAGCAAACACTAGGAAATCTGCAGATGCTGGAAATTCAAACAACACACATGAAATGCTGGTGGAACACAGCAGGCCAGGCAGCATCTATAGGAAGAAGCACTGTTGACATTTCTGTCCGAGACCCTTCGTCAGGACTAACTGAAAGGAGAGATACTAAGAGTTTGTTCTATCTTGTCCTGTGTCACCAAGTACTCCATAACTCAACCTTTACAATAGACTCCAACAACTTTCCAACCATTGAGGTCAGACTAACTGGTATATAATTTCCTTTCTGTTGCCTCTCTCCTTTCTTAAAGTGTGGAGTGACATTTGAAATTTTCCAGTTCTCAGAGTACAATGATTCTTGAAAGATCATTACTATTACCTCCACAAGTTCTACTGCTACCTCTTTCATAACCCTAGGATGCAGTTCATCTGGTCTAGATGACTTATGTGCCTTTAGGTCTTTCAGCTTTTTGCACACCTTCTCGCTTGTAATAGTAACCGCACTCACTTCTCTTCCCTCACACCCTTCAACATGTGGCATACTGCTAGTGTCTTCCATAGTGAAGACTGATGCAAAATACTCACTTAGTTCATCTGCCATCTCCTTGTCCCGTTACTATTTCTCCAGCCTCATTTTCTAGTGGTCATATATCCACTTCCTTTTTTAAAATTTTTTTTATATACTTGAAAAAGCTTTTTCTATCTACCTTGATATTGTTTGCTAGCTTGCTTTCATATTTCATCTTTTCCCTCCTGTTGATTCTTTTAGTAGCTTTCTGGAGGTTTTTAAAAGCTTCCCAATCCCCTATCTTCTTGCTAATTTTTGATTTGTTGTATGCTTTCTCTTTTGCTTTTACCCTAGCTTTCACTTCCCTTGTCAGCCACGGTGTACTATTTTGCCACTTGAATATTTCTTTGTTTTTGGAATATAGCTATCCTACTCTTCCCTTGTTTTTCTGAGAAATGCATGCCATTGCTGCTCTGCTATTATCCCTGCCAGCATCTCCTTCCAAATTACTTTGCCAACTCCTCTCTCTCATACCACAGTCATTTCCTTTACTCCTCTGAAATACTGTTCCATCAGACTTTACTCTCTCCCTATCAAATTTCAAGTTGAACTCAATCAAATTGTGATCAGGTTCTTTATGTTCCTTAACCACCTCCGGTTCATTACATAACACCTAATCCAGTACAGCTGATCCCCTAGTGGGCTCAATGACAAACTGCTCTAAAAAACCATCTTGTCGTCATTCAATTAATTCACTCTCTTTAGATCCATTACCAAACTGATTTTTCCCAATCTACCTCCATGTTCAAATCTCCCATGACTATCATAACATTGCCCTTTTGGCACAATTTTTCTATTTCCCATTGCAATCTGTAGTCCACATCCCAGCTATTGTTTGGAGGCCTGTATAAAACTACCATCATGGTCCTTTTACCTTTGCAGATTTTCAACTCAAACCACAACGATACGAAATCTTGCGATCCTATGTCACATCTTTCCAATGACTTGATGCCATTCTTTAACAGCAGAGCCACACCACCCAGTCTGCCAGACTTCCTATCCCTCCGATACAATGTGTAACTTTGGAGATTCAGCTCTCAACTAAAACCATCCTTCAAACACAATTCAGTGATGGCCACAATACCATACCCAACAATCTGTAAAAACACAATATCATCCACCTTATTTCTTATAATATTGAGTAGAACAGTTGTTTACCTCACATTAACCTCTTAATGCCACAGTTTAATATCTGAGAAGCAATCTTTCACATTACTGCACTCTTCCCAATAATCTATTGAAAGCTGCACCTTAAACTACAGTTTTTAAGACTTAGGGGTGTATCAAATCTAGGTGTATCAAATCTTTGCATATAAAATGCTCAGAATGCATTTCTCTGTACTATAGGTTTTACTTTTGTTATTTAATGAACGGAACAACTGGATTTAATATGTAATTATATTTTTCAGATAGTCCCTCTAAATCAAGAATGGTTAGATTTCTTTTCAGATTTTTGAGTTTTGAGTGGCTAATGAGGTCATTGCTGGAACCACAGTCGGACTGCGGTGGATAATTTCCAAGGCGGTGCACTCCGGCTGCCTCTTAAGCAGAGCATCTGCTTGTTCCTAATGATTAAACCTAATTTTCTCAGTAGCTTTCTGACTGTTTCTCCCTCGCTTTGAATAGTAATGAGCCAGGGATTCCCAGGAATCAGAGGGGTTTGTCATTATTTTACCCCAAGGAAGATTTGAGCACTTCTCAATCTTGTCCCTTCACAAGATAGAGCTCACCAGCTGCAGCAGGGTCACATGTGCAGAGTGAAAACACAGGTGCTTGAACTGAAATGCAAGCAGGACACAGAAGCAAACTTCTCACAGACTGCAGCAAGTGAAGTGTGAGTTCCCTTGTGAAGCTTTAAAGATGCTCTGGTGTCAGGGGAATAGAGGTTCGGGTGGGAGTGGGTGATTGTGTGCAAGCGTATTCATGTTTCAAAACCACTGGTTCTATTTGCATTACGGAGCAGTGTCTTTCCCACAGTACTTCTCATTTCCTTATAACTATCAGAGGCCATCTGGCCCATCAAAACAATGTCAACCCTCACAGCAAACATATCAATTCCTTTCCTCACTTATTCCCCTGTGACCTATACCATTAACTACACCCGATTCCCTCACAAGTCATCTACACCAATCTAGAAAAGTCAATTAACCCATAAACCCACGTGGCTTTGGGATATCAGAGATCTGAGGTAACGGCACTCCCTGCATCGCTACGGGAGGAGTCGTCCGTGGCCTGGCAGTGATGATGCAGCATGCTTCCACGGGCTTTCTCCAGCCTTCTGGATGTGGTAATGAAGAGTTTAAGTCACTTACTTCCTTCACGGGCACTGGTGCTTGTTGCTCGCGGTTATCAACCGCAACCTGGCACAGTTTCTTGGTGCTTTGCAGCCAGTTAATTGGATCTGACATCTGGTGGAGCAAGGGTACATGTAAAAGTTATCAGATATGCAGGAAAAAAACCTCAAGGTTAAACGTTATTTCTTTCCGAGACATGGCAATGCCAGCATTTTATTACCCATCCCCAATTGCCCTGAAGTGCAAAAGCAGTTGAGAGTTATTCACATCATACGTCAAGTGGAGCAAGGACTGAAGACTTCTTTCACAAAAGGTATTAGTGAACCAATTGAATTTTTACAGTGGTTTTGTAGTCATCTTTGCTGACACTAGCTTTCACTTTAAAGATTCTAGACTTTACTTAAATTAGTATAATTTAAGCTCCCTAGCTGCCATAGTAAAAATGTGAACTTTGAATCTCTTGTTCAGAGTTTTGGTTGCTGGTAACTTAACTACCATTACAAACTGGTGTATGGTAACACAGCGTAACCAAGGAGCAAGGGGAAGGGTTGGAAGACAGTGGTGAATATTTAAAAAGAAAAACTATAAATTTGGCCATGGGGCATTAGTTATTGGCATCTCAGTAAACTGGCTAATTATTGGAGTTAAATCATCTGCTGTTAACTCAACAGAAAACAAAAGCATTCCAACAACAGCTTAATTGGCTGCATGTACCAGTCAATTAGGTTGTTAGTCAATGGAAGAAGATCTATGTCATTCAGAAAATGATAATTGGTCCAGGCTCCTCCAGCATTTTAACGGCCATTCGCATTAGATTATTTTTTTCAAGCCCTTGTAGTGTTGATTTTTGGCAACTAACAACAACCATTTCACCAAGCACTCAGGACTTCCTTTTTATTTCAACATATTATGCAACTTTCTTTGCTGAAAGATAGTGGAAATAATGTCTTTTATCTTCAGGTTATGTGTGACATTATTATGTATTTCTCTTTTTGTTGGTTTTGTTCTTTAACCTCTAATAAAAATAGGCATCTGTTAGTCTCAAGACACCATGGATTTGCGCCTTGGAAAGCTTCCTGGGGTGCAGGCCTGGACAAGGTTGTATAAGAGACCGGCAGTTGCCCAAGCTACAAGTCATCCCTCTCCACGCCACCGATGTTGCCCAAGGGAAGGACAAGGGCTGATACAGCTTGGCACTGGTGTCGTCGCAGAGGAATGTGTGGTTAAATGCCTTGCTCAAGGCCACAACACGCTGCCTTAGCTGAGGCTCAAACTTGCGACCTTTAGATCGCTAGACCAACGCTTTAACCACTTGGCCACGCACCAATGCTTTTGGTTTAATCTAATCAAAACAAAAATATTGAAGGCTTGTATTTTACAATGATTTTTTTTTATAATGTCCAGTAAGGGCTGGGTGTGAGTACACAAACACATAATTCCACCTGGCAATTTCTAACAATTCTCTTGGGTAAGCAGGGCTGCACACAGCGGGAAGATCAAAGCTTCCATCTCTAGACTTCTGTCATTTAGTGTTGTACAATCGCCATTGCTCACTTCCCCAGCCCCACACAAGGAAGGAACAATTTGGCAGGATTCCCATTTCTGATTGTTGAGTATTTAATATTTCAGTAATATTGTAAATATATTTTTGTTTAGATATACATACAATGCAGAACAGGCTCTTCCAGCCCAATGAGCTGCACCACCCAGCAACCACCCAATTAGCTCCAGCCTCATCACAGGACAACTTACAATGACAAATTAACCTATCAACCGGTACATCTTTGGACTGTGGGAGGAACCTGAAGGAAACCCACAAACTCACAGGGAGAATGTGCAGACTCCATTACAGGTGGCAGCAGAATTGAACCTGAACTGTAAAAAGCCCCAAGGTGTAATAGCATTGTGCCAACTGCTAAGCTACCGTGGCAAAAGGCAAGGAATGATCAGCAATAGTCAACAAGGCTTTGTGTGTGGAAATAAAAGTCCCACGTATATGATTGTTTTTTTCCCCTGAAGCAACCAAGAGGAGTAACAAGGGCGGGGCTGTAGACATTGAATACATGGATCTTAGCAAGACTTTTGACAGATTCCTTCACACGAAGCTGTCAAGGCAAGGACACATGGTTCCAGGATGAACAAGCCAATCGGAAACAAAATTTGCCTAGTGGAAGGTGTCAAAGAGTCATAGAGGAAAGTTGTTTCTTATTTCGGAGGCCTGTGACCGATGGTGTACTGCAAGGGTTGCTGCTTGGTCCACTATTTGTCACTTTGCTGAGAATGCAGGAGACAAGTTTGCAGATGACCACAAAATTGATGGTGTACTAGACTGTGAAGATTGTCTAAAGGTGCAACAGAATATAGATCATCTGGCAAGTGAATCCAAGAACACAGGAGGGAGGAAATTTAATCAAGTCAAGTGCAGCGATGCATTTGTTAAAACAAGGTCAGGGCATAACATGAATAATAGGGCCTGGTGTGGTGTTGTAGTACAGAGACACCTAGAGGTACAAGATCAAAATTCCTTGGAAGAGACTACACAGGTAGATAAGGTAGTTGTGTATGGAACACCTGCATTGGGCTGGCATGGTATAACTGGACAAGAGATTGGTGAGACTACATCGAGAATGCCGTGCCCAGTTCTGTTACCAGACCATAGAATGACTGTGATAAACTAGAGCATGCAAATAAGTTGGACAAGGATGTTGCTGGGACAGAAGGGCTTGAATTACAAGAAAATGGATAAAGTTGGAAACATTTTATCTGGAGTAAAGGAAGCTAAGGGGAAGCCTTATAAAATCATGAGGGGCATAACAGAGTCATAGAACATTACAGTATAGAAACAGGCCCTTTGGCCCATCTGATCTGTGCAAAACTGTTCATCTGACTAGTCCCATCGACCTGCACCCTGATGTAGACAGTTGTTTTGATTAAGCATTCTTGTGCATTTCAGTAATTTATTACAGTTTATGTGTAAAGGTATGGAAATTGCATACTTCATCTTGCCACCATGTCATACCTTTGTGCCTCACTTAAAGTAAAGATGAAACCAAGGCTGCATGTTTTTGCTGTCAATTAGTTTTATACTTTGGAGTTACAAAAAAGAGGCAGTGAGGAAATTTTAAATGAACTCAAGAAGACCACTAACCTGCTGAAGTGCTGTGATGCGTTAGAGTAAAAAAAAAATGCTGTGAGAAATGGTGGAGTTAAAGAAAAAGCAGTGCGGCACATGTTTCTTCAGGATGGGACAGAGATGGATGATTTTAAAAAAAGGCAGAAACAGTGAATACCACGTGGTACTAATTATAAATTTTAAAAAGAACAGAAATGGCTGACTACATTGGAAAGATAGACACATTTGATTGCACAAAAGATAACTGGTTGATATATACTGAACGAATTGAGCAATATTTTGAAGCAAATTAAATAGCCAATGAAAAGCGAGTGCCAATCTTGTAGAGTGCATTGGATTTTAGTTTGCTTAAAAGTACAACTGCTCTAATCAATCCAGCAGAAATGAGCTTTGCTGATATCGTAAAAGTAATGCAGAAACATTTGGAACCAAAATCAGTGACTGCAGAACGCTTTAGGTTTCATAAGTGGAATCCAAAGGGGAGTCCATTTCAGCGTACATGGCTGAATTGATTTTCTGAGCATCGTTAGTTCAGTAAAAAGCTTAGTAATGAGAGATTATTTAGTTTGTGGAATCTTACAAGAGACCATTCAAAAATGGCTCCTAACTGAACCACAGCTCACACTTAAAAGAGCAGTTGAAATAGCTGTATCAATGGGAACAGCAGTCAGAGACATAATTGAGCTAGAGTCAGGAATGAAAGTGAGCATGAATAAAACTGTAACATCTATACAAAGACTGACCTGTCGAACAAATTGTGTTACCATTGTGGCGGGGGCTAACACACACCAGACTAAAGCAGATTTAAAGGTGAAACTTGTAGAGAATGCAACAAAGTAGGACACATACAAAGAGCATATTAGGCAGACAAAAGTATATGGAATGCAAAGAAGAGAAAAAGATAAAACGTCAAATTGCAGTTTCAGAAAGAGCACTAATCTGCACGCTTTTGAAGAAAAAATTGATAATGATGAGAGTGACACAGGACAGTGTAGCCTTGAGATTTGCAAAGTGTACGCAATCTGGCTACACCAGAAGTGAATGGCAAATTAAATAAAATGGAATTGGACACTGGCTCAGCTGTTTCAGTCATTCCACAGAATGTGTTTGAAAAGCATTTCAAAGATATGGAACTAAAGCTACAGATATCCAACTAAGAACTTAGACTGAAGAAATATAATTCCTGTGGGAATGACATTCTTAACAGTGAAACGAAAAACCCAACAAGGCACATTGAGCTTATACGTGGTAAAAGCATGAGGGCCAGCATTGCGATGTTGTGATTAGCTAAGATAAACATAACTTTGTTGAAGATCCAGCCACAATTTCCATGCCATGTCCCTTCCAAAAAAAAAAACAACCGAAAGCACATTAAGAACACTACTGGATGATGCCATAGTAGTTTTCGAGGATGGCATTGGAAAACTCAAACATATCAAGGGTAAAATAGTGTTAAATGAAAATGCCACACCCAAGTTTTACAAAGCCTACCCAGTTCTTTATACTATCCATGATAAAGTAGCCAGTGAGCTAGGTTGCATGGAGACTGAAGGAATTCTTTCCAAGTTGGTGTGAGAGCCCATAGGCAACATTAGCGGTCACAGTAGTAAAGAAGAATGAGTCTGTAAGAATCTGTGTTAATTTTAAGGTCACCGTCAAGCCAGGACTGAAAGGATAGAGGATATCTTTGCAAACCTTTCTGGAGGAAAACACTTCAGCAAAATGGACTTAGCTGAGGCCTACCTACTACAGATGGAGATAGAAGAAGAGTCCAAAATGTTCCTCACTATAAACACACACAGAGGGCTTTATCGCTAAAATAAGCTTATTTTTGGAGTGTCATCTGCACCTGCACTCTAGGAGAAAGGTATGGATTAGGTGCTGAAAGGCTGTCCAGTGTTACCTGGATGACATTGTTGTTACCGGTAAGGATGACAGGAAACATCTCCAGAGTCTCTAGAGAGTGTTAAAAAGATTAGGCAATCACAGGCTCAGAGCAAGTGTGAATTATTTAAACCAAGCATCACTTACTGTGGTCACACCATTGACGTGCAGGATTGCACAAGTATGCTGAAAAAGTTCAGACAGTGGTGAATGCCCCAAACAAGGTTTTCACAAACAAGAGAAAATCTGCTGATGCTGGAGATCCGAGCAGGAACTTAGCAGGCCAGGCAGCATCGATAGAACAACAGCACAGGCGATGCTTTGAGCCTAAACCCTCCGGCAGGACTGGGGAAAAAAAGCTGAGTAGATTTAAAAGGTGGGGGTGGGGGGGAAGGTAAGGGAGAGAGAACCACCAGGTGATAGGTGAAACTTGGAGGGGGAGGGTTGAAACAAAGAGCTGGGAAGTTGATTGGTAAAAGATAGAAAGCCATAGAAGAAAGAAAAAGGGGGCAAGGAGCACCAGAGGGAGGTAATGGGTGAGGCAATGACAGATGAGGTGAGGGTGGGAAAAGGGGATGGGAAATGGAGAAGAGGGAGTGGTTGGGAGGCATTACTGGAAGTTTGAGAAATCGATGTTCATACCAATGCAGAGTATGAGGTGTTACTTCTCCAACCTAAGTGTGGCCTTATCATGACAGTGGAGGAGGCCACGGATGGATATACCAGAATGGGAATGGGAAGTGAATTAAAATGGGTGGCCACTGGGAGATCCCTCTTGTTCTGGCGGATGGAGCATAATTGCTCAGTGAAGCAGTCTCCCAATCTACGTCGGATCTCATCGATGTACAGGAGGCCACACCAGGAGCACCAAACACAGTAAATGTCCCTAACAGACTCACGGCCAAAGTGTCGCCTCACCTGGAAGGACTGTTTAGAGCCCTGGATGTTAGTGAGGGAGGAGGGTTTAGGCCCCTCTAAAGAACACCAGGCCATTGTTTCCAACACCATTGCCAACCATATTGACTCTGGTGATCTCCCATCGATTACCACCAACCTCATAGTTCCTGTACTCCATACCTCCCATTTTTACCTCCTACCCAAGATCCACAAACATGCTTGTCCAGGTAAACCCATTGTTTCAGCTTGTTCCTGCCCACTGACCTCACATCTGCATATCTAGACTCTGCTTTATCCTCCCTAGTTCAGTCCCTTCCTATCTACATCCATGACACCTCACACACTCTTGATTTCTCCAAGGATTACAAGTTCCCTGGCCCTCATCATTTTATTTTTACTATGGATGTCTAGTCCCTATACACCTCCATCCCCCACCAGGAAGGCCTCAAAGCTGTCTGCTTTCTTTCTGGACACCAGACCTAGCTAGTTCCCCTCCACCACCACTCTCCTCTGCCTAGAGAATCTTGTCTTCATTTTCAATTTCTACCATTCAGGGCCCGAAAACAGTCCTTATCGGTCAGATGACACTACACCTGTGAGTCTGTTGGGGTCATATACAGTGTTAGGTGCTTCTGGTGAGGCCTCCTGTAAATCATTGAGACCCGACATAGATTGGGAGACCACTTCGCCAAGCATCTACGCTCCATTTGCCAGAACAAGCTGGATCTCCCAGTGGCCACTTATTTTAATTCCACTTAGCATTCCCATTCCGATTTGTCCATCCATGGCCTTCCCCACTGTCATGCTAAGGCCATACTTAAGGTTGGAGGAACCACACATAATATTCTGCTTGGGTAGCCTCCAACCTGATGGCATGAACATCAATTTCTCAATCTTCCAGTAATGCTCCCTTTCCCCCCTCATGTTAACTCCTTGCCCACCCATCGCCTCCCTCTGGTGCTCCTCCCCCCACTTTTTTTCCTTTCGTCCACGGCCTTCTGTCTCCTTCACCAATCAGCTTCCCAGCTCTCTGCTTCATTCCCCCCCCCCCCAAGTTTCACCTGTCACCTGGTGTTTCTCTCTCCCCTCCCCGCACCTTTCAAATCTACTTCTCAGTATTTTTTCTCCAGTCCTGCTGAAGGGTTTTGGCCTGAAACATCGACTGAGTAGTTTTCCGTTAGACGCTGCCTGGCCTGCTGAGTTCTTCCACCACACCGTGTGTGTTGCTCAGACGTATCACAATTGCGATCCTTTTCAGGATTTGTCAGTTACTATAACATGCTCCTGCCAAACCTGGCTACTGTGCTCCACACCTTGAACTCATTACTACAGATCAGGAAGAAATGGCAATGGACAAAGCAGTGGGAGGTGGCTTTCCAAAAGGTAAAGGAAGTAGTGATGTCACACATCTCATCCAGTGAAGTTTGCCTGCACCTTTTGGGATGCAACACGTCCAGAAGAAAGGTATCCAGAGTGGTCAGAAATATTTCCTGCAGTCCCAGTGTCAACACCTACAACGACCATGGAGGGGGCCCCAGAGCCTGCTTTCTTTCACAGCCACACATCTCTTCCACCAAGCAGAGTGAACCCTCTTGTCAGGAGAGATGTTATCGCACAAGAACCTCCATAGCTATTAAATCTTTAGGCCTGAATGAGACAATTTAAGATTCAGCATGCTGTGGATGTCTACACAGAAGTTGTATTTGATAGGTTTCTGCACAGTATAATACACACGGAGTCCAGTGAGGGGCAGCATCTCTAGTGAAGGGGCTTGTTGTCTCCATTCCAGGACAGCTCGCTCACATTTGATCCCTAACACTCAGTTTCCAACTGTGGTCGCAAGTAGCTGTTTGCAAGTGACAGCAGCCACACCCGAGTATACCGCTTCAACAGGAGGGCCAAACCAGACGAAGGTAGCCAACAACGTCGCACCCCGATGAGACAGGAACATGTGAAGTCAGCTCAAGTGGGCTGGGTGGATGAGATTGACAGTGAGATCCAATGGCCAGGAAGGCGGTACTGCAATGCTCCGTGGAGAGCGAGGGGATGACAAGGCGCAGAAAACGTCACAGTCACAGTCATCCGCTGCAACCAAGGAAGCCCCCAGTGTGTGACACCTGTTTGTACCACTGGAGCCAGACTTCCGAGTGAGAGAGTGAAACTGCTCCACTGATTCTCCACTCTTCCACTTTAAAAACTCCCCTGCACTGGTTTCCTGTCATTGTAGGACAACTATATATTTTATATATAAAACACCACCATGTCATACATGCATGTCTCCCTTAAAGTAGAAAGGGAACTAAGACATGCAATCACGAGGAGATCTGCAGATGCTGGAAATTCAAACAACACACACAAAATGCTGGTGGAACACAGCAGACCAGGCAGCATCTATAAGGAGAAGCACTGTCGACGTTTCGGGCCAACACCCTTCGTCAGGACTAACTGAAAGGAAAGATACTAAGAAATTACTAAGATCTTAGACGAAGGGTGTCGGCCCATAACGTTGACAGTGCTTCTCCTTATAGATGCTGCCTGGCCTGCTGTGTTCCACCAGCATTTTGTGTGTATTGTAAGACATGCAATCCCAGCTTTGTGTTTTTGCTTTCAATTAATTTGATGTTTTGGAGTTACGAACATAAGACTGATTACCGTGGATAGAATTCTGCTTGGATCATGTGTAGTAAGCTGGTCTGAGCTGTGAACCCTCTCTCATCCCAGATGAATCTACTAAACCACAAGTTTGGGCCAATGGATCCGATACAAGACTGACATAGGATTCACACTGTACTATCAGCTGACACAAGAGTGATTAAAAAAGGAAAAACTAGAAACAAAACAATGACTAGGTTTTCTACATGTGGCTTTATTACTTCAGGAAACCCACTCCAGTCACTAGTTGAACAAAAAAAGGCTGATGAGCACAAATATATAGAGCCCAGTCTTTCAGTGAACAGAAATAATTAACATCTAATTCACTTAAAAGGGGTGAGGGTAAGAAATCTAGATCCCTCTAGCCCATCCTAAAAGCTTATTTGAAAAGCAGAACTGTTTCTCAGATATCTGTAGTGTGCGAAGATCGTGACAAACATCAGCAGTAACATTTGCTGATGATCTTGTGGTCTGAAAGTTAGATTTCAATCTGTGAGGTGCATGGTGGCCTATAACAGGAAAAGAGACATTTTTATACTGCTGCTGCACCATAAACCTTCTTGCAGACAGGAAATACTACAGTAATTCAAGGGAATTTCTGATAAACCTACTTATTAAAAACAGGTTTACCTAGGTTTTAATCATTCAGATAGGAAATGTATAGTAAAATCTTTACCCATTTATTTCCCTTTTCACTTTGAAAGAGGCAGATTTTTGATATTTCACTCCCTGACCATGTTTCATGAACAGCAAAAAATATAAAATGCAGAAGATCACAAAACAGAATTTCAGATACTCTCTTTCTGGGAGACTAAAGTCACAGAAAAAGGATTTTCTCTGTTATTAAAAACAACTGTCTGATCTGAATTGGACCTAACCTCACTGACTATTTGCATATATGACAATAAATTACTCTCTTTTTCTGGATCACTTTCCCAAACTTCAACATTACTAATGAAGCTGCAAATAACTACAGGTCACAGATAATAACCCATTTTGATCACAACACAAATTATTATTAAAATAGAGTTCAATTCCACCTGAAAAAAATGAAGTCTCGGCCTGAAACGTTGACAGTACTTTTTTCCATAGGTGCTGCCTAGCCTGCTGAGTTCCTCCAGCATTTTGTGGGTGTTGCTCGGATTTCCAGCATCTGCAGATTTTCTCTTGCTTCTTTGTTAGTTTCTCTCACTTGGTTTCAGAAGCATCAAACTTTCTGGTAGCAGTCATTTGAAAGTCTCTACTTGCTGCTTCTTTGACAGAGCTGCAAACTCACCCTTTAAAAGCAGCCCTGCATAACACCAACCTTCTGCCACACACTGGGCTGTTGCTTGTGTTCAAGAGCATAAAGCATGCTCCCTGGTTTACTGACCAGGGACCAGAGGCAGTAGACCAAGTTACCTAAAGAAGAAACAAACGCTGTGCAAGGCAGTCGCAGAAGTAAAAATTAGATACCATATCATGTCCATACTTAATAAGGCAGGGTTTCTTTCAAGGAATGGGAGCTAGAATGATGCTTCCTGGCTAAATGCTACAGGGAAGCAGATTTGCTGGTGCAGTAAGTGGGACAGAAGACACTGTTTCTAAGAAAGCACATTAACCATACAAGCAAACATCAAAACACTTGACCTATCATCTAAGACAAACTGATACTCATCTAAGCCACCCTAACTTACAAAATCTACAACACTAAGCTTTCATTAACACTTCAAACTCAACTTTGTATGTTTCCTCAAGTCACACAACTACAAAACTAAACATTCCACAAATAGGTACTCAGCTCAGTGTGTGTGTGGGCCCTCCTATATCCACAGCGCACCTTCCCAAAGGCTCTTCAGCACTGATTGTGACCTCAGTGTGCAGATGAGCTCCAACAAAGAGACAGGGTCTTTTGCACATACTATTCTTAAACCCTTGAAGTGCCTGGAACTGGAAGCCAACCAATGGGAAAGGATGTTACATCCATTGAACAGGCCAATCAATGACCAGAAGAGTGGAAGCACCTTTTGAATAGCAAGCAAGCTAACCCTTCACATGTACTGACTCACCTCTACATCCCTCTCTCTATTAATTACCCCATACATTCCTCATCCTATCATTGTTCCATGGTCATTCCATAAAATTATCTGAGATGGGCACAACCCACTTACAGACCACTTCTTACATTTATAGGCAAAATAACCTGTAACCAGAATTCAGCCCTACAAACTGTACAGGATCACCGTAATACTGTGCGTCTCTCCTCTAGAGGAGAGAGTGTTTGAACCCATGGCTGGTGCATTGTGTGAGCACCAGCACCTGGAGAATTTCAGCTTTTATTGCACTGTACAGGAATGTACCTTTTGCACCAGGAATGGCATTACAAAAAAAAAACAGGAAGGATGGTTTATGAGATTTAATAGTAACATAGGACCAATTAGCAAGCATACATTCTCCAGCAAGGAAGAACTCTGCAGCTTGTCAGGCCAATGCCACACAGCTCCAGACCCGGTTTACTCCCAACATCTGATGCTACCTAGGTGGAATGTGCAGATCCTTCAAGGGTTCCAGTTTCCCTCAACATCCCAAAGATGTGCAAGTTGGTACATTAATTGGCCACAGTAAGTTGCCCTGGGGTATATGGTGTTGAGTTGATGGTAATGTGGGAAGAATGAAGCTCGTGGAGGAATGACATTGTGTCTTAATGAAGTAGCCCTGACTCCAATTTCTACCTGAAAGTGCTGCATAAAATCATCAGAGGAAACAGAAATAGATTAGATGAGAAGGGCACTTTGTTTGAGGGAGACACTTTGTATTAATGGCCTTCATTCTTGGTTTATAAAGGCTAAGCCCAGTCGATAGTGCAGATTTGAAGAGAGTCAAATAAACTTCATGATAAGGAAGCATTCAAGAGAAAAAAAAATACTCTAGATCGATTTTTGAAGTAGAACCAAAAATAGATGCTAGGAAAAAAAGTCAGCAGGCCATACAGCATCTCTGGTACTTCCTCCACAGCATTTATGAGAAAGCATTTGAGAGCGAAGTGCCCTGCCTGTCATATATATGCCACGTGGACCATATGTCCGTTTTCTCTCAGAGCCAGTGGCAGACCAAAAGAACTTCACTCTCACTCTGAAAAGGACTCATTCTAGGCAATGAAACCACAGTTGAAACAGAGGTAATCCAGGAAAAGATATGGTTCTGCTTTTTGAGGCTCAGTTCCCAACGTCCAAAGCTCTGCCAAATGTAGAAGAGAACCATGTTTGAAAGTGTCTATGTCAGGTCTGGCATGTCAGTCAGGAGAATATGGCCATAGTTGTGCAACTTAAAGACTATGCACACCATTGTATGTCTCAAGACAACAATCCTATTCTCGCCCAGATTTTTTGTTCTGTAGCCATTGGCTTTTATCCTCGACACCTCTACTTCCTCCAAATGCAGTTAAACCAATTAGTATCTCACAGTCTAGGGGCTGCCATTAGGTTAATGGGTTCGTTTTAGCCATCCTGACTAGATGTCTGAATCTTAGAGCCAAAAGAGAAGGTCTTCCAGTGGTTAGCCTGAGGGAAAGCACCTGAGGGAGTACAGTGGTTGCATTTCCAAGCCTACGCTCTGAAATTAGGGCACAACAGTAGTTCGCTAGATTAAAATTGATTCATATAGCAAGCAAACTTTCCTTTACATGTGATTTTTATTTTCCACTAAGGTTATCCTTAGTTAATTTCTGCATCTCATAAGAAATTGGAGTAGCTCGTCTGCTCCACTAACGGCCAAGATATTTTACCTCTGTGTCATTTCCTACACAACCTCCATATCCCTTAGTTCTCTTAATATCCAGAAATCCATCTATATCGAGTTTAAGTGAACTCAGTGACTGAGACTCCATGATAGTGAATTCCAAAGTTCACCACCTTCTCATCTGAGTTCTTGTTTGGAGACCGGGTCTTCAGATTCTGTACTCCTCATCCAGGGAAACATTTCCCTTGCATCCAGCCTATCAAGCTCTAAGAGTTTTGTAAGTTTCAATGATATCTCTTCTAAACACAACAGAATATAGTTGAGTCCATAGCTCCTCATGTTGCAAATACCTCATCCTTGGCACTTGTCTGGTGAATGTTTGCTGCACTCCCTCTCTATGAGAAGCAAGGAGACCAGCACTGTGCATAATATGCCAGGTGGGGTCTCAACATTGCATTCAACCTCCTAAATTGCTTGCTGCAGCTGCTGTTGGCTTTCTGCAGAATGTGAACAAAGCATCTTTGAACATCAATGCTACTCAGTCTCTCACCATTTAAAAAATACTCTGCTTTTCTGTATACAGCTGAATCAACATCAGATCACAATATATTCCATCTGCCTTGACCTTGTTCTTTCACTCAGCCTCCCTATACTCCTGTGAAGCCTCTTTATATTCTTCCCTGCGTATACAATACCGCCTAGTATTTTTAAATCAAACACAGAAGTGTAACATTTAGTTCCCTTACCCAAATTATCAATATAGATTATGAACAATTCAGGCCCAAACACCAATCCTTGCAGCATTTTAGAGTCATAGCCAACTACAGCATCAAAACAGGCCATTTGGCCCATCCAGTCCATGCCAAACTGTAATTCTGCCTAGACCTGTCAACCTGCACATGGTACATACCACTCCCATCCATGTATTTAACCAAATTTCTCTTAAATATTGAAATTAAATCTGCATCCACCACTTCTACTGGCAGCTTGCTCCACATTCTCACCACCCTCTGAATGTAGTTCCCCCTTAGGTTCCTCTTAAGTATTTCACCTTCCACTCTTAACCAATGCCTTCTCGTTATAGTCTTCCCCAACCTCAGTGGAAAAAGACTGCCTGCAGTTACCTAATCTATACCCCTCAATTTTGTACCCGTCTATCAAATCTCCCCTCATTCTTCTATGTAACGTTTCCTTTACTTTTTAAAAAACTTTTACTTACAAAGCTACATGGCCCAACCACTGTTCTGAGCAGGATTTTTTTAAACTTGGTCTGAAAACTACACAGGCATTTTAAGTATTTTTTAAAATAATATGCATACTGTAACTATTTAGAATGAAAACTGAAAAACACATTCTTCGGATTTTATTTATCAATTGAACAGTATAATAAAATATAGTACACGTTTTGTAAACTTTTTCTAGCTGCATGCCAAAAAAAGACTATGTGCATGGATGCATTTCAGTTATTGCACAGTCTTAGACCCGAGTGGCTGGGAGGCAACAGTGCTTCTACACTCTGGGAAATAAAGCCTTAATGTATTCAACCTTTCACTATAACTCAGGTCCTCAACTCCCATCAAAGTCCTTGTAAATTTTCTCTGTTCTCTTTCCATCTTATTACTTTTCCACTGGTTACAGTCACCCAGTCTAAGAAGGGTCTGATAACTACCACTTTTTGCTTTCTATTTCATAACTGTACTTTATCCCAAATCTGCAAGTCTAATGCATTCTGTTTGTCTGGTTCTCCCTTTTCAGCTTTACTAATCTCATCCTCAACTATCTCGTTTCAAAAATCTATGACTCTGCTAAAAGTAAATGTATTAATAAAATACATACATGTCACCATTTGTTTTCTTGCGGGCATACTCAGTAAATCCAGGAATCATAATAGAATCAATGACCGCACTCTTCAGAACAGACAAATATCCAATGTGCAAAAGATAACAAACTGTGCAAGTCCTTCAACATCATTCCATGTAGGTGGGGAGATGCTCAACTTTACCCGTGAAGGAGCTGCTCGATCTTTTTCTTTCTTTTCATTGTGTTTTGTTATTATATCTTCATTACCAATTCCACCATTTCACGTGCAACTCTGTAGTTCCTGTTGTTAACTTCTGATCCAGAGAAACAAATCCAGAATGCATAGAATTTTGAAAGATGATATTCGAATTGTGTTTCAAACTCTGGGATGTAGATCATTGGGTCCTTGGAATGTATTGGCTTTTATTCCTATTAATTTCTCATACTTATTTGTACTAGCGCTTCTTTGCTTCAGTCACTTATTCTCAAATACCAAGAGAAGTGCTTATAGTAATTTTTTTTATTTGTGCCGTTTTATTCTCACATTCAGTAGTACCCCTCTTTAACCATTTACTGGCTATCCTATGCTCTATAACGCTCCTATTCCTCAGCCATATTGTTATTTCTGGCAGCTTTACATCGAGTAGGTCAAGGGGAACACGAACTTTGGGCTAGGAAGCTAGGGACCGCGGACCTGGAAACTGGGGACGTGGATCGTCGCGGTCATGACTGGGACCCTGGGCTTGGAGTCAGGGAACTTGGATCGCCGCGGACCTTGGGCCTGGAAACTAGGGCCTTGAATCGCCCCAGCCAGAGACGTGGACTCATGGACTTGACACACCGAGTCAGGACTCCGCTTTCAGGTCAGGTATCGAGCCGGGACTCTTCTTCGAGGGCTGGACACGGAACATCGAGCCAGGACTCCCACCTTCAAACTCACCCCTGGCAGTTGAGCTTGCCCGGACCCACCCTGGCGAAGGAAGGCGAATTTGCGATCTGCTTTCAGTACTGAGTTAATAGTGACCTTAAAATCAGCACAGATCCTGGCAGACCCATCCTTCTTGGCCTCTGGGATCACTGGCATTGCCCATGGCATCCACTCAACCTTGGAAAGAAATCCTTCAGCCGCCATGTGATCGAGCTCACTGGCTACTTTCTCACAGCTGGTACAAGGAACCAGATGAACTTTGCAAAACTTGGGAACTGCACTTTCATTTAACACTCTTTTACCCATGATATGTTTGAATTTCCCAGTGCCATCCTTGAACACTCCTGTGGCATCATCCAGTACCTTCCTTAATTCACTTTCAGTTGACTCTATTGCAGGGGCTGTGGCTGGATCTTCAATCAAGTTGAAGCTGTCTCAGCCAATCACATTCCCACAATGCTGGCCCTCCTGTTCTTATCACATACAAGCCCAAAGTGGCTTGTTGGTTGTTGTATATCACTATGATAAATATCATTCCCACAGAAGTTTATCCAGTGCAAATTCTTAATTGAATATCTGTAGGCTTCAGTTCTGTATCTTTGAAATACCATTCATACTCATCTTGTATAATAACAGAAACAGCAAAGGTAGTGTCCTATTCCATTTAATTAATTTGCTCTCCAATTCTGGTGTAAGTCATATTTTTTGCCCCCTGTTAGTTCTCATATTTTAAATCTCAAGGCTACCTAGTACTTTGTCACTCATCATTATGAGATTTTTCATCAACAGCATACAGATTAGTGCTCTTGTTCAAACTGTGACTTGACATTTTAATCTGCTCCTCTTCTTTGTGTAGTCCATTTATTTTTGTCTTCCCAACATGCTCTGTGCATGTGTCCTACTTTGTTGCATTTTCAGCAAGTTCCACTTTTAAATCTGCATTGGTCTGGTGTACATGAGCCCCTGCCACAATGGTAACACAATTTCTTCAGTCAGGCCAGTTTCTCTGTTTGGATGTTGCAATTTTATTCATGGTCAGTTTCATTCCTGACTGCAATTCAATTGCCATCACTATGGTTTCTATTGATACAGCAATTTCAACTGTACTTTTAAATGTGAACTGTGCTTCAGTAAGGAACTGTTTTTGAATGCATTCTTGTAAGATTCCACACCTAAATGACCTCTCAGTGCATCAATAAGCCAAACATTGACTGACAATGCTCAGACAATCTCGTCAATTCAGCCATGTAAGCTGAAATGGACTCCCCTTCTTTTGAAACGCAAAACGTTCTATAATCAACAATTTCAATTTTAAATGTTCCTGCATTAATTTCATGATATCAGGAAAGCTTATTTTGGCTGGTTTGATTGGAGCAGTTAAACTTCTAAGCCATTAAGCCCAATGCACTCACTAAATCAGCACTTGCTTTTCATTGGCTATTTCATTTGCTTGAAAATACTGCTCAGTTTGCTCAGAATACAATATCCAGTTATCTCTTGTGCAATCAAATGTGTATCTTTCTGACGTAGCCAGCCATTTCTGCTTTTATTTTAATTTATGATCATTATCAACCAATACTCACTGTGAATGAACCATGAATTTGTCAGCTTTTTGCCTTTTAAAAAAAAACTTGACTATCTCTGTCCCTTTCTAAAGGAGCACAATTTGTATTGTTCTTTTACATGACCATTGCTCACCGTGCTTTCTTTAACTAAACATCTCAGTGTGCTACAACAGGTAGTTAGTCACCTCGGGTTTGTTTTAAAATTCACTGTTAGATTTCTTTAACTCCAAATCATAAAACTAATAGAAAGAAAAACACAGAAAGACCGGGAGCATGTTTTTGCTTCATTTTCACTTTTGCGAGGCACACACTTATAACATGGTGGCGTGGAAGTGTATGCCATTCACATACTTTTACATGCAACCTGTACTTAATTATTTAAGTGACTAAAGAATGCTTAATCAAACAATATATTTACGATATTACTGACACAGTAAATACACAGACCCAAATGGACTTAGAACAATATGATATTCAGCTGAACCTAGTCCGTTTCTCACCACGACACTGATCTCCAGCTTTATTACCCTACTTTTCTTTTTGTTCCATCCTTTCCAAATGTTGAATTTCCTTGATCAGTCTACTTCCAGCCTCAGTTACCCTGCGGCCATGTTTAGATAATTATAATGACCAAGTTAGTTTTAGTTATGCCATTCTTTGTTGCACTTAAATATAGAACCTTGACATTTTATCTTGCCAGTGATTTGACCCCATTTTCTATTTGACTGTCTATTTAGTTTGATTACTACTTTTCTAACTTTCACTTCCTGTTTGTTCCTCTCCTTCCCAAGTTTCCTTTGTGGTTTCTATTCACCTGCCAAGCTGTTTAAAACTCTCCAGGGAATGAACGAAGCAATTTCAATTCACTAATTAAGTTACTGCTCAAGATTTAACACTTAGTTACGTCTATTCATCAGTGCAACTTGCTCCAAATTTTTGTTTTTTCCCTGGGTAAATCTGGGCAGGCAATTGCTGAGCTCAGTTTATGGCCAAATTGCATGGGGTACAGATGACCATTTCAATGAGGCAAATCTCTGGTGAATCCTTCAGCTGAGATACACCAGGAACAAAGCCTCATTTTGAGAAGTGCTGTGTTCTGGTCTCCATAAGCTCCTAGTAGATTATAAGAAAATGAAGGCAAGGTGACCTATTCCCGTGCCCTTGAGCCTGCCTTGCCATTTAATTAAATCATGGCTTATCTGCTTCAAGTCTCAACTCCATTTCTGCATGGCCCCTAGTCTTCCTAAAATCTATCTGCCTCCGTCATTACTTTGACAATGAGATTAGTATAAGAATGGAGAGCTTACAATCCTGGTTTCAGAAATTCACAGATATCACTGATCAGTCCATTTGCTCCTCTAGAAAATCTAGATGAGAACATAGTTCCTGTAAACCATGAATGTACAAGATCACCAGTGATGCCTCCTATCATATGGCCTCAGACTGGTTTACTGCTGGTCCAAGCCTTCCTGCAAGTGAGTAGGAAATCTGAAAATTCCCATTTAAAAAAACTGTTTGAAACACAAGAAAGGGGCGATTCTTGGTGTTCACAGCATCCACACCAAGTAATCTACAATCTAGCTGCATAAAATTTGCCAATTATTGAGAATGCTTCTTACTAATGTTTGTAAAGGTTGCTTTTTCTCCCCCACTCTATCTTGTAGGTGAACAGCCAATCATTCATTCAGATAAATATAATCGAAAAATCTTACTTATGGTGAACTGTTAGCATTGAATTACTGTTGGCATTGTTAGTGTGAGCTGGACATTTGAAATTTGTACAGGGGTACAAGGAAGCCATGCACCAGAGGATGTGACACCGACAACTGATGTTGCCTCTTCCAGGAAGATGCATAAAATAAGTTGATGTCTCATTAACGTGACTTTCACGTGGGCAATATTGTTTTTGGTCTGTATGGTGTGGAGGAAATGCGTAGGACTATTTGAGCTAATTTTAATTGAAAAATTACTTTTTAGGACATTTTTGATAGTATTCAGGAATTAAAATCACTGACATTTTCATCAGCTGTGGCATACAGTGGCAGTTGTCAGTGTTTTCAGAGGAAATTGAGGGGGGGAGGGCTGCGCTCGTCTGCAGTATGTTTGCCTGTTGACAACTCATCAGTACTGATGTGATGGTGATACTTTGACCCGGGAAGAATAACGCTCTGCATTGGAATTTGTTCCAAGAGTGTTGATGGTGTGTCCACAGATGTTGACTTTGTGCCAGCAACATCTGTCCTGAAAGGTTTACGGTGAGCAGTCTATTGTGTACCCTTTCAGGATAACAATGCAATAGAAATTTCTTTCTTCCCCATGCCCATTTACTTTTTCTACTCTTCTATTTCTCATGTCATTCTGTGGGCTCTAACTCAGTAATGGTTGTTTTTGTTATAGTGCATGCTTAACTATCCTGTTATTTTGCCATGAGTATCATTTGACACCATCTCCTGCCAATTCACAAAAATAGCTATTTCCCCATTCCTGAGAAAACTACTCATTTCAAAGATTTCTAAAGAAATAAAAAAAATCTGTTGCTACTACTTCAAATTAAAAGTACAGTTCTACTAGCATTAGGGAGTTAAATGTCTCCGCATTATATCAGAAATAGCATGTTGTAATTAGAAAGAAGTTCCACATGACTGATCATTATCAGAAAACTCTGTGGAGTCCTGGGGCTGTGTGATAACTCACAAGTGTAATCTTCCCTATCCGGTACTATAAAATGGGATTAAGACTGTGCCTCAGAAGTTCCACATTTCCTGATATTACAGTGATAACCACAGAAAGACCATGCAGGAAATTCAAAAACAGCCCACAGCCTTGTTCACACAGAGCTCAACATGTTGTTTCCAAAGTTCAAAGTAAATTTATTATCAAAGTATATACATGGTATTGCAGGTGCCCGAGATGTCGATGGTTTATTCCTATCCAGAGATGCTGCCTGACCTGCTGAGCTCCTTCTGCACATTTTGTGTATATGTATACACAGCCCTGAGATTCATTTTCTTGTGGGCATTCACAATAAGTTCAAGAAACACAATAGGATCAGTTAAAGACCCCACCCAACAGGGGATGGACAAACAACCAATGTGCAAAAGACAACAAACCGCAATTACAAAAAGAAAAAAAGAAATAATAATTTAAACAAAGAAATATCAAGAACTTGAGATGAAGAGTCCTTCAAACTGAGTCCATAGGTTGTGGGAAAAATGTAGTGATGGGTTGAGTGAAGTTATCCCCTCTGGTTCAAGAGACTGATGGTTGAGGGGGTAATAACTATTCCTGGTGTGAGTCCGGAGGCTCCTGTACCTTCTTCCTGATGGCAGCAGTGAGAAGCAAGCATGTCTTGGGTGGTGAGGGTCATTGGCGGTGGATGCTGCTTTCCTGTGACAGCATTCCATGTAAATATGGTCAATGGTGGCGAGGGCTTTCCCCATGATGGACTATACCAAGGCCATTACTTTCCGTGGGCTTTTCTGTTCAAGAGTATTAATATTGGCACACCACCCATGATGCAACCAGTCAATATGCCCTCTGCCACACATTTATAGAAGTTTGTCAAAGTTTTAGATGACATGCTAAACCTTCGCAAACTTCTAGAGGTGTTGCCATGCCTTCTTCAGAATGGCACTTACATGCTAGACCCAGGACAGATCCAGTAAATGATTTTGGTGCTTTTCTGTGTTCTGTTGACTTAATTCGTCATGGATGCTCTGAGTAGGTGGGGAGAGAATGGAAACAGGAACAACTGAACCAGATTTACCTCATGCATGCACAAATCTGTATTTAGCCAAGATCTTTATGTTATCTGAAAGAATGGGATTGGATTTGTCTTTCCCATTGGACCCGCTCCAAATTCAATTACTCTTTGAACTGGATCCAATTGAAGAAAAGTCACATAACTTTAGCTGAGACCTGATTCTTTACAAAGATTGATTTCAGAAGATATGGAGTTAGACCCATCAACAATTTACTGCAGGGTTTGGCTGAATCTCAAAATAGTTTTTTGGACTTCTCCAAAAGAATCCACAGAAGGACAAATATTTTACCATCCTACAATTTCAGTTCTAATTAGGAGAATAATAAAACAAAAGGTTTAACGTTAAATAAAATACTCCACTAGCCCAACTTTTAAGTTAAGAATGCGTCAGGCAGGCAACTTCATAGGCCCAAGTATTTTTAGGCAAGGACACATAGAAAAGTGAAGAAAGATGGAGACCAGGAATTTCTAGCTGGACTAGGATCAAGTGTGCAACTTCCAGACCATCTATAACAAGGAGAAAAAATTATTACACTGATTACTCAACTATTCTGACATCACCCTTCCATGTTATATCAGCTCACTTCCTTCTTACTAAAGTCAACAGACAATTGATAGAATACTAGGATCGCAAACAAGAGAAAATCTGCAGATGCAGGAAATTAAAGTAATATATGCATAATACTGGAGGAACTCAGCAAGCCAGACAGTATCTATGGAAAGGAGTAAATGTTTTGGGCCAAAGCCCTTCATCTGGACTGGACAGGGGAGATGAGAATTCAGAGTAAGAAGTGGGATTGGTGGTGGTGGGGGGGGGAAACGGAGGAAGAAGTACAAGATATTAGATGATAGCTGAAACCAGGAAAGTGGGAGGGGTGAGGTAAAGAGCTGAAAAGTTGATTGGTGTAAGAGATAAAGGGCTGGAGAAGGGGGAATCTGATAGGAGAGGACAAAAGGCCATGGAAGAAAGGAAAGGTGGAGGAGCATCAGAGGGAGGTGATGGGCTGGTAAGGAGATAAGGTGAGAGAGGGAAATAGGAATGGGGAATGGTGAAGTTGTGGGGGTGGTCCATTAGCTGAAGTTTGAGAAACCAATGTTCATACAATCAGGTTGGATGTCACCCAGATGGAATACAAGTTGTTGCTCCTCCAACTTGAGTGTGGCCTCATCGCGGCAGTAGAGGAGGCCATAGACTGACATGTCAGAATGGGAATGGGAAGAAGAATTGAAATGGGTGGCCACCAGGAGATCCTGCTTCTTCTGGAGGGCAGGGCATAGGTGCTCGGTGAGGTCGTCTCCCAGTCTGCGTTGGATCGCACTGATATACAACAGTCCACATTGGGAGCACCAGATACGATAGATGACCCCAACAGTTTCACAGGTGAAATGTCACCTCACCTAGAAGGACAGTTTGGAGCCATGAATGGTGTGTTACCAGGATGTTTAGGTATTCTGAACTTGCAAATTTTTGTAATGTTGAATGGTAATACAGCTCATCTTGGGTGTTATGATTATATTTAAGATCCTACCTAAACTGTGAGATGGACTTTAAAATAGCCTTGCTAAATCACAGACAAGAAAAAGAACAAACTGCAGAATAATACTTTAAATAATGATAATTTGCAAAAGGTCATTGGACATGCTCAGCTCTGGAAGGGAATGCAGTTTAAACTACATACATACATGTCACAATAAGAACAGATAAACAGCAAGAGACCATGAGACCACAAGAGCCTCTTGAGTTTGCTCCAACTTTTCATCATGGTTGATCCATATGGCTCTCAGTCCTATTCTCCTGCTTTCTCCCTATAACCTTTCACATCCAGATTAATCAAGAATCTATCAACCACTGCCTTTAATACACCCAACAACCTGGCCTCTGCAGATGCCTGGGGCAATGAATTCTACCCTCCTCATCTCCTTTCTAAAAGGATTCCCCTCTATTCTGAGGCTGGGTCACCATAGGAAACACCTTCTCCACATCCACTGTATCAAACCCTTACAGTATTTGATAGGTTTCAGTGAGATCCCTCCCCTCATTTTTCTGAATACCCATGAGTACAGACCCAGATTCATCAAACACTCCTCATATGATCAGCCTTTCAATCCCAAAATCATTTTCATGAAGCTCCCTTCAACCTTCTCCAATGTCAGCACATCCTTTCTTAGATAAGAGGCCAAAAACTGCTCACTATATTAATACTTTATTCCATCTACCACTTCTTTGCCCATTCTTCTAATCTGTCTAAGTCCCTCTGCTTCCTCAGAACTATCTGCCCCTCCACCTATCTTTGCATCATCTGCAAACTTGACAACAAAGCCATGAATTCCATCATCCAAATCATTGCCATATAACATAAAAGGAAGCGGTTGAAACGCAGACCCTTGTGGACCACCACTAGTCACTGACAGCCTACCAGAAAAGGCTCCATTTATTCCCACCCTTTGCCTCCTGCCAATCAGCCAATGCTCTATCCGTGCTTCCAAGTAACCGTAAAACACATAAAGATCAATCGAGTCTATCATCTTCCCAACCACCGAGGTCAGGCTAACTGGCATATAAATTTACTTTCTTCTGTTTCTCTCCCTCCTCAAAGAGCAGAGTGATATTTGCAGTTTTCCAGTCATCTGGAACAACTGCAGAATTGAGTGATTTTTTTTTTCCTTTTCAAGGTTCTTTTGAAGACCCACTTTGCGGAAATGGGACCCACTCTCGGGGCCTCACGACCGGCCACGTTTTGATAGAAACATAGAAAATTGGTGCAGGTGTAGGCCATTTGGCCCTTCGAGCCTGCACCGCCATTCTGTGTGATCATGGCTGATCATCCAACTCAGAACCCTGTACCTGCTTTCTCTCCAGACCCCCTGATCCCTTTAGCCACAAGGGCCGTATCTAACTTCCTCTTAAATATAGCCAATGAACTGGCCTCAACTGTTTCCTGTGGCAGAGAATTCCACAGATTCACCACTCTCTGTGTGAAGAAGTTTTTCCTTATCTCGGTCCTAAAAGTTGATATGAAAAGTTGATATGACGAGTGCGCCTTCAGGGTGCTAAATTTTCGTGGCTCTGGAGGCAGATGGATTCAAGGCCGGTGCTACCTCCAGCAGATCGTAAGCAGTGAGCTGGCTGCTGGCTGTGTGCCCAGAGAGCCAAGTTCTTTGGGCACAGAGCTCAGAAGAAGCAACGCAACAGACTTTTAACACCATACATCAGTGAGTTGCTTTGTTATGTCTCCCCTCTCGCCGTGAAAAGGGGACACCTCAATTTCCGTTATTTGGTGTGTTGAATACCGGGTGAATGAGTAGCCTTTGGGGCACTGCAAGTCTGTGTATTTATTGATGCTTTGCTGCACGCTTGAGTGCTCGGTGGGGGGTGCCGGTGCTTTTTTCTGGTGGGGTGGGGGGCTCATTGCAATGCTGCTGCTTATGTGTGGGAAGGGGGAGTTGATGGGGGGCTTTGGGGTTCTAATATTTAACTGTCTTTCATTCTTTGGGGTACTGTGTTTTCATGGGTGTTGGTAAAGAAGAAGAATTTCAAGATGTATTATTGTATACATTTCTCTGACATGAAATGTCTCTTCTGAAGATCATTACTAATGCCCTCACCATCTCTTCAGCTACGTCTTTCAGAACACTGAGAGTGTCATCCATCTGGTTCAGTGACTTAACTACTTTCACACCGTTCAGCTTCTCAAGCACCTGCTCACTAGTAATAGCAATTGCACTCACCTCTGCCCCCAGACACTCTCAAACTTCCGGCATACTGTTAATTTTTTCTATAGGGAAGACTGTTGCAAAATACTTATTCAGTTCACCTGCCATTTCCTTGTCTCCCATTACTACCTCTCCACTGTCATTTTCCAGCAATCCAATATCCACTCTCACCTCTCTTTTACTCTTTATACAAATGAAAAACTTTTTGGCATCCTGTTGAGACCATGTGGTTAGCAGATTTTAAGATCACTTAAAGTTTGTGAAGGACAGAGGCAGACAAGAGTGCAAGAAGACTACGAGCATTTGATGCTGAAGATAGCAAAGACATGTATAAGGGTTTCAGTAATGGGGGTTGAGTCAGGAGGGCACCAAATAATAGACGAGAAGTAACGTTCATTGTGATCACAACTGGATACACAGCTCTGTTTATGAGGCAACGCAATATTGACCCATCTCTAGCAAACTGCTGGGAAGATTCATGTTCTTGTCAGCTGATCATTCACTGGGATGTTTTTAAATAGTGTAGCTAACTAACATTCACAGACAGCTCACATAAGCTGCTAAAAGTATAGCAACAGCCTGGAGTCAAAGGGAACATACAAGAGGATAGTCTATGGTGGTCAAAATCACTTTGTGTTTTGTTTCCAAGCACAAAGCCCTTTGTTAACCTCAACCTGTGTTGGGAGAGGAACATGGGTGACAACAATTAGGATTTTAATTTACACCACGTTTCCGAATCTGATTAAAAGGTCAGCATTTCCACAACACATTGCAGAATTTGTTTTTGCAAACTAGAGGGAAGCAAAGCCAAATACAACTGACTAAATGGATACACAGAGGCAGGCGTGAAATAATATATACAAATCATTCACATAATGCACACAGGAGATTCAAAGTGTGTGTACAAACATGCATATGTGTATAAGCATAGTAGACACACAACCATAGGAACGTAAAATTTAGCCCTTTGAGCCTGGTCTGTCATGCCTGATCTTCTCCCCCAATGCCATTTTCCAGCACCATTACTGTATCCACTGAGTTCTTTCTTATCAAGAAATCTATGAATCTGTTTAGAATGAATTCAGTGCTCTCTGGAGAGAGAATTCCAACTTTCTGCACTAAAGTCAAATCTCTTCATTGCTATCCTGAATTGCACATCCCTTATCCTGAAACTGCGACCTCTGGTCCCAGAGTCTTCAACCAGGGGCAACTATTTCCCTGCATCCATTGGATCTCTCTAGTAGGTCAACAGCCTTGCCTAACATGCAGTGCAAACTAACCGGTTATGGAGAGATGATATTCTAAATAGTTCTATTTTACTCCCCATCTCCTCATCCAATAATTTTCTCATTCTTGGAGCCTGGCTGGTGAATCTTTGCTGCACTTCCATTAGAAAAAGTATATTTATTTTAGGCAAGGAGACAAAAAAAAAAGTAAATCCATGCCGGCTTTACTCAATCCCACCATTTTTCAGTTGGTTTGGTTGCTACATCCTTCAGGGGAAAAAAGGCATGCCCAGAATCTCAGTGGCAGAGTTTTCAAATGGAAATTCTTGCTCCCTTATTATAGAAAAATTGCAAGAGGCTTTATTTATTTTTCATTGAAATGTCAATTTATTTTGAATTACTATCTCCATGTGCTATGAATAAAAAAGACAACCAAAAAGAAAATCAGGCTTCCACATTTCATGTCTATTAACCTTGCCAGTGAAAGCCAGATTATAGCTTGGAAAGGATAAGGTAAGGTTCAACCTAGGAATATCATACTGCTACAAAAGTCTGCCGGAAAGCTTCAGTAATCTCAAGAAACAATACATCTGGACTTTTGTTCCCTTATTTATTCATCTGTTGTGATTATTAGTAAACTATTTTAATGTTACTGGCTACGAAAATAGCCATGAGGGAATGAAGTGAACAGTTATTGCCCTATAAAGTGATCGGCTGCACAGTGGTTCAACTCGCTTGCCTATTGGTGAACATTGCAGCAGTTTGTTGGGATTTTCCTTGTTCTTCTCTGAACTTTGTGGCACGACGGTAACAAGGCAGAGTTGCAAGCTCGACACTCAACCGAGAAGGGATGGAAAGCGTGCAAGGAGCCAGCCAGATTTGAACCTGGGACCACTTGTCTTGAAGTCAAGCTATACCAAAAAGCCTTAAGATGATAGCCCAATATAAACACTGGGCTTTCCCATTCCAGTATCAATTTTGATGGAACATCAGCTGTGAGGAGAACAACAGAGGGTTTGGGGAATTAAACAGAAACAAATAGGGTAGGTGAATGAGGAGGGGGATAGCAAATGGAATTCAGTATGGAAAATGCAAGGTCATCCACATTCGTAGGAAGTATATGAGTATGGACTTCATATAAATGGTTAGAGATTGCAAAATGTTCACGTCCTTAATTGCTGAAAATTAACATACAAGTGCAACAAGCAGTCAGGACAGCTTTACATAAAGTATTTGAGTACTAGAGTA
Organism: Hypanus sabinus; assembly: GCF_030144855.1. NCBI lineage: Eukaryota > Metazoa > Chordata > Chondrichthyes > Myliobatiformes > Dasyatidae > Hypanus > Hypanus sabinus. Next base: position 49,768,993 of record NC_082713.1, read on the forward strand.
AAAACATTGTGCTCCAGTTATATAGAGCCTTTGTGAGACCACATCTGCGATATTGTACTGTGTCTCCTATCTGAGAAAGGATAAACTTGCACAAAATGCTGGTTGAACTCTGCAGGCCAGGCAGCATCTACAGAAAAGAGTAAACAGTTCACGTTTTGGGCTAAGAACCTTCATCAGGATAGTCCAGAGGGTCTCAGCCTGAAATATCAACTGTTTACTCTTTTCCATAAATGCTGCCTGGCCTGCTGAATTCCTCCAGCATTTTGTCTGTGATTTCCAGTTTCTGCAGATTTTCTCTTGTAGGATATATTTGCAGCAAAGGGAATAGAACAAAAGGTTCATCAGATTAATTTGTGATAGCAGATTTGCCTTGTGAGGAGAAATTAAGTAGACTGGGTATATATATCACGGATTTTAAAGGATTGAGGTTATCCTGTTGAAAATTATGAGAATTAATAGAGTAGAAGAGGAGATGGATTTTCACTTGGGTGAGGTGTCTATAACCAGCGGTCACACATTCTCAAAATAATGGGTGGCCATTCAAGGTAGAGATGAAGAGAAATTTCTTCATCCAGAGATTCTTGCAGGCTCAGTAAATATTATGTTCAAATTAGAGCTTAACAGATGTGGGATTGGTGTAAGAAAGTGGCACTGTAGTGAAAGATTAGTTGGGAATAATGAAGCAGGCAATGTTAACAGCCTGTATTAATTTCTACTACCAATTCTTTTGGCTTGTTCAATGTGGCAACAGTGATGTAACTTCTAGAATATCAGTGTGCTAACATAACATGTCTTTACACTTCAGTATTAGGCAATAAGATTTCTTTACCAACTTACATTGACCCATTTTAAGTTAAGCAAGAAAGTTTAGTTATAGCATTAATAGATATGATAATTACAATATTCACATCATAATTGCTGTCTATAAGAGGAGAGATGTTTTAATATATTTTGTAATGTAAAAATATTCATAAATATTGCAAAAACATGTTGGTACTTTCATTGCAGTATCAGATTGGGAGAATATTTGTAACCATAAGCATAGAAAAACTCTTACCCCTACTTTGTTTTAGTAACTGCTTTATACCTTGTAACCTAACCGAATGGAATTACAAAGTTCATATTACCAACCAAAAATGTAGCACCAAGAACACTGCTGGAACTTACTTTAAGAAAGTAAAGTTTAAAAAAGGTGATGTTGAAAAATGATCAAAATTCTAATTATGCCACAGATGTCAAACAGCACATTTTTCAATTTAGCTATCAGTTCAATGAAGAAGAACCTCAACACTCAATTATCTAAATGTCTATTGTATTCTATGGATTTGGTTTGTAACCATATCCGTCTTCATGACTTTGGGTGCATGCAGCAAAATATTTCAAAATCTTCCATGTTCCTGGTTAATGTGGTATGTTGTGCAATTACTTTGAACGTTATGGACAGCTATCATGTTGTTAACTGTTTATTATAAGACAATAAATAATATGACATTAGCCTCTCAAATCTTAACCTTCTTGAAAATATTTGTCCTTGCTTTAGATGAAATAACAGGCAAACATCATACAAGTTGCATTCAAGAAAAGTTTACAGTTTCTCATTTTTAAAATGATTTCCTTCCTGTGCCTCTGCACAATACGATGAGTAACTTTTTCAATCAAAATTTATAATTAAAAACTTGTTTCAATGTTATCATTTTAAACTAATACACATTTTAAATATTTTTTAAAAGATAAAGAATGATTTTGCTTAACATGCTTTTGCTTTCAAAGTAGTTTTTACTTATTATTGCATATAATTAAAGTCATTCTCCTTTCTTCAATTTTTGTTCCAATCTATATATATTGGAAGAGATTGTTACCCTCTACCCTTCATACAGTTATCCAATTACTGGGTTAACTGTTTGCATATGGCACACACTTATCCCTCTGAACTACAAGTTTTATTGATAACATGATTGTCCCAAGCTTTTAAATCAAATTAAATAGATTGTTCAATCGTTAGAATGGGCGTGGAAAGGAAAATTTTACTAAAATTAACTTTTAAAGAGAAAAATGATTTGTTAAAAAGCTTTAATGAAAACAGTTAAGGGAGAAACGAGAGCGTGATTCGTGCCTCAAGGCAATTATTTAACTATATAACACAACCGCCGTTTCAGAGCAGAAACTTCTAACACCTGCTTATTCGGCTAGGATGGAGGTTGGCAGCACACTGCTCATGCTTGTGGTAAATGCAAGTCTGTCCCAGCAGAGAGACAAGACGACAATTATACACGAAATGAATTCCAAAATAGGAATGTTAATAAGATAGTTTACAAATTATGATCTTACATTAATTAAACCGGTATTTCTATTATCGTAGAATAAGAACCACAGGAATCATCAATTTATCTTTGAAACCCCATCAATACTCAGTGAGTGTTTTTACAAACGACGGGCGCCTCTTACCTTTGTAGCTCTGGTGCTTTTAAGTAAGATTTCAACTATTGACTAAACTTTTGGTTAAATTGTGTGACAGCGCTGTAGTAGCTCTGAATTTTCGGCGTTTCGTCAATGCTGATTGACAACCAGTTCCTGGGTTTATTCCGCGATTGACAACTGGCCAATTGGCGATTGGTGCTGTGACAGTCACGGTCACCAATGAGAGTAGTGCCGAGTTGGTATCAACAGCATTGGAACCGCCTTCCTTCAAATTGACATCTGTGGTGTATCAAAACGGAACTGGTCGGTTTAAGTTGAGCACAAAATGTTGGACATGTTTTGCTTCAAAATACTCCAGAGATCAGTACGGCTTTTAAAGGGATAGCATATTTCCTGTCTGTTCTTAGTGATGCATTGGTGCAGAGCCTTATCAACACAAAGGCTCAAATAAGGAACTACCGATATTAGCAATATATCGGTAAGTGGAGAAAGAACAGGAACCCCTTTTTAAGCCTACTTTGAATAACAAGAGTATGAGAGATTGTCCCATCAAGCTTCAATCACAAGTGTTGAACTTGTACCTCAATATCTTGACTGCCTCAAATCTATTGATCTAAATCAATCACTCACTTGAGTATATAATACATGTTTTGCAATGCTCTGAATGAAGATATTTTGTTTTGACAGCTGCCTGCCCAGCCTCCTTATTCTGAAAAAGAAAAATATAATGTCTCTTGAGTGTGTTGTCTTTCAATAACAATGCTGGTGAGTCACTTTATCCATTTTTCTGACCCATTTCTGTCTCTGGTGTATCAAAGACTCCATTGGCAGTGCTACCAGAATTTGTAAATCTTATCATTTTAATGGACTGCTCCATCCTATTCTCAAATAAATGTAATTGGACCATTTCTGAATTCATCCATGCCATCCTCAGGAGGCAAACTATTCATTGGCATCTATTATAAACCCTCTGACTCACAACTACCTAGAGAACATATCTTGCCTTTTTGGCTTGTGTAAGGATGCCTTCTGTTTCTCTGATGCACCATCCATTCAGAGACAGCTGAAGGGGAGGAGGGCATTAACGGAAGTTAGAACATTGAACATAGTTTGAACATTGAATTCTCTAACTTCTGTTAATGTTAATGCCCCTCCTCCCCTTCTTACCCCATCCCTGACATGTTTAGTTGTTTGCCTGTTCTCCATCTCCCTCTGGTGCTCCCCCTTCCCCCGCCCTCTCCTTTCTTTCTCCTGAGGCCTCCTGTCCCATGACCCTTTCCCTTCTCCAGCTCTGTATCACTTTCGCCAATCACCTTTCCAGCTCTTAGCTTCATCCCACCCCCTCCAGTCTTCTCTTATCATTTTGCATTTCCCCCTCCCCCCACTACTTTCAAATCTCTTACTATCTTTCCTTTCGGTTAGTCCTGACGAAGGGTCTCGGCCTGAAACGTCGACAGCGCTTCTCCCTATAGATACTGCCTAGCCTGCTGTGTTCTACCAGCATTTTGTGTATGTTGTTTGAATTTCCAGCATCTGCAGATTTCCTCGTGTTTGCTCTTTAAATTCACACCATTTCCACATTTCATTTCACAATCCATCCCCACATCAAACTGCCTGTCCTTTACCATTGCCACTGTCCAGATGAGGCAATAATAATCTAGAGATAATAATCTAATAATCTAAAATAATCTAGAGAAGCAACATTTCATGTTCTGCCCAGTTAGTCTACCAATCAATGGTATGAACATTATGTTTTCCAATTTCAGGTTATCTTTACATTTTGTGTCTCTTTCCTCCCCTTTTCATAATGTGCATTGCTCCCATTTTCCATACCTACCCCACCCATCTTTCCTTTTATCCCAACTTCCCACACACACACTCCTTCACCAATTGGTTCCACCTGCTCTTCACCTCTCCCCTAATAGTTCCCATTATCACATGTTTTACTTATCAGATTCCAGCACAGGAAACCTTTGTGTTGCTGCTTATCGCCCTGCAGTAGCTGTCTCCACTCTCCCCTCCATTCCCATCACCTGGCAACATTTTTCCATTTTCTTTCCTTGTTTGCTTCTCACCCATCTCCCACCAGGGACATCTGTCCATCATCCTTAATTCATTGCCTGTCCACCAATCATCTACTGGCACCTGTCCCACCCCTCCCCTTGTCCTCATTATAGTGGTTCTTTTCATTCATCACTCTGTCCTTTTTCGGGTCTTGAAGCAAAACACTGACAATTACATTCCCCAGGTTAAGTTGCTGCTTGACATTCAAGATTAGTGGGAGAAGTCAGAGAGTGGTAGTAAATTGTTGTCTCTCTGACCGAAGCCCTGCAACTAGTGTTGTATTGCAGAGATCAGTGCCTCAGCAGATACAGCACTGATCTCTGTAATACACTGCTAGTCACAGGCCTTCATCCATAGTAATAATTTAATGTGGTAAACTGGATCAGTAAGTTTGCAGTTGATACCAAAATTGGAGGTTTAATGGTTATCAAGGAAGGCTACTTACAACATAGAAAATCTACAGCACATTACAGGCCCTTCAACCCATAATGTTGTGCTGACCATGTAACCTACTCTAGAAGGTGCCTAGAGTTTCCCTACCGCATAGCCCTCTATTTTTCTAAGCTCTGTGTACCTATCTAAGAGTCTCTTAAAAGACCCTGTTGTACCTGCCTCTACCACTTTCGCTGGCAGTGCGTTCCACGCACCCACCACTCTCTGTGTGAAAATCTTACCTCTGACATTCCCCTTGTACTTACTTCCAAGCACCTTAAAACTATGCCCCCTCATGTTAGCCACTTCAGCCCTGGGAAAAAGCCTCTGGCTATCCACACCATTTATGCCCCTCATCATCTTATACGCCTCTATCAGGTCACCTCTCATCCTCCATTGCTCCAAAAAGAAAAGGCCAAGTTCACTTAATCTATTCTCATAAGGCATGCGCTCCAATCCCAGCAACATCCTTGTAAATCTCCTCTGCACTCCATTTCCTGCCTGTAATGAGGTGACCAGAACTGAACATGGTGCTCCAAGGGATCTATTGAAGCTTGCAGAATGCTCCTGATCAGCTGGAAAAGTGGTGAGTGGAATTTAATGCACACAGGTGTGAGGTGTTGCACTTTGAGAGGACAAGTCAGGCTGAGACGTGCACAGTGAATGACAGGGCTCTGAGATGTGCTGTAGGATAAAGAGATTTGGCAACACAGACTCCCAATTCCTTGAAAGTAACATCACAGGTCGATAGGGTTGTGAAGACAGCTTTTAGCACATTGGCCTTCATAAATCAAATCATTAAATACAGGAGTTGGTATATTATGTTGAAGTTGTACAAGATATTGGTGAGGCCAAATTTAGAATATTATGTACAGTACTGGTCACCGATCTTCAAGAAAATATCCCTAAACATAACAAAGTATAGAGAAAACTTACAAGACGTTGCCAGGATTAGAGGACCCGAATTATAGAGGAAGGTTGAAATAGGTTTGGACGTGAAGTGCAGGATTATGAGGGGATATTTATCAAGGTATACAACATTATGAGGGGTATAGATAGGGTGAATTGCATGCAGGCTTTTCCCCCTCACATTGGGTGAGACTAGAACTAGAAGTCGTAGGTTTAGATTGAAAGGTGAAGTCTGAGGGGAAACTCCTTCTCTCAGAGAGTGGTACGAAAATGCAATGAGCTGCCAGTGGAAGTGGTAAATGCAGGATCATTTGTAACATTGATTAAGTTTGGATTGCTACATGGAAGGGAGGAGTTTGGAGGGTTATGGTCCAGGTGCACGTAGATGGGATTGGGCAGGATTTTAGGCTGGCATGCGCTGAATGGCCAGTTTCTGTACTATAATATGACTGTGATACAGATGCTGCTGTGCCCATGGAGTTCCTCCAGTAGATTATTTGTTGCTCCATATCTCTGGATTTCTTGTGTCCAGAAATTTATCAATTAACATCAGTCTTGTATATCTTACTCTACACTTACAGCAACACGGGATGTGTCCATTCAGTCAACTGAGGAGAAGATCGATTTGGCCCAATTTCCACTGCTTATTTCCTTCTTTCTCTGCAATTTAATGTCTCTGTAACACATACCATTCCTTTTACTATGACCTTATGCTAAGGGGTAATTTACAGTAGCCGATTAATCTGCCATAATGTCTTTGGGATGTAAGAAGAAGCCAGGGATCTATGCCATCATGATGAGTCCAAGCCTAATATAGTAAATATACCCCCGACTTTGAGATCATGCTCTGTTGTTTCAGAACCAATCCACTTATATTCCCAATATTTATCACTCATTCCTCTAAAACTCAAGTAGGTATCGAACCTCATATTAAGTCTTGGTCGCAGAACTCTGACCAAGGGAATCCAGCCCTTTTCACTTGCAAGGCAAGTTTGTCCTTTGAATCCAATACAGCCTTCTGATCTTACTAAAGCTTGGCTTGACTATGTAAAGGCTTCATTACTCTATACTCCAACCCTTTGTAATGAAGGCTAGAATACCGTGCCATTTCCAACTTGTTAACGTTCAGGGTTTTTTTAAATATTCAAGGATGTCTTGCATCCTCTCAAGAAGTGTTATTGTTTTCCCTATTTAAATATATTGCTTTCAGCTCTGCACAATAACAATGCTGAAAGTACTCAGTAAATCAGGAAAAACAATTAACATTTCAGGCAAGAGACTCTTTGTATTCAAATAATAATTTTATTTCTCTTTCCAAAAATATTTCCTGACTGCTGAGTGTTTCAGACATATTTTGGCTTTTTCTTTAATTTCTAGGTATTCATTTGGGCTTTCTATTCTACCTGGCAACATGAATTATCTCCAATTCTGCCACACTATTCTCCACACCTTAGGTCCTTGGTCTCCTAGGTATCTTTCATCTGCCTCCAGCTGCTGCCTATAGTTTGCTATAGGATAGTATACAGAATCAGAATCAGGTTTCTCATCACCAGCGTATGTCATGAAATGTGTCATTTTTGTGGCAGCAGTACAATGCAATACATTTTAATAAAAACAGAATTACAGTCTGTGTATATATGAATAGTTAAATTGAATAAGTAGTGCAAAAAGTAGTGAGGTATTGTTTGTGGGCTCAAAGTCCATTCATAAATCTGATGGTAGAGGGGAAAATAATGTTCCTTACACATTGAGTGTGTGCCTTCAGACTCCTGTACCTCCTTCCTGATGGTAGCAACGAGAAGAGGGCATGTCCGGGGTGACGAGGGTGTTTAATGATGGATGCCGCTTTCTTGAGGATGCCCTAGATTCTACAGAGGCTTGTGCTCACGATGGAGCTGACTAAGTTCGCAACATTCTGTAGCTTCATTCAGTCCTGTGCAGTAGCCCTCCCCCCACATTACACAGTGATGCAGCCAGCTAGAATGCCTGTAGAACTTCTTAAATTTCTTTGGTGATAAACCAAATCTCCTCAAACTCCTAATGGCGTCATTGCATCAATATGTTGGGCCCAGGATAGATCCTCAGAGAAGGTGACATGCAGGAACTTGAAATTTGCTCACTCTTTCCACCTCTGATCCCTCTATGAGGACTGGTGTGTGTTCCCTCATCTTACCCTTTCTGAAGTGAAGAATCAGTTTTTTTTTTGGTCTGACTGATGTTGAGTGAAAGGTTATTGCTGCATCACCACTCAACTATCTGAGATATTCCTGTATGCCTTCTGTATGTCTGAAATTCTGCCAACAATAGTTGTGTCATCAGCAAAATTATAGAGAGCATTTGAGCCACACAGTCTTTAGTATAGAGGGAGTTAAGCAGGGACTAAGCTCACTTCCTTGATGCAGGCAAGGAAGGCAATGAGTTGACAAAGGTCTGTTTCCATTCTGTATAATAAAGTACAAAGGAATTCTGGAGACATTTCTTTAGCCAGAGAGTGGTGAATTTGTGGACATTATTACCACAGGCAGCTATTGGGTGTATTTAAGGTAGACCTTGATAGGTTTTTGACTGGACATGGCTTTGATGGTTACGGGGAGAAGGCCTGGGGGTGGGAGTGAGGAGGGGAAAAAATGATCAGCCATGACTGAATGGTGAGCAGACTCAATGGGCCAAATGGCCCAATTCTACTCCTATATCTCATGGTTTTATAAAATGCAAGCAATTCTGTAGACACTGAAAATTATGAGCAACGTACACAAAGCGCTGGAGAAACTTGGCGGTTCATGCAGCATTTATGAAGGGAAATAGAACTGGAAAGGAAGAGGACTAAAGCCAGAATAAAAAGATAAGGGGAGAGGGAGGAGTACAAGCCGGCAGGTAATAGGTGAATGCAGGTGAGATGAGATGAGAGAGGATGATGTGATAAGCAGGGATTGATAGATGGAAGAGGGCAAAGGGCTGAGGAAGGAGGAATGTGATGGAAAGGTCAGTAGATCATGGAATAAAGGGAAGAAGGTAGGGAAAATGTGATTCTATAACCTAATTTACCTGTTTTCCTGTTTTTGGATGGACAGGAGACTGTGCAACATTCTAAATAATAAAACCAAATTGTCTCTAATGTGTTACACTCCAACAATAAAAGTAACATAAATTTCATATCTGTATACCCCTTAAACAATTGATGATAATCAAACTGACGTTCATTATATTAGACTGACATTAGAGTGTTGTAATAACTGAATTAAATAACTGACCAGTCATCTAAAGCTACAGCAAAACCAAGCAAGCCACTTAGATGGAGGGAAAAATGCACTAATGAGAATTACTTTAAATCCCAGGAGATCTACCTTTTCACAGAATGTGTTTAACAATTCTTAAGATGGTTAGTACCACAAACATTCAGACCTCTCCAACCACTCTCACGCCTGCTTCCCGCACCCCCCCCCCCAATACATTCCTTTTACGTTAAAATATAAACTTCTAACAATATTAATACAACTAAATATAATGCATCATGTCCAATTCTATGCAATTGCTGAATTTCGTTATACAACCAGATAAGTCTGCAAACTAAATGCTGAGGTTCGCTTATATACGTTAAGAATGAAGAATTCAATGCAGCAAAACTGAATATTTTAAAAATTTTCAATAATCGAAACAGGAAGTTTCACTTTCAATAATTCTAAAACAAACATCACATTTTTCATTCATCTGATACACGAGAAACTTTCTTAATTTCAAATGTAAATATAGTTTGGTCTGCAACTCATGTACTTTTAGTTAATAGTATTTGGAACTTTATCTCTAGTAGACACTCATTCTCTAATCGATCTTCTCTATTGTTGTCTTGATTTCCCTTTAAATAAGCACGTCTGCCTTCCCAGTCACCCGTGCTTTCTCATTGGTCCACCGGGTTCTATTTTGAAAAAAGCTTCTCCCTTAGCAACCGAGAATTAGCAACGCATCTTGGCGGCGCGCTGATTGGTCGGTGCTTTGTTGTCTGGAGCCAATGGTGGAGGGACGGCGTGCATGCCGCAATTTTCAAAAAAAGTTTTTTGCCAGAGGTGCATCTCGCTGAGCTGTGAATGCGTGCGCGCCAGTTAGGAGCAGGTAAACCACTTTGGACTTTGGGGCCGAAGAACCTAAACTTTCTCTGGCTGCGGTCGCTTTCACCCCGAGCACGGTCCACTGGGAAGTGGTGCTCTCCCGCAGTCCCAACGTTGAGTCCGGAGCCTCTACTTTAAGTATCCCGTTGTTCCTCGAAGTTTGCCAGGTTTGTGGACTGTTATACTGCATTACTAGTGATTTATTTATTGTAGGATGTGAGGTGAACTCAACTACCGGTCAGTGGGCTATATTACATATCTCCTGAACTGGCGAGAGAGTGGCGCGTTAAACCCCCAGGAGTTCTAGGAATGCATTGCTCGAGCTGCAAAGATGATTTGTTTCATCTTCTGCTTACACAAATAGCATTTTAACAAAGCCGATTTCCGCCGCCGCCTTGCGTGCTTCCGAGATCAATATTACGTACAGTGATCACTGCAAGACACTGGGAAAATACCGCCAATGTTACCTCCGCAAAATTGTCCACATTCATTAAATAGCACTGTCTGAGGCCCACCGACATCTTCTGAATTAAGGTCTTAATAATACTGGATAGGCATGTTACTTCCGTGCTTGACGCTAAACTCAAAACAGACACACTCTTATCTGAGCTATTAGCATGGAAAGAGATTGCCGAGTGGATAGAGGCCGAGATTCAAGAAGGGCACTCAAAATTTCCATGAAGTTGTCACATGACTGATGCCTGAGAATCTGACGCATGACTGCTCAAAGTGTAGAAGGCCTATTTGGAAATGTCGAGTTTGTTGTCACAAAAGTTCATGGAGCCCATCTCCTGACAACGTACGTGCTTTGGTCCAAATGAAAGAATCTGCGATTCTCGCCTCAGATCCCATAAAGCTCGAACGGAAGTATTCTGGGTTCTGATGGACTGCCTAAGGAGAGCGAATGGTTATCATTTGTTAAGATTCCATGGATTAAGGGATTTGATTGGAAAACGGGCTGAGAGAATATGGGCAGCTACTGACCGGCTAGAGAAATGCTGGAATAAAGACTGCTGGGGAACTAAACGGGTCAGCATTTGCAGAATAAAATGGGCAGCCAACATTTTGGGTCAAGACTTTCATCTGATTGAAAGAATAGGGGAGATAGCCAGTATAAAGTGGTGGGGGGGGGGGGGGAGGAGGAGTGGGACAAGAGCTAGCAAGCAATTGGATGCGGGTGAAGAAGGGTGACTGACAGGTGGAGTCAGGTAGGGGAGTGAGGGCTGGACAGATGGGAATGCTGGAATCTGTAATGAAGGATCACCTTGGAAAGAAAATAAAACATAGACTTGAGCAGAATCAACAAGGACTTTTTAAACAAAAATCACTGTTGACCAATTACAGTTCTTGTGCATAATGCTGCTTTTGTGTTCTAGTGTAATAGCTCACGCAATCTCTTACCCCAGATTATCACTATTTGCCTTTTCTACTTCCAGATGAATTTATCTGTTTTACTTTCTGTCTCCATCCTTTTTGTAGAGCAAACAAGGTTGTCCAAGCAATGCCTCCCGTTACAAAAGCAAAGAGCCTTCAGTCTGAACCATTTGGAGTGGAGTCATCTATAATAGAAAAGGTAAGAAGAATAATATGAAATGTATTTAAAGGGAGGCTGGAGAAACCCATGAGGGAATAGGTTTAAATGAGCAAAGAGAGGAGGTTTAATGGCAGTGTAAATACCAATGTGGGTTGTTTGGGATGATTATCCTGTCTGCTAGTTGTCCCATGTGATATAATTCTACTGAGGGGAGCGCTGAAATCATTGTGTTCCATTCACACAAATGGGTGGCTATATTAATAGTAGCAGGCAAGTTTTGAAACTCCCATTTGATGTCACTACAGTGTTCTTGTAACTCAACGTAACATTGTCACAATCATACAATATGAAATGTATACCTTTGGAGATTTTTGTTTGCTGGATGTGTGGGTTTATAGGGAAGTAGTACAGAGAGCGAAAGGGTAGGCTTCTCTGAATCTTGAGGAAAATTGGGAATACTGGCTAGGAAAGAAGAGGTATGGTTCAGGTACAATCAGCTAGGATCCAGTAAATCTCTAGAAGAGGAGGGTATTCAAGAAGCAAATCAGGAAGAGCAAAAAGGGGGCATGAAATAACTGACAGATTATAAAATATCTGGATTGTCCGTAATAATGGGAAATGAATAACAAGAGATGGAACTGGGTTGCTCAAGGACCCAAGGGAACACCTGTATGGAGATGGGCAAAGTTCTTAATGAATATTTCTCCTCAGTTTTTACTGTGAAGAGACATGAAGACATTGGAACTAGGAAAAGTCAATAGGGAGGTGTTAGGGGTAAATTTGCATTACAACAGAGGAGATGATGTGTATTTTGGAAGCTGAGGATAGAATTGCAGCTCCAGAGCATGACCAGGTTTATCCAAGAACACTATGGGAGGCCAGAGAAGAAATTACAGGAGCCCTGTCGAGATATTTGTATGGGTGAAGAACTAGTAGACTAGAGAGCAGCGAATGTTGTTGTGCCTTTATTTAAATAAAGTGGCAACAAACAACCTGTGAAAGATAGTGGTTATAAGTTACTGAAGAGGATTCTGAGCGATAAGACATAGCCATAGCTAGAAAAACTTGTTGATTAGGGGAAGTCCGCGTGACCTTGTTCATGAGAGATCATGTCTTAGGAACTTGATTGTGTTTATGATGAAGTGACCAAGAAAGCTAATGAGCGTAGGGTGGTAGACATTGTTTGTATGGACTTCAGTAAGGCTTTTGATCAAGTTTCACATTGGAGGCTGATCTAGAAGGCTAGATTGTATGGATTCCAGGGACAGCTAGTTAAATGGATACCCAATTAACTTCAAGTTAGAAAATAGAGAGTGATGGTGGAAGGTTGCTTCTTGGACTGGAGGCCATTGAGTAGTGGTGTGTCTTGGGTAAGTTGAGGGCTTATTGTTCTGTACCAATGATTTGGTATAGTTGTGCAAGATACTGGTGAGGTTGCTCTTAGAGTATTGTGTTCAGTTTTGGTTGCCCTGCTATAGGACACAGAATACTACAGACCCTTTGGCCCATGATGTTGTGACTATCTTTTAACCTACCCCAAGATCAAACTAACCTTTCTCTCTCACATAGCTTTCCATTTTTCTTTCATCCATGTCCCTGTCTAAGAGTCTCTTAAATGTTCCTAATGTATTTCTCTACTATTGCCTCTGCAGTGCTTTCCACGCATTTGCCACTCTATATATTTAGAAGAAAACCTACCTCTGACTATCCCACCCCACTTTCCTCCAATCACCTCATGATTTTGCCCTCTTGTATCAGGCATTGACAAAGGTACTGGCTGTCCACTCTATATATGCCTCTTACCTTGTACACTTCCGTTAAATCACTTCTCATCCTCCTTCAACCTACAGAGAAAAGTTCTATCACGGCATTCTCTAATGCAGGCAGGAACCTGGTAAATCTCCTCTGCATCCTCCAAATCCTTTCTATAATAAGACAGCCAGAACTGAACATAATACTCAAAGTGTGGTCTAACCAGAGTTCTATAGAGCTACAACATTAACTCATGGCTCTTGAATTCAATCTCCCATCAAATGAAGACCAACACACTATACACCTTCTTAACCACCCTATTAACTTGTACAACAACTTTGAGGGATCTATGGATATGGACGCCAAGATCATCAATGTTCCCCCACATTGCTAAGAATCCTGCCATCCAACTTGTACTCTGCCTTCAAGTTTGGTCTTCTGAATTTCATCACTTTACTCTTCTGTGGATTGAGCTCCATCTGCCACTTATCAGCCCAGCTCTGTATTTTATCAATGTCCTGTTGTAACTTGCGGCAATCTTTGTCAACCTTCCAGACTATTCACAAAGCCACCAGCCTTCGTGATATCTACAGACTTACTGCCCACCTTCCACTTCCTCACCTATAACTAGAAAGAGTGCAGAAATGGTTTACAAAGATGTTTCCAGGGCTTGAATGGAATTATAGGGTGAGGTTGGAAAAGCTTGGACACGAATCATTAGTGGGGTGAATTTTGTATAGGTGCATAAAATCATAGGGGATATTGATAGGGTATTTCATTGTTTTTCCCAGAGCTGGGATATCAACTACTTGAGGGCATAAGCTTAAATGAAAGGAGTAAAGTTTAATAGAAACTTGAGGGGCAATTTTCTTTTAAACATGAAGGGTGGTCTCTAATTAGTATCAGTTCTCAGAGGAAGTGGTTGAGGCAGGTATAATAATTTTGATAAGATAATTGGAAGGTACATGGATTGGAAAAGTTTTGTGTTACGAGTCAAATACTGGCAAATAGGACTAGTTTGGATGGGGCATCTTTGTAGACCTGAAATGCCTGACTCTGTGCTTACTGACTAACTATGTTCAAAGTAAAGTTATTAAAGTACAAGATTGCCAAGTACATAAATGACAAGGAGTTTTAACCTGCCTAAAGCTGCAGACAGAATTAGGACCATGCTTCATATTATTTTAAATGGTATATTTTTAAGACAGAATTCCAGGAGTATAGTTTTGTATAGGTGGAATTTCAGAGCAATTTTTAAAACTGAGAACAGGTTAAGGTGTATTTCAAGAATAATGAAATACTTGAGGCAACACCTACATCGCTATGCCCTGCATTTGTGCAGAACCCCACATTAAACCCCTTCTTTTCAAATCCACTTCTTGGCTATGCGAGGAGTGAATTACCCCAAGTATTTCCTGGTGCCGCATGGCCTGGCGGCTTTAGTTTTTGCACAGATTTATCGACTGCACAGCACTAAAGAAGTAAGCATTTATTTGAAGGTAGCTTGCATTTCAATTGAGGGTAAACGTATTATTGTTCACTCTTGTCCTGTTATTGTGAAACCCACAATTTGTGAATTACTATTTGTTAATATGCAAGATAATCTTGCCAATTAATTACATGCGCTATTGTTGGCTCTTAAACAGACCAACTTGGTTTAGTATATTCATGCCTGCACATATCTGCTCAAAGCTGCAGCTTGGCACTCTGAGCATTAGTGGATGGCCCAATGCATGAACATTACTTGCCTGCTGCTCTAAAGTTGTGTTTATTGGGCAGAAATAGAATAATTTGACCATAATAAACACACCTTCACAATATCTTAATTTTCCATCCTGCCTGTTGGAATCCTTCAAAGATCAAAATGTGTAATTTTGTTTTTGTTCTCCTTCAGGATGGTGATCTTCATATCAAAAGGTCTCCTTCATCACCCCAAGGTGGACCCAAGAAAAGATCAGCGTTTGAAGACCTCACAAATGTTAGTACTGTGGTGCCGTTCTTCCCTGACAGGAAAAAAAATTCTGCAGATCTTAAGTATTGAAAATTCTGTTCAAATCTGACTGCCTCTGTTGCAACTCTTTTAGGCAAAACAAAGTCAAGCACATGTCCTCGTTTCAAAGAGAAAAGGTGGCAAGGTGGTGAGCAAGAAAACTCAGAAAAATACCGCTGGGCAAGAAGCATCAAAAAAAGATGAGAATATAAAAAGGTAAATATCCCACTTATTAATTGTGTGTGTGTGTTAGTTACAATGTCAGGAATGGGAAATTGTTTCCTACTAGTTGTGATTTGGCTGATGGAATTCAGCCTCTTGATGCATGTTCTTTTAATGTCGGCATTACCCACCAGAGGTTCTAAATGCATGTTAATAGATTCAAATCAACAAGCTTCTGCATTTTCAATAAAGTTAAGCTCTTATTATTTTTTGAAGTAACTTGTTAAGGTGTTTTGCTGCCCCTACACTTTTCTCGGTATAAGTAAATTGGATTCCTCGAAGACTGAATTAAAATTAATTGACTGACATGTCAGAACTGTCGGAAATGGGATAGTACATTCTTCAGCGCGTAATCCACTAAGCATGGGGAATATCCATTATGGTAGTTCATTTTGCATCAGATCTCCTCTCCATCATTATCTGTATATTTGCTGTCACACATTATGAAGAAATGTCAGCAATCAATATTGTTTTCTGGGCAAGAGGCTCCAGATATGGATTCTTGCATGAATGCAGAAGGACACAACTTGCTGTCTGATGGATTTTCCCAGTTGCAGTGCGAAATGTGCCTGAGCCCCAGGCCCTGTGCTGGCAGAGGTGCCCACGTGTTCCTGATTTTTCTATTTATTATTATTATTACTTGGATTTCAAAGGTCCAATTTAATGTCAGAGAAATGTATACAATATACATTCTGAAATGCTTTTTCCTCGTAAACGTCCACAAAAACAGAGAAGTGCCCCAAAGAATGAACGGCAGTTAAACATGAGAACCACAAAGTCCCTCCAGCTGTTCCCTTCCATGTGTAAGAGGCAGCAAGGCAAGAATCCCCCCCCCCTTCCCTCCCCCAGTGGAAAAAAGCGCACTCACTACTGAGCACAAGCGTGAGCTAGGCGATAGCAAAGACACAGACCAGCAAAGACTACCACATTTCCTCCAGCATTCGACAAACCACAGGTTCTCTCTCTCCCTCTCTCTCTCTCTCCCCCTCTCTCTCTCTCTCCCTCTCTCTCTCTCCCTCCCTCTCTCTCTCTCCCTCCCTCTCTCTCTCCCTCCCTCTCTCTCTCTCCCTCCCTCTCTCTCTCTCCCTCCCTCTCTCTCTCTCCCTCCCTCTCTCTCTCTCCCTCCCTCTCTCTCTCTCCCTCCCTCTCTCTCTCTCCCTCCCTCTCTCTCTCTCCCTCCCTCTCTCTCTCTCCCTCTCTCTCTCTCCCTCCCTCTCTCTCTCTCCCTCCCTCTCTCTCTCTCCCTCCCTCTCTCTCTCTCCCTCCCTCTCTCTCTCTCCCTCCCCCTCTCTCTCTCCCTCCCTCTCGTCCTCGTCCTCCCTCTCGTCCTCCCTCTCGTCCTCCCTCTCGTCCTCCCTCTCGTCCTCCCTCTCGTCCTCCCTCTCGTCCTCCCTCTCGTCCTCCCTCTCGTCCTCCCTCTCGTCCTCCCTCCCCCTCCCTCTCCCCCCCCCTTCCCCCCCCTCTCTTCCCTCTCCCCATTTTCACAGCGAGCGGGAGACATAACCAGACATCCCACCCTGCAAAATCTCATTTCAGGGAGGTGGTAGCACCACCACCCCGCTGCCCCCTGCCACAACCTCATAGTCCACCCACTCCCCCCCCCCCCCACCTCGTTGACCTCCAAGGGTGTATGTATACAGGACATTTGATTATGGAAGAACACAACAATTTATTGGATCACCTATTGAAACTAATATAAATATATAATTTTCCTTGCTGAGTATTTTGTTGGTAGTCTCAATGCTGAATGCTAATGCAAATAGTAGCTTTTCTATTTCTTTTGCAAACTTTCCTTGTACTTTACTTTTGACCCCTATTAGGCAGGGCTACATTTTAGTGTAGTCTGGGGTGAAGTACATTTTATATATTTTTTGGAACACTCTGTCATGGCGCTGCAGGACACTAAACTGAACTGATGGACAATGAAAGAGAGAGAGATCGGGTGTAAAGAGATTAAGGGAGCTAGGGCTTTACTCTTTGGAGGGAAGGAGGATGAGAGGAGACATGATAGAGATACCGTAAATTCCGGTGTATAAACTGACCCAGAGTATAAGCCGACTCCCCATCTTCAAGGTTAAAAAGGTGACTTTTTCATGTTACCTTTGTACGAGCTGACCCCTTTTGTAGAGGTTTTTGATTTAACCAGAAAAGATCACAAGATCTTACATGCCAGTACTCAGCTTTGCCGGTTCCGGAACCTGGACATTTTGTGAGGCAGTACCTGCTAAGAAAACAGGCCTACACATTGTAGAGCGTTATAAGCGAGTTCTTAATAAATAAATCAGGGAGGGAAGTTTTGGATTGGGTTCCCAATGGTAAAGAATCCTCTGAAATGTAACCCCTGTGAAATCATGTAGCGCCCATCGTAACCTCGTTAAAACTTAACACGGGGTGGCGGGATCAGTATGTGTACTCAGTATTGAGTTTGCGAGCACCATGTACAAAAGATTAAAACGAATGCGATATGATGCTGGCTTCAAACTGAAGGTTGATTTTGCTAAAGGAAGGAATAATTCTGCAGCTACTAAGAAGTTCAGTGTAAACGTGAGAGAGTGGAGAAAGGCAGAGGACACGCTGAGGGAAATGCCTCAGCATGTGACAAAATGTGTAAACCATGGGAAAACATGCCAGTGGCCAGAACTGGAAGAAGTTGTTTTAGAGTGGGTGAATCACCAGCAATCATCTGGATACATTGCTACCAGAGAAATGATTCGAGTTCAAGTGTTGAAATGGGACGAAAAACACCATGAGGTCAGCGAAAATTTCAAAGCTACGCAAAGTTGGTGCACCCGATTTATGAATAGACGTGATCTTGTGTTGAGACAAAAAAGATTGCTCAGAGAATTCCCGCGGGGTGTTGTTGTCTACATTCAAGAACGTCTCTGAATGGACAAAGTGGGTTAAAGAGGTGTGGTGTTGACGTCCCGAAGGTTTCGGGAAGGAAAAGTCACTACTTGTCTGGGACATGTTCAAAGCGCACTTGTCAAGTGAGACAAAAGCAGCATTGAAAGCGAAAATATGGACATTGCAGTCATCCCTGGTGGTTTGATGTCCGTGCTCCAGCCACTAGATGTGAGTTTAAACAAACCATTCAAAGAATTCATGTGTCGACAGTGGGACGAATTTGACTCAAAAACAGCCAATAAATATGACCTGTCTTCCATGTATTCATTTTTCCAAAGTTGGCACCCTCTGTATAAGCTGATCCCCTAATTTTAGGACCAAAATGTAGGGCCAAATTCTCGGCTTATACACTGGAATTTACAGTTTACAAGATATTAAGAGGAATAGACAGAGTGGACAGCCGGCACCTTTTCCCCAGGGCACCACTGCTCAGTACAAGAGGACATGGCTTTAAGGTAAGGGGTGGGAATTTCAAGGGGGATATTAGAGAAAGGTTTTTTACTCAGAGAGTGGTTGGTGTATGGAATGCACTGCCTGCGTCAGTGGTGGAGGCAGATACACTAGTGAAGTTTAAGAGACTACTAGACAGGTATATGGAGGAATTTAAGGTGGGTGGTTATATGGGAGGCAGGGTTTAAGGGTCAGCACAACATTATAGGCCGAAGGGTCTGTATTGTGCTGTACTATTCTATGTTCTAAAGCCAGCCCACAGAGAAAACTTATAGGTCTACTTAGCACAGAGAGAGACCAAGCAGAATGCCCTTCCTCTCCCCCCTCAAAATCGATTTCCAAGATATTGTATATAATTTGCGGGCGTCAGGGAGCCGCTACCAATATGTGGGAGACTCCTGGAACTTCCAGGAGAGGTGGGATGCCTGCATATCAATAACCCGCGGTTTTGCGATGCTAAAAAGTCTGTTTCATCGCTTTTTGCGAGCACTTTGCCTGAAGATCGCAAAGACCTCGTGTCTTTGGACCCACAGCAAAAGATTTTCCAGCTTCCCCGACGACAGGAGTCCCCTGCCCTGACACCGACCCTCGATCCGCCCGTCTCCAGAGATCTTAGGCTTCCGAATTCAAGCCAGACTCTCAGGCTGAACCCTTGGCATGCCAAATAACAATGGCAGCTCCTGAAACCCCGAGAACAGGTCCCATACCTGTAAAGAACCGAAGTCTGCGTGTAACTCCAGGTCAGGTCTTTAAAAGAATCCTGAATGGGAAAAATTAAGATATTAAAGATGGAAATAGAGCTATTGCCAAAGATGCAACCAAATGAGTTGCCATTTAGTACCATCTTAACTCCGCCTCCAACTTCCTTAATTAAATTGCTTAATGTTTGATATTAGATACAATTTAGTTTTTGACTGATAAGGAATGGGAAAGTCTGGGGACCTGCCTGATCCCAAGTGATAAAGTCTTGGCTGTCACACAGGGCCTTATTATTAAGTATTGGGCTAGATTGAGGGCAAGTTGACAAGGTTCTTTAAAGTCAAGTTCACTCTTGTGAGCAATGATTCTGGTTTGCTGGTGGCACCAGGCTCATGTCAGTGAGATTCAATTGTCTCAAAACTAACAGATACAGCAATTATGAAGCAACCTTGTTAGATACACATCCTATCTAGGTTTCCCCTCTA
This sequence comes from Hypanus sabinus, assembly GCF_030144855.1. NCBI lineage: Eukaryota > Metazoa > Chordata > Chondrichthyes > Myliobatiformes > Dasyatidae > Hypanus > Hypanus sabinus. Next base: position 49,788,955 of record NC_082713.1, read on the forward strand.
AATGTTCATGCAAAATAAATGTTTAACACGGTCCAGCTCATCTGCTTCCATTACTATACATATCTGTACTGTGAATGCAAGCTAATACAATGTGCTTGGCATTGATAATTGATTTATTATGCTGTGGAGTTTCACTCTTTCTGTTGACTTTCTTATAAAAGTACATCTACTCAGGAGCAAAGTATCCTACTTTTTACAAGTTCTGATACAAGGGTGCCATAGTAGCGTTGCAGTTGGTGTGATGCTGTTACAGCTTGAGGCATTTCAGAGTTCAATTCCGGTACCATCTATAAGAAATTTATACTTTCTGCCCCTGTAACCCCATGGGTTACCTCCCACCGTTCAGAGATGTACTTGTTAGAAGATTAATTGGTCATTCGAAACTGCCCTGTGATTAAGCTAGTGTTAAATACATTAGTTGCTGGAAACTGTATATCCAAAAATGGCTTACAAAATTGTATTTATTTACTCGAGTAACTCTTAAACTTTTTGTGCAGAGTATTTTTGATTATTTTGTTAAGATTCCTGATCAAGGGAGTTTGATGTTGGGATTCCACTTTGAAGTTAAACTTTTCCTAGGTGCCATCTTTGTGGTATTAACATTGTTTTAAGGGATCATCCATGTCATGTTTTTAATCTATGAACCAAGCCACGATGATATTAAATGTGTCTCCTTTCCCCTTTCTCCCTTCAGTACAGGATGCAAGGCCCCTCAGGAGCATCTTGACAATGCAAAGGAGGTGAAGCCCAAGACACCAGAAGCCCCTGAGGAAAAGTCAGATGTTGTGGACAAGTCAGCAGATGTGCAGGTAAACATGATGCAGATTTTCTCTGCCACAAAGCCCAGCAGATTTAAGTGAGGTGATGGCCCACGTGAAGCCAGTTTGTTGTCCATACTGCTCAAACAACTACTCAAACAGGCATGTCTAATTAAGTAAAAGGGTAGTGTTTGTAATGGGTAGAACCACTTGCACCTTGAAATTTTATTCAGATTTGTATTGTGCAGTTTTTGCTCAGCATTAGATTTCTTCTTATTATGCTACTTCAGGCACAGATTCAAATTTAGTTCATTGCTAATAGTTTAATTTTAAAGTTCTGCTTGACTGTTGATTCTTTTTTTAAACCTGTTTTTTTTTCAATAAGGGCTTTAATCATCATCGAAAAGTGGCATTTGTGCTTCTTGCATATTCTCATTTGCAAGTAAAGTGAATTTAATTTTCTAATTTCTACGAAATTTAGATTTCATTGAAGCATGGTTCCAGTTTCATTCCTTGGGAATGAATGTGCCTGTACTGGTAATCTAAATGGAGAACATGCTGCTTCCTTAATTCCAAAGACCAGCATTTCAAAACTGTTTCTCGGTGGCTTGTACATTCTACAATTATGAATGGCCACTGGCTTACTGGGCTTCCAGCCTGCGCACAATTCGTTATGATCTCTATACAGAAATGCTTTTATTTCTGGTATATTTTGTATATCTTTTTAACAGAACAATTCAGAAAGTTTTAAATAAGAGTTATTAAAGCCATAACTTTTCATAAGTACAAGTGTTTTCAGATATTGCCTTGGTAAATACACAAATTAATTGTGAAGATGAGACTGAAAGTGGATATGAGTCATCAGGTGAATTTTAAAAGCAAAATTATTTGTAACAATGCAGCAACACAATATTTTAATCCAACAAGTACGTGGACTTTGAAGTTCACATGCATTTATTACCTATTCAATTTAGCAGATATTACAGGCCTAATTAATAACATAAGCAATAACTATGTTAATCAACTACTATTTCTTTTGTAGTGGGAGGGGGAAACCATTACAGACACGAGATGTTCTGCAGATGCTGGAAATCCAGAGCAACACAAAATAAATCAATTGATGTGGTGCGCTCTTGCCTATTTAATGAGTAATGGCCTCTATTCTAGAAAAGAAAAATAATTAAGTTAATTTACTTTGTAGCCTCCCGTCTTTGATGACGTTGATGAGGAGAATCTGAGGGACCCATTCCTGAACGCAATCTATGCAAAGGATATTTTTGACTATATGAAGGACCGGGAGGTAAGTTATCTTGTAAGACCTAGAAAGTTCCTCCCTGTTCCAAAAGCTACTGATCTTTCAGATTTTGCAGCAAGATTGTTACAGCTTCCTGATTTATAATAGAAGTTTATTTTTCCTTGTCCTTTCTATTTCTCCTCACCTTCCTTTAATGTTCCGTGCTCTTATTTTGCCATTGAAGACTGTTTTGCATATAAAGATGTGAGGTAAGAGCATTCTACTGAGAACTTTAAGGCCCATCTGTTTTGGCAATTGTGCCACAAAAGTTCCAGCAGCAAGTGCTTTTTCTTAAGTTGATTTTTTAAAAACACCAACTGGTAAAATATCTGGATTATAATAGGGTTATTAATACTGTAAATTATGGTAAAATCCAACTTTTGTGGAGCGTAGCTTTCCTGTGAACGTGGAAAAGCTGTCATACTGCATAGAAATTTGAGAATTGGTATTTGTTATCTTTTATGGTGCGACTTATTTAAGTAATTGTTGAGTGAATAAATGAATACAATAGATTTGGTAATGAAATGATCTGTGGTCTGATTGCAACTGCTGAAGAGGTCAAATGTTCCTTTGTGTGGCATATCTGTTAGTACTGCTTATTAGTGGCAGGCCTTAAAGTTTGCTCGAGGGAAAGAAATAATTCATTCTACTATGATATCATTTGGGCAACAGGAAATGGGCAAAAAGGAAGCTGAGATTTGTTGTTCTTTGGACGAACACTAGATTGATGTCCTGATATAGTTGGCTCAGCCAGCAACAGGAACCAGGGTTGGAATTTCAGCCAAGAAACATAAATGTTTATGGTTTGCCCTGACAGTTTTTGACACTTTCCTTTCCAACTCTGTCTGATTGAGAGTGTATTCCTATGTGCATAGGGAACAAATGGGATGTGTGGGGCAGTGGGGGGAGGGTGTTCTGATCTCCAAAATGGAGATTTTTTCTGGACTTGCAGAAAACACGCTTGGTTACCAACAGTGCTTTAAAAACTGTCCTGGCTTTTCCTCAAAGACTATTGATAGGTTTTGTCTCCTAAGAATTGCAGAGCAACATTTGCTGGAGTTACACCTGTTTTATCAAAAAGAAAGTTGGGCTTCTGGCTACGTTATAAGTTAATGTATGAACTGGTGCTAGGCGCAAATTTTTCTTTTTAACATTTTGCAAAAATCCAGTTGCAGGTGTGCATGTGTTCAAATTGACCACTGTGATCCAGTCCATAATAATGTTCCTTGTATGCCTGGCAGGAGAAATTTGTTCTGAAAGGCTATATGGAAAAGCAGCCTGACCTGAATATTGAAATGAGGGCAATCTTGGTGGACTGGATGGTTGAAGTACAGGTTGGTACATTATTCATCTTCAAAGTTACATGTATTTTTTCCGTGGTGAGTTTGAGGCAAGTTGGCTGCATTTTATCCCCTATACCAGCTGTGTTAATTGAGTTACCAAAGCTGTATGGTATATTGAGAACAGCTTGATAAATGAAGCCTGATTCTTTTGTTTTCTTGCTGCCTTCTGGGTGGGAACTGTGCTCTCCTTTAGGACAGAAGTGTATACCACAAAGCCCATTTTCTTTATAACATACAAGAGAATATCTGCTGATACTGTTAATCTGAGCAATACACACAAAATGCTGGAGGAACTCAGCAGCATCTATGGGTAGAAAAGTACCGTTGATGTTTCAGGCTGACACCCTTCAGCAGGACGGAGGGTTTTTTTTAATATAACATCCTACCTCTGATTGCTTTAACTTTTACATTTCATGAGAAATATATTTAGAAGATGATAAGGGTAGTAGATTCGACATTTTCAGAGAAATTAATTGCAATTAAAAGATTTTTCACCTCGTTGTTTTGAGGGTTATGGCTATCTTCAGGCTTCATTTATGGCATAAGCTGTAATACACTCTTCATCCATGCCCCTAAATGAACCAAACAACTCCCCTCGCCTTGGTATTAAGTTTACCAGCAAATCTCATATTTGCTGCATCACATTCTTAGTTGTTGCTTCTTAGCACTCAAATCCACAGCTTTCAGTGCGGAAGATGAAAGTTACATTCTTGAGGCTAGAAAATACACGTTTGGGTTAACTCCCCTTAACAGAGGTTAACTGAGGACCTGCCACAATCTTTTGAATGGGGCCTCTGCTTCATCTGTTCTCTTGGGTTAACCTAATGCTACCTGCAAGAAGGTGTTGTTTCCCATGTCCTGTCCAATATGTACTCCTCAACCAACGTTGCCTGTCAAAAGAAATGGATCTTTGTTAGTCAATTAATGCACAAGTTTCCACTATAACAATTTCTACGCTTGAAGTGGAGTCACATTTTAGATAAATGTAGCCTTAGTGTTTGGGACTTCCTGAGATCATAAAGAGTGATAAATCAAAACAAATCTTTATCTATTCACAAATATGTATGTGGTAATTGAGATTGGTGTAACCAAGCACGTTTCACATCAGCTTCAAAAGGAAGAGCTGTGAGCTGGTTGTATGGGTAGACACGCAGGAGGGGTAGACCTTGAATCCCCAATACTGCCATTAGTGTAACTTGATGCTTCAGCATAAATCCATGGCTTCACCAACAAAGGCCTCTTTCTGATTTCTGTTCATCCAGTAGTCCCTTTTATAACTTGATTAATCCCATAAAATGTAAATGAAGTTGCTCTTTAGGAACTTTGTTAGATGTCTTCTAGAAGTCCATATAAGCAATACCTATTAACATTCTTTGTTGATTTGGAGTACAGAACATGCCTGTTCTGCTTTTTTTTTCCAAAAAAAAAAATTTAGCTTGCTTTAATCTCTATATACCTGTGGATTCCATGAAGTTTTGAACAGCTTTAATCCAATAGTTTGTTTGTTTTTTTTTGTTGCTTTCTCTCTTTTATGGATCTAAGTCGGCAGTTCAGCTCCTGTAGTAACTATTGTCAACTACTCGTGTCTTAAACAGTATACCTGAAGGTTATTGCTGTTGTGTACCAGGCAGTGCCGAGCATAACTGTATAGGTTTGCATAATGTTGCATAATAACTCGCTGATGTGAGCTCCTTTGTATTCAGGAAAATTTTGAGTTGAACCATGAGACGTTGTACCTGGCGGTGAAGCTGGTGGACCATTATCTGGCAAAGGCTGTGTGCATGAGGGAAACGCTGCAGCTGCTTGGCTCCACTGCCATCCTTATTGCAGCAAAATTTGACGTAAGCACACTTCACCTTGTTTCTTGCATTGTTTTTGAATGAATTTGGATCTTGTCTTTTTTTTTTCCCCTTATTCTGTATAAGTACTGGAGAAGAAGAATTTCAGGATGTATATTTCATACATTTCTCTGACATTAAACATTGAAAATGTTAGAATCTATCATTAAGGAAATGGCATCAGAACAATTTTATCCAATGTATTGAAACAGTTGACAGCAGCCTGATTAGACTATTCTATAACATAATGTTATACCAAAGTTTCTATTCAAGCTATACTTTCAGGTAAAGTCATAGAGTTTCTGAGTTTCCACTAAGTTTCCATTGACCAGTAAGCACCCTTTGAATGCTAATCCTGCTCTTAATCAGTATTTTCTCCCCACATTCCTATCAATTCCCTCCTCCTCCTGACCCACACACCTGGGACAGTTTACAATAATCAATTAACCAACCAGTTTGCACCTGTTTTGTGGGGGAGGGGACAGTGGAAGGAAACCTCAGTTGTCACAAGAAGAACATGCAAACTCCACGGTGTGAGGGCATGACTGATCTCAAGTTTCTGTAGCTATGAAGCACGGGCTTTGAGCTGTTCCACTATGCTGTCCTTGGGAGTGAAGGAAGAGGTTGTAAGTGATGGTCATATAGTTTGGTACAATGAGAAAGGTATTTTCTAGCACCTGAAATTTGGCTAAACAAGTTGTAATTAAAGGAGAGAACTGCTTAATTATGTTAAAAGATTCCACTTTTCCAAATCATACCAAATAGGTGGCTTATGATATCAGGTGTCGTGTAACAGGGAGGAGGTAAATCAAGGTGGCACTGCAGATGGCTGCCTCAGTACTGCGCTCTCTGGTATTGTTGCTGTTTTTTTCTGATTTGCCCTGTTTCCTGCGATTCCTCTCTGATTACATACAGCAGAGAAGAACTTCTAAAGATTAGTGAATTTGCCACCAACTGTTCTCCACCGCTTATGGATAGTTTTACGGAGGTTTTGGTCCGGGGTGCTGCAGCAGCTCTGACTGGCCTGCGCATGAGAGGCCGTAGAGGGAAGCGAGCTCGTTAAACTGAGACGGCGGGGATTTCGATCTGCGCTCCCGTCGATTCACCTGGCAAGTGTCCGTTCTCTTCTCAACAAGATGGATGAACAGCCGCTGCTCAATAAAACCCGCGGCGACTTTTCCAGATCCGCCGCTTTGTGCTTTACTGAAACTTGGCTGGGTGAGCACATCCCAGACAACTCACTACAACTTCCGGGATTCCAACTCTTCCGAGCAGACCGAGATGCGGGTCTCTCCGGGAAAGGGAGAAGAGGCAGAATCTGTTTCTACATAAACAAAGGTTGGTGCATGGAGGTCACGGTGTTATGAAAATCACGTAGTCCACATCTAGAGACAATTCTTACAAACTGTAGTCCGTTTTATTCATCATGGGAGTTCTCCTCATTTATTCTGATTGGCGTCTACATTCCTCCTCGGGCCTGTGTCAGGGAAGCACTGCAACTCCTGGCTGACCAGATAACTGAAATGGAGAATAAACATCCAGACTCCTTCCTCTTCGCTCTTGATGATTTTTAACAGGGCAAACCCTGGCCACGAATAGCCAAAATTTAGACAACATATTAAGTGTCCCACCAGAGACACTAACATACTGGACCACTGCTACATGACAATAAGGGATGCATATCGCTCTGTTACACGGGCAGCCTTGGGTCTCTCTGCCCACTGCCTGGTTCACCTTCTCCCGACATACAGGCAGAAACTAAGATTGGTTAAGCCTGTTGTCAGGACAGTCAGGAGATGGACCAATGAGTCAAAGTTGGAACTTCAAGCCTGTTTCGACTGCATGGATTGGAGTGTCTTTGAGGCTGCAGCTAAGGATCTTCATGATCTGTCTGACACCGTGACCTCATACATCAGTTTTTGTGAAGACATGTGCATTCCAACAAAAACCTTCTGCACTTTGAATAATAACAAGCCCTGGTTCACATCACAACTCAGGCAGCTTCGTCGGGAGAAGGAGGAGGCGTACAGAAGAGTGGACAGGATTCTGTACAAATGAGCCAGGAACACACTGATAAGGGAGATTAAGGCAGCGAAGAAGCGCTACATTGGAAAACTGCAAAGCAGGTTTTCAGACAACGACCCAGTGTCAGTGTGGAAGGGGCTCCAAGAGATCACCAACTGCAAGGAACCATTCCCTCAGGCTGTGGAGAACCATCAACTGGCTGACAATCTGAACAAGTTTTATTGTAGATTTGACACCTTCATTCCCCCCAGCCAAAACACAGACCTACCTGCAACCGCCATCATCCATCCTAACATCTTAGTATATGCTTTCTTACCCCACATTACAAAACTGTTCCCCCTACCCCCCTTCACTTCAACATCCATTGTACCTGCACTTAGGGTCTGTGAGAGGGAGGTGAGTCAGCTGTTCTGGAGGCAGAAGACCAGGAAAGTGCCAGGACCAGACGGTGTGTCGCCCTCCTGCCTGAAGACCTGTGCTGATCAGCTGGCCTCCATCTACACACAGATCTTCAATAGATCACTGGAGCTGTGTAAAGTCCCTCATTGCTTCAAGCGCTCCATTATCATTCCAGTCCCTAAGAAACCCACTATCGAGGGACTAAATGACTACAGGCCTGTTGCTTTGACATCCGTGGTCATGAAGTCCTTTGAGATACTAGTGTTGGCTCACCCGAAGGACATCATAGGTCCCCTGCTGGACCCCCTACAGTTTGCTTATTGGGCAAATAGGTCAGTGGATGACGCAGTCAACATGGGACTGCGTTACATTCTACAACACCTCAACAACCCAGGAACTTTTGTGAGGGTCCTGTTTGTTGACTTCAGCTCGGCGTCCCAGAGATCCTCCACTCCAAATTCACCCAGCTTTCTGTCTCCCCCGCCATCTGTCAGTGGATCACACCTTCCTGACTGACAGGGTGCAGCAAGCGAGGCTGGGGAGCATCATCTCTAGCACCCAGACTATCAATACCGGTGCCCCCCAGGGATGTGTGCTCTCCTCACTGCTCTTCTCCCTTTACACTAATGACTGCACCTCACAGAATCCATCTGTTAAACTCCTGAAGTTTGCAGACAACACAACTGTCATTGGCCTTATCCGAGAAGGTGATACAGAGGGGAGGTGGAACAGCTGGCCCTCTGCTGTGGTCAGAGCAATCTGGAGCTAAATACGCTCAAGGCTGTGGAGATGACAGTGGACTTCAGGAGAAGCCCCCTAATACTCCCCCCACTCACTATACTCAACAGTATTGTGTCTGCTGTGGAGACCTTCAGATTTCTGGGTGTCGCAATCTCCCAGGACCTGGAGTGGACACTCATATCAAAAAGGCTCAGCAGAGGTTGTATTTCCTACATCAACTCAGGAAATACAACCTGCCTCAGGAGCTCCTGATTCAATTCTATTCAGGAAAAATCCAGTCTGTTCTCTGTTCGTCCATCACTGTCTGGTTTGGATCAGCTACCAAACAAGACAAGAATAGACTCCAAAGAACCGTCAGGGCTGCGGAAAGGACTATTGGTGTGAAGCTGCCCTCGATCCAGGACTTATATGCATCTAGAGTCAGAAAGCGAGCAAGCAGCATTATTGTAGACCCATCACACCCTGGACATCACCTGTTCCAACTCCTTCCTTCTGGTAGGCGCTTTAGATCACTGTATGTCAGGGCAAATAGGTACAAGAACAGTTTCTTTCTGTATGCCATCAGTCATATGAACACTTGAATTTTAGTCTATTATAAATCAAGTCCACCTGTACATTCAATGAGGTGGTCCTCATTGTATATAGTTTATGATTATTTGCACTATTGTTTTTGTTTGCTTTTAATTCTGTACAGAGAGATCTCAGGGAAACCGGCATCAAATTCCCTGTATGTGTCCTCGTACTTGGCGATAATAAACGATTCTGATTCTGATTCTGATATCTGAACATCTCATATTGTTACAATTAGTAAGAAATAGTCAAAAAAAGTAATAAATCTGATTAAAGCTCAATGTTGTTCAACATCCCCTGCACAATAGATTTGCACTCTCTCCTGCTGGTGCACAGAATTGGAAAGTACATTATACATGGCATAGTTGTAAGGAAATTGTAGAACAATGGACAACTTAAAATCGGTAGTAAGCAAAATGGCATGGATTTCAAGAGGCTATACTTGATTAAAACTTTTGAAGTAACGAAATACTGTAATACAGTAAATACAATCTACCTAGTTTTTAAAGGGTCTTTCATTGAGGTACAGAACAATTAGACTTTTAAATATAATCAGAATAAAGAGCTAGGTGTGGGGTAAAGGGGAAAGTAACAATGTGCTGATAGCTGGCTTCAGGAGAAGAGGCAGAAAAAGGGAGTTAAAAGTAATTATTAATAATTGAAGAAAATTGGTAGTGATGTTTCACAGGAATCAGTACAGTGACTCTGTTCGCAATTTATATTATTTATTTGGACTTTGGAATCAAGAAGAAAGAATGGAGCACTATTCAGTTGTGGTTGCCCAGTTATAAAAAGGATACAAAGATCTTCAAGAGATGACAGCGAATGCAAGTGGAAACATTCTCTCTGCATCCACCCTAACACAAATAATAAGTTTTTGATAGTTGATATATATAGTGTTTCCACTTGTGGAGAAAGTATAAGACGGTTATCAAAAATTCCATAGGGGATTTGGGAGAAATCAATTTACCCATTGAATAGTAAGTGCTTGACACCATGGTGAAGTGAATAATATGGATGTGTTTAAGGGGAGCCCGGGCAAGTTCAAGTAAGGAGAGAATAAGGGATTATGCTATTAGATTAGGATTAAGAATAACTAAAGGAGCATTGGTTGAGCATTGTCTAGAGTGGATGAGTTTGAATGAAAGGCCTGCTTCTGTTCTGTATCTGGTATAATTCTGCATCTTTTTCAGGAGCGGTGCCCTCCCTGTGTCGATGACTTCTTGTACATTTGTGATGACGCGTACCAAAGGGAAGAACTGCTTTCAATGGAAGTGAACATCCTCCGAACGCTGAAGTTTGACATCAATGTTCCAGTGGCCTATCGGTTCTTGAGGAGATATGCAAAGGTTGATCACTTTGTATTAATAGAAAATTGTTTCTCACCTTAAACACAATACATTAGTTTTCTCCTTGTCAAAGCACTAACTATTTCTGAGATGTAGTTGTGTGACCACCTTGTCAAAATTATTCGTTCTATTTCCATGGTTAGGGAGGTAAAGAATAATTCTGAGAAAAATATTGATGTGTAGAGAGAGAGGTCAGTTAGTCCAAAGGGTAGATCTGCAAATGATATATGATCATCTGTCCTGGCAGAGCTACTCCTTTATCAAAAGGAACATTAGTTATGGAAACTAAATAGATTGAAATACTATAGAAACAAAATGGTCAATTGACTTTCGTCATAGCTCTATTTTCAAAGAATCAGCAGAGCAACTTGTATCTGCTCATTTGTAGTGGTTGAAAAGTACAATTTAGGTTTTTGTGGTGCTCTGCCAAACTATTCTGTATATTGTTCCTCACAATCTCAATATTAATATTTTCAGTGTGCCAGAGCCAACCTTGAGACACTGACTCTTGCCCGCTATATCTGTGAGCTAACTCTGCAGGAATACGAGTTTATCTGGGAAAGTGCCTCGAAGTTGGCTGCATCTTGCCTGTTATTGGCCCTCAAAATGAAAGATCTTGGAGGATGGGTAAGTGCTAGTTATTGTTTATTACTAGTTACAGATGGTGTTTCTCTCCTCTTTCCTGTCATTTTTGACCAAGTGGGTCTCCTCTGATGCTCTGAGCTAAGTTCTGGCATAGGAGATGGATGTTCCTAGTTTAATTTTTCTCCTTCAACTAGCGGTTCGTCTCTGTCTTGTACTTCTCCATAATTACTACTGTTAGAAGATAGCAGGCTCGATTTCCAACAACAATTGTGCTAAGTCTTTGAACTCCAACATGCATGTCACCATGTATCGAACTTACATTTAAAAATTTACAATACACATTTGAGGATGGGATGAGTAAACAAGTCACTCGATCGACCCACAGTGCACTTAAATAGCAGTGCATTCAGAAGAAGTGTTTTTTTTCTTTCAGACTCCAACTCTGCAATATTACACCGGATACCAGGTCGCTGATTTGCACTCGCTGATGAGGAGACTGAACCTTCTGCTTTACAGCAAGCCAGATGAAAAGCTGAAAGCCGTGCGGTACAAGTATGATCACAAGTAAGAATCTAATTGTAATCTGTTACCTTACAGTATATTAGTGATGGGAATAGAACGTTGAAGAGTACAGCATAGGAACAGGCCCTTCAGCCCGCAATGTTGTCAAACTAATTAAAGTAGAAATCAAATCGCTAACTAATCTCTTTTCCCTACACAATCTCCACATACTTCCTTTTTTCCTTACTTTCATGCACCTATCTAAACATCTCAGAAATCCCTAATGTATCTGCCTCGACCACCACCCCAGGCACCCAGCACCCTGTTTGTATTTGGGGGAAAAAAGAAAAACTTGTGCCTCACATCTCCTTCGAAGTGACCCCCTCTCACATTAAATGCATGCTCTCGGGTATCGGACATTTCAACCCTGGGGAAAGCGATACTGTCTGTCTACTCTATCTATGCTTCTTAAACCTCTATCAGATCTCCCCTCAGCCACGCCAGAGAAAACAACGCAAGCTTATCCAATCTCTTGTAGCACATGCCCTCCCATCCAGGCAACATCGCAGTAAACCGCTTTTGCATCCTCTCCAAAGCCTTTACGTTGTGGGGCAACCAGAAATGTAGGCAATAATCCAGATACAGTCTAGCTAGAGTTTTATAAAGCTGCAATCTCACTCTGTGACCTTTCAACTCCATGCCTCCACTATTAAAGGCAAGCAAGCCATATGCTGCCTTAACCACCCTATCAACCTGTGTAGCCACTTCCACAGCTGTAACCTTTGACCCCAAGATTCCCTTGCTCATCAGTGCTGTTGAGGGTCTGGTCCTTAACAATATACTGTCTCTTTACATTTGACCTACCAAGCTGCAATACTTCTCATTCAGCCGAGTTCAACTCCATCTGCCATTTCTCCATTGACATCTATAACTGATGTATATTCGGCTCCCTGCTTTGCCGGTCTTCTCCACTCAACAGCACAACCAATCTTCATGTTATCTGCAAACTTAGTTAACCCATTCATCTACATTTTCACCCAGGTTCAAGCCGCACAGCTTCCAGTACAAGTCCCTGCAGAACACCACCATTCACAGACCTTCAGCTAGAATAAGTCCATACAACTCCTACCCTCTGTCGTCTAAGGACAACCAGTTCTGAATCCATACAGCCAATTCACCATGGATCCCATGCGTGTTAATCTCCTGGATGAGCTTCCTATGAAGGACTTTGTCAAAAGCCTTTCTAAAATTCAAAGCTCTACCTTTATCAATCACTTTTATCACAAAACTATCAATTTAGTAAGAGACAACTTGCCATTCACAAAGCCACGCTGGTGGTTGCTAGTTAGACCATGGTTTTCTAAATACTGATAAATCCTGTCCCTAAGAATTCTCTCCAGTAACTTCCTGACCACTGATATGAGACTCGCTGCTCTATAGTTTCTAGGATTATTCCTGGTTCCCTTCTTGAATAGTGGAACAATGTTAGCTACTCTGCAGTCCTCCAGGGCTTCTGTGGCCAGAGAGAACATTGCTGGGGTTTTGAGCAATATCTCCATCTCTTCTCTTGCCTCTCACTATATCCCATCAGGCCCTGGGGACTTCCACCTTATGATGCATCTTACCTGGTGATGTTTTGAGATTGAGGCATGATGGCATTTTAATTTAAAATAAAGCTATGTAATTCTGATTTGTAGTTGTATTGCTACAGAAAGAAGTCACTAAGATCAAGTCGAAGGGTTTGTGTTTAATGGGTATCTCTAACACTTCTACCAAAAATCAAGACTATTGACCTAGCATGCACACAATTGTCATACATGATAACTTCACATTTGCACTACCCTTTGCGAGACAAATGCTTCTCAAGCTCTTGTTTGTATGGCCTTAAGGCCGCAACCCTTCACGTGGCTTGCGCAATAGATTATTTCAGATTTTCATTTTAAAGAACTTCGTCTGCTCTCTACTTAATCCATTACCCCCCCCCCCCCCCCCACCTTTTCATTATCCTGTACTGTGCCTTCTTCAAGGCCTATATGTATTCTGAGCTGAGGCGCCCAACCTAGTACACCAGATGGGGCCTGATTATTGCTGTGAACTTCCAAATGTTGATCTTGTAATACAATGTGTTACTGGCCTTTTGTCAATGTATCAATCCACCAACTTTTAGTGAATATTGTACTCAGGTGCCGTGGTTAGTGCACCTCGGGACATTCCAGAGTTCAGTTCCGGCACTGCTCTGTAAGGAGTCTCTCTACGTCCTCCCTGTGAACTGGGTGGGTTTTACCCGGGTGGTCTGGTTTTCTCCCACACTCAAAAGACATACCAGCTAGTTTAATTGGTCATTGTAAATTGTTCTATGATTAAGCCTGAGTTGATTCACAAACCCTGTCTGGAATGTAGCTCTGACTTGGGAACCATATTGTGAGGAAAAAGTGGGGGCACGGTATTCAAGTTCCAGCTTCAGTTTCGATAGGTACATTTAATGTCAGAGAAATGTATACAATATACATCCTGAAATGCTTTTTCTTCGCAACCATCCACAAAAACAGAGGAGTGCCCCAGGGAATGAATAACTGTTAAATGTTAGAACCATAAAGCACCCGCCTTCCACGTGTAAGAGCAAGCAAGCAACGGTCCCCTCCCCCCACCAACAAAAAAATCTGTGCCCCCAACCAAGCACTAAAGTGTGCAGCAAAGCATCAATAAAGACACAGACTTGCAGTATCCCCCAAGACTACTTGTTCACTCGGTAATTTGACACACCACAGCCACGTGTGCGCTCTCTCTCTCTCTTCTTCCCCTCTCCCTCTCCCTCTCCGTCTCCCTCAGGGAAAAAAAGGTGTCTCCGTTTCAGGGGGAGGCATCACAAACAACTTGCTGATTTATGATGTTAAAAGTCCATTACATCAATTTTTCAAAGTTCTGTGCCCAAATTACTCGGGTCTCTGGGCACGCAGCCAGCTCACTGCTTTCGATCTTCCATCTCCCACGACACACCAATTCCCTGCAGAGGCACCGACTGTGAGTCCGCCCACCTCCAGAGCCACGAAATCTAAGAAATCCGAAGGTGAACTAATCTTCTAGGTCACGTCCTTGGTATCTCGAATAATGGCCATTCATGAGATCCCGAGAGTGGGTCCCATTCCCACAAAGAACTGAAGTCAGCGTGTAACCCTAGGTCATGGTCTTCAAGAGAACCCTGAAAGGGAAAACTGGAGATACTAAAGATAGAAATAGAGCTGTTTCCAAAGATGCAAGCAAAAGAGTTGCCATTAGCTCCTTTTCTCCACCTTCTCTTACCAAAACTTATTCTTTTCCTATACATATATATATATCATTCTTAAGGATTCTTAATTTCATTTTGATTTATTTTTAGAGTGTTCTTTGAAGTAGCAAAAATTCCACCTTTGGATGTTCTGAAGCTTGAAGAACAACTGAAATCAAACACCATCTGAAACAGATTCTGGCTGTCAGAGAAAATAGTATTTCACTATTTCGCACTTGTGTGGGTGGGTTGCTGTGTATGTTGGTGTAAATACTTGTGTTTGCTTAATATTTCTTCACCATAATTATTTCTGCCTAGCGGAGATGTGTAATTATTCAAAGTTGCTCTTTCAAATGCAGCAGACATTGAAATACAATATCTCAATCTTAAATTAAGAGTAAAGTGGGCCACAGTAAATTGCTGTGGGAGGGAGGTTGTAAATATTTTGAAATCTTATATGGCAAATACACCATAAAGAGCAGCTATACATAGTATTTTTAACTAAAAGATCAGAACCAGGAATAAGTAACCATGAATGCACCATAAGACTCTTGATTTCCTTAAAACTTTAGTTTCAAATTTTTATCAAAAAAAAATATTCCTAAATTTGTAGATTAAAAAGGACCAAAATGTAATTGAAAAAATGGTTGTTTTGTTAAAATAAGCCAATGGGGAACCAGTGCTTTTTAATAGGCATCCCCAGTAATGTTCTTAAATGTATGTTATGTGATTTTTCTAATATTGTAGTGAAAGCCAAAATCCAATTCCCTATGTAGCCCCAATCTCCCAATTCTTTATTTAAAAAAAAATTAAAGTTCAGTTTCTCTCAAATCAAACAAAGTTCTGGAGATTGATACAAACTAGTTTGATCCCATTTTAATTTCAGATTTTCTCTGTGTTCCCCCCCCCCCCCGCAGTTGTATAAATAGCTTTATTGCTGCTTGATACAAACCAGTAGTTCCACCATCCTATGGAATAGACCCAAGAGTATCTTGCTGGCCATGCTTCCCTTTTTTATTTAAAATGTGCATGATATTTGCTGAATTATCATTATTTTGGTTAAAAGAAAATTCACTACTACTTGGTTGGTGTGGGAGGAGGGAGAAAGAATTGCTAACTGATTATTGGTTACTTTTTAAACTCATAGTTATAAACAAAGGATTGTTTTAGAAGCCACTGCTATTGTTGGAGGAAATCGATTTTGAGTATAGCTTTGTAATGTTGCTGCTAATTGTACCAATTGCAATAATCTTTCACTTATTATATGATGTGTATTTTTGAAACTATTTAATTGTACTATGGAAGCTATTTGTGAAGTATTTAAATGTTTTAAGCATTCAGTTAGAGCAAAAAAAGTGTATATTGTATATGGTTCAGTGTCTATTGAATTCCCACCTTCAACCCTGTCAATTTTCATGTCCAGGTATGTCTAATTTCCCTTGTAAAATATATTAAATGTACAATCTTGTGTATATTTTACTTTGAATAAACTTCAGTTTCTGTCAATGGTGTAAAACAATGGTCATGTTCATCAAAACTGATCTATTAACCTTCAAAAATTATTTAAGCAGAATATTTAAAGATGCATTTATAATTAAAGTATATATACTATAACCAGAGCTAAATGCAAATGTAGCCTGAATGAATTGTCCATGGATAAAGACCTATTTGCTAAGTAATCTCAAGGTTGTATATAATATAATATAATATAATGTTAGATATTTTGACTGGCAAGGTTTTTAGTATATGTGGATTATTAAATTTATACGCATCATATTCTAGATTGTAAGTATTCTAGATTGAACACTCTTAATTTTGATGCCAGGTATTGCCACCCAGAAGCTCTGTTGTGACAATGCAAATCCAGAATAAAAATCTTAGTTTCTCTCAAATGTATTCAGTGAAATAATTGCAACTTTGAAACAGATGTACAATGTACCCCAAACTGAATGCTAACTTTCAGATGGACTCAAACTAAATTTAGAACATGGACATCTACAGCACATTACATGTTGTGCTGACCATGTAAACTGCCTAGAATTTCCCTAGTACATAGCCCTCTAATTTTCAAAGCTCCATGTACCTATCTAAGAGTCTTTTAAAAGACCGGATTGTATCCGTCCACGCCACCATCACCTGCAGTGCATTGCACACACCCACCACTCTATGAAAGACTTACCTCTAACATCCCCCTTGTACCTACTTCCAAGCACCTTAAAACTACGCCCCCTCCTGTTTAGCCATTTCAGCCCAGGGGAAAAAAAAAGCCTCTGGCTATCCAAACAATCAATGCCTCTCATAATCTTATTCACCTTTATCAGGTCACCTCTCATCCTCCGTCGCTCCAAGGAGAAAAGGCCAAGTTCACTCAACAACCTATTCTCATAAGGGATGCTCTCTAATCCAGGCAACATCCTTGTAAATCTTCTTTGCACTCTCTCTTGTAGTACACATTCTTTCTGAACTGAACACAGTACTCCAAGTGGGGTGTAACTAAGGTCTTGTATTGCTGTAACATTATCTCACTGCTCTGGAATTCAATCCCACATTTGACGAAGGCAAACACACCATACATCTTGTTAACACTGTCAACCTGCACTGCAGCTTTGAGTGTCCTATGGACACGGACCCCAAGATCTCACTGATCCTCTACACTGCCAAGAGTCTTACCGTTAATATTATATTGTGTCTTCAAATTTGGCCTACCAAAATGAACCACTTCACACTTATCAGGGTTGAGCTCCATCTGCCACTTCTCAGCCGAGTTCTGCATCCTACCAATGTTCTGCTGTGACCTCTGATAGCCCTCCAGACTACCCACAACACCCCCAACTTTTGTGTCATCAGCAACCCACCCTTCTACTTCCTCATCCAGGTCATTTATCAAAATCACACTGCTACCTCCTCTGACTGCATGCACACATTTCACCTACCGGACCTGGCTGGTCCTATTCTCACACGGCTCATCCTCATGTTCTTCACATACTTGTACAACGCCTTGGGATTTTGCTTAATCCTGCTCGCCAAGGCCTTCTCATGGCTCCTAATTCATTCTTGAACTCCTTCCTAGTAACCTTGTAATTTTCTAGAGCTCTAACAGTACCTAGTTTCTTCAACCTTTTGTAAGCTTTTCTTCTTAACTAGATTTTCTACATCCTTTGTACGCCATGGTTCTTTTACACTACCATCCTTTTCCTGCCTCAATGGAACATACCTATGCAGGATGCCAAGCAAATGTTCCCTGAACATTTGCCACATTTCAGGACATTTACAGAGACGGGTGTGTAAAAAGGGCCTGAAGGATCACTGGGGACCTGAGTCACCCCAACCACAAACTGTTCCAACTACCACTAACCAGGAAACAGTACTGCAGCATAAAAGCCAGGACCAAAAGGCTCTGGGACCGTTTCTTCCACCAGGCCATCAGACTGTTTAATTCATGCTGATGCAACTGTATTTCTTATGCTATATTGACTATCCTGCTGTACATAATATTCATTATAAGTTACTATAAATTGCACATTTAGACAGATGTAAAGATTTTTAACTCCTGTATATGAAGGATATAAGTAATAAAGTCAATTCAGTTTCTGCCATGTATTTTCCTGAAAATATCTGCTCCCAAGTTTTTGCCTAATTATTTCCTGCTACCCCAATTAAATGTTTTCCCAAATTATCCCTCTCCAGTGCTATGGTAAAGGAGATAAAATTGTGATCACTACCTCCAAAATGCTCTCCCACTGAGAGATCTGACACCTGACCAGGTTCATTTCCCAATACCAGATCCTCTCCTCTAGTTGGCTTATCTAAATATTGTGTCAGAAAGTCTTCCTGAAGACACCTAAGAAACTCCACCCCATCTAAACCCCTTGCTCTAAGGAGATGCCAGTCAATATTAGGAAAGTGAATATCACCATCACAACAGCCCTATTATTACTGCAGTATTCCAGAATCTGCACCTCAATGTGCCTGTTACTATTAGGGAGGGTCCTATGAAAACCTCCAGTAGAGTTATTGCCCCCGTCCTATTTCTGACTTCCACCCATGCTGACTGAGTAGACAATCCCTCCATGACTTACTCTTTTTTCTGCAGCCATGACACTCTCCCTGAATAGTAGTGCCACTGCCCCACCTCTTTTGCCTCTCTCCCTGTCCTTTCTGAAACATCAAAAGCCTGGCACACTCAGCAGCTATTCCTGCCCCTGAGACATCCAAATCACCGTAATGGCGACAACATCATAGTTCTATGTATCGATCCACACTGTAAGTTCATCTGCCTTGTTTATGATATTCCTTGTATTAAAATAGATGCATCTCAAACCATCAGACTGAGTGCATCTTTGCTCTAACATCTGCCTATCCATCCTCACAAACTTCCTACAAGCTGTCGCTACTTGTGCACCAACTGCCTCATCATCTGCCTCTTTACTTCAGTTCCCACTCCCCTGCAAATCTAGTTTAAACCCTCCCCAATAGCATTAACAAACCTCTCTCCCAGCATATTGGTTCCACTCCAGTTCAGGAGCAACCCGTCACACTTGTACAGGCTACCCCTTCCCCAGAATAGGTTCCAATGATCCAGAATCCTGCCCCCTGCACCATCTCCTCAGCCACTCGTTCATCTGCACTATCTTCCTGTTCTGACCTTCCCTAGTTCATTGCACCGGGAGTAATCCGGAGATTACCACACTGGAGCTTGTTTAGTTTGTTTTGTTATTTGGTGTTATTGTCAAATCAATAAGTCACTTCACAGATTAGAAATCAAATTTGATGAAAATCAGTGACTGGAGTTCAAGGCAAATGTAGCCTAAATGGATTTCCACTGGGTAAAGACCCATTTGCTAAGTAACAAATAATCCTAAGGCAAGAGTACTAACAAGATGAAAAATAAATTATTTTTCAATTCACAGTCATATTAAAAATGGGAACTTGCTTCCATTAGTGGAGTGGTTGACTTAGACTTTGCAGTTGTCTTATAAGTCTATAAGAAATACAGAAGTAGTTATTGCTATGTTGCAATCTACTTGATGCAGAGGTTTGGTATTCTGTCATTATATATTGCAGTTACTGTCTGAACAAAATTACTACTGCAAAAAGGAAATTTCGCCAATTGTATGATAGACCCCACTTGATCTTGTTTCGAACTTACAGGGCAATTTAAGAGGCCGAAGTGACTGGAGAATCAAGGCAGTAAAACTTTTTTTGGACATATGATATAAGAAAAAGAATTTAAAATTCTATCATTATTTTGGGAATATTTTGTTTATCACATACTATGTCTGACATCCAAAATTAACAATGAACTTAGTAGAGGCATTACGGATTGATTTTTGTGATGACAAAGGTCAACTCCAGGTACCCTCTGAAGGACCAATCTTATCTGTTGTGGTTACTTGAAAATAAACCAAAACCACTGAGAGATTGAGTATGGGAATTGACACTGCATGACGTGCTTCCAAATAATTGAGTTCCAAGTTGAAAAAAGTACATTTGATCCTTTAATACGAAACCAGCAAAGATGAATGACCCTATAGCAATTTACAATAAAACTAACCAAAGTAAATTAGCAATATAGTGAAATAAGAATAAAGAGCATTCAAATTAGTGTAATTGAGTGGTTAACAAAAAAAAAATTACCTCCGGCTCACTTCCTCTCAACTAAACTAAACTAAGACAAAGCATGAATACGTAACTATACTCATTTGCTTGGACCACACCACCACCCACTGACAAATTATCGAAACCCATAATAAACATGTAACAAAAAATACAATACAGACAGATACATTGTTCCTACAGTGCAATTTGGTTCACTAGAACAACAAAGATCTGGTTTTAAACCTATGAATACTATTGAAATTCTTTGAAGAAATACAAGCAGGATAGACAAAGGAGAATCAGCTGACGTGTACTTGGATTTTCAGAAGGCTTTTGACAAGGTGCCACACATGAGGCTGCTTCACAAGTTATGAGCTTGTGGTATTAGAGGAAAGATACTAGTACAGATAAAGCAGTGACTGATTGACAGGAAGAGCAGTAATAAAGAGAACCTTTACATATTGGCTGCCAACGAGTAGTGGTGTCCCACAGGGGCCTATGTTGCAATCACTTCCCTTTACGTTATATGTCAATTACTTGCATGATGGAATTGATGGCGTTGCAAAATTTGCAGACAATACAACTACAGGTGGAGGGTATGTTTGAGGAGGTAGAGATGCTACAGAATGATTCAGAGAGAGGAAAGGGCAAAGAAGTGATAGAAGGAATACAGTGTCAGGAAGTGTTTGGTTATGTACGTTGGCAGAAGAACTAAAAGAACTTTTCTAAATGCAGAGAAAATTCAAAAATCTGAGGCACAAATGGACTTGAAAGTCCTTGTGTAGAATCCCCTAAAGGTTAATTTGTAGGCTGGTGAGGAAAGCAAATGTGATGTTAGCACTCATTTCGAGAGGACTAGAATATAAAGTCAAGGATGTAATGGCGAGGCCTCACTTGGAGTACTGTGAGTAGTTTGGGCCCCTTACTCTAGAAAAGATGTGCTAACACTGGAGAGGGTTCAAAGGAGGTTCACGAAAATGATTCCAGGATTGAACGGCTTGTCGTATGAAGAGGATTGATGGCCCTGGGCTTGTATTCACTACAATTTAGAAGAATGAGGGGTGACCTACTTGAAATTTATTGAATAGTAAATGACCTTTATAAACTGAGTGTAGAGAGAATATTTCCTATGGTAGGAGAGTCCAGGTCCAGAGGGGACAGTCTCAGAATAGTGGGCTGTCCTTTCAGAATGGAAAAGCAATGAGGTCTTGAAGAGAGAATTTAGAGCTAGAAATAAAACTGAGAAACAGGACCTCCAGTTGTCAAATTTCTGGATTGCTGCCTGTGCCATGTGCCAGTCAGGGAAGAATGATTTGGCAGATAAATGTGTAGCTGAGGAGCTGGTGCAGGGGCAAGGGCTTCAGGTTCTTGGATCATTTGGATCTCTTCTGGGGGATGTATGACCTGTACAAAAGGATCAGGTTGCACCTGAACCTGAAAGGGACAAATACTCTCACAAGCAGGTTTGTTAGAGCTGTTGGGGAGGGTTTAAACAAATTTGGCAGGGGGATGGGAACCGGAGTGAAGGAACTCAGGGTCGGATGGATAGTTTTAAACAAACAAAGATAGCATGCAGTCAGACTGTCAGGAAGGGCAGGCAGCCAACAGGGTAGACATCAGTGCATTAGGGATGCAGAATCAAAAAGCAAATACAGTATTCAAAGTGTTATGTCTCAATGCATGGAGTATAAGAAATATGGTGGATGATCTTGTTGGACTATTACAGATTGCCTGGTATGATGTTGTGGCCATCACTGAATCATGGCTGAAGGATGGTTGTAGTTGAGAGGTGAATGTCCAAGGTTACATATAGTATTGGAGGGATAGGGAGGTAGATGGAGAGTGGGGGCGAAGTGTGGTTTGGCTCTGCTGGAAAACAATGGCATCAAATCATTAGCAAGATGTGACGTAGGATTGGAAGATATTGAATCCTAGTGGGCTGAGTTAGGAAACCTTAGAAGGCAGTGATCTCAATATGATTGAGTTCAACATAAAATTTCATAGGGAGAAAGGCTGACATAGCTGTGATTCAGTGGAACAAAGGAAATTACAGTGATGTAAGAGAGGAACTGGCCGAAGTAAATTGGAAGGAAATGCTGGCAGGGGTGACAGCAGAGCATGAGTTTCTGGGAAAAATTAGGAAGGTGAAGAGAGATGTATTCCAAAAACAACAAAATACTCAAATGGCAAAATAGTACAACTGTGGCTGACAAGGGAGCTCCAAGCTAATGGAAAAGCAAAAGAGAGGGCATACAACAAAGCACAAATTAGCAGGAAGATAGAGGATTGGGAAGCTTTTAAAAACCTCCAGAAAGCAACTAAAAGAATCATTAGGAGTGAGAAGATGAAATATGAAAGAATACTATTAAACAATATCAAGGTAGGTAAAAAAAAGCGGTTTCAAGTGTATAAAATATAAAAGAGATGAGATTGGATATTGGACCACTAGAAAATGAGGCCGGAGAAGTAATGGGGGAAAAGGAGATGTCAGGTGAACTAAATGAGTATTTTGCATCAGTTTTCACTGTGGAAAACATTAGCAGTGTGCTAGGTGTTGAAGGGTGTGAGGTAAGAGGTGTGAGTGAATTCCTATTACATGGGAGAAGATGCTCAAAAAGCTGAAAGACCAAAAGGTACATAAGTCACCTGGACCAGGTGAACTGCACCATGGGGTTCTGAAAGAAGTAGCGGTAGAGATAGGGGAGGCATTAGTAATGATCTTTCAAAAATCATTGGACTCAGGCATGGTTCCAGAGGACCGGAGAATTGCATATGTCACTCCACTCGCTAAGAAGGGTGGGAGGTGGCAGAAAGGAAATTATAGACCAGTTATCCTGACCTCAGTGGTCGGGAATATGTTGAAGTCAATTGTTAAGGATGAGGTTATGAAGTACTTGGTGACACAGGACAAGACAGGACAAAGTCAGCAAGGTTTCCTTTAGGGAAAATATTGTCTGTCAATCTTGTTGGAATTCTTTGAGGAGATTACAAGTAGGATAGATAAAGGGGATGCAATAGATGTTATATATTTGGACTTTCAGAAGGTCTTTGACAAGATGCCATGCATGAGGCTGCTTACCAAGTTAAGAGCTCATGGTATTACAGGAAAGGTAATACCAGTTAGAGCATTGGCTGATTGGTAGGAGGCACCGAGTGGGAATAAAAGAATCCTTTTCTGGTTGGCTGCCAGTGACTAGTAGTGGTTCACAGAGGTCGGTGTTAAGACCACTTCTTTTTATTCTGTATATCATTGATTTAGATTATGGAATAGATGGCTTTGTTGCCAAGTTTGCAGATGATATGTAGATTGATGAAGGGGGCAGGTTGTGTGAGGAAACAGGAAGACTGCAGAAGGACATAGATTAGGAGAATGGGCAAGAAAGTAGCAAATGAAATACAATGTCAGAAAATGCATGGTCATGCTCTTTGGTAGAAGAAATAAATGTACGGATTATTTTCTAAAGGGGAGAAAATGTGATGCTGAGGCTTTAAACTTAGGCACTGGCGCGGCCTCATCTTGAGTATTGTGAACAGCTTTGGGCTCTTTATCTAAGAAAAGATATGCTGGCATTGGAGAGGGTTCAGAGGAGATTCACAAGGAATTTTGGATGTCTCTGGGCCTGTACTCACTGGAAATTAGATGGATGAGGGGGGATCTCAGTGAAACCTTTTGAATGTTGAAAGGCCCAGACAGGGTAGAAGTGGAAAGGAGGTTTCCCATGGTGGGGCTGTCTAAGATCAGAGGGCACAGCCTCAGGATAGAGGGGCATCCATTTAAAACAGAGATGCGGAGAAATTTCTTTAGCCAGAGGGTGGCGAATTTGTGGAATTTATTACCACAGGCAACTGTGGAGGACAGGTCACTGGGTGTATTTAAGACAGGGATTGGCTACAGCATCAAAGGTTATGCAGAGGAACTGAGGAAAGAAAAAAAGAATCAACTAGAATTGACTGGCAGAGCAGACTGTATGGGCCAAATGGCCTAATTCTGCTCCTATATCTTATGGACTTAATACAGGAATTTTGAGCTGCTGTTGGACAAAACTCTTGTCAAGTACTGAAAGTATCAGGAGCTTGAAGATTCGTACGGCCAGATTTGGGAACAGCTTCTTTCCAACTGTGATAAGACTGCTGAACAGATCCTGACCCGGATCTGGGCCGTACCTTCCAAATATCCAGACCTGACTTGCACTACCTACTTCCCCTTTTCTATTTTCTAATTATGATTTATAAGTTAAATTTTTATTATATTAACTTCGATTTGTACTTCAGGGAGCGCGAAGCACAGAATCAAATATCGCCGTGATGATTGTACGCTCTAGTATCCATTGTTTGGTGACAATAAAAGTAAATTAATATAAAGTAAGTAAAGTAAAATTGGATCAGAATAGCAAAAGATGCCTTTTCTTGTGTCAATGCTCTAAGTTTATTTTAAGGCTTGCCAGCAGCTTTTCTCTTCCTGGGCTGAATGTTGATATTTTGAATGAAAAATCAATTGAGACCTGATTTTTTTGGGATATTTATGGGCATTAGGAATTTTGAGGGAATATAAACCAATTCTGTTCTATGACTGGCTGGAAAATTTAAGATAATAGATTTTTAGTTTAAAACTGTTGGTGGAGAAGCAGTTCTAAATACGAGAAAGTCTGTGGATGCTGGAAATCCAAAGCCATACACACAAAACTGAGGAACTCAGCAGGTCAGGCAGCACCTATGGAAATAAGTAAACAGTCGATGTTATGGGACAGGACCCTTCTTCAGGACTGAATAGTTTTAATTTCCTTGTCTGATTTTATTTTGATTGTGGAATTCTCCCCAAGACATTAACTGACTAGCTTTTGCCACAGGGACTAGTAAGTTTTTGTGTGATGGTAATGTGGTTTTAAATAGTTCCACATATGTGTAAGTTGAGGTGGTTCTAGGACTACTACATGTATGCTGCACAATTATGGTTGTTTTAACTTCAAGAATAGGATGAACTTACAAACTCTCACTCTGGTAAGGTGGATGATTACTGTCCTCATCTAATTGTCCTTGATGTCTATTGTTAAAAACAAGGGGAAACCTGCATGTGGACTTACTTCATTTAGCTACTTTCATTCTTCATAATTTTTACTGGGGAAGACAGAAAACAGTTTTAAGTTGCAGTGAAATGGATAAGGGATGGATATAACAGCTGAATATCTCTAATCACCTGACGCCAGTGTTAACATGGTGATATGCTTGTTAGATTAATGACAACAATCAGAGAAAGAAAGGAGAAAATAGAATTAGGAGCAGGGACACAAGGGCAGTTGGAGAATGCTTAGCAGGTCAGTTCAAGGTAATGGGGGCGGGGGTGGGGAATGGATCCTATCTACAGGTCAATTACCTGACCATACAGAAATGATCAATTCTGAAATAAAGTTTCTACAAGTTGTTGATTTCATTAAGTCTGGGAAAACTACTACATTGTCAGACAGAAGATTAAGTGTTATTCCTCAAGAATAAGACTGGGTCTTTAAAAAAGTGCAGGAGGCCAGGAAGATTGGGATAGAGCTCTAAACTGAGAGCCCATAGTCAGCCTTGTAGGGTGCATTCAGGTGCTCTGCGACGCAGTCACACAATCAACTTTTGTGTCCTCCATAAGGAACCGTTATGAATAGCAAACACTTGTAGATTAGTTTGGAAGTGCCAGTGAATCGCTGCAAACTGGAACAGTTTGGTTCCTTGGATGGTGGGCAAAAAGCACCAGTTTCAGAGAAGTACCGTGAGGATTAGTGAAAAGACCAATGTAGTTGACACAAACGTTGCTGCTACCAACCAACAGGCTGGTGAAGATAACGATAGTTGGGCTGTGTGCAGGAGATGCAAATTGAGGGAGATTTATGTTAGAACTGCCTCGTCACGACAAACAGGAAGTCAGTTTTCTGTATGAAACATCAACACGATCATCCACCTCCTTCGACAAAATCCACCACCATAGTAACCTCCCCTTCCATTATTCCAAATACAATTAATTCCCTCTTACAACTTCCTTGCTGAAGCTTGCTCTTCAGTACAAGCCAGCAGTGATCACCTCAATCAACATCAATAAAATTGTTTGAATTTCCAACATCTGCAGATTTCCTCGTGTTTGCTCAATAAAATTCATGTTCTTCTACTTGAGTCTCTCTATATTAGATTTACAATTGAGCTGCAAAATGTCAGGTGATTTAAGGACGGGATAAAGAGGTATTTGTTGTTTGCTTCTCAGATGTTTTACACCCACATCCTCGCACACTTCAGGACGCCGGACTCTGGTCTTTCTGCGCATGTGCACAGTGGACGTGCTGATTGGTTGTTGCTAGGCATGCGCTTTGGTGCTGGCGCTGAGTAAGATGGCGTGTTAAGCGGCAACTGTGGAGTTGATCTGCTGTTTGAATGTGGGGCCTTGTGTCATCGTGTTTCTCCCGTCAGCTGACGTCTCAAGGGACTAGTCGGCTCCAGCCGGTGCTCCGGAGTGGGGAGGTTATTAGATGCCGCCTGGTTCCGCGCTCGGCATGCCAAGGCCGAGCCCGTTCCGGGCCGGCGGCTGAACCCAGTCCTCTCCTCATCACTACCCCCATTTTCTACGTGAATGCGTTCCCTCATATCGGGCATCTGTACTCTGCAGTGCTGGCGGACGCTTTGTATCGTTTCAAGGTCCTATCGGGGACAGCAGCAAAGTTTACAACAGGTACTGTATTAAAATCAGAAAGTGCAGGTAACGGCCAGGCAGCAGTTGCAAAGGGGGAAGCATTCAACTTATCAGCTCCAGATCCTTTCTCTGGGAAAGCTGGGTATGTAAAAATCAGGAAAATCTAGGTCATTTGAGGTGGAATTTAATGTAGAAGCCTGGTGTTTGATTCGTATTTGATTGAAAAGACGAGTCCTAAAGCAGGCTTTCGACGAGAAACGTTAACAGTTCCTTTCCTCCCACGGATGCTGCTCGACCCTCTGAGTTGGACCAGGCAATTGTTAGTTGCTCCAATTTTCAGCGTCTCTGCTGACTCTTGTGTCTCTTTGGAAAAATGAGCTTCTGTGCCTTAAACTTAAGATTGAACCTTGGAATAGTGTAAAAGGTGAACGGTAACATAGTGGTTGACGTAAAGCTTTACAGCACCAGCGACGAGGGTTCAATTCCCGTCACTATCTAGAAGGAGTCTGTACCTTTTTCACATCTTCCTGAAGAACGGTCTCAGCCTGAAATGTCGACAGTTTACTCTTGGCTGGGTCTGTGATTCTTCGTCAAAACTGAGGGAAACAAGTGAGTTTAGTTAGCAACAAAAGTTCACAGTTATTATCAAAGTACATGTACGTCACTATATACAATCCTGGGATTCGGTTTCTTCCAGGCATACTCAGAAAATCCAGGAAACATCATCAATGGCTGAACACAACAGGGTGGAGAAACAACCAATGTGCAAAAGACAAACTGCAAATACAAAAAAAAAGCAATAAATATCGAGAACACAAGATGAAAAGTTCTTAAGTGAGTCCATAAGTTATGGGAACAGTTCAGTGATGGAACATAGAATAGTACAGCACATTACAGGCCCTTCAGCCCACAATGTTGTGCCAACCTTCAAACTCTAACCCCCATATATACCCCCCCCCCCCACCTTAAGTTCCTCCATATACCTGTCTAGTAGTCTCTTAAATAGTGTATCTGCCTCCACCACTGACTCAGGCAGTGCAGTCCATGCACCAACCACTCTCTGAGTGAAAAACCCTTCCACTAATATCCCCTTGAACTTCCCTCCCCTTACCTTAAAGCCATATCCTCTTGTATTGAGCAGTTGTGCCTTGGGGAAGAGATGCTGGCTGTCCACTCTGTCTATTCCTCTTAATATCTTGTACACCTCTATCATGTCTCCTCTCATCCTCCTTCTCTCCAAAGAGTAAAGCCGTAGCTCCCTTAATCTCTGATCATAATCCATATTCTCTAAATCAGGCAGCATCCTGGTAAATCTCCTCCGTACCCTTTCCAATGCTTCCACATCCTTCTTATAGTGAGGTGGCCAGAACTGGACACAGTACTCCTAGTGTGGCCTCTTAAGTTATCCCCTCTGGTTCAAGAGCCTGATGGTTGAGGGGTAATAACTGTTCCTGAACCTAGTGGTGTGGGTTTTAATGCTATTGTACCATCTTCCTGATGGCAGCATTGAGAAGAGAGCATGGCCAGGGTGGTTGGGGGTGGGGAGTGGGGGGCGGGGTCCTTAATGATGGATGCTACTTTCCTGCGACAGTGCTCCGTGTAAATGTGCTTAGTGGTGGAGAAGGCTCTACCTGTTTTGGACTGGGCCTTTTTTTGTGTAGAATTTTCCATTTAAAGGCTTTTATATTTCCATACCAGGCCACAATGCAACCAGTCAATATACTCTCCTCCACAAATCTATAGAGATTTTTCAAAGTTTTAGATGTCATACCGAATCTTCACAAACTTCTAAGAAAGTAGAGGCACTGCTGTGCTTTCTTTGTGATGGCATTTAAGTTAGTATCTCCTCCTGAAGTCAATAATCAGCTCCTTGGTCTTGCTGACATTGAGAGGTAGTGGTGACACCACTTGGTCAGGTGTTCTTCTGACCCCCCCCCCTTCTCCCCCCCCCCCATCCCAGTAGGCTAACTTGGCCAATGACAGCGTTGTCACCAGCAAACTTAAACATGGCATTGGAGCTGTGCTTGGCCTCACAGTCATAAAAATAAGAGTAAAGTAGGGCACTAAGCACACAGCCATGTGGTTCTCTTGTGTTTCATGGAGATTGTGGGGCAGATGTTGTTGCCAATCTGAACCACTGGGGTCTACAGTGTGGAAATTGAGTATCCAATTGCACAAGGCCAAATTCTTGAAACTTATGGATTAGTTTTGAGGGGGTGATGGAATTGAATGCTGAGTTGTAGTTGATAAAGGACATCCTGATGTTTATATCTCTGATTGGTTGAGACCAAATGGGTTAAGAGAAGGATACAAAATTGCAGTTAGAAGAGTATCACAAACAAGAGAAAATCTGCAGGTGCAGATCCAAGCAACCCACACAAAATGCCGGAGGAACTCAGCAGGCCAGGCAGCATCTGAGTGGTCTTGGCATGAAATGTTGACTATACTGTTTCCCATAGATCTGCCTGGCCAGCTGAGTTCCTCCAGAATTTTGTGTGTGTTAGAAGAGTATTATGTGTTTATTGTCTGTTAAAGTGTCTATGGTGGTGGGAGAAATGGCTGCTTCTAATTTGCTCTTTCTGAATCAGCTTCTGTTTTTATTTGATTTCCAGCATTGGCAGTATTTTGATTTTCTTTAGACAGAGTTAGAATTTTGCTCACCAGCTTGTGGATGCCACCTCACCTGAATATTAACAACACTTTCTGTTTTTATCTCTATAATTATTAGCTACAGGGTGCAATATTAAATAGAAATATAAAGCATTATCAAAATGTGTAATGTTTGTTCCACAAAC
Organism: Hypanus sabinus; assembly: GCF_030144855.1. Classification (NCBI taxonomy): domain Eukaryota; kingdom Metazoa; phylum Chordata; class Chondrichthyes; order Myliobatiformes; family Dasyatidae; genus Hypanus; species Hypanus sabinus. The sequence goes on from NC_082713.1 coordinate 49,818,674, forward strand.
GAGACTGACTTTGGGTTGCTTGACTTGTAATATATTCAGACATGTTCCTGTTTTAAGAGACTGCCAAGGTGATGGGTGTGCCAGAAATTGAGAATTGATTCAAAAAGTACATTTCCTGCCTTTGGAAGATGCTGTGAGAGTGGAATTGGAATAGCTTTTGAATTGTCACATTAGCTGAGATAAAGTGCGAAGCTTGTCTTTCATTGTTCGTACAGATTAAATCATTACACATTGAGGAAGAGCAAGGTAAAACAATAACAATACAGAATAAAGTATAGCAGCTATAGTGAAAGTGCAGTGTAGGTAAACCATAAGGAATTATTTAATAGTTCCACACACTGGTTTCAAACCTATCCTGGAGACAGTAGTATATGCTTTCAGGCTTTTGTATCTTTTGCCCGATGGGAAGGCAGAAGAGAGCATGGCTGGGGACTTTGATTATGCTGGCTGCTTAACTGATGCATCAAGAAAGGGCAGGCTTATTGCCATGATGTGTGGAGCAGTGTCCTCACGTTTCTTGCAGTCATGCATGGCGGTTAAAATACCAAGCTGTTATTCATTCAGATAGGATGTTTTCTATGGTGCTTCATTTAAAAGTTGGTAAGGATCAACATTTCTTTAGTCTCCTGAGAAAGAAGAGGCATTGGTGTGCATTCTTTTCTGTAGCGTCTATGTGATTGGACCAGGACAGGTATTGGTGAAGTTTCACTCCTCGGAACTTGAAGCTCTCAACTCAATCAACTTCAACGCTGTTGATATAAACAGGAGCATGTGCACCACCTTCTTTTTCAAAGTCAATTACAAGCTCTTTTGTTTTGCTGAACTTTGAGGAAAAGATTGTTGTCATGATACCATGTTCATAAGTTCTTAATTTATTCCTGAACTCCAACTCATCATTGATACAGCCCACAACACTGATACCATCTACAAACTTGTAGGTGGAGTCCAAGCAGAATATAGCTATGCTGTTAACAGCGTACAGGTAGTAACGTAGGGAGCTGAGGACACAACTTTGTGGAGCACCAGTGTGTAGGATAATTGTCGGAGGTGAGTAACTGCTGTGCCTTTTCAACGCTGGAACAATGAGGTGTTAGAGAGTGTGTCAGGTACAAGGCACTTGCTTTCCAACGTTCTTGCAAGATCAATATTTTAATTATGCGGCTGACTTATGTGTTTGTGGTTAGCACTTTAGTGATGGAAGATTTAGTTATGGTGATTCCATTGAATGTGATGAGTGGGATGTTACATTGCCTTGTATTACAGATGGTCAGCTTGTAACATTGTTCATTGTAACTTTATATGAAACTGCAGCTGTAAATGAAATGGATTCAATGCAACAAGCAGAGTTGTAGAGGAAACGTGGTAGATTTTCTGAGGAGAGTTGCTCAGAAAAATCTCTGAATTCAAAATGCCATTTTTATGTTTTAAGCAAGTGTAATGAGTGCCGTAGTACACTTAAATAATAGACATAGTTGTTTAGAATTACATTTGCAATGGGATTGCATCTTAACTGATTAAGACCATCAAACAGCTTTGCTGTGGCAAAGAAGTTTGCGTCAGTAATCTAAAAGCTTTTAAGGACAGAAACCCCAGGGACTCAAAATTAAAATTTGAGGACTGATCCTCTGGTTTTAAAAAAAACTCCAAATACTGATTGAAAACAAATATGCCTTTGTGTTTGCTTTGATAAGTAGTTAATAGCCAGGTTAGTGCCTTCCTTGATTTCTGTCAGTGATGAAAATATTTTGACTAAAGATGGCTGATACTGGTTATTTACAGCTCAATTAAAGTAGGTCTGTGGTCTGTAGGGACTGATTACTGCTTGTAGCCAGCAAGGATTGGTGAGTAAATGCTACTTTTTGATATGGTGACATTTTGTCATCACTGATTGATTTGCCATTTGTCATGTTTCATAGTACTGAAACTTAAAAAGCTGTAGATGTTGGAAACCTGGAAGAAAGCTGAAAATGCTTGATGTACTTGGTAGGCCAAGCTATATCTGTGAAAAGAATTGATATTAGTTTATTATTGATATGTACCAGAATACAGTGGAAACTCTTGCATACCATTCAGACATGTCACGCCTCAATGCACTGTGTAATGATCTTACAAGGTAAACCAATAACAATGCAGAATAATGTATATAACAGCTACAGAGAAGTGCAGTGCAGGTAAACAAGGTGCAAGATCTTAATGAGGTAGATGGAGTCCAATTTATTGTACTTGGGAACTATGTAATAGTCTTATAACAGCAGGGTAGAATCTGTCCTTGACCCTGTTGTGTGTGGTTTCAGGCTTTTGTGTCTTCTGCCTGATGGAAAAAGTAAGAAGAGAGAATGTCTGAGGTGCACGGTGACTTTCATTATGCTGGCTGCTTTTCTGATGCAGTGAGAAATATCGACAGTCCATGCAGGGGTTTCTGAGATGTGCCAAGCTGCGTCCTCTATTCTCCACAGTTTCTGGTCACATACAGAGCAATTGCCATGTCACTTTCATGGTTCATCAATTAAAAATTGATAAGGATCATTGGGGTCAGACCGGATTTCTTTAGCTTCCTGAAAAGTAGAGGTGTTTCAGTGCATTCTTGGCCATGATGGTAACATGGTTGGACCAGGACAGAGTATTGATAATGTTCACTCCTTGGAGCTTGAAGCACTTAACTCTTATCAACATCTCCAGCTCTTTTGTTGACAGTGGAAAGGTTGTTGTTGTGACACCATTTTATCCACCTCTTTTTCTGTACTCCAGTTCATTGTTGTATGTTCATTGGCTATGCAATCATCAGTATACAGGGAGTGGAGTAGGGGACTGAGAATGCAACCTTATTGGGCACCGGTGTGTAGAATAATTATCGCAGACGTGTTGTTGCCTATCCTGACTGATTGTGGTCTAATGCTCAGAAAGTCAAGGATCCATTTGCAGAGGTGGGTGTTGACTCCCAGGGCATGGAGTTCATTAATGAGTTTGCTTAGAATTATATTATTAATGGTGAATCTTCAATCAATAAGCAATAGGATAACAATTAATTTTATTGCCCAGATGCTCCAGAGATGAGGTAGGGCCAAGAAGATGCTAGTCAGAGACCGGTTTCAGCGGTAGGTGAATTTCAGTGGGTTGATGATGTCTAGGTTGCTGCAGTTAATATGTGCCATGACCAACCTCTCCAAGCACTTCATGATGCAAGATGTCAGCCATTGAGTGGCAGTCATTTGGGCACATTATCTTGTTATTCGTAGATGGGAACCACAGGTGGAAACAGGGGAGTTTGCAAAATGTTTGCAAATACTTCCATCAGCTGATCTACACAAGATCTAAAGACATGATCAGGGATACTTTCTGTGGGTTCACTCTCGGGAAGACTGATCTTGCATCTGCAAAAGAATCTGGGACCAGTGCACTGGAGGCTGTTGGATGGGTAGTTCAACATGTGTACAGAATTCATTAAGCTTATTATGAAGGGAAGTGCTGTTGTTGGCAATACTGCACTACTTTGATTTGTAGCCTGTTAAAGTATGTAAGCCCTGCCACAAGTGATGGCTGGTCTGGAACTCAATTTTGATTTTGGATGGGTACTTAGCATCTTTGATTGCTTTATTGAGTTCGTATCTCTATTTCATATAAAGATCGGGGCACCTGATTTGAATGCTGCAGATCTGAACAACTTTAGGGAGTGGATTTCCTGGTCCATTCATTGCTTTTGGTTTGGGAAACATACATTGTCCTCTTTGATACATAGCCCTCAACCCAATTGTTGATAGTCAGTGATGGTAGTGATGCTGAAATGATCATTGATCATGCTGAAATGATCAAGCCTACTGAATGTTCTCAATATTTTTAATTTTTGTGTAGAACAAGTTGGCTAAAATTAAATGTTCTGCAATCGTGTATTTTAAAAATCTATCATTTACCCTAGAGCATCTGTGTTACTGCAGTCAACTAAGCCATGAGTTCTTTCTCATTTAATCAAAGTATTTGTATATTTCGTGCATGATCAGCTATTTCCTTTGTTTCAGGAACAGATGAGCACGGCCTGAAGATTCAACAAGCTGCAGATGCTGCAGCTAAGAACCCTTTGGATTTCTGTACAAGTGTATCTGAGGAGTTCAAGAAATTGTTCACTAAGTCCCTAGTTTCATATACAGATTATATTCGAACTACAGAGGAGCGTCACAAAACCGCTGTCCAACATTTTTGGCGTGCTTTGCATGAAAAAGGCTACCTTTACCAAGCAACGTATGAGGGATGGTACTCCACTCCAGATGAGACTTTCTTTTCTGATTCACAAGTTTTAGAAAGAAAAGATGCACATGGAATTGTTATTAAAGTATCTTTGGAAAGTGGTCACAAGGTAATTCCATGCTTCACATTGGGGAGTTTAAAGCTACCATTAACTATTGATCAGAAACATTAGATGGGATTAGTGCATTGAGCTAATTTTGAAAATGGAAAGGAGCAATACACTTGATTGTTCATTATGCTGCTTTGTACAGTATCCTAATTTTCCTTAGTGGAGAAATTCATTTGCTTTGTCATAAAAATAGAAAAGTTTAGTAATGCTTTGGTTAAGTGGCACGTGTGGAGAACCATAATGTTTTTAGATAATTACTCTTTGATCAGCTTGCTGTTAACATTGCATTGACCTGTTACATCAACTGTTTCTCTTTCCATATATTCTGTCTGACCGGCAAAGTTAATTCACCATTTTGTATTTTTATTTTGGATTTCCAACAGCCACAGTATTTTGTTCACTTTAGTGTTATCTAAAGGTTGAAAGAAAATTGTATTCCTTTATCTCTTAACTTTTGGCTACATAAAGTGATGTGACTTGTACAGCAAGACTGCTGGAAGTGACCTTCTCTAACTTTGCAAACTATGGTATCTTGATTCAACTTCAAAAGATCATCTGCTATATCAAGATATTATCAGTATCCTATTTGACACTGAGTCATGCCTGATAATAGCTTAACTGTTTTAGTAATTCTCACCCTGGCAAGTTTACGGTACTTCACAAGAAGTACCTACTAATTGCGGTTTGGCTTTCATGTAGAGAAAAATGATGCTTTGACTGTACATTGGATTATTCTAAATTTTATTTTTAACCTACAGGTAGAATGGACTAAAGAAGAAAATTACATGTTCAAGTTATCTGAATTTAAACCAAAGTTATTAAAATGGTTAAAGAAGAATCCACAAGTAATTCTGCCTGAAAAATTCTATCATCTTGTTCTCCATTGGCTAGAGGAAGACGTTCCAGATATATCAGTGTCACGTCAAAGAAGCCGTTTGAAGTGGGGCATTCCAGTTCCTAGAGATCCAACACAAACAATTTATGTATGGTTGGATGCTTTAGTTAATTACTTGACTGTAGCAGGTTATCCAGAGGTTCAAAATCTGCCTGCCATGCATCATGTTATTGGAAAAGATATTCTCAAATTTCATGCTGTTTATTGGCCTGCTTTCCTAATGGCAGCTGGTTTGCCGTTACCAAAACAAATCTATGTTCATTCTCATTGGACAGTCAATGGAAAGAAGATGTCTAAGAGCCTTGGAAATGTTGTTGATCCCACTGAAAGATTTTCGGTATACACTGTTGATGGCTTCAGATATTTTTTGCTGCGGCAAGGTGTGCCAGATGCAGACTGTGACTATTATGATGATAAGGTGGTGAAGATTCTAAATGCAGAGCTTGCAGATGCTTTAGGAGGCCTCCTTAACCGTTGTACAAGTAAAAGCATGAATCCTGATCAAATCTACTCAACATTTTCAAATCACTGTTTTCCTGAAAGGCATCCAGAAGACTACAGTCCCCTGATGAGCAGAGCAACAGCTGAAGATTACAAAATGATTAAGTTGGTTGAACAACTGCCTTTGAATGTTAAGGTCTGCTTTGAAAATCTACAAATTTATAAGGCCTTAGAAGCCATTAATTTTTGTGTCCGATTAACCAATGGCTTTTTCCATAGACACATACCCTGGAAGCTTGACCGTAAAATTGCTGAGGAGCGTTGCTGGCTGGAAACAGTACTTTATGTCACTTTCGAGTGTCTCCGTGTCTATGGGATTTTATTGCAGCCGGTGATTCCAGCAATTGCTGATCAGCTGCTTTCACGGCTAGCTGTTGGCCCGCATGAGCGAGACTGGGGTCATTTGAACTTCTTGGCCAGATACCATAACAATGTATGCATTTTTGAAGGAAGAAAATTGGGGCCTGATACAGGACTTCTGTTTAGCAGATTAGAGAGGATGGATAAAACACCAAGCAAAGTACAAGGCAGTCGGAAGAAGATAAACAACGTTCTGAAGTGAATTCGAAGCACTAAATCTCCCAGATTCTTAGTGAATAATGAATCCTGAAAATGCTGTTTTCTATATTAAGCAATTAAATAGTGTAAATATTGTAACAAAGTTTCTAGAATGAGATGTTTTATACATTTACCAACTATAAATATAATTTTTCCTCCTTTCTGAGATAATGACATTAGGTCTGACCCAAAATATTTGTGAACATGGGTTTGTGACCATTCACCACAAGCTGCATGAAACTGGCCTGGAATGATTCATCTTTAAAATGTTAGATGTTTTTGTCAGTCTAATATAATTATTTATATTGAAAACACCTTTTAAGTCTCTGCTATTCTTACTTTTTAACCATCCACAGCAATGGTATATTTTTGTAGAGCCCAGTATATTTTACAAACCTGATTTGTACTCCTTGGTTAGCATGCAAGTTATTCTGTGTATGGTCTTGTGTCCAGAACAGTGCATGTATTGTATAGTTTTAAAAAAATAACTACCTTTTTCCCTTTCTTGATTTCCTTATTATTGTCTGGCACTTGCAGGTTGTTGTTCAAGTAGAGGTAGTTGACCCTGTCCTTGACCCTGCCAGCTTAGTATGGTTTGCACTAAAACTGAATTGCTTCAGATGCATTCTCACCCTTGACAATGATACATCATTTCAATAGAATTGAATTGACCTTATGACCTCCATCTTTCATATACGTACATGAGGAATAAAAGTCTTTACGTTACATCTGTCTAAATGTGTAATTTATAGTAATTTATAATAATTAGTATGTACAACAGGATGGTCACTATAACATGTATATACAGTTGTGTTAGCATGAATAATCATTGTGTCATGTTGTATGATGTGGCCAGCCATGGTCTTGCATCAGCCTTTAATCTGCTTATTCTTTTTCTATCAATGCTCATGATTGTTCATGACAATTTTTTTCTACAGCAGTGGTTTGCCATTGCCGCCTTCTGGGGGCAGTGTCTTTTACAAGACAGGCAACCTAGCCATTATCAATACTCCTCTGAGATTGCCTGCCTGGTGTCAATACTCGCGTAACCAGGACTTGTGATACGCTTCAGCTGTTCATACAACCATTCACCACCTGATCCCATGGCATCACGTGACCCGGTTGGGGGGGCTGAGGAGGTGCTACGCCTTGCCCAAGGGTGACCTGCAGGCTAGCAGAGGGAAGGAGCGCCTTACACCTCCTTCGATAGAGATGCATCTCCACCCTGCCACATATTGTCACTCTAATCCTGTTCTAATTTTGCCAGTTTTAACAAACTTACGATGATACATAAAACAAAGTGGAATAGAATAAAGCTGGGCATTCTTTCAAGGAATACACTATTAAATTTTGAATGGCCCAATGCGGGGTTTCAACCCAAAATATAGACAATTACTTTCCTCCAACAGATGCTGAATTCCTGCAGATTCCAGCATCTGCACTCTTATTTAGAATATTCATTCTGTAGCCAGATTGTAAATTGGAGATAATTGAAGTTCATTAACAAGGAACACAGTTATAGATAGTCATTCTTGTAGTTAATATAACATGGAAGAAGATCCATAACTGGAGCTGATGAGAGGTGAAAACAAGCCCCTTTTTGTGATATGCTGAATCAATGTTCAATAGTTTCAAATTTGATATTTATATTTATATTTTTGAACCTATTGGATTGTAATTAGATATTTGAAAACTGCAAATTGGCTTTTGAAAGACAGTGCTGCTAATTACCTTTTAAGTCCTCTTAATCTGCCCATCATTGATATTTTGGGTTAATGACCTTTTCAACAGCCATTTGAGCTAGGATCTGGATTGGATGTGAACACATTAGCACCATTATAGTGCTATTTTAAACCATTGTCCATATAACAATTTTATTTTGTATTGGACAAAGCCTTTTTTTCTTTGATTCCTATATCTATGAATATTGTGCTACTGGAGTAGTCTCATTCATGCCAAGTAACAGAACTAGTTTGTGATCTCCAAGAATAAGAATGGTTGATTCAGGTTTTTTTTCCTCTAAATGTGGAATTATTTTTTCAAATTGTTTTCATATTTGCAATAGTAGACCTGGTTTTGTGTTTTTTTAAAGTTCATTTGTGAAGCCTCTAAAAGATCTAAAAGTTTTTGTGCTGTAACTATCAGTTCCAATTATTAAACTATTTAATTTAAAAATACAAAGGGAAAATAATCAACCTCAGATTTTCAGTGACTTCAACTTCAGTGACTGAGCACTTGGGTGAAGATTTTGTTAGGTTGTATATCGTATCAATATAATACCAATCCCATATTCTACATTTTGCTTTTCAGATTTCAAGCCTCAATCTTGGATTGCTTCAAGGTGACTGTTTACTACTCTAGAAGACAATGGTCCATAAACTATTTGTATAAGAAATAAAGATCTGTTTTGAATGTAAAGTATCATTATGATCGTGGTTGGATTTTTGAACCCATGAAAAGGTGATTGGAAGGGTTGGGGGGAGACTGTACTCTATAATTGTATTGTAGATCCTGCAGTTTCATCACAATTGGAACTACCTGCTTTGTGAACTGCATCATAAAGAGTCATACAATATCTATTAAAAAAAAATGCCCTTTGGCTCACCATGCCTATCTGCAATAACCTCAGATTTGTATTGCTTGTTCATGTCATCCCTCAGTTGCCTTTGTTCCAGAGGAAACAGATTAAGTCTATCTAAATAATCTCTCATTATAACTCAAGTCCAGTAATACAGCCAACATTTTTATGAAACTTTTCTGCATCCTCTCTAGTATGATATTGTTCTTTGAGTGTGGCTACCAGCAGTAAATATAATACTCCAAATGCAGCCTAACCAAATTCTTGTGCATCTGTAACATGATGTCCCAACCCTTGTATTCTGTATCTCAGCTGATGAATGCAAGCATTCCATACACCACCTTCCCTGCCCTTTCTACTCGTGTTGCTATTTTCAGGGAACCATGTGCTTATTCTAGGTCTTCCTGCTCAATACACTCGACATAACTTTCTCGACGAGTCTATCACAGGGGACCTTGCCAAGGTCATAAAGACCCAGTAGCCCACTTGAGTTCATGCCAGTCTGTGTTGATCCCACTTTTATACTCTCCATATTCTCATCAACTTTCCCTCCCCATCCTACCACATGTGCATTTCACTTTACAACAATCAATTAATTGGCTGATTTGCATGCATTTGGAGGAAATGTGCTGTTACCTGCAAGCTCTAAACAGACTGAAGTCTGGTGCTAAGAGACAATGGATCTTTAGATGGTCACGTTGAAATACAGAACAGAAATAGCTTGTTTGCCCCTGTCTGTAATAAATACTCCCTAACTTCTGTTTTTTCTAAAAATAGGAGTGAGGAAAAAATGGATAGTCTAAACATGTTTTAGAATATTTTCAGTGTTTCTCATTTCTGTGACAAATTCTGTGTTTAACTCCATTAATGCTGCCTGACCTATTAAATAGCTTGTAAATGAAGGTTAACAAATCAGGCCACATGATAAAACTTCCTCCTGTGACTCTCAAGTTGTGATAGGTACAGTGTAAGAAAGACACATGAAAGGCTGAGAGTTTTTCTAGTTTAGGTTCGTCAGTTTGATCACAATGATAGAGTCAATAAAGTCAAAATAAGGCTATGCAGTTGTGAATATTCTGGTACAGCCTGAAGAAAGTGATGTTTGCAGCACATGAAATGGGAGCACGCGATCACTCAAGCCTGATCAAACTAGCCATTCAGCTAGTTTGATTGTGCTTGATAGGATCTTGATCTTAAATGCACTTCCCTGCATTCATTTCTTAATTGTTACCTACATTCTAATGCAAAATTATGACTGTTGCCTTGTAAATATATTCATTGACTCAGTGTACAGCTCAACCCCCCCCCCCCCCCCCCACTAACAATACAGCTCAGTTCCAGATTCCCAACGCAAGGGGGAAACATCTCGCTATCTGCTATTTCATGTCCCTACAAAATTTTATTATTCAATATAAAGGAATCAAAGGTTGGTATAACTATTGGAATGATTTTTGAACATTAACCTTCGAGTTGAAGAAAGCAGTAGCAATGACACAAGTGATTTGGTTAAAGTTCATTGCGAAAAGTATTACAAAATAACTAAGTAAAAGAAAACACAAGGTCGAGCACTGTAGGAAAATGTAAATTTATTTTTTCATACTAAAATTAATATTGCATAAATGAATTAAATTGAACATAGGCATAATTTAGAGCAAGCTGAACACAGAATGATTTTTGGATGAGGAGATGACGGTGCTGAATAGCCCTGTAGACATTCACCTTATGATTGTACATTGTGTCAATTCTATGTAGATTCCTCAATAAATATTTTTGTTCCTTTTCCTACACGTTTTGTTTCTGAAAATACTCTATGTATAGATAATTTTACTAAGGTTTGTTTGAATTAATTTAATCCAGTTATCTTCATTGTAGAAAAGAACCTTTCTGATTCACGTCGGTCTTTATTATCACTTAAATTAGATTGAAAGTTGTTTGATGTCTTTTCTAGTAGACACGCGTAAAGGAGAACAAAATAATTGTTACTCTGGATCTGACGCAGCACAAAATACACAATAGGATAAAGAACACAATACAGTAAATATAAATACATAAGATAGCTTGTATACATTGTATGTTCATAAAATGACTGTAGACACAGGAAAGGTGACGGACAGGAAATGATGATGATGTGGTGGATGGGTAGGGTAGCTGGTGGAGGTGTTGATCAACGTGGGAAAGGTAACCGTTTTTGAGTCTGGTGGTCCTGGCGAGGATGCTACTTCGCCGCCGCCCTAATGGGCGTGGGACAAGCTGTCCACGAACAAGGTGGGTGGCTTGCTGTACCTTCAGAAATACATAGTTGTTGGAAATAAAATGAACAATGGGTGTTTTGTGGACGGTCTGCGTGATTGAGGAAATAACTATAAGTGAGAATCAACATATAAAATAACTATAGGAATCTTAGATGGGGAGAAGATAACTATGGCATAGTTTTCCATGAGGCCTTCCGGCCGTCCTGAATCTTCAAGTCTTCATGGAGCCGTCCTCCATTGTTTAGTAGCCTACTGGTTTCTCTGTAGTGCTTTATAATAACTTTTTACCACAAGTCTGCAAAGCTCACAGTCCAACCTGTTTCTGACAGTCTTTGACCCCCAACGTCACCTGGTAGACTCCCTATTCTTAATCCCTGTACAAGCAAGTTTGAACTACTGCTCATTAATAGCTAGAAACCCCTTCGTGAAAAGAACATCTTGAGAACATTGAAACCAAATATTCCGCGATCTCCCACTGATTGATCTTATGATTCTAAAACATTTTTGTAGCATTTTTCATTTTTGGATCTCACTTTTTTTTACATTTGCTTACTTGTGGAAAGAGTAAATAACATATATACTGCCCAAAGAATGCTAGCTGCAGAGGCGGCGATAAGATAAGAGCGTGTACAAAACTTCAAAAATGTGGTCAGATCATAAAATAGAGAAAATAAAGTGAAGTAACAAATAACTAGACAGAATGTCAATTACGTACAAGGGATGCGTTATTAGTGGAGGATATCAAAAGAAGTTAGGAGAGGTAAAACTTTTGCCACTATAGCAAAATAATTATAATACATATGTGAAAGTCCTAAATACAGAACGGCTCACTTTGAGAAAGAAAAAAGAGCTTGAAAACAAGGAATAGAGCTGATTCAAAGCTCCTTTGATAATTGGAAATGACAAGCAACAAATCATCTCGGCCGCGAGTTGCCAGGTAAGAGCAAAGAGAAACACACACAAGGTGCGGATGGAAGTAAAACTTCTTAACAGCATACAAGAGAAAAAGAGTAATACCAGTCGCTTCGAGGGTTACAAATAAAATCCCAAAGAACACCGTGATTATAATTTTTGTTAAGCATTGTTTTTTGTAGTGCATGTAAATAAACTAACAAACTTCTTGTGCCCGTGACTTGTATACCCGAATACGGGGTGATTTGTTTGTAAGTACAAATAAATCACTTTAAAGCTAATTCTGAAACCTCATAGTTGGCAAAGCCTTAAGGAAAACACCGATTTTATCACTGGAACCGAGTGTGTATTAGATTTGAACCCAGCACCAAGTACTGTTTTCATTATAAAAAAATGAAATCAATATTAGTTCTTTTTCGAGCAATGCCTTTTTCTCTGTCGTTTTCCTAATTTGAATGAAAGGGCGGAAAGAGGAGAGATCACCATGGTAGAATGAATCATTGACATCCACAGCCCAGGCTGACATCATCTCCATTTTTCCCTAATCATCAGAGTATTCATTTCACGTTCCAAAATGTCATTTCTCTTATAGAAAGCTATAATTAAAAAGTAATAACACTTTCGTGTAATTTTAATTCCAGTCGTCACTGTGATTTAAATGGTGCTCACAATTTCCAAATGCATTTAAAAAAAACTTAATTAGCTGATACAAATGAAGATACTTTCTCCTTGCAGTCCTGTAGAAGATGTGGTGTATTGTTGGAAAAGCACAACAAGAAAGAATGTAACATTTTATAATACCTAAATGTCAGGACATTTCAGGGCTTCTCTCATCTCATTCTGAGTCGGAGTGTAATTTTGCCATCATTGAATTGGATGTGCCTTTTCAGCACCTGCCTTTCTTGGGTTGGGTACTGGAGCATTTTCAGCACACGGAATCCGGGACGTGAATTAGGTAATCATCCCGATTAGGTAACTTACAATGCCAGTGAAAATACTATTTTCTTATGACAGAGCCACTCAATACTTTAATTTGGAAACAGAAAATATCAAAGTACCTATTTCAATAATTAAAAATTAAACAATTAATTGAAGCATAGAGAGAATTTATATTTAAGGCCACGGAGGAAGGAGCCGCAGTAAATACACAGCTAGCTTTAAAGTCCCCTGCAAGTGACTGAGTGTCTGTCGGCTTGCCGTGCGAGCTGTGCTTTGTCTCGTTGCCAGTGCTCTGCCTCCATCACTGCGTCAATTTCAGCTGATCAATTACTGCGTGGCCCCATTAATCAGCACAAAAAAAACAACGCGCCGAGAGCAAGAGGGGGATAAAGGAGCAGCTTTCTGAGATTATTCCCAGTTTTCATCATCAACCCTATTCTGTGCACACAGGTTGAAGCAGTAATACACAAGGATCGCCCCCATTGTAAGGATGTTGATGGATACAATCTCAGCCTGCAGCCAAATGTTACACATTTAATTTTTCATGAGAATTTTTTTGACACCAAATTCTATTTTATTGATGGATGTGGGCTCCCTTTTCTCCTAAGTAAGAGAAAAACAATAATTTTCTGAAGATTTGTTCCACTTTTGTTAACACAAAGAGGATTCCAATATGGCAAATCGACTAACGGCGAATGGCGAGACCCGGAGCTACACATCTAAGAAGGCGTCCAGGGACTACGAATCGTCTTTGGAACTCTCGGTGCAAGCGCGGATTTTTAAAATTATTGTAATCGGGGACTCCAATGTCGGTAAGACGTGCCTGACCTTCAGATTCTGCGGAGGGACGTTTCCCGATAAGACCGAAGCCACCATAGGGGTGGATTTCCGAGAGAAACCCGTGACTATAGAAGGAGAAACGATCAAGGTAACCAGCAATGTAATAAATTGTCCAAGGTTGGTTATGATTAATTAAAGCTTTTTCTTGCATCTGCAAGTTTTATACTCCATGGTGGAACAGTATTCACTAACCCAGTCCCAGTATTCTTGCATTAATGACGATGTCAATCGCTGGTAGGTACACCAGCTTTCCTAGGAATAGTTGCATTTCCGTCCTCTCCTAAAATATGGCAGGGTGATTGGGCCTATTCGATGTTCGGACACTGAGAGTGGAACCCCAACTGTGGGAAGTTAAACCTACCAATGGTACCTCAGCCTTTCTAAATGCTCCCACACGCTGTGCATTGCAGGTGTTGATTGTCTGCTGAAATATGGAGAGTATGTCAACTATGTCTGCATTCCCTATTTTTCTTCCAAGGCTCCCAGGACAATGCCCTGCTGAAAATACCCCGTCGGATTTTCAGTGTTGCATCTACTTTACACCACAGGTGCAACTTGATAGTAGGAGCCCATTTACCCTGAACAGTAATTCATATCCTGGGCAAATTAATTCATGAGACCCCTTAACTAATCAGGATTAGTGATCAAGCTAATCAGAAATTCTGTGAAACATGTTCTATCTGTAACTTGATCAGCCTGGCAGGAAATCTTTTTTTGGGGGGAGGGGGAGAGGGGCCTTCCCTCGTTTTCTTCCCCCACTTCTAACTCCATTCAAAACTGATTAAACTAACTGCAGACCAATAACTGACTTGTGTGTCAGATCCATTAGTTTAAACTGGTGAGAAACTTCAGACTGCAAAAAAATGTTGTTTTGCCTTGAGGATAGTGGATTAGATGATGACATTTGGAAAAGTAGTTTATAAGAAAGAGATGTGACATTCCAGGATAACAGAGAGGGATACTGTATGTGTTTGATTTAGTCAGTCCCCGGGTGAGGACCAGTATCCTGTAAGTAGATTAAAAAAAATAAGAAATTAGTGTTAGAGCAAACTCAAGGATTCATTTGACCATAATACCATAAATATTTACCATGGGAAGTTAATATGTGCTTAGCACCATCCAATACTCATGTAAAAAATGAAAATAATATCTGGGTTGACTCAACTCAAATATTATTTACCACAATTTTGATAAAGTGCAAAGCTTTTTTCTACTATAAATCAGTGGAATACAAGTCAAAGAGGGTCAAACGGAAACTATCCTATCTTAGTGTCAAACAGCATGTAGTACATTACAGCAATAGTTTGTTTACTGAGGCAAAAGAACGTTTCCAGTGAGGAGACATTACTGACGAGGCATGATTTATAATATCAGAGTCCTGAGTTCTGAAGAAAACCAAGAACAAGGACCCTCTTTATTCTTGATGCGATGGATCAAAGATAATGGAAATATGAAAAATAATACAATATGAACATTATTTAAAATTAAGATACAGTGACAGAACATCGGCATCTGGTTCCAAACGGAGGGCAACTTTAATTCTGCTGCTAAGAAGTTTCTCATGTGGCAAGTATACAAAACCAACTAACAAATACTTTGGGTACATCATATAGACTCAACTTGTAGTTTCTTCACAGATGTCAATTTCAGGAGATTTAACAAAACCAGGAAGAACCTGACTAGTAAGTCAGGCAGCATCTGTGGAGGGAGAAGTGGCTGTCATCTTGGATTGATGACCTTCATTGATGTGAAGTGTTTACTCAGTTTCTTTCTCCACATGTGATCTGCTGTCCTTTCAGCTTTTCTGTTTTCTATTTCAGGTTTTCAGCATTTATTATTATTTTCCTTTTGAATAAATTAATTACATTGATAAATAAATAATCTTAAATTTTTACTCAATGGCAAAAATAATAAAGGTTCCTTAAAGATACATCACTGGAATGAATATTAGTAAATTAGTTTTTTGTTTTTAAAACATAAACACCATTCGCCAAAAGCATGGTATATACATAATAATAGTATATAATATGGTATATCTATTAAATTGTAATGTTGTGCATTAGGTGACTCATGTGGGAAAACACTATTTGATTACCTAATGCAAAACTACAGTAGCTTATTTTCTTTAAATAGTTGACATCTTTATTTCTTCAGTGGCATGTCTGTATAGGATTTAACACTGATATAGATTCATCTCAGTATAAAAGATATTGTCAACTGTAACACATTGTACTTTCCTGGATTTTCCCCTACCTGCTTCTCTTCTGAAATAGATGTTATTTATAATACCACCATCTTGCAGAAGTGAATATTACATGCATTTAGGCCATTAAAGTGAGAGCTTGCAGTTTTTTAAAAAATCAGCATTTGATACATGCTCAGGGACTATGAGAGGTCACAAGACAGTAATCAGGACTGGGAGTTCATGTCGTGAGTTATTTTCCAAAATTACGAGATATCATGGGGACAATTGTTTTCCTCTTAAGTTTATCTTACTGTTGATCAGCTAACATTTTAAATTAGAGATCAGACTATGCTCATCTCCTGTAATGTCTGTGGCTCATATGGGTGAATTCAGTAATTCTCAGTGTAATTTTTAAAGGAAATGAGTGGTGAATTGGATATGAAAACTCTAAATGCATGATTTTACACAATGGTGTTTTGGCATTTTGGACTATCAGTTGAATATCATTGTTCATGGTCTACTCTAACCAGTCTACTGGCATAGATAATGAGGAGAAATTCATACTTGTCTCTATTTACTATTCTAATTGAGGCAATAGTCATTGCCTACCAGGAGCACATTGGATTTGAGGATGCTGTCATCTACCTGCTGAACAAAGCCTACTCCCTTTTGGATAAATGGGACAGAACTGTGAGGATCGTGATTCTGTTGATTTCTCGAGTGCCTTCAATACCATACAGCCCTCATTGCTGGAGGAAAAGCTTTGTTTAATGCAGGTTGGCACTTACATTGTATCCTGGATTTTGGACTTCCTCACAGATTGTGTGGCTTCAGAGCTGTGTGTCAGACATGGGGTCCCACCATGGCTGCCTTCTGATTACCCTGTATACCTCAGGCTTTAGATACAACACTGAGTCATGTCATCTGCTGAAATTCTCTGATGACTCAGTAATAGTTGGGTGTTTTAAAGAAGGACAGGAGGATGAATACAGGGCCCTGGTGGAGGACTTTGTCAAATGGTGCAAGCAGAATTATTTGTAGTTCAACATCAGTAAGACAAAGGAGATGATGGACTTTAGGAAGACTAAGCCTGCACTGCTCCCTGTTACTATTGATGTGAGGACATGGATGTGGTGAGGACCTACAAGTAATTGGGGGTGCACCTAGACAACAGACTTGAGTGGAGAACCAACACAGTGGCTGCGTCCAAGAAGGGCCAGAGTTGCCTCTACTTCTTGAGGAGTCTGAGGTCCTTTGGGGTATGCAGGCCTCGCCTTCACATTCTACCAGTTTGTTGTTGCCAGTACAATCTTCTATGCAATGGTGTGCTGGGGCAATGGCATCAATATGGGTGATGCCAACAGGCTCAATAAACTGATTAGAAAGGCTGGCTCCATTATAGGAGTCAAACTGGACACAATGGAGACTGTGCTAGACTAATTGATCCTTTGGGAAATCCTGGCAATTCTGGACAATGTTTCTCACTCTCTGCATGCCACCTTACTGAACAGAGGAGCACTTGTAGTAATAGACTGAGACAACTGCGACTAAGACAACTGCACTGCTCCAAAGAGTGCTATATGATGTCATTCTTACTCATATGGCCTATTCTTGGCCATAAGGCTCTATAATGAATCAGCCTATAGCTGGGGAAGTGTTGACCCTCTCCTGTTAGATTGTTTAAGGTAACTTACTGTTTATTTATTCCTATTGTTTCTTTTCTAGTATTGTATATCTGTGCACTTGTAATGCAACTGTGATACTGTAATTTCCTTTGGGATCAATAAAGTACCTGTCTATCTAGTTATTTATCCTGTTATTTGTTGACATATGTCTACAATAAAGATTTTATCTTTTTTTTCAGTATGCATTGTGCCATAATTTTCACGGGAAGATAATCTGGAAAAAAATTAGATTCTGGTATCAGAGGGATCAATTATGGTGAGACTTTAAGAAGGGATTGGAGTATGATTCACAGCCCTCTCTCTGTCAGAACATTTGCTTTTCCTTTATGATCCTTGTTATGATTTTGTCCAGTCTTAAGTAAGTCTTCAGTGGAAACAATAGCCAGACTTTAGAGTGGAGCTAAGAATGTAATTCTGATGTGCTGACTGGAGGTTACACTCAAGTTAAATAACAGTTCCTATTGTGGAAAAGTCTTTAAACGGTTCAAGAGTTCAAATAGCAGAACATTTATGAAGAACTTTTCATAGAATCACAGGATTGTTACTGCATGTACAAAAATTATGTAGCTTCTTTAGAGTATTTGCTAGTTCCTAGAAGAGCAAAGTCATCAGTTCCATTTCCTTACTCTTTTCCCAGAATTCTGCACATTATTTTCTCTCGAGTATTTATCCAATTTCCTCATGGAAGCCCTAGTTGATTTTATTGCTGCTACCTTACAGGCAGTGAGTTGCAGATCAAAATTATTGTCTGCATTTTTTAAAAAAAGGTTTTTCTTCATGGCCAAAATCTTGTTTTTGTGTCCACGGCCAAAGTCATCTCTTAATGTGAACAGCTTCTCCCCATTTCGTTGGTGCTGGCTAGTCATGGTCTGTTTTGTAATTATTTGATTTGATTAATGAATGCATAAAATTTCATTAAGTAGATGAATTGCAACAAAATATTTCCAAGTAAAACAAAATAGATTTAACTGGTTCTAGACTACCAGAAAAAAAATCAGGTAGAACATTTTAGTGAAGAACATTTTACTAAGGAAACTGGCATGGAGTCAATGGAAATAAGGCAAACAATTAGTGAGGTCGTGGAACCTATACAGATTGAAGAGGAGGAGGTGCTTGCTATCTTGAGGCAAATCAGAGTAGATAAATCCACAGGACCTGTCAGGGTATTCCCTCGGACCTTGAAGGAGGTTAGTGTTGAAATTGCAGGGGCCCTGGCAGATATATTTAAAATGTTGGTATCTACGGGTGAGGTGCTGGAGGATTGGAGGATAGCTCATGTTGTTACGTTGTTTAAAAAAGGCTCTAAAAGTAATCTGGGAAATTATAGGCTGGTAAGTTTGACATCGGTAGTAGGTAAATTATTGGAAGGAGTACTAAGAGATAGGATCTACAAGTACTTAGATAGACAGGGACTTATTAGGGAGAGTCAACACGGCTTTGTGCGTGGTAGGTCATGTTTAACCAATCTGTTAGAGTTTTTCGAGGAAGTTACCAGGAAAGTGGATGAAGGGAAGGCAGTGGACGTTGTCTACATGGACCTCAGTAAGGCCTTTGGCAAGGTCCAGCATGGGAGGGTAGTTAGGAAGATTCAGTCGCTAGGTATACATGGTGAGGTAGTAAATTGGATTAGACATTGGCTCAATGGGAGAAGTCAGAGAGTGGTAGTAGAGGATTGCTTCTCTGAGTGGAGGCCTATGACTAGTGGTGTGCCACAGTGATCAGTGCTGGGCCCATTGTTATTTGTTATCTATATCAATAATCTAGATGACAATGTGGTAAATTGGATCAGCAAATTTGCTGATGATACAAAGATTAGAGGTGTAGTGGACAGTGAGGAAGGTTTTCAAAGTTTGTAGAGGGATTTAGACCAGCTGGAAAAATGGGCTGAAAAATGGCAGATGGTGTTTAATACAGACGTGCGAGGTATTGCACTTTGGAAGGAAAAACCAAGGTAGAACATGCAAGGTAAATGGTAGGGCACTGAGTAGTGCAGTAGAACAGAGGGATCTGGGAATACAGATACAAAATTCCCTAGAAGTGGCATCATGGGTAGATAGGGTAGTAAAGAGAGCTTTTGGTACACGTGCCTTTATAAATCAAAGTATTGAGTATAAGAGTTGGAATGTAATGGTGAGGTTGTATAAGGTATTGTTGAGGCTGAATTTGGAGTATTGTGTGCAGTTTTGGTCACCGAATTACAGGAAGGCTACTAATAAGGTTGAAAGAGTGCAGAGAAGGTTTACAAGGATGTTGCTGGGACTTGAGAAACTGAGTTACAGAGAAAGGTTGAATAGGTTAGGACTTTATTCCCTGGCGTATAGAAGAGTGAGGGGAGATTTGATAAAGGTATATAAAACTATGATGGGTATAGATAGAGTGAATGCAAGCAGGTTTTTTCCACTGAGGCTAGGGGAGAAAAAAAACAGAGGACATGGGTTAAGGGTGAAGGGGGAAAAGTTTAAAGAGAACATTAGGTGGGGCTTCTTCACACAGAGAGTGGTGGGAGTGTGGAATGAGCTGCCAGATGAAGTTGTAGATGCGGGCTCACTTTTAACATTTAAGAAAAACTTAGACGGGTACATGGATGAGAGGGGTATGGAGGAATATGGGCCAGGTGCAGGTCAGTGAGACTAGGCAGAAAAATGGTTCGGCACAGCCAAAAAAGGCCAAAAGGCCTGTTTCTGTGCTGTAATGTTCTGTGGTTCTATGGAAGAAATAATCTGGTAGAATACGTTGTTTGAGAAAGCCATTAAACTAAATAAGCTGTACAGACTTCCACAAGTTGTTACAAATGGTGATCCCAAGTTGACTTCAAACCATTCCCATTTCCTGTTCATTTCAGAATCAGAATCATGTTAATTGTCACTGACTTTTTGTTTTTAAAAAAAAACTGTCAATTGGCTGCAGCAGTACAGCACAAAGACAAACTGACTGCAAATTACAGAATAGAAAAATAAATCGTACAAAAATAAAAGACATAACAGTGTTCATGGGTTCATGGCCAATTCAGAGGGGAATCAGTTGTTCTTAAATCATTGTGGTTCCTGTACCTCCTCCCTGATGGTAGTAAAGAAAAGAGGGCATGTCTCAGAATAACATGGGTCCTTAGTGATGGATGATGCCTTCCTAATGGACGATTGTGGGTATGGTTGTGCATGTGATGGATCTGGCTGAATCTACAGCCCTCTGGGCCTATTGAGATTGTGTTTGTTGGAGCCTCCTTATCAGGCTGTAATGCAACTGGTCAGAGAGCTCTCCACAGAACATCTTTAAAGATTTGCAAGAGCCTTTGTTGACATATCAAATCTCCTCAAGCTCCTAATGAGGATTTGTACATGAACTTTGGAGAACAACTTGAAACATAGAGTACAGAGATGAGAAATTCTTTCAAGCAGCAAAAGCTATATAAAATAAAATCCTAATAGTTATGAAACATTTTAAATGTCTATGCTTAGTGGTATTCTACTCAGCAGCTGTAATTAAATGAAAATCAATTTAGTTAATTTAACATTATTCCTGGACTGAGGGACAGGCTGAAACTCTCTGGGTATTCTCTTTCATTCAACAGTAATGAGCAAGTTTGGTTAAGTGGAAGATTTTCCTTTTATACAGGAAAGCATCTGACCTTATGTTTGCCTCATGATGTAGCAATTTTTCTAATGATATTGCAGATGTAACAGAAAATGTATGGGTATTTCCACTAGAAAATGCACTGAAGGCACTTTTATATTCATGAACATTTCATGTGCACAGTGTTCTTCACGAAGAATTCAATTGTGGGTTGTTTTATTCTGTTTTGAGTTTTAACAATTTCATAAAGCGAGGTTTGGTGTGATGATATATTAACCGTTTGGTCATAACAAATGGACTCCGCAAGGCTCTAAGCAGATGTGATGTGCTTTCCTAGGGGAAAGGGTAAATTGTTGGTTGTTGTCTCAGGGAGAAGCTGGAGCTTGCCAAGAACCAGTATTTGATAACAGACGGCACAGCCGCAGTGGTATACAGTAATTAGGTGGAGGCTAAACAACAAAATGGTTTTATTAAAATCATGCTGTTCTTTTAGCTTCAGAAAAACTGAAATATGTAGAATTTTTTTGTGAGATACTCAGTGAAGGAAATGTGTGAAAGATCTTACATTTTAGGGAGATGGAAAATTGAATACAAAATAATAAAGAATTTTTCCAATACTTCCCAGAAATTCTGGAATAAGTAAACAGAGAGCCAGTCATTCACCTCTTATTGGAAGTGTCTCTGAAGATTACTGGCAGAAATGGCTTTGAAGAAACGGTGATTTGAAAGATTGATGGATGTAATTCCAGTCATCGGACATCATTTAAAGACAAAGTATATTTATTTGTGATGTTGCATTAATTTGGTAGAAAATAGCCTTATTTTTAGCCATTTTTTATACACACACTTCAATTCCTCTTAATCTCTTAGCACTCCTCTCTACACTGGCACAAGAAAGGTTGCCTCTTATGTTGCCAGCACTAATTTTCCTTGGCTCTTGAGGTTATTGTTGATGGTGCCTGCAGATCAGAACAGGGCAGCAGCAAGTTTTATGAAAGGAATGGCTTTGTAGAATGAAGATTGACTTTCCCAGCATTCCAAGTGACAGAGAAAGCTTTCTGTCTCTGGTTAATTGCAGACCATCTGAATTTGAGTGGAATACAGGACAGCGATAGAGGGAGAGACCAGTGCCAGCCCACCCTTGTGCTGTATCCCCTGGATGTAAATTGCATTTACATTAACCATCTATTACTGATGCACCATCAATAACTCTCTGAGACGTGAGGCGAGATATAGGCTTTTATTGACTGGAAGAAAGAACAAGCAGCAACTGACCACCATACTACATCCTGGAGACTGAGGGCCGGGCTCAGGCCCCAATCGCCTTTATACCGGGGTCTGTGGGAGGAGCCACAGGAGCAGTCAGCAGAGGGACGTGTCCAGACAGGTATACGTAGTTCACCACAATTACATTTAATAACAAACAGAAAAAGCTGATCATTTTAAATGCAGTTTCCTGTGTTTTGCAGAGAAGTTAGTGAGTGGGTTGACAGCTGCTTTAGAGTACAGAATATATGCTGGGTTTGCTGAAATTCATAAATTCAAACCCTTAAATATTTACTCGCTATATATTCAGTTTCAATTCAAAGCTACTGACTAGTGTTGCTAACTCCCAACTACTTTGCATTACATTATAAAGTAAATTCAAATATTGAGTTTCAGGATGATAACGATTTGTTTAGTGAACAGAGTAAGATTGAGATTACCTCAAGATGCTGTTGAATTTATTCTGGGTAATTCGAACAATGCATTTTGTATTATGGACACAACATTCCTGCAGTATCACAAATTGCATTTACATTGCAGGTTTAAGAGTGAGCTGAGGTCCTGAACAACATACCACTGGGCAAAAATGGTTACTAAGCACAATACGAGTCACAAGATGGTTTCCAGAGAATTTACTACCTCACCAAGAAATTATTTCTTACCATTTGCTGATGCAACATAAACACAGGGCAACACATCACTGCTGTTCACATTGGAGCAATGTCAGATGGGTCATGGTACTGAAACACTCTGGTGTGAATTCACTTACGGGCTTTTACTTCCAGGCTGTAAAGATATTATAAATTTAGGAGCCTTCTCAAACTCTTTCAGTAGGGTGGCAATCTTAAGTGGATGCTTGTTAAACTGAAGCTGATGAACCTCTGTGACTTTGCTGGTTTGCATCTTGGGCCTGGCAGCAGAACAAGATGAGTGTTAAGTGTGAAATGTTAGAGAAACACAGTGAACATACTTCAATAGAAATTAGGAAAAACATGAAATGAGCTAATTTGCACAAGGTGTGACAGATATGTATTGAATATTTTCTTAATAATACACTGGATAATTTCCCGTAACATGTCAAGATATCAAATCCTCACAACATGATAGTTGTATAAATTTAGTGGCTGTTTGATCATAGCACCAAATAAGATGAACTAAATAACTATATTTTAAGTAATTGGGTTCTTTAGGGCAGCTGAAGCATACGCCAGCTGCATATCTGGTAATTATTAATATACTTCCTACCAAACAGGATCTTCTGAGATCCATAGCAACTGTGTTGCATTGCAGAAACTTAATGAAAGGTCTGGTGACTATGAGCTTGCAGATACCTGGGACCTTCATTTGCCATGACTGACCACTGCACCTTCCATCTTTATTCATTTTCAGCAAAGCCAGCAAAAGTTCAAGGAACAATATCCTCACCTTCCATCACAATATTCTTTAGTCCTCAGACTTAATATCATTTTACAATTTCAGGTAACCAGCCCTTCCAGTTTATACATCAGCTGACCTACCAAACACTCTCCGCAAGAGTAAGGAATGCTGGGTGTGATTGGTGGGGCATGTGGCATCAGTGGACTGGAAGGGGGACAGAATTAATATGGTTGGGTTTATGGAGGAAAACACTGTCCTGGGGAACTAACTCTGCTTCTGCATAAGAACATAAGAAATAGGAGCAGGGGTGGGTCATCTGGACCATCTAACCTGCTCTGCCATAAAATCATAGCTGATCTGACCATGGACTCATCTCCACCTACCTGCCTTTTCCCCATAACCCTTAAATCCCTTACTAGTTTCCCCTTAATTCTCTCCTCATGGACAGCTACTTGATCTACACAGAATGTCTACTGATTTCTATTTTTTGCTTCTGATTTCCAACATTTTCCAATGTTTTAATTTTTCAGTCCATGGCTTGATTTTACATAACTCTGGTTTTCTTCCTTCACAGATGCTGCCTGACCAGCTGGGCATTCCCAGCACTCACTTTGATTTCAGACTTCCTACCGCAGTGCTCTGCGTCTCACAGTTACAGCAGGTTCTTTTTCCCCCCAGTGTCCTCCGTGTTTTCTCTGTCCCTCTACTTACATCTCTTCCAGAGAGCATTAGCTGCTGCTAACAAAGCCTTCGTCACCCTCTCATGCCATTCACAGTATTCAGCTCCATTCTTTCATATATATTGGATTATTATTCTCACATGTACTGAGACAGAGTAAAAACTCTGTTTTTCATGTCACCTGTACACATCATTTCAAAGCACATGTACATTGAGCAAGAACAAGAGAAAAGCAATAACAGAATGCAAATATAGCGTTCCAATTGCAGAGAAAGTGCAATGCAGTACAAGGCCATGGCGAGGTAGACTGTGAGATCAACAGTTCTTTAACATAAAGAGGCGCAATTGAGATTCTTATAGCGATGAGCTTGGAGCTCTACCTGAGCCTGGTGTGTGTCTCTTCAAGCTTTTGTATTTTTTGCCTGATGGACGAAGGGAGGACAGTGAATATCCAGGATGGGAGGGATCTTTAATTATATTGGCTGTGTTTTTGAGGCAGTGACAAGCTCAGATGGAGTTTGCAAAAGGAAGCCTATTGTTTTTTATGAAGGACTGGGCTGCATCCACAACAATCTGCATTTCTTGCGGCCTTGGGAGGAACATTGCCATACCAAACTGTGATGTGCCTGGATAGGAAGCTTTCTATGGTGCATCTACAGAAATTGGTGAGGGTCAAGAGAGGCATGTTGTACTTATGTAGAATTCTGAAGAAGTAGAGGAACTGGTGTGTTTTCTTGTTCATATTATTTTGTGGTTGGAACAGGACAAACTATTGGTGGTTTACACTTGGGAATTGGAAATTTTCAGCCAGCTACACCTTAGCACCATTGATACAGACAGGAACATGTGGTTTGCTCCATTTCTTGAAGTCAATAACCACTCTTTTCCATCTCCCTCTGGTTCTCCCCTCCCTGTTTCTTTCTCCCAAGGCCTCCTGTCCCATGATCCTTTCCCTTCTCCAGCTCTGTATCCCTTTTGCCAATCACCTTTCCAACTCTTAGCTTCACCCCACCCCCTCCGGTCTTCTCCTATCATTTCGTATTTCCCCCTCCCCCCACTACTTTCAAATCTCTTACTATATTTCCTTTCAGTTAGTCCTGATGAAGGGTCTTGGCCCGAAACGTCAACAGTGCTTCTTCTTATAGATGCTGCCAGGCCTGCTGTGTTCCACCAGCATTTTGCGTGTGTTGTTGTTTGAATTTCCAGCATCTGCAGATTTCCTCGTGTTTGCTCTTTTGTTTTGCTAGCATTGAGGGAAAGGCTGTTGTCATGACACCCAGATATTCCCTTTTCTTTGCTCCATACTTTGGACTTACAACATTTATACCAGGCAGTTTCTAAATGTTTCCTGGTTCTGAAAACGGTTTACTAACTTAAATTGTTAACATTCTTTCTCTGTTCACATTTGCCAGCTTTTCAGAATTTCCCGTTTTTATTCCAGATTTCTGCAGTTTATTACTTTGTAACTGTCTGGCATGGGTAATTCACTGCAGTAGGTGTGATTCATTTTGTCAGTGAGCTTTTGCACGAGATCAGCTTGCTAAACTTCCAGTGAAACTTGTGTTAAGTTTTAAATGCAATGTCAACAAATTAGTGATTCAGTATGGCAATAAGATTAATTTTTTAAAAGTTAACTGTGTTTTAACAGTCATGTCAACAATCTAGCCACTAACATTCAGCCACCTTTGTTAAATTACTTACAGTATATACTCTTGTTTTGTGGAGTAGGGTATCTATCTTAGCTATATCCTTGATATAGGGAGCAATAGACAATATCCTTAACAGAGGTATGGTTAATATTGGGGACTGTGCTAAGATACAGTAAGACTCCAGTTTGTACCTTCAGACCTCTATGCAGGAAGCTTCTAACCCTGACTTTTGAAAGAAGTATTGAATATTTGTCCAATAAATCACTTTATCTTTTATAAATATCTACAGATTTGCTTGAATTCTGTATGGAGGATCAAGAAAAGAAAGGCACAGGAGTGAGGAGACAAATAGGATGCTAAATAACCACCTTTCAAACCCATGCAAAACCAGATGGTGTATCCTGACAGGGGCACTATCTAACATGGAAAGCTAACTACAAGCTGGTGACATATTTATGCCTTTTTGGACAACGATTTACTTTTATGCAAATTAATTATATCCCCTCTCACTATTACAGGCTATCTTGTCTCTCTCTCTCTCTCTCTCTCTCTCTCTCAGAGAAATAAAGTACATACTTCCATTTGTGTCAAGTGACCCAAAACTGTACTTACTTAACAAGATAATACACAGGAAATGCTGGAGGAACTAATGAAGCATCTATGGAATGAGTCAACAATCAACGAGCCTTCGTCGGAAACTGGAAAAAGAGATAAGAGGTGGGGGGAGGGGAGAACAAAGTGCAAGGTGGTAGTTGATTGGTGAAATCGGGAGAGGGACAGGGATGAAATAAAAAGCTGGGAAGTCGATTGGTGAAGGAGATAAAGGACTGCAGAAGAGGGAATCTAATAGGAGAGGACAGGAGACCGTGGAAAAAAGGGGAGGAGCGCCAGAGGGAGGTGAGGGGCAGGTCAGGGGGTAAGTGAGAGAGGGAAGTGGGAATGGTGAACTGGGGAGACATTACCAGAAGTATTACTGTGTGTATTACTTTGATTTCCAGCATCTGCAGATTTTCTCTGTTTGTGATTCGATTATATAATGATGGAACATTTACTATGATGGTACCATGGTAGTATAATGGTTAGCATGGCCCTAGTACAGCTCAAGGTGTTCCAGGTGCTCAAGAGTTCAGAGTTTAATTCCAGTGACATCTGTAAGGATTTGTATATCCTCTCTGTGACTGTGTGGGTTTTCTCCAGGTGCTCCACAGTCCAAGATGTTTCGATTAGTAGGTTAATTGGCCATTGTAAATTTTGCTATGATTAGGTTAGTGTTAAATAGATGTGATGTGGCTTGTTGGGCCAGAAGGGCCTGTATGTCTAATTTTTTAAAAAAATTATGAGAGCTGTGTGCTGTTGTGGATTTACAATGTAGGAAAATTTTGCAAATACCAAGTGATGTAAACACAATGCAGAAGTTCCAAGGACAGTCGAATGATTCAGTGCCTAGTCAACTACTTGCTAATGCTTCTGTTTACAACAATGCTGCTGTGATGGGAAGGGTTTTTGTGTTTTATTTCGCAAAACCTTGAATTTTTTGCATTATGCGTCTTGAGGTTAGAGTTGTCTGATTTCAGAACCAATATAAGACCATAAGACATAGGAACAGAATTAGGTCGTCTGGCCCATCAAGCCATTCAGTCATGGCTGATCCTTTTTTTTTAATCTCCTCCTCAACCCTAGTTCCCGGCCTTCTCCCTGTAGCCTTTGATGTCATGTCCAATCAAGAAGAACCTATCAATCTCAGCCTTAAATACATCCAATGACCTGGCCTCCACAGCTGCATGTGGCAACAAATTCCACAAATTCACCACCCTCTGGCTAAAGAAATTTCTCCGCATCTTTGTTTTGAAAGGGCGCCCCTCTCTCCTGATGCTGTGCCTTCTTGTCCTAGACTGTCCGACCATGGGAAACATCCTGTCCACATCCACTCTGTCTAGGCCAGGCATGGGCAAACTACGGCCCGCGGGCTATATGCGGCCCGTTAAGCTTTTTAATCCAGCCCGCAGAACTTGATGAAATTATATTAATAAACCTTGTTAACGTTTTCTCCCCGTAATTCTGGCGTTTTCCCAATAGATGACGCACTCTATATACATTGACCCTTGTTGAGGTGCAGCGTATTACTCCACATTTGCGCTTTACTTTGTGACCTTGTGGCCACCCATTTCCTGGCACATCCGAACCAGCTCACAATTAGCCAGCGTTCCGGCTAAGAGAGATAGCCTGCGGGGATTTGCGAGCACAGAGCTCCGCATACTGGCGCGCTCTCCCTGCTTTGTCATTCTGCGGGTCGTTGTTGAGTTTTGGCACAGGGGACAATTGAATAAGAAGGAGCAGGACAAGTAGACCTGCATCTCCTACCGTTTTTGAAATAAAGACAGTCAGGAGGAGAGTGATGATGATAATATCTTGAAGGATAACAGAATTTTCAGTGCTTTAAAATAATAACTGTTACTATTAAAAAAAAGCTGTATTTTATTCATTTAATTTTCAGTGTTTTAAAAGTCATTTCAATAAATAGCTAAATACCATGGGACTTCAAAGACAGATATTTTTTTGTAATGCATTTGTTCATTTTCAATTGAAATTAAAGCACATGTTTTCTACATATCCCATGATATTTTATTTTCTCTTATGAGGTGTATTACCAAAACACTCCGTCCATCTGCTCCTGGTCCGGCCCCCCTGTCAAATTTTAGAACCCTTTGTGGCCCTCAAGTCAAAAAGTTTGCCCACCCCTGGTCTAGGCCTTTCAACGTTTGAAAGGTTTCAATGAGATCCCCCCCTAATCCTTCTGAATTTCAGCAAGTACAGGCCCAGAGCCATCAAGTGTTCCTCGTATGATAACCCTTTCAGACAGACAGACAGACATACTTTTTTGATCACAAGGGAAATTGGGTTTCATTACAGTCACACCAACCAAGAATAGTGTAGAAATATAGCAATATAAAACCATAAATAATTAAATAATAATAAGTAAAATTATTCCAAGTGGAAATAAGTCCAGGACCAGCCTATTGGCTCAGGGTGTCTGACACTCCAAGGGAGGAGTTGTAAAGTTTGATGGCCACAGGCAGGAATGACTTCCTATGACGCTCAGTGTTACATCTTGGTGGAATAAGTCTCTGGCTGAATGTACTCCTGTGCCTGACCAGTACATTATGGAGTGGATGGGAGACATTGTCCAAGATGGCATGCAACTTGGACAGCATCCTCTTTTCAGACACCACCGTCAGAGAGTCCAGTTCCACCCCCGCAACATCACTGGCCTTACAAATGAGTTTGTTGATTCTGTTGGTGTCCGCTACCCTCCGCGTGCTGCCCCAGAACACAACAGCAAACATGATAGCACTGGCCACCACAGACTCATAGAACATCCTCAACATTGTCCAGCAGATGTTAAAGGACCTCAGTCTCCTCAGGAAGTAGAGACGGCTCTGACCCTTCTTGTAGACAGCCTCAGTGTTCTTTGACCAGTCCAGTTTATTGTCAATTCATATCCCCAGGTATTTGTAATCCTCCACCATGTCCACACTGAACCCTTGGATGGAAACAGGAGTCACCGGTGCCTTAGCCCTCCTCAGGTCCACCACCAGCTCCTTAGTCTTTTTCACTTTAAGCTGCAGATGATTCTGCTCACACCATGTGACAAAGTTTCCCACCATAGCCCTGTACTCCGCCTCATCTCCCTTGCTGATGCATCCAACTATGGCAGAATCATCAGAAAACTTCTGAAGATGGCAAGTCTCTGTGCAGTAGTTGAAGTCCGAGGTGTAGATGGTCAAGAGAAAGGGAGACAGGACAGTCCCCTGTGGAGCCCCAGTTTCATTCCTGAAATCATCCTTATGAACCTCCTCTGGATCCTCTCCAATTCCAGCACATCTTTTCTAAGATGAGGGGCCCAAAACTATTCACAATACTCTACGCAAGGCCTTGCCAGTGCCTTATAAAGCCTCAGCAACACACATCCCTGCTCTTGTATTCTAGACCTCTTGAAATGAATGGTAACATGTCATTTGCCTTCCTCACCACCAACTCAACCTGCAAGTTAACCTTAAAGGTGTTCTGCACAAGAATTCTACAGAATTCTAGGGATTCTATAATGAATTATGAGCTCTGTGCTTCAGTTAAACAGGATATTCCTGGTAGTTCTGTCAGAGGAGAAAACCTGCAGATGCTGGAAATCAAGGTAATACACACAAAATGCTGGAGGAACTCGGCAGACCAGGCAGGGAAAAGAGTAAACAGTCGACATTTTGGGCCAAACCCTTCATCAGGACATACTGTTGAAGGGTATTGGCCCGAAATGTCGACTGTTTACAATTTTCCATAGATGCTGCATAGCCTGCTGAAATCCCCTTGCATTTTGTGTGTAGTTCTGTCAGAAGAATGCTTTTCAACTGCTATAGATAATGATCAACAATGGAAGCTAGTCCCTCATTGATTATATGTATTTCTGAACTGCCAGTCGAGGCAAGGTCGTGGTTAGCTGTGAGCTGTATGTGATTAGCTACAGGTGTTTCTGATCCCATTGAGTCTTTTGAAAACAACACTATTTAAGAAGTGAAGGGGAACTGCGTTAGGGTGGGGTTGAAAAAATATCTTTGGTAATTGTTGAAGTGAGTTGCTCTGGTGAAAATATCTGGTTTATTGCTTATTTTGAGGGTTGTGCATGACCAGAATAAAAATCTATATGTAAGTGACTGTCTACATTTCTCATACTGCAGCAGTAAATGCAATGGTATTGAAGCAACAGATCTATCCCATTAATGGCAATGTGAAGATTTACATCGGGATCAGGAAATGAGCTGAACTTGAACTTTCCAACTCCAGCTAAATTAGACCAATTAATATTGGGTCCAGTTGAGATCATTGATTAAAGGCCAATTTGATTTTGAAAGTTGTTTCAAAAAGCAATGATGGCTTTTTTTTTTAGCACAAGTCATTGTTGTATTTTTTTATGAAAGTGGTGTTGCATCTCAACCTATCTACAGTGAGATGAGGTAGTTCTATTTAGATTTAAAGGAAATGCAGTCAATGTCCAATTCTTCTAAGTCTTTTTTGGAGTCTTTAGCAGTATCTATATCATGTTTTCTGTAGAATGTTTGCAAAATTGTTGACAATAAGTCTGTAAGTGGACCACACCTGTACATCAAAGCAATTACCTCCACGTGTTCTCTCTGGTTTCGGGTGCTTATACTAGCATACATATAATATTACAAGTGATGAAGTTCCCACTAGTTACAGACCTCCAGTCAGAAAAACTCTGTCCCTCACTACCCCATCACCACTACTTTTGGATCTAGTTCCCTTTTGAATCAGATCCCTTGTGCCTTAAAATCTTGGAGCAGCCTGCCATGCAGGGCCATGTCAGAACCCTTGCTAAGGTGCATGTAAATCATCTATGCCTTCATCAATTTTTTTGAAGCTGTAGTACCTTTTCAAAAACTCATTCCAATATATGAGACAAGATTACTCCTACACAAAGCTATGCCGACTTCTCCTAATCCCTTTTCCAATTGAACAGAATCTTTTGTCTCTCAGAATCTTCTCCAATCACTTTCCTACCACTTACATTTTCCAGACTTATCCCTATTTCTCTTGATGGACAATGAGACATTAGTTGTCCTCCTGTCTTCTGGCACCTCATCTATGCCACCAAAGATGGACAAATCTCAGCTGGAACCCCAGCAATATTCTCCCTTGTTCCCTGGTTTAGATCCTGTCAAGCCCAGTGGATTTATTCACTCTAATGTGACCTCCAGTCTCCCAGATATGTACATCTGCACCAGGTGCAGCAAGTTGCAGCTCCTGAGAGAACATGTTAAGTAACTGGAGCTACAGCTCAACTCATATGGAGGAATGAGGAGATGATAGGCAGGAGCTACAGGGAGATGGTCACCCCTCAGCTTCAGTTAACTTTGGGACTGTCAGGAGAAGGAAGGGAAATGCATAGCCAGTGCAGAGTAAACCTGTGGCCATTCCCCTCAATAATACAGTAACCATATAACTTTAGATACTATTGAGGGGGGCAACCTGCCAGGAAGAAGCCACAGTGACCGGGTCCCTGGCACTGAGTCTGGTGCTGTGGCTCAGAAGAGCAGAGGGGTGAAAAAAACTTTGAAGGAGGCATTGATCGTGTGGATAGTCAGAGGCTTTTTCCCAGGGCTGAAATAGTTGCCACAAGAGGATACAAGTTTAAGGTGCTGGGGAGTAGGTACAGAGGAGATGTCAGGGGTAAGTTTTTTACTCAGAGAGTGGTGAGTGCATGGAATGGGCTGCCAGCAACGGTGGTGGAGGTGGATATGATAGGGTCTTTTAAGAAACTTTTAGATAGGTGCATGGAGCTTAGTAAAATAGAGGGCTATAGATAAGCCTAGTAATCTCTAAGGTAGGGGCAGGTTTGGCACAACTTTGTGGGCCAAAGGACCTGTATTGTGCTGTGGGTTTTTCAATATTTCTAAGACTGCAGTGTTGATAGGAGGTTCCTTAGTCAGATGAACAGAGGCGAAGTTCTGTGGGCACGGAAGAGACACCCAGATGGTGTGTTGCCTCCTTGGTGCCAAGATCAGGGATGACTTGGATCATGTCTATGCATTCTCAAGGGTGAGAGTGAGCAGCCAGAAGACATGGTTAGATACACTGAGGACATCCTGAAGAGAGACTTTATGGAGCTAGGGAGCAAGTTAAGAAACAGGACCTCCAGGGTAGTAATCTCTGGATTGCTGCCCGTGTCGTGTGCCAGTGAAGATAAGAACAGGATGATTTGTCAGGTGAATGTGTGGCTGAGGAGCTAGCGCAGGGGGCAGGGGTTCAGATTTATGGATCATTGGGATCTCTTCTGGAGAATGCATGACCTGTACAAAAGGGATAGTATACACTTGAAGCCGAGGAGGTCCAATATTCTTGTGGGCAGGTTGGCTAAAGTTGTTCAGGTGGGTTTAAGCTAATTTGGCAGGGGAATGGGAACTGGAGAGATAGTGCTGAAGATGAGGTAGTTGGTTTATAAACAAAGGCAATGTCTAATAATACTGCTAGATGGAGAAGCTGATAATGGGCAAAATTCCAGTCAACAGATTAGTTGCGAGGTAAAGGATGGACAAAATCGAAAAGGCTGAACACAGGGTTGAAAGTATTATATTTGAATGCATGGAGTATAGGAAATAAGGTAGATGAAATTGCAACATAGCTACAGATTGGCATGAATTACGTTGTAGGCATCACTGAATCATGGCTGAAAAAGTATTATGGCTGGGAGCTTAATGTCCAAGGATACACATAGTATCAAAATAACAGGAAGGCAGAGGGTATGGTGTTGCTCTGTTGTTTAGAAGTTAAATCAAATCATTATAAAGGGGTGACATAGGGTCGGAAGGTGTTGAATCATTGTGGATTAGAGCTAAGGAACTACAAGCAAGTTATATACAGGCCCCCAAACAGAAGTAAAGGATGTGGCCTACAAATTACAATGTGAAATAGAAAGCCTGCCAAAAGGGCAATGTTACAATAGTCATGGGGGATTTCAATATGTAGCTAGCTTAGAAAATCAGTTTGATGCTGTATCTCAAGGTGGGAATTTGTAGAATGCTTACTAGATGACTTTTTCGAGCAGCTCGTGGTTGAGCCCACTAGGGGATCAGCTATTCTGGATTGGATGTTGTGCAATGAACTGGAATTAATTAGAGAGCTTAAGGTTAAAAAAAAAACTTTTAGAGGTAGGTGATCATAATATGATCAAATTCACCCTGAAATGTGAGGAAGAGAAGGGAATTGCAGAGGCATGAGGGAGGAGTTTACCAGAATTGATTGGGAAGGAAGTCAGGGATGATAGCAGAGCAGCGATGTCTGGAATTTCTAGAAGCAAATTGGAAGGCATACGGTGAAAACAATCCAAAGAGGAAAAAGTATTCTAAAAGCAATGTGACACAACCATAGCTAACAAAGAAGGCAAAGCCAAAGTGAGGGCATATAATTGAGCAAAAATTAGTGAAAAGTCAAAGCATTTGGAAGCTTTTAAAAAACCAATAAAAGGCAATTAAAAAAGTCATTAAGAAGGTAAAGATGGAATATGAAAGTAAGATGACCAATTGTATTAAAGAGGATACCAAAAGTTTCTTCAGATGCATAAAATAAGAGGTGAGGGTGGATACGAGACCTCTGGAAAATGATGCTGGAGAGGTAGTAATGGGGAACAAGGAAATAGTGGACAGACTGAAGTATTTTGCATCAGTTTTCACTGTGGAAGACACTAGTAGTATGATGGAAGATTGAGATCCCAGGAGTCATGAAGAGTGTGAAGTTACCATAACTAGAGAAGAGGTTCTTGGGGAAACTGAAAGGTCTGAAGGTAGATTGTCCAGGGTTCTGAGAGAGGTTGTTGAAGAGATTGCAGAGGCATTAGTAATTCTGGAATGGTACCGGAAGCCTGGAATATTGCAAATGTCATTCCACTCTTCAAGAAGGGAGGGAGACAGAAGAAAGGAAATTACAGACCAGTTAGTTTGACCTCAGTGGTTGGGAAGATTTTGGAGTTGATTGTTAAGGATGTAGTTTCGGGGTATTTGGAGGCTCACTATAAAATAGGCTGCAGTCAGTATCCTCAAGGGAAAATCTTGCCTGACAAATCTTTTGAAATTTTTTTGAAGGATTGGAAAAGGAAAATCGGGTGATGTTGTATACTTGGATTTTCAGAAGGCCTTTGATGAGGTGCCACACGCGAAGCTGCTTAATAAGCCAGGAGCCCATGGTATTACAGGAAAGATTCTAGCATGGATAAAGGAGTGGCTGATTGGCAGGAAGTGAAGGGAGCCTTTTCTAGCTAGCTGGTGACTAGGGTTCCACAGGTGTTTGGTTTGGGGTGGATTTTTCTTGTAGTGTTACATATCAATGATTTGGATGATGGAATTGATGGCTTTGCTGCAAAATTTGCGGACGATACAAAGATAAGTGGAGGGGCAGGTAGTTTTGAGGAAGTAGAGACGCTACAAAAGGACACAGTTTTGGAGAATGGGTAAAGAAGTGGCAGATGGAATATAGTGTCAGGAAGTGTATGGTCATACACTAGAAGAAATGAAAGGGTTGACTATTTTCTAAATGGACAGAAAATACAGAAATCTGAGGTGCAAAATGACTTGGGAGTTCTTGTGCAGGATTCCCTGAAGGTTAATTTGCAGGTTGAGTCTGTGGTGAGGAAGGCAAATGTAATGTTAGCATTCATTGCAAGAGGACTAGAACATAAAAGCAAAGGTGTAACTTTGAGACTTTATAAAGGACTGGTGAGGCCTCACTTGGAGTACTGTGAGCAGATTTGGACCCCTCATCTTAGAAATGATGTGCTGAAACTGGAGAGGTTTCAAAGGACAAACAAGAGAAAATCTGCAGATGCTGGAAATCCAAGCAACGCTCACAGAATGTTGGACGAACTCAACAAGCCAGGCAGCATCTACGGAAAAGAGTATCGTCGACGTTTTGGTCCTGCTGAAGGGTTTTGACCTGAAACATTGACTGTACTCTTTTTCCCTAGATGCTGCCTGGCCTGCTAAGTTCCTCCACCATGGTTTAAGGGTTCAAAGTAGATTCACAGGGATGATTCCAGGATTGAACAGCTTGTCAGATGAAGAGCATTTGATGGCTCTTTGCTTGTATTCATTGGATTTTAGAAGATTGTGTGGGGGGGGGGGGGCTGACTTAATTGAAACCTCTCGAATGGTGAAAGGCCTTGATGTAGTGGATGTGGAGACCACATTGGGAGCCAACTGTGATGGCATTGGGTTTGCTGACTGGGAAGTTCTAAATTCAAATGAAGTCATTAAGCTCTATCAGATATAAATTGCCAAGAGTACTCTTACTGAAGTGAGATTATACTCACCAAATCTTTGAAGATTGGTTAGGTAATGTCTTCATTTGAATTCAGGACTTTGTGGTCAGCAAACCCATTGCTA
Organism: Hypanus sabinus; assembly: GCF_030144855.1. NCBI lineage: Eukaryota > Metazoa > Chordata > Chondrichthyes > Myliobatiformes > Dasyatidae > Hypanus > Hypanus sabinus. The sequence goes on from NC_082713.1 coordinate 49,854,849, forward strand.
TCACACTTGGCTCCTGATGTGGTCATGTAATACTAAAAGTATTATTTTTGAAAATTATTCAGCCATAGTCCGATTCTGAGAGCTCTTGACAAGTGCTACATTTATACTGTTTCCCTACCATGTGGGTGGCTTCACACACATGATATTTCCTTAGATATCCTTTTAACACAAGCAGTCTAAAAGCATCTTGGAGACCTCAACATTAATACTATGAAGCTAACTTCATTAAGTACATAAACCTTCCAATATCATTAGATTATTAGATTAGTTATTTGATATGCTATATGATATTAGCCACTTGGCCTGTAAGCTTTCTCAAACTAAATGTGATAAAGTCTACGGATAGTGAAAATCCAAAGCAACATGCACAAAATCCTGGAGGAATTCAGCAGGTCAGACGACATCTAAGGAAATGAATAAACAGTCAACATTTCAGACTGACACTTTTCTTCAGGACTGGGTCTTCCTTAAACTAAGCAATTTAAAGACAGCTTGTCTGTTTGAGCAACTCAAATTGAACAACCCATTGTCTTGTACTGCAAAACCGAGCAGCAATAAAGCTGGTGTGGTGAACTACATCCTACTTCTCTTTGTTAGGGTCCGGTCCGGAGCCCGCCTTCCGGGTCTTGCTCTGGTCCCCGGACTCTGGGCCTTGCAGCCAGCCCTCCTGTCACCCGGAGCCATTGGATCATCTTGACTTAAGGGGGTACACCTGTTGCCTATTAGGGGGCAGGTGTTTATAAGCGGCTCAGGGACTGAGCCTAGGTGTGGGGTTGTCCTGCTCTGAAGCTGGTTTAACAGCTCTGTACCTGGACTGCTGGCTCTGAATCCTGTCTGTATCCTGTTCTGCCCTGGTTGCTGCCCTGCTCGGAATCCTGCTCTGCCCTGGTTGCTGGCCTGTTCTGTATATGCTCTATATGTTCCCCTGCTTCTCTCCTATGTGCTGGTCCTGCTGTTCTGCCTTATTCTCCTTGCTCGTGCTGCCACGCTGTTGGTGCCTTTCCCAAATTATCTGTGTATCACGGTAGTCCTGCTATTCACCCTGGACCCAGCTTCCTTCTGATCCCTTGCCTCTGTCGGGCAGGTCTGGCTGGACTGCTGCTGCCTGGTGGGGGTTCTGCCCTTTCCATCCATCTGCCTTTTCCTACCTGTTGCCTCCATCGGGGAGATCCGGCTGGACTGCCGCTGCCTGGTGGGGGTTCTGCCCCTTCCTATCCATTACCTCCGTAGGGCAGGTCTAGCCCGATTGCTAGCCAGCGGGGGTTTCTGCCCTTTCCACCTATTGTGCCCCGCACCTGCCCAAGTGTCTGCGACTGGCCCAAGCCTCTGTTTCTGCCTGGGAGGCGGCCCTGCCTGGGATCCAGGCGGCCCGCCATGAGGAATCATCCTGCCCTGCCATAAACTCTGGGATCCTCCTGCCCGCCTTGTCTGAACTCTGGGATCCTCCTGCCCGCCTTGTCTGAACTCTGGGATCCTCTTGCCTTACCTCTTGCATGCCATGGCATCCCCATCCTGTCCTACCCCTAGTACTTCAGTGTCTGCGTCCTGCATTTGGGTCCAATCCTGCCCCTGTTCCTGACACTTTTAGACAGCAACTGTTCTATAAAAGCTGTTTTTTAAACTTCAAGCTGATTACTGCTTTCTATTTGCATTTAAAGAACTGAAAACTGACTTCTGTTTATGACCAGAGGTTTAACACAGCAATGTTAGTTGGAAGCAACACACAAAATGCTGGAGGAACTCAGCAAGCCAGGAGGTATCTATGGAAAAGAGTAAACCATTGACATTTCGGGCTGAGACCCTTCATAAGGACTAAGGATCTTGGCCCAGAACGATTGTTTACTTTTTGCCATAGATGTTGGTTGACATACTGAGTTTGTGTGTGTGGCTTGGATTTCCAGCATCTGCAGATTTTCTCATGTTAATATTAATTGGAAGTTTACTTACATTTGATTGTGATCTTACTAGTGTGTAGATGCTGATTCTGGAAAACAACCAAGCAGTAAATATATATCACAATGTTATAGATTTCCTTTTGAAGGACTTATTTACCAGCACTCTCATCTCAAGGATCTTTGGCACAGACTGTCCAATATTTTGCTTTAGAAAGTTTGCAATAGTCACTCTGAAACAACAAAAAAGTAACAAGGAAAACAAGTTTGGTTCTCATTCTGTACTCAGTTTATTAAACTGCTGAATGTTTAAACAGAGTAGTGTTCCCTTTTTAAAGTCGGCACCAAAAGAAAAGCTGGGTATTTATTTCATTTATTATTGAAATGTATGTTTATCTCCCAACATCGTCCAGTTCTGATACCAGGTAATTGATTTATCATGTTAATTTTATTTCTCTCTCCACAAATGCTAACTGACTTGCTACATATTTTCAGCACCAGCTGTTTCTCATTCACTGAATTATTTTTTATGTAGAGTCTTCACTGTGTAAAATGCCTGCCATATTTCCCTCCATCGTCATCATTATCCTTCAGAGCCATTTGAATTTACATCCTTTGAGCAGTTTTGGAGATGTGCTTTTTTGTTCTGCATTGCTATTGCTGAAATAATAGTATTTGTTACATTTAATATCAGCTGAGGAAGCAAGGCAAAATCAGGGACAGTGCATGTGCAGTTCTGGGATTCATTCTGTTTCTTCCATACCCCACCGCCACTAGCATATACTTCCATGCATTCTCATTAACCACTGGATCGTATCTGTGAAGGTTAATCACTTGTACCGAAAGAGGAAGTAACTCTGTAGCAGCTAAGTATATAACATTAGTTCCATTATTATTTCCTATAACTTCCTTCTTCTTATTTTCAGATTCAGGTCTGGGATACAGCCGGGCAAGAACGATTCAGAAAAAGCATGGTACAACACTACTATAGGAATGTACATGCTGTGGTATTTGTGTATGATGTAACAAAACTGGCTTCCTTTGAAAACCTGAAAGCTTGGATTCAAGAATGCAACAACCACTCAGTTTCGCCCCATGTGCCACGGGTGCTGGTGGGCAACAAGTGTGATCTCACCAATGAGATCCAGGTATCTTCCAACATAGCACTCCGCTTCGCAGATGCCAACAACATGCTTTTGTTTGAGACGTCGGCAAAAGATCCAAAAGAAAGTGACCACGTGGAATCCATTTTTATGTCTCTTGCATGCAAGCTGAAGGCGCAAAAAACATTGACATTCCAGGAGATGGCGAAAAGAGATAAAAAAGTTCATGCCTCGCAATCAAACACTAGGAGTACATGCCCATGTTGAGTGGCTTAGAATGAGGAGGTGAGAATGGAAGCTGTTAGACTGTGCCTGTGTCAGTTTGTTAAAACTGTTTGCTTGTACTTCAATGTATACAAAATTTGAGAAAATAATTTTGGAGTTCCTAAGACCAAAAACACCCAATTAATCAAAGTTGTTTTGTAACTATCTATAACCTTTCAATGATTTCCAATAAACGTTACAATTTAGAAAGTATCTTGTGAAACACTGCCACATTTGTAAATATGCAGTGATGTGCAAGCTGATATGCTGGTGAGGTTGCCTTCCCAACTGTATAGTTAAAAGTTCTGGATGCATGAAATATAAGGGCTATTCCCATAATCATATGCTATCAATGGAAAATCACGTTTAAAGTGTATACAGGTTAGAGATAAGGCAACAACATGTAACCCTGATGCTCAGTCTGTGCTCCCTGTTGGGTGCATTGTATTGTGGAATTAGTACAAGTCTGTGCTTTGATGTCACCAGTGGCTCGAGTTTTGAACCATGCTGTTCTAGGAACTGCTAGTCTTTTAAATATTCTGTCTACCCTCCAAAAGGCCAGTGTATGTTGAGAGTCAGAATTTTTGAATGGATAAGTGTTGAATTCAGTTGATCTTTTTTTATTACTTATATGTTAAAGTGATTTTACAGGAAGGAATGTTATTTGTGGACATCTCTTAAGAGGTCTCTGCTGAGATTTCCAATTCAAGGGATCTCTGCTGAGCGTTCCTACAGATTCTCAGTTTCAACCTCTTCTATTGATTTGCTTGAAGTCTGGTCCAGCATCACTGGAAAAATTGGATAAGCTTTGAGTGAAGCAAAAGCAATTAAAGGTAGACATGGTGATGAAGAAACCATGTCAAATGTCTCACCTTGAATTGTGACAAAAATATTGCCAGACTAATTAATTATAATCTTGAGAAAGAGCAATAATCTTTCTCAACATTTGACAGAAAGGCAGTTATTAGATTGTTCATGGTATTCTGAGGAGTGACTGAATAAGGAATAGCAGAAGAATGATTCACTTTTCAGCTTTGATCAGTATTCTTTAAAATAAATCTTATGGTTACAGAAGACTGTGATGGAGAAATTATTCAAGCAGTATTCCACCTTTTGTAAAACTGAAGAAGAAAAATTCAGTTTTAGAAAATTCAAAGAAGTAAATTCAATGACTCTGGTGCTGGTTTTCTTAACAAAAGCCAGGAGTCATCATTCTGCATACAACATGACCCTCTTTCCACCCCCCCCCACCTTTCTTATGTATGAAACAGTTATATTTGCTGGCATCAAATCTGCCAGATTCAAACTAGCAGAATTCTTTTTCTTTAGAAATGTGGCAAAATTTCTGAACAGCATAAGGTACCACAAGTTTATTCTGGGGATAGACATGTTGACTGGTGGATTTAGGAAAACAGTGGAAGACCTTTCTCTTCTGTTGCTTTCTGTTTCTGTCTCCTCCAGACCCTGAGCGCTTGCAGACTATTTGAACTGCTAGTGTGAAATATATCATTACATTTCTGTGCTAATTAACCAATATTTGACACCAATGTCAGACAGATGCATTAGGCTGTACATTGGTGTTAGGCCAAACAGGACTGTTGTTTACTGAGGTCTTGAGACAGATGATGGTGCTGGAGTTGAATCTAAAGTACATGTTAGGGATGTTGTGCTGATGGAAGTATTGTACTGTAGTTCATGTAAATTCTTTACTATTGACATGCACTGAGAAAGCAGTGTGTAAATCTTCTTCTTGTAACTTAATACAATGTAATCTGTTTCTAATTTAAAACTCCAATGAAAAGCTAAGAAAATAAAATATAATGGAATCAGTTTGAAAACTATTCTTTTTCAATCTTTGGGATGAAGAAATAATCACAGTAAGAGCTGTAATGGGTTGTAGTCCCGGATGGGAATACTTGACCTTATAGATTCCACCCCCCCCCACCCCCACCACCCCAAGTTGCATACTTTCTGGATCTGGAACTACATCGCAGATAATTAGTCAACAATGGGTCAAAATATGAGAATTCTCTACTTAACAATACAGTAGAATTATTTTCACTCTTGCAAGTCAAGAAATCAGCTCACCTTTTCAAGGGCAAATAAGGTGACAATTGGATGCTGACCCTGTCAACAGTACCAGAACACCTTGTGTAAATGTATATAAAAGGCATTCCATTTTTTTTATTGACGCCTACTAATAAACGTTTGAAGAAACTGCAAAGCATTTTAAACCAATTAGTGTATTGATTTGCATTGCTCCCACAGGGTGCAGACATCATTGAACACAATTCTTCAACTATAGACTTGCTAAAAATAACATACACTATTGACACTGATTGAGCTAAGAGTCAGAATTTAATTCTTTTTTTTTTGCTCATTAGGGAAGAATGCATGGAATGTAGTTTCCATTTAACTGCTGAAATGCTTCTGTAAAATTAAAAGTATTTCTTCTCATAATTTTATCTCTGTGTGGTAAAGAACTCTTTCTTTTGAGAATTATCCTCTTGGCATGATTCAAACTCCCCCACATGTGGGGCAATACAGAGTCACCTGGTGGAACAGTACATTGCAAAACTCTGAAGATAAAACTCTCTCAAATCAACCATCACGACTGTAGCCATCAGGTGTAAGTTAATAACTGAATTATATTCTGAATTTATAGCATTTAGTGCCCAATGATGAGTACATTCAATGAACAAGGGGATATTGGTAAATATGCCATATTTATGGCATATTTACCAATTTACTGAGAGAGCTCCCCAATTTAAAAATGTATATTAAAATCTGATTTCAACAACATTAAAGATTCCAGTACAGAATATGCTACATATTATCTTGTCATGTCAATGACTCTGGCATTTACTTTCAAGTCATGTTCCCTGTATCCTGACCTAACTGCTACTGGAACACATTTCATCTGGAGAACTGGAAAATCGCAAATGCCACTCCACACCTGATAAGAAAAAGGAGGCAAAGGACTGAAGATACTAGGCCAATTAGCCTGACATCAGTAGTTAGCAAGATGTTAGAATCCATTTTTAAGGATGAGGTTTCAGGGTTCTGGAGGCACGTGATGAAATAGGCCAAGGTCAGCAGAGTTTCCTCAAGGGAAAACCTTACCTGACAGATCTGTTGGAATTCTTTGAGGAAATAACAGGCAAGATAAACAAAGGAAAGTCAGTGGAATGCTGTTTACTCAGAAAGCTTTTGACAAGGTGGCATACTGGAGGCTGTTAACCAAGTTAAGAGCTCATGGTATCACAGGAAAAGCACTAGCATTGACAGAAGATTGGTCGACTGGCAGAAGCAAAGAGTAGCAATACAGGGGGCCTTTTCTTGTTGGCTGCTGACGATTACTGGTCTTCTGCAGGGGTCAATGTTTTGTCTGCCACTTTTCACGTAATGTTAATGATCTGGGTGGAAGGAATAGAGGTGCAGACTACTTTCTGAAAGGGGTTCTGAAAGGTGCAAAGGGATATGGGAGACCTAGTTCTGGTTTCCTTTAGGGTGAGTCAAAGGAAGGTAAATGCAATGCTAGGACTCATTTCAAGGGCATGTAATGCTGGCACTTTATAAGGCTTTGGTGAGACCAAATCTGGAGTATACTGAGTAGTTTTTGGCTCTGTATCTAAAAAAGGACTCACTGGCATTGCAAGTTCAGAGAAGTTTTATGAGAATGATTCCAGAATGAAAGGAATAATGTATGCATGAAGAACTTTTTATGGCTCTGGGCCGGTACTCAGAGTGTAGAAGAATGAGGGAGGATTTAATTGAAACCTACTGAATATCGAATGGTTTAGATAGAGTGGATGTAGAAAGGATTTCCGATCGTCGTCGGATAGTCTAGGATCAGAAGGCCCAGCCTCAAGAAAGAATGCCCCTTCAAACAGAGATGAGGAGGAATTTCTTTAGCCAGAGGATAGTGAATCTGTGGAATTCAATGCCACAGGTAGCTATAGAGGCCAAATCGTTGGGTATATTGAAAGTGGTAGTTGATAATAAGGATTAGTAAAGGTATTAAAGGTTACAGGGAGAAGACAGGAGAATATGGTTGAGTGGGAAAATAAATCAGCCATGATCAAATGGTAGAGCTTAGTTGAATGGCCAAATGCCCTAGTTCTGCTCCTATGTCTTATGGTCTCATTATCTTATCAAAACCTTCCTTAATTTTAAAATTGATAAAATTTCATTCTTAATGGAACAATGCCATGTAACTAAGTCTTGAACTTCTATATTATTTTCATAAATATTCTATGACATAGAATTTACAACCCTAAATTGTAGTTCTCATAATTGATAGTAATCGTCCTGGGCTAATTGCTTATGAATTTTCCATATAACATTGCTTTTAAGACTTATCCCATCTACTTTTAGAACCAGTACATGTTTTAACAGCATTATTGAACTCCTGCATATTGCCAAATAGTTTGAATGCCATTTTCTTTCATCTGGCTGTGACTGCTGTAATCTTTTTGTCTATCCCCTTTTAACCTTTTTAAAAATCCATCCAGAAGACTAGTGAGCTCCCTTGGAAGTTCATAAGTGTATCTCCTATTAATGTGTGAAGCATTCACCTTGCCCAGTTTATTCTTGCCCTAGAAAACGGTTCTAATGTCTCCGGAGCCTGGACCCCATCCATCTGTACAACCGCTTGTTTACCAGTTCTGTTCTATATTTACTTGTGCATGGAATTGATCTGATATTGCCACCTTTGAGGGTCTGCTCTTTAAATTTCTGCATGCCTCCTGTAGTACTACATCGAGTTCTCCAATATAATCTTCTTTTCTTCATTTGCTTCAGAGACATCAAGGTTTTGGATGTTTCTTTGACCTTGGCTTCAGCAGAATAACATGTAAAGCAGATTTCACATTGATGATTGCAGAAATTATCTTTCCCTAATGCCACTTGAAGTCCCCCAAATATCTATCCTGTGGTGCGAATTTCAGACTTGTAGTTAGTACTCTGGAATTGCCCTGGCCTTTTTATGCAGCAAAGTGATTGCATAGCCAGGAAATACCATTCTTATCAAATTAGCAACTTCACTTTAGATATCATGTCACCCCAAATAGCTAGACATCCAGTTCTTTTCTCACTTAAATTCCACCGTTGAAGCTACCATTTTGTACCTTTTAACAACATGTAATGAACAATTGGTCTACCCCCTTCCTGCCACTATAACTCTAATTGCAGCTTAGCTGTCAACTTCAGTTTAAAAATACAGAATGCTTCCTACTTTGTTTCTCACTAACTTCCCATTTCCCCCAAATCCCCACCTTCATTCTGTTTAGAAAGTTACTGCATTCAGGGATTTGCCCAGATAAATCCTTACTGGGTTATGCAAGCCCCCACCCGCCCCAAGTTCTTCTACGTTGTCCATCAGCCTCAAAGGTTTGTAGTGAGCAAAATGATGTGTAATTGGGAAAATGGGTTGCTCTTCAAAGTAGAAAGAGCAAAAAGATCAGGTAAAATAAATGAATTTGCTTCCATACTGTAACAGCAATAGGACAGGAAAATAGCTAGTTAATCTTGCCATTGATGTGGAATGGCAGTTCCTTGATAAGACAGATGATCTATTTATCAATGTTCTCACCTCAGAACTGCAGCTGGGTCAAAGGATTAATTGTTTGAAGTAGCAGTCCTCCTTTTCAGGATCCAATTATAAGCAATTAAATTATGCCTGATCAGCGTATAAGCATGCAGAATAAATAAATGTGCAGTAATTTCCTCTTGGGAGACTGTGTCTACGATATATCCAAGTCTTTTTTGTGGTTAATTTCCTTTCGGACATATGATAATTAATAATTCATGCTATTATTGAGAATTGATGCCTGTAAACAATTTAAAGTTCTGTATTGTTACCTATTCCCCCAGGAAGATTCACATCTGAAAGCTGAGCTTAGTTCAAAACAACTTGATAAATAATCATACCATATAGTGTAAATATACCATGAATCAAATCTGTAGATTGGTCTTAGATTCACTAAAACACATTTAACATGAGTAACTACTTCGAAATCCTTTGTAGAACCATAAGGGAACATGCTCACTGGCTGAACTAACAAAGGGAAAATTATGAGCAGGCCCGATGAGGATAGGGATGGAGAGATCCAAAGGTTTTGAGGGAATTCCAGGGAATGTCACTTTAAGTTCAAGTTTAATTGTCATTCAGCCACACATGAATACACCTATAGCTCATATAAGATAGCAGTAAGGTACAATCTCACAAAAAAATCTCCAGGCCCCAAGTCCATGAACGTTGTAGCAGTCTGAAGTCAAACAAACCTCGGCTTGTTTTCTGCTGAGTGAACACTGGGGTGGGGGGGGGGGGGCATCACCAACTCCAGCATGGACGCCGTGCCACATCGCCTCCAGCACTGCGGAGGAGCACCCGGATCTGACGCCAATCCCTAGTCCACTGCCAACAGGCAACACCGCAGTTTGAGGGCTAGTCCTCGCTACAACTGAGGCCATGCAGCTCCCCTGCTGTGCATCAATAAAACGATGAATTGGACTTACATAATTGTGCATCACTAATATCTTACAGGGTCTTGCGAACACAAGAAAAACAACTAAGCCAATTGCTCGCTATTTGACTGCACACCTCCTTTGCGCACCAACATCCCTTTTGCAGGCAGCATCATGGTATGTTCCAAGTCCAGTTCCTTCTGTCTCTCTGCCAACGAGCAACTCACCGATGGAGGAGACCAACAATACTTTTAAGTCCTTAATGTCCGGCAGGGTCTTCTGATCATAGAACTCACATTTTAAAAAGACGATTTCGGATTTGGTTGACCCATTAGATGCTGCTGTGTCTGAGCATGTCACCATCTTTCCAGAAGTAACCTGAGCAGCTGATTTCAGTGGACTAAGTTCCAAGCAGATGCAGAGGTGTCCATGGATAGAGAAGTGCAGATGCTGGGAAGAGTTTCAGAAACATGGGCAACAAAAATCACCAGAACACAAAGATATAAACATTAATTTCTGACTGCTCAATCACAAGAAAGGGCCCATAAATTTAACTACTAGAATCACAAGAAATCACAAGAAAGGGCCCATAAATTTAACTACTAGAATTTTTTTACCTACTGGTGTTTTACTGTGAGCTTTTATATCTAAACCAGATTATACAGTCACTGAACTTTATTTTGTCTCATTCTCTTTCCTTTGATTCACCAGGATTTCTGGGTTGGGCCACCCTCTCCCATCTTACCTAGGATTGGGAGGGGCACTCGCTTGAAGTTCATACCTCAGGTCCCCAGGATCACCTACAATATAATCAGAAAGCTTTAACTCTGTCACAATTACAGTCCCAAATATGAGCCGAAAATGCAACAAAAGGAAAAATTAACTCACACGAAGTCGTGGTTCTTGTATACTCAAGAGCTCCAAGCTATTCATTAACTCCTCTGGAGCTGCCACAATGAAACAGCGACTGTTATAGATGTCAAAAAAATACATGTGAACATAGAAGGGGAGGGTGTGCTCATCGTGGAAGGTGTGGATGGTGGCAAAGTTCCACTGTTACTGTTGTGATTAAGTGGTCTGCTAATGTTCATTTTCAGACAGTCAAAAGCTCAGACAAGAAGCACAAGTGAGGATCGCCCTTTATCCATTGTAATATTTCCAATAAGACATGCATTCACGAAAGTGTTGTATTGAATGTGTTTGCACAAGTGCATTGTGACATTGTTTTTAAAGAGCTGCCATTATCTAATATCAAACAAAGTCAGTGTTGAATCCAGTGTACCAGCCCATACATAGTCCTTGCTAAAGAAAGCTGCCAACTCATCAATTCACCCATAATCACATCACAGCCGCTTGGAGCCTGACACCGAGAGATACTTCAAACGAAATGATTACTCACTAGTCAGAATGAAAGTTTATCAGCTCTCATACGTCTTAACAAGTCTTCAAAATGATTGCATTTAAAAAGTTTGTACTTGCACTTGCCACCGTGATTTGGTTGTACCTTTGGGCTCAGTTTGAAGCTGCTCCAGATTTCTCAGGTAAGTGCCTCCTTGCAAATTCCTTGTGAGAATTATGTCTGATTGTAGAGAGTTCCCTGTAGCTTTTACATTGTAAGTAGCTTTACTGCAGCCTTGAAAAAAGATTTCTCAGAGGGACTTTGGAAGACAATTATATGGTTAAAGAGATTGTGAAGGCAAATCAAGTACTTCCCTAAAGGTGAGTTCAGTTCATGGATGAAAAGGAAATGTTCCAGGTCAGTGTCTGGATTCCCAGACTTCTCATGAAATGGATGACTGCTGCTGATAGAATCTGCTGTTTCAACTATTTTACAGTTTGTTATTAAGGCACTGGATTCTGTGCCTTTAAGGGAGCTGAAAGCATTCATCTGAAATATTCTGATCAACTTTGTGGTTACTTTCCAATCCTTGGAATGCCATAACTGGAAGATATGTACAAATCTAAATGTCACCACTTTTGGAGAGGCACCTTAAGCAAACATTTGGTCACAAGTACCTTTGTTTAATGTGCTTACCAGTCAACAAAGCGGTGTGGGTAGTAGAGGGTACAAGGGTGGGTGTGCCTTCTGTGCATGTCATTGAGATTAATATGGGAAGTTCAGTATTGTTCTGGTGACATTCTTCCACAAGTTCAATAATTCACCTCGACAAGTCTTAGATGTATTCCTTTAAGAGATGCGTTACATCATATTGAATATTAATTGCCTCAAATACTCATTTTCTACAATTCTTAAATTAGCACCAAATGTTGTGATAAGTCATTTGGTGTGAACTGGGTGTGTTTCATATTTGAGAAAACATGCACCGAGTCTGAAGTTGTTCACTTGCTCTGACAGAAATATTTCAAACGTCATTAGAAATGGGGATGGTGCTGGAGGATTGGTGTATTGCTCATGTGGTTCCATTGTTTAAAAAGGGTTCTAAGAGTAAACCTAGCAATTATCCGCTTGTAAGTTTGACATCAGTGGTGAGTAAATTAATGGAAAGTATTCTTAGAGATGGTATATATAATTATCTGGATAGGCAGGGTCTGATTAGCAGCAGTCAACATGGATTTGTGCGTGGAAGATCACATTTGACAAATCTTATTGAATTTTTTGAAGAGGTTACTAGGAAAGTTGACGAGGGTAAAGCAGTGGATGTTGTCTATATGGACTTCAGTAAGGCCTTTGACAAGGTTCCACACGGAAGGTTAGTTAGGAGGGTTCAGTCATTAGGTATTAATATTGAAGTAGTGAAATGGATTCAACAGTGGCTGGATGGGAGATGCCAGAGAGTAGTGGTGGATAACTGTTTGTTAGTTTGGAGGCCGATGACTAGTGGCATGCCTCAGGGATCTGTATTGGGTCCAATGTTGTTTGTCATATACATTAATGATCTGGATGATGGGGTGGTAAATTGGATTAGTAAGTATGCAGATGATACTAAGATAGGTGGCGTTGTGGATAATGAAGTAGATTTTCAAAGCTTGCAGAAAGATTTAGGTCAGTTAGAAGAGTGTGCTGAAAGATGGCAGATGAAGTTTAATGCTGATATGTGTGAGGTGGTACATTTTGTAGGACTAATCAAAATAGGACATACATGGTAAATGGTAGGGCATTGAGGAATGCAGTAGAACAGAGTGATCCAGGAATAATGGTGCATAGTTCCCTGAAGGTGGAATCTCATGTGGATAGGGTGGTGAAGAAATCTTTTGGTATGCTGGCTTTTATAAATCAGAGCATTGAGTATAGGAGTTGGGTTGTAATGTTAAAATTGTACAAGGCATTGGTAAGGCCAAATTTGGAGTATTGTGTACAGTTCTGGTCACCAAATTATAGGAAAAATGTCAACAAAATAGAGGGAGTACAGAGAAGATTTACTGGGATGTTACCTGGGTTTCAGCACCTAAGTTACAGGGAAAGATTGAACAAGTTAGGTCTTTATTCTTTGGAGCATAGAAGGTTGAGGGAGGACTTAATAGAGGTATTTAAAATTATGAGGGGGATAGATAGAGTTGACGTGGATAAGCTTTTTCCATTGAGAGTAGGGGAGATTCAAACAAGCAGACATGAGTTGAGAGTTTAGGGACAAAAGTTTAGGGGTAACACGAGGGGAAACTTCTTTGCTCAGAGAGTGGTAGCTGTGTGGAACAAGCTTCCAGTAGAAATGGTAGAGGCAGGTTTGATTTTGTCATTTAAAAAAAAATTGGATGGGTATATGGACAGGAAAGGGATGGAGGGTTATGGGCTGGGTGCAGGTTGGTGGGACTAGGTGTGAGTAAGCATTCGGCACGGACTAGAAGGGCCAAGATGGCCTGTTTTCCTGCTGTAATTGTTATATGGTTATATGTGTGCCCAAGCCATTCATAAGCCATTTGAGGAGATTTGGTATGTCACCTGAGACTAGCAAATTTCTGCAGACGTATTCTGCAGTCTGATTTGTTGCATCACCATCTAGAATGGAGATGGCAATGCACATATTCAGAAAAAGTTGCAGAAGGTTATTTACTCAGCCAGCTCCATCATGGGCACAAGCCCTCTCGCCCCCTCCCGCCCATCATTGGGAACATCTTGAAAAGGCGATTCCTCGAGAAGGCAGCATCCATTGTTAAGGGTTCTTACCATCTAGGGCGTGCCCTCTTTCATTACTACAGTCAGGGATGCGGTACAGGGGCCTGAAGACACACACTAAACATTTTAGGAACAGTTTCTTCCCCTCCACTATTAGGTTTCTGAACGGTGCATGACTAATGCCTCACTCCAGTTACTTCAGCCTTGCCTTTACACAAAGTGCTGAAACTTGTCAAAAATGATTTTGTGGATGTTCGTGACATAAAGATAAAGTGCTGCATATTCTCTTCAAAATGACATCTTTAAAAATTGAATTAATATATGGGAGGCACTACTTTCTCTGGTTAGATACCTCACTACTCCTATCAATGAATCTGGAAAAGTGGATCATCTAACCACAGTAAATACGTCCACTCATGTTGCACGTTAAATCCAGTCATGGATTAAGCCAGAGGTGTGAGTTCAAATTCTACCAGGGCAGAAGTGAACTTTAAATTAGCTTAATAATATTAAAATTATATATGTGGAAAGCAGCCAGTGAGTGAGTGGGCCAGTGAAGGAGTGGAGATTTGAGGCTTTGACTCGAGAGGCTTCGACGAGAAGAGGCGCAGGACGAGCTTGTTCCCAGTTAGTCTTTACAATGCCTCCTGAGACGGTGATGTGCCTCTCCTGTGAGATGTGGCAGTGTTGGGGGAACACACCTCTCCTGCAGAGTCACATCTGCCAAAAGTGCATGCGGCTGGGCGATCTGGAAGACCGTGTGAGGAATCTGGAGCAGCAGCTGGATGACCTTCGACTCATAAAGGAAAATGAGGCAGTCATAGATGAGAGCTACAGGGAGGTAGTCACACCTAGGCTGCCGGAAGCAGGTCATTGGGTGACAGTCCGAGGGGGGAAAGCGAAGGAGAGTAGACAGGTAGTGCCCAGCACCCCTGTAGCCATTCCCCTGAATAATAAGTTTACCGTCCTGGATGCTGTTGGTGAGGACGACCAACCAGGTGTGAGCCACGGTGGCAGGGCCTCTGGCACTGAGTCTAACCCTGTGGTGCAGAAGGATGGGATGGAGAAGAGGAGAGCTGTTGTCATTGGAGACTCTATAGTCAGGGGAGCAGACAGGAGATTTTGTGGACGTGAGAAGGACACCTGCATGGTTTGTTGCTCCCGGGTGCCAGGGTCCGGGATGTCTCTGACTGGGTGCATGACATCCTGGTACAAGAGAGAAAGCAACCAGAAGTCGTGATACATGTTGGGACCAACGACATAGGCAGGAAGAGGGATGAGGTCCTGAAGTGTGGGTTTCGGGAACTAGGCAGAAGGCTGAAGAACAGGACCTCGAGGGTGGCATTCTCAGGATTGCTGCCAGTGCTACGTGATAGTGATGGTAAGAATTGGAGGAGATGGCAGTTGAATGCGTGGCTGAGGAGTTGGTGCAGGGGGCAGGGTTTTAGATTTTTGGACCATTGGGATCTCTTCTGGGGAAGGTGGGACCTGTACAGATTGAATGGGTTGCACCTGAACTCGAGGGGGAGCAATATCCTTGCTGGTAGGTTTGCTAGCATGGTTCAGGAGGGTTTAAACTAATTTGCAAGGGGGATGGGACGCAGAGCGATAGAGCAGTGAAAGAAGTGCATGGAGTAAAGCCAGACCTAACATATAGAGAGGCTTTGAGGAAAGAGCAGCAGAATAAAGGGTATGAAGGTAATAAGGTAGAAGGGCTAAAGTGTGTGTACTTCAATGCAAGAACATCAGGAACAAAGGTGATGAACTGAGAGCTTGGATACATACATGGAATTATGATGTAGTGGCCATTACAGAGACTTGGCTGGCACCAGGGCAGGAATGGATTCTCAATATTCCTGGATTTCAGTGCTTTGAAAGGGATGGGGGGGGGGGGGTAGGGGAGGAGGGGTGGCATTACTGGTCAGGGATACTATTACAGCTGCAGAAAGGGTGGGTAATGTAGCAGAATCCCCTTTTGAGTCAGTATGGGTGGAAGTCAGGAACAGGAAGGGAGCAGTTACTCTATTGGGGGTATTCTATAGGCCCCCTGGTAGCCGCAGAGATACCGAGGAGCAGATTGGGAAGCAGATTTTGGAAAGGTGCAAAAATAACAGGGTTGTTATCATGGGTGACTTTACCTTACCTAATATTGATTGGCACTTGATTAGTTCCAAGGGTTTAGATGGGGCAGAGTTTGTTAAGTGTGTCCAGGATGGATTCTTGTCACAGTATGTTGACAGACCGACTAGGGGGAATGCCATACTAGATCTAGTATAGGTAACGAACCGGGTCAGGTCACAGATCTGTCAGTGGGTGAGCATCTGGGGGACAGTAATCGCCGCTCCCTGACCTTTAGCATTATCATGGAAAAGGATAGAATCAGAGAGGATAGGAAAATTTTTAATTGGGGAAGGGAAAATTATGAGGCCATAAGGCTAGAACTTGCGGGTGTGAATTGGGATGATGTTTTTGCAGGAAAATGTACTATAGACATATGGTTGATGTTTAAGGATCTCTTGCAGGATGTTAGGGATAAATTTGTCCCGGTGAGGAAGATAAAGAATGGTAGGGTGAAGGAACCATGGGTGACAAGTGAAGTGGAAAATCTAATCAGGCTGAAGAAGGCAGCATACATGAGGTTTAGGAAGCAAGGATCAGATGGGTCTATTGAGGAATATAGGGTAGTAAGAAAGGAGCTTAAGAAGGGGCTGAGAAGAACAAGAAGGGGCATGAGAAGGCCTTGGTGAGTCGGGTAAAGGAAAACCCCAAGGCATTGTTCAATTATGTGAAGAACAAAAGGATAATAGGAGTGAAGGTAGGACCGATTAGAGATAAAAGTGGAAAGATGTGCCTGGAGGCTGTGGAAGTGAGCAAGGTCCTCAATGAATACTTCTCTTTGGTATTCACCACTGAGAGGGAACTTGATGATGGTGAGGACAATATGAGTGAGATTCTGGAGCATGTTGATATTAAGAGAGAGGAGGTGTTGGAGTTGTTAGAATACATTAGGATGGATAAGTCTCTGGGGCCTGATGGAATATTCCCCAGGCTGTTCCACGAGGCAAGGGAAGAGATTGCTGAACCTCTGGCTAGGACCTTTAAGCCCTTGTTGTCCACAGAAATGGTACAGGAGGATTGGAGGGAGGCGAATGTTGTCCCCTTGTTCAAAAAAGGTAGTAGGGATAGTCCAGGTAATTATAGACCAGTGAGCCTTATGTCTGTGGTGGGAAAGCTGTTGGAAAAGGTTCTTAGAGATAGGATCTATGGGCATTTAGGAAATCATGGTCTGATTACGGACAGTCAGCATGGTTTTGTGAAGGGCAGATCATGCCTAACAAGCCTGATAGAGTTCTTTGAGGAGGTAACCAGGCATATAGATGAGGGTAGTGCAGTGGATGTGATCTACATGGATTTTAGTAAGGCATTTGACAAGGTTCCACATGGTAGGCTTATTCAGGAAGTCAGAAGGCATGGGATCTAGGGAAGTTTGGCCAGATGGACTCAGAATTGGTTTGCCTGCAGAAGGCAGAGGGTCGTGGTGGAGGGAGTACATTCAGATTGGAGGGTTGTGACTAGTGGTGTCCCACAAGGATCTGTTCTGGGACCTCTACTTTTCGTGATTTTTATTAATGACCTGGATGTGGGGTTAGAAGAGCAAACACGAGGAAATCTGCAGATGCTGGAAATTCAAACAACAACACACACAAAATGCTGGTGGAACACAGCAGGCCAGGCAGCATCTATAAGGAGGAACGCTGTCGACGTTTCGGGCCGAGACCCTTTGTCAGGACTCACGTCACTTTGTCCTGATGAAGGGTCTCGGCCCGAAACGTCGACAGCGCTTCTCCCTATAGATGCTCCCTGGCCTGCTGTGTTCCACCAGCATTTTGTGTATTTTGTTGTGGGGTTAGAAGGGTGGGTTGGCAAGTTTGCAGACGACACAAAGGTTGGTGGTGTTGTGGATAGTGTAGAGGATTGTCAAAGATTGCGGAGAGACATTGATAGGATGCAGAAGTGGGCTGAGAAGTGGCAGATGGAGTTCAACCCGGAGAAGTGTGAGGTGGTACACTTTGGAAGGACAAACTCCAAGGCAGAGTACAAAGTAAATGGCAGGATACCTGGTAGTGTGGAGGAGCAGAGGGATCTGGAGGTACATGTCCACAGATCCCTGAAAGTTGCCTCACAGGTAGATAGGGTAGTTAAGAAAGCTTATGGGGTGTTAACTTTCATAAGTCGAGGGATAGCGTTTAAGAGACACGATGTAATGATGCAGCTCTATAAAACTCTAGTTAGGCCACATTTGGAGTACTGTGTCCAGTTCTAGTCACCTCAGTATAGGAAGGATGTGGAAGCATTGGAAAGGGTACAGAGGAGATTTACCAGGATGCTGCCTGGTTTAGACAGTATGGATTATGATCAGAGATTAAGGGAGCTAGGGCTTTACTCTTTGGAGAGGAGGATGATGAAAGGAGACATGATTGAGGTATACAAGATATTAAGAGGAATAGACAGAGTGGACAGCCAGCACCTCTTCCCCAGGGCACCACTGCTCAGTACAAGGGGACATGGCTTTAAGGTAAGGGGTGGAAAGTTCAAGGGGGATATTAGAGGAAGGTTTTTCACTCAGAGAGTGGTTGGTGCGTGGAATGCACTGCCTGCGTCAGTGGTGGAGGCAGATACACTAGTGAAGTTTAAGAGACTACTAGATCGGTATATGGAGGAATTTAAGGTAGGGGGTTATATGGGAGGCAGGGTTTGTGGGTCAGCACAACATTGTGGGCCAAAGGGCCTGTACTGTGCTGTACTGTTCTATGTTCTAAAATTTAAAACTAGCCATAGCAACAATGACAAAGATTGTCTTAAAAGCCCAGCTCTATCACAGTATGTTTTTCACGTAAGTAGGCAAATCAGCTTTTCATAGTTAGGGTTAAATGTGAATCCAGACCCACAGTGCACATTGATTCTTTACTGTCTCTGAATTTACGTTATAAGTAAAACAAGATGAACCCAAATGGAGCACCTAGCATTGACCTAGGCAATGAACTCAGACACAGCAAAGTTATTCCCAGTATAGCTTTGTAAAGTCGCATTTTCTAACCTCGTGTCTATTGGCCAGTTTGGAAGTGTTGTCCCATAGATTAGTGTGAAGGACTAGGGTAAGCATAAAACTGGGAGAGCAGGTAAAGGTGAAAAAAATTGGGGTTTTATTTACCCAAAATAGTTACAAACTCAACAGAACTGTTCTGGAGTCCAAACTTGAACTGACTGAACAGAACTTGGTTACAACAACATAGTAAGTACTCCTCAAACCAAGTGACACCACTCATCTCCTGACTGCGAGTTTATATTCAATGCTGGCCAGTCCATAGTAAATTGCAGGGGAGAGCAAACATTCCTCTCCTCAAAAAGATACGGTATAAATGAAGCAGATCCAGAGAACACCCCTCTGACTGTAGCAGAACGGCACAATCCAACTATCCAGCCCCATCCACTTGGGCTGGTGTTAATTCAACTGCTCAGTCGATTGCCAGATTATCAGGAGGATGGCTGACTACAGGACACTTTAATATGCCTGATTGATGGTGTGGCTGGTAATTGCAGCTGCCACATAGTCATACTCCCAGAACCACACCTTACAGACAATGTGCCATACTCCTTGGGAGCGCTTGTGCATGAATCTCAAAAGGT
This sequence comes from Hypanus sabinus, assembly GCF_030144855.1. NCBI lineage: Eukaryota > Metazoa > Chordata > Chondrichthyes > Myliobatiformes > Dasyatidae > Hypanus > Hypanus sabinus. The sequence continues at coordinate 49,874,336 of NC_082713.1, forward strand.
TGGTTTCCAGGTGCAGCAGGTTATCGGGAAGGCAAATGGAGTGTTGGCCTTCATCGCTGGAGGGATTGAATTTAAGAGTGGTGAGGTCATGCTGCAACTGTACAAGGTATTGGTGAGACTGCATCTGGAGTACCGTGTGCAGTTCTGGTCTCCTTACTTGGGGAAGGATAAACTGGCTCTGGAGTAGGTGCAGAGGAAGCTCACCAGGTTGATTCCAGAGATGAGAGAGTTAGACTACAAGGAGAAATTGAGTCACCTGGGACTGTACTCACTGGAATTCAGAAGAATGAGAGGAGATATTATAGAAACATATACAATTATGAGAGGGTTAGATAAGATAGAGGTAGGAAAGTTGTTTCCACTGGTAGGTGATACTAGAAGAAGGGTCATAGCCTCAAGATTCAAGGCGGTAGATTTAGAACAGAGATGAGGAGGAACTGCTTTTCCCAGAGGGCAGTGAATATGTGGAATCCTCTGTCCAATGAAGCAGTAAGTATATTTAAGTCAAGGTTTGATAGATTTTTGCATAGGAGGGGGATTAAGGGTTATGGAGAAAAGGCAGGCAGGTAGGAGGAGATGAGTCTATGGCCAGTTCAGCTATGATCTTATTGAATGGCAGAGCAGGTTCAATGGGTCAGATGACCTACTCCTACTCCTCCTATTTCTTATGCTCTCCATCAGAATCCCTGGGATTGTTGATTATTGTCCCACTGACAGGGAAGGCCCACCAAAGACACCAGCACAGTGGTATACAGGCAGGAGGAAGTAGCCTCAAAAATTGGCTCCAGACCCCAGGAAGTCTTAAGTCATCAGTCAAAAATATGGAAAATTACCTGTTCTGTTTACAATCCACTGTCCTCTCAGTTAGAATCAGTGTTCTCATATGTTGAAGAACACATGGCAGGAGCTTTGTAAGTATTAAGGGTACAGAATGTATTTTGAGGAGAACATTTCTATGCCCATCATCAAGAATGTTTTGATTACTCTACCATAACTGTACTGAATGAATCCTGAAGGACACAGGTACTAGACTGGGTCTTGTACAGGGTGATAGTGAAGTAAGTGAGTGAATGAATGGATAAGATAATTTGACTAAACCAAGAGATTCAAACAACTAACAAATCATGTGTAGGACTGTCACATTATGTCATGATTGATGACAGGTTTCAGCACTTTGTGCTGAAGTCAAGGCTGAAGTATTCACAGTCAAGTTCAGCTACAAGTGTGAAATGGATGATTGTCACATCCCATCTGAGATTACCACCTTCACAAAAACAGTTCCTTCCACAAGATAGCAAGAAAATTCTGAGAGCTCTGGATGCATTGAAGCATTGGGGACTAGACAACATCCAAGATGTAGTACAGAAAAGCTGCTTTCTGGAACTAGCTGTATCTTCAGTTGAGCTACTCCAGTACTCCAATGGCACTGATAATTATCCAATAATGTGGACAATGACCAGTCATGATCTTTCACTAAAAACAGGATAAATCCAATCTGGCCAATTACTGCACAATTGGCCTATACCCAATCATCAACAAAGTGGTTAAAGGTGTCATCAAATATGCTATTAATTTGTTCATCATGGCCAGTTCAGATACTGTCAGCATCTCATGGACCAAAGAGCTGAATTCTAAAGCTGAGGGGAAGGTGACTGCCCTTGGCACCCAGGCAGATTTTACCCAAATATAGCTTTGAGAGGTCCCAATAAAACTGAAGTCAAATGGGCGTTAAGGATAAATACTCCAGTGGTTTGCACTGAGGAGGCTGTTGTGGTGGTTAGAGGTTAATCATCCCAGCTTCAGGACCTCACCACTTCTGGAGTTCCTTAGGCCAGTGTTCTAGACCCAGCCATTTGCAGCTTACCTTCCTCGCAGTATAAGGTCAGTAGCAAGGGTGGACAACCAGGCACATGCAATTCCCATTGCAACTCATCTGATAACGAAGCTGTACTGGCTGACACATCTCAAGACTTACACAACATTCCAACATGAACTCCCAGATGAACTCCCAGTTATGGTGAGAAGGCGGGGGAATGGGAGTAAAGGGGAGATTGGATCAGCTCATGATAAAATGGTGGAGCAGACTCGATGGGCTGAATGGCTGACTTCTGCTCCTTTGTCTTATGGTCTTATGACGTGTAACAGTCAAACCACAGAGGTGTCAGGGAATGACTATCCGCTACAAGATAGTCTTGCCAACTGCTTTAGCAAATGCCAAGACCTCCAGGATCAATATCTCAGGATCATCATTGCCAAAACTTCATCAAAATCAGCTACATAAGAGAAGTAAGCACAAGAGCAGGTTATACACTGGGTATCCTTCATAAACAAAATAAATAATTAATAAAAATCCACCCATAGTAAAGTTCTGACAATCTGTGATCTTATTATTCATAAATCTGGATGCTACAACATCTAGATCACTCATTGGTACAAATCCTCATTATTGTACTCATTCTCACTATCTGCTGGCTTGTTCTCCATGGCACTTAGTCATGAGGTTGGCCATGTATTACTGGAAATGTGGACTGGGTGTGGGACAGATCCAGAAGAGATTTCAGGTGTGAAACCTGAATGGAATATAGAAAAATTAAAGCCTTGGAAATTCATTCAATAATATCTGAAAAAGTACATTAAAGGATTTGGGAACAGAATTAGTAAATAGATTTACACATAAGACAGACACAGCGTAGATGTTCTTATATTAACATCTCAATCATTTATAATTATAATAGGCTCAGTACTTTTGAGAGTTCGGTGAATAAGATGGAAATTAAAAAGAAAATGAATGCATCAACAAAGGCAAGACTGCTACTAGCTGTCCATCAGTAGCTCACACTAGAGGCAGAGGACACAAATGTCCATTGTATCCAGGTGATTGGTACTGTGGTGACACACACAGAATGCTGCAGGAACTCAGCAGGCCAGACAGCAGCTATGGAAAAGAGTAAACTGTCAATATTCTGGGCTGAGACCCTTCTTCAGGACCCATGATCGAGTCCTGAAGACGAGTCCCAGCCCGAAACATCGACTGTTTATTCTTTCCTATTGATGCTGCCTGACCTGCTGAGCTCCTCCAGCACTTTGTGGGTGTTGCTTTGGATTTCCAGCATCTGCAGACTTTCTCATGTTTGTGACTGGTACAGTAGAGTCATTTTTCTGGTGAACATCACATGGCTACTGCAGCTGCTCGGGGTATGAAAGACAAACATTGCACGGCACCGAATGACAGCTTTCCCTGATGCCCTGCCAGCTTCAACAGGAGGAATATGAATGTGTTCTGAAACCATATAAATTATTTTCATACCAGGTTGATCCAAAAGTATCAGCATTCTACAAGTCATAATACATAATCAAGTCATTAGGAATTCAAAGTTCAAGGTCTGGTTCAACGGTACACTAATTCAGTTCATATTCTGTTTAATTTCATGCATTTGTTTTGTAAATGCCGTTGCTTAATAATCCTATCCTGTTAAATAAAGGACTTCACAGTAATAGCTATAAACCACCCTATAACAGTTTATAAAGGATACAGAATTGTTCAAAGTTATAGAATTGTTTAACTTATGCATAAATATGTAAGAGTTACAGTTAGATGAAGTTTGGGGAAAGATTTAAACTGAGTTATTAGAATCATATTATGTTAAAAGCTGATATTGTGAAAGAAACAGTATTTATGACATCCTTTTCCCAGGTTCAAAAAAGACATGCTCTTAATCCTTCAGTGATCTGTTTGTATTAACTAGGCTACCTCCTGAAGATTCTGCAAAACCACACAGTGCATGCTTGTGACGGGGCTCAGTTCTCAATAAGCTGCCCGCCTCAGACATCCATCAGCGTTCTGTCTGCCTTCTATGGTCGCCGAGTTCCCAGTCAACATTTATGCTGGAGCACAGGAAATACGTCAGCTGAAAGTACCAGCTGTGCTGCCCTCACAGCCACACCCGTGCGTAAACTTTTATCCAGGTTAACAGTGCTTTATAAAAGAAGTTTTGCAGATTACACAATACAGTCACTGCGTAAAGTTGGATTTCTGAAAATATATCTTTTACCTGGCAGAAGGGAATTTGTAATGTAACCTCCTTTTGTCAAAAAGGCTAAATGTGTTTGTTGCAGCTGTGCTTTCAACTTGGGCAAGTAAATGCAATTGAACATCTCAGAATATCTGGGTCCATTTTTGACAAGTTCCAATGCTGGGTCGTTCTCTAGGAGATGATATGGTGGGAACAAGGGTCTGGGGCTGTAGTCGTGGACATCATGTACTAACACAGTAACTTTAATGTACTCTTTAAAAGTTCTTCTGTTCCTGCAGACTTAGCAAAAAGAGGCTGAATCTCCATTATTCTTTTATTTGGTCCCAGAGCCACCTCTTATCAAAGACACATGTTGGACAGTGAGGTGTCCCTTTTATGGTGTCAGTACCTTATCATAGCTGATACTGTTTTAGCATCAAACATTATAATCCCTGGTACCCAAGATAGATTTATTATGTTTAAAAAGAATTTGTTACGCACTGCCTGAGTTTTACCAACGTTTTAAGAAACTGCAGTATGTGCAGGATGCTCCTGAGGATTCTGGGAATGTAGTCTAACTGGGAAATATATGTATTTATATGTTTCACTCGTGTGGCCTGCCTTAGGAGCTTAGGAAAAAGAGGGCTTGAGAATAATCTATTCATAGCACTCCAAATGTAGCTTAGTGCATCGTGACTAGATATTTTTTACAAAGTTGGTTATGTATGTTTTGTTTTAAACAGAAAGTTTATGATGAGTGTCAAGAACTGCCTTCCTGCCAGTTTTCAGTCAACAGTCGTGTTTTTGGCCCTGATCCTTGTCCTGGGACCAGTAAATACCTAATTGTTTCATTCAAATGCAAACCTGGTGAGTGGCTGATCAATTTGTGAGCTTTAGTGAGCGGCTGATCTCACCGTGACTGTGTGGGTTTCTTCTGGAAGCTCCCACACTCCAAGGACATACGAGTTAACAGGTTAATTGGTCACATGGGTGGAGTTGGATGGTGTGGACTCATTGGGCTGGAAGAGTCTCTTACTGTGCTGTATCTCTAAATAAAAATATATAATTATGTACCATCAATTAACATGAATAATTACTACCCTAATGCAGTCACACTTCTAAGAATTCTGTCTTTAAAAGTGCTCTATGGCAAGTGTCTGTAGCTATGTGAAAACTTTTGGGTGCTATTTTAATAAAATACCTTTGTTGTTAGTTTTGTTGACCAACTACTTTCACTATTGTAGAAAATAAATGAGAAAAACACAGACAAGATGTAAGAAGAGCTGGTTGACAAAACTGTAACATAGATATTGAGTTGGAATCTGAATAATGAAATCTGGGGCGATTTCTTCCAGCCGAAGTAACACATGAACATGCACCAAGAGACAGTTAGAATTTGTTGTGTAATGAGTAAAACTGACATCCCCCATCAAAAGAACAGAGAGAATGGAGAGAGGATTACACACTGTATGTTGCTTTGGCTATGGAGGATAAACCAGACTAGACAGAAGTGGCAATGTTAAAAAAATGTCTTCAGTTAACAAGGGGAGAGTTCATATCACAATGTAAAATTTTCGAATGAGAATCTGGAAAAGGATCAAAATGCATTCCAAATGCATTGTAATGTATCTACAAATGGAACAGTTAACCAGTACTGTTTTATTAACACTCAACTAGGGCAGATAATTTCTTAACAAGGATTAGATTGTTAGCAGATAATTACAATTTTGAAACTTTGCCAGACTTGTTTTACATAAAAAGTGAAAAAAAAGACCACAAAATGGAATAAACATGTGTAGTTGATGCTGCTAGTGTTACTGGAAAAAGTACAGTCCATATTGTTTGAAATGGAACTTTCCTATAATGTGTGGGTTGTCTGAATGTGTTTCTGTCTGTCTGAAAGCAGACTACAAAAGAACACTGCCTGACACATTAAAGACTTCTAACAACCAAGTTGTTACTTTGAATTGCTGACAATTTTCTGTACCTCAGAATGAGAGATACTGAGAGACCTGCCTGGAGCCATGTTTATAACATTTGAAAGCAAGAAATCTGTTTATGAGGATTTCTGCTGCCATAAATTGAAATATTAACAGGAATATGGCTTGTGATAACACTTTAAAAACTGTTGCTAAGAGTATGACATCCAGATTTCAAGTACTATTTTTTTAGATAACCTTAAGCAAATTTTATTTGGTGGTTTTGCAAAGGCTTTTCTCATCATAAAAGTAGCAGGAGATGGGATCATAAGAAATGCTGCATAAATGATATATATGGGAATTTAAACCCTATATGTTTTAACCACAATTCTCCAGGCCTAGCGGGATTCCTCCACTTTCCTATCTACATGGTTCTCCTTAGCAACAGCACCTGACAAATGCTTTTCCATCTGTCCTGAAACACTCAGCATTTCACTGCTTCTCCTGACTACCTCTGTCATGTCAGATCACATGTCTAAGAGTAAGTCTTGTATGACCCATGAGCCGTAGCTTCATTTTTTTCCAGTCCCAGTCAGACTCAATGAAGGGGATCTGGAGTCAGTGCAGCTGGGTAACAGAATTTGCAATTTGGAGTAAAGAAAATGGCTTGGCTGGTCACTCAAAATTTAATCAGCAGAAACTTCTGCTCATCTGTTATTGAGTGCCAATTAAAACAATCTCACAATTTAGAAGGGAGAAAACCTATGGTTGTGTTGTAGCTAGATGCCATCAGCACACATATGTTGTGTTTCAACATACATTGGAATACATCATGTAGATGGGAAATATAAGGGATTAAGGATACGTGCCAGAAGTAACATTGTTGCCTGGGAGACGGAGCTAGTGCAGACAGTGGTGAGGTTACATAAGTGCTGCATTCCTGAGAACTGTCCATAAGCCAATTTTTCCACGTCAGAAACATATGCTTTTTGTAGCTACCCAGATCACATTGATTGACATCCACTCCAAGTTCAAGTTCAAGTTTAATTATCATGCAATCATACTTGAATGTAGCCAATTGAAACCGCATCTTCGGGTCCAAGGTGCAAAACACAGTACCAACAGCACACAGCTTGCTGCACGTACTGTGTAGCACAAAAAACACATATGGTTACAATTTCAGAAAATATACATTCACAAAGAACAAAAAATACATCATATACCCCAAGTCCCTGAGTGGCATGTCTGTAGAACTGATGAATTGATTGTAAGCTGTCCTGGTTAGTATCCAGCAGTGACTTGCGACCATTAAAAGGACATACAGGGCAAACAAATACACCTTTGACTGTACCCGGATTGGCCGCTGTGTCCAAATGCACCACCATAATATGGGCGACTTGCTATAATTGTTTCATCTCATCAAGCATACACCCTAATAATATCCAGAGTTAAACTATATTCAACTGTTAATGAATACCACAAGATATTTTATTATTATTTTCATTGTTATCTTGAAAAATATTTCAAAAATTGTGGAAGAATTGATATAAAGTACTGTTTCCATAAGTCAAGTCTTCCACAAACCAGGGAAGAAGTCCTGTATTGTAATTCCTAGGCAATGTCCAGATACGTATGTTCAGCAACTCCTTCATCACTACTGCCAATCTCATCCTCATAGGATATAGAAAGAAACTATAGGAAGGAATTTTTTTGCCACAAATGGCTGTGGAGGCCAAGTCTTTACGTATAGACAGAGGTTGATAGATTCTTGACTGGTCATGAAGGGATATGGGGAGAATGCAGGACCTTGGTGCTGAGAGAGAATATCAATCAGCCACGATGAGATGGTGGAGCAGACATGATGGGCCAAATGGCCTAATTCTGCCCTGTATCTTATGGTCTTGTGGAATGATGTTATTTGGCAGTTAAACTCAACTTTTTCACAAGGTATATGCAATCTATCCTCCACTGAAATTGACTGGACACAGTTATTACTGATGAATTGTTCTGTACAGATAAGAAAGACTTGGATTTGACAATGTCAAGGTGCTCTAACATCTACAACAAGTGAAGTAACAAGGGAAACATTGCAACCATCTTGCACACAGCAATTCCTCACAGAGTATCAGCTAATTTAACATTTGTGGCTGAGGACTGGAGGTACTTCCTCATTCTGTTTCAGTAAAGCACTTTGAAACATCTTGTAACGATGTGGCCAAGCATACCATGTTGCAGCATGAACTCAGTCCTGCACTGCACTCTCTGTCTAGAACTCTGACTCAATAGTGTCTCCTTTTGAGCAACAACTGCCACACCCCCTAGTAAAATCAGACTAATACTTCACATGCTTTTCCAATGTAAGTACTGGAGATACAAGATGAACACGCTATTTAGTAGACAGGATCAGATTAATAATTGTGCCCTGTGAAATATTTGACCATTTCATTCTGTGATCTCCAATATCATATATTAAAGATTTGGTAGGAATTGATCAACTCTATTGGTTTAGTGAAATGTGTGCTTGGTTAGTTTCCAGAAGTGAATTGAAGTCCTTAAGTAATAACAGCTGGAGATGCAGATTGATTAATATTCACATAATGGTTTCAGTGAATGTGGCAGACAGTCTCATTCCTTCTGTCACTCCAATGAAGATGAGTTTAGATTATTTACAGAATATTTTCAGATCCATAATATTGCTTAGTGTGTTTATACTTCAGATGGACACCAAAACAAGCTAGTATGTGAGAATGAGACATTGCATCTCCAGTGTAAGAACCGAACCACCCTTGTCATTTACACTGCAAGTTTTGGACGAGCCCTTCACGGGAACATGGAATGCCTCCCAGTGAACAGGACAATGCCAGATATTGGTGAGTCTTCAGCCAGAGGCTACAAATTCAACAACTGTTTTGCAGCATTTTCTGTTTCTGATTTCTAACACTTACAGAATTTTAGTTTTATTTCATTCCAGTTTTGTCATAATCACTTTCTGCCAGAAAAAAAATTACTGAATATTCAACAGGAGTATTCGGCTCTGTTACCTGAGACCAGTTATCACAGCAGGCTTCTAACAGGGAGAATGGCAACTCCTCTGATCTACTGGCTATATTTAGCCACTGCGTTATTTAGAGGTTCACCAATTTTCACTGTTGTTAATGACTCCAAATAATAATCTCAGCTGCTTTTAAAAGTTAGATCCACATTATTTTTTGTTCTTTCATTTCACAGCTGCTGTTGGAATGACAGGGCAATGCAATAATTAAACAGCGTGTCTTTGACTGACAAGTAGTGAAATGTTGCAGTAATATTCAAATGTAACAGGCTAGCTGTGTGTGAATGAGGACAGTATTCTGGAAAAATGAGAGAGCTGTTCAAGCGTATAAACCACTGAGATAACCTGTTAATTCTGCACTGCTAAAATAAATATTCAGTCTTTCTGTTCAGATCGTGCAAATCCATTGATACATGGAAATTAGGAGCAGTAGATCATTTAGTCCTTCAAGCCTGCTCTGCAATTCAATGGGATCTTGGGTGCTCATCCAAATTCATTAGCCTTTTCCAACTTTCTCCAGATGTTCCCTGACTCTGCTAGCCCAACAAGCAAATCTAACTTCTTCCTGAATATATTTAACTGTATACTGTGGTAAAGAATTCCACAGGCTCACTAATCTTTATGAGAATAAATTTCTCCTCATCTGAGCCTTAAATGGATTATACCTTAATCTTGGACTGTGCCTTGATCTTGTACTTAACCACCATTTTCTCTACATCTAATCTGTCTAGCTCTTTTGGAATTTTATTGGCATCCATGAGATCCTCTCTCATTCTTCTAAACTCTAATGAATATATAGCGTGTTGAAAAAGATTGCTCATTTACTTGAACAAAGGGTTGAGGGCTGATTACTTTTTTGAGGCACTTCTGATTAACCCCATCTCTCTTGATATGTTAGTCCTGTTATCTCTTTCTCAGGCATAGAATGGATCTATTTCTTCAGCTGCTCCTATACAGTGTCTGGGATATTATTTATTGTAATAATAACTATTCTGAATAGTTCTAAGTTTGCCCTTTCTTTTTTGCTAACCAGTTTTAATTTGAAGTAAAAGATCCATGTTCATGTTTTTTTTAAGACTGGTTGATAACCAAATTTATATTGAATCAATGAACCTGAAGGAGGATGGAACTACAATAAACTCAATATTCAAGGCTAAAGAATAATTAAAGAGAACAATAAATCTTTTTCCTGTTAGACTGTGCTGCAAAACCCACTTGTCTGGATTTAGCTGGGCCATCTTCATCTTTATTTTGGTTTGGTTTATGTTGTTAAAATCTGTTGAAAAGTAGGTTCACACTGTATTCATGCTACAGTAAGAACTACTACATTACTTCACTGATGAATATTGAATCCCTAGGTAATTATGAAAGCAAACTACCTGATTCAAATGTGAATGTGCTGCTTCAGATCTATGTTTGATCAACAGAGAACTGTGTAAATTTACAAAGCCTTGATAACAGTTTCAGAGGAGTTGGTAGGCCTGCACTTTTTAAATCAATTAATGTCTAATCAATTATTATATATAGTGTTTAAGATATCCTTCTTCAGTAATTCAAACTGTTTTAAGGTTGTGTAGTTTTGCGCAATCATAAAATAAATGAATTAATGAAGAACAATATTTAAAACACAGTGACCTATTAAAGTTGCTGTTGGAATTAGAATCTGTATGTACTCTCTAACACCACACAACCTGCATATATCGCACTGTCAGATTCACACATGAAGAATAATTGCTCAGTCCAAATAGAAGAGTTTGGCCGGTACTTGTGGAATGTCTTGAGGAGTGATGAGAAGGAGAAAGGAAGTGGGAAAATGGGCCAAAAATAAAGAGATGTCATAATGCTATGAATGTCTTCCTTTCCTTTCAGAATGCTTATCCCCCACAACACTAAGGCAAGTATCCTCAAGGTGCCACGGCAAACAGAACTGTTCAATCACTGCTGATGTACCAAACTTTGGTGATCCCTGCATCCCTGGAATCCGTAAACAACTCAATGTCTCATACACATGTGGTAAATAAATCACAGATTGACCATTTAATTTATTAGCACAGATTAAAAGATAGCAAATTTCTATAACCATGTACATCTTTAAATTTCAGTTCCGACGAAACTCTTTGACAAGGCTGATCAAGGTCCAGTAAAACCCTTCTTGCTATCAGATTACACTCATGGTAGGATTTCACCATTTGTTTTTATTTTACACAACTGACTGAAGATAACGCTTTGCAAACAATTACTGAAGATTTCTATTTTACATTATTGTGCTTATGTCAAAAGTTTTCTTAGGTATGAAAGATTCATCCAACAATAAACTATTTATCCTCAAAGAAGACAGAATATGAACAAAATGGCATCAAATACTATTAGCAGTCTCTCATGAATGACAATACAAGGGAAGGGGGTTTACTTTAATCTGCTATAGATTGGAAGTTGCTGAAAGGGAATTAACAACCTGGAATATATCTCCCTTGGTGCCTTCTTCCAAAGAGAAAATTCTGGTAATAAATGGAAATTTTCATTCTTTACATGAGGCATTGCTCCAAGGTTTGATTCCACAGTTAAATGATCTTACTTTGCCAACAAGGAGTACAGTGTCAGTTCTCTCAATGGGAAACGAAGACAGGGTTCTCAGGCCACAGCACTGTAGAGTGCTAATCGTGGCAGGATTAAGCTCAGCAGTGACTGCTTCTTTAACGACATCTGTCTGCACACTCATTGTTGAGGAGAATTATAGGGAAGTTGATGCTTGTACACATAATAAGGAGCAAATGTGTTCAGAAGTGAAAATGGGAACAAACAAAACAGAATAAATGGGAATCCAATCTCATTTGGCCATCGCCAAGTAGCCTGAAATGTCAATGTCTATTTTCTTCCATGTACATTCCTTGTCAAGTAACTGATCTGCAATTCTCTCCTAGCAGCCATCATCTTGCCAGCCCAGTGATTAACTCACTGGGAGACATTGCCTGTCTACCTGTGATCATATTCCTTGCCAGCGATTATTTTGCCCCAGAGATAGACTCTTACCCTTGACTACCTTTCTGCTTGTGATGACGTCTCTTTCCCTCCATTAATGCTCATTACTTTCCCAGTCACTGTGGTAATTCCTCTCTCCAGACCATCATTTCTCTTCTCACCTCTAACCACCATATATCTAGCAATTACTTTAATTCTGTTACAATACTTAACAATTAATAAAACAGTTTCACAGAGTAATTGTGGCTCAATGTAATTCAATACAAAATTTCACTGATGAAACCTAGCTAATTGACTTGAGAAAGAGAGCATTCCTCATAATTCATACACAAGCCTGCTGTTTAAGTATAATGATATGTGTTTAGATAACAACAAATTATATAATTTTACAAAACTTTCATAGTTGTTTCCATGTTGGTGATTGGTTTACGCTTTTCAGATCAATTGATCTCATTAGAAGCCTTCCAAGACATGATTTGACCCTGAAGAATTAAAGGCAAGGCCCCGGATAGAGTATGTTACAACATTCTCACAGATTCTCGTTCTCCTCCTCTAATGATTGTCTTGCATCTCCGCTGAATGACTGATTCCCCTGTGAGCTCCCATCTCTACACTGGAGGGAGCTCACAGGTGAGAATCTGTTCAATGAGGCAAGGTGAAGTGGGCTTCACTGCTGCTGGATGATCCTCCCGGAAGGCTGGTGCATGCCTCCACAGAGGTGGATGCTACTGGATATTTGGAAAGTCTACACATTTGTGTTAAGGAAACAAAACAAATTAAATATTTACTGATGAGATTTACAGCATTTGGAAACAATCTCCAAGTTCACTGCCTTTAAAGTAGCTCACCTGAAAATTCATGCTAACAATGTCCACTTTAAAGAACAAATGAGCCCATTCATTCTCATGCTTTTCACATTGCACACCTAAATTCCAGTTCAATGTTTGGAAAGCATAATCCCATGTATTTTATCCCACCATCTTCTGAATTTTCTCTCTAAAAGTGCTCGTGGCTCTCCCTGGAACTATTGTACAGTACAGGAAAATTGAGTCAGGTGTGAAAGAACTCTTGGTTAGTGTGGTGAACTATATATACCTGTCTGGACACGCTCCCCCCCACCCCCTGCTGACTGCTCCTGTGGCTCCTCCCACTGACCGTGGCTCCTCCCACAGACCCCGGTATAAAGACATTTGGATGCACTGCCCCTTCCTCAGTCTCCAGGATGTTGTGTGGTGGTCGCTTGCTGCTTGTGCTTTCTTCCAGCCAATAAAAGCCTACCTTAACCCACGTCTCCGAGAGTTATTGATGGTGCATCAGTTAGCTTGTCCTTATTTGCTGCAGGTGGTTGGTATAATGGCCCAAGAATGTCCATGCTATACGCCAAAGATGTCGCAATTATTAGCAGTTCCCTGGCTACTCTTGCTCACATTAGGGGTACGTTTCTATATGCTGCCAATCTGCCTCTAATAATGCTTTCTAATTTAAAAAAGACTAAAATTATTAAGTAAGTGGTATTTATCTCCAAGCTTAGATTCAATTCACACTAACTTGTTAACATGCCTTTTACTTTTATTTTGTGGTTTGATGTTTTCCAGTTAATGACAATAATAAAGTTTCAGTAAAGTTATGTCTCAGTATGAAAGTTAACATTTGAAACAACTAATTCAATTGTACTTTAATAGGAACACATTTTGCTGCTCTTTGAATTCCTACTCTCACAACCTCAGAGGACATCATAGCAACAAGATTCCAAGTATTAATGCATTGGGCAAACACGAGGAAATCTGCAGATGCTGGAAATTCAAACAACAACACACACAAAATGCTGGTGGAATACAGCAGGCCAGGCAGCATCGATAGGGAGAAGCGCTGTCGACGTTTCGGGCCGCGAACCTTCGTCAGGACTAACCGAAACGTCAACAGTGCTTCTCCCTATAAATGCTGCCTGGCCTGTTGTGTTCCACCAGCATTTTGTGTGTGTTGTTCTTATTAATGCACTGAACCTGGTTTGATGTTCATTTTTTTCTATGTTATTGTGTTAAATCCTATAAGATTTGAAGCAAAATTCTTAATTATTAATAAAATGTTGGTCTCTATTATTTGAGGGAAGTGAGAGTTATTTTGGGATTCTTGATCCTGCAAAGATCCTGCTTGCTTCCTTATAAGTGCAGGACCTGATTAACATTTGTTTAACTAATGCTCTTCATTGAAGAAACTCTTATCTTTAGCAGGTTTGGCCTAAATGTGACTCCAACCCACTGACACAGATGTCCTTTAATTACACCCTCATTTCTGAGGCTATTAGGGATAGATATTCAAGGTTGGCATTGCCAGGGATATTCACACTTTGTGAATGAATAAATTTAATTCCCAGTTTCATCTGAACAGATTGAGATGCTATCTGTCTGTTGAGCTGTGAGAACTTCAGCACCAAGCTGAAGCTGGAAAGTAGAGAGGGTGATTAGATAGGTAGAGGGAAGTAGAGAGAAGGAAATGCCAAAGTAACGGGGTGGAAATTTGGTGGAGGAGAAAGCAGAAGACATAGAGAGATACTGGAAGGATATGGGTGAAGATTAGGGGCTGAAATAAAGGTTAACAAAGAAGTGAATGTGTAAATGTAATATTGCAGATTTAGTAAATTGAGGATCTTGGTTTGAGAAACAGCTGCAGATTGGCAGCTTTCTGTTGGTCCTGATACCCTTCCACAACCTGTTAGACAAGCACAGCAGTCGGAGGATCCCATCTCCTTCCAGGCTGAGGACAACAAAAATGGTTGGGGGGAAATGTGAAATAAAACTGCTTCATTTAAATGTTTTGGTTTTTACCTGTACTACCTCCATTTAAACAGACAGGAGACAGCTGCAAGACAAATTGAGGTTGGGCTTGAGGATTATATAATTTTATATTTATACCCATGGGAAATTGATATGTTGGGAGGTGGAAAAGGGGTGCAGGTTTGGGCATGGATTTAAGTTCCACCATCTCCCTAGATGACATATTGCTTGATGGTTTATTTTTCAGAAGCTTGAGAAACTGGTGATCATTCTGATTCCAGATCGATGAGTTTTGTGTTTAATCTGTTTGCCTTCAGGACTCCCGGAGAAAGTAGCCTTATTCTTCTTGTCTGGTGTGTGTTCTGGCTTAGTGTTTATCCTCTGCACTTTTGGGTTCCACATGCTATTGAGACATGACATCAGGAAGCTTCAAAGTGAGGCAGAAGTCAACCAAGAAAGTGAAAATGGCCACACTAGGATCTCAGATGATGAAGATGATGCCTCTTCCAATACCTCATTTCGACAATTGACCAGACAGTACTGGACATCAGATAATATCTTCAGCCCAGAGGTAGCAGCAGTGATGATAGACAGAGTTGAACAAAATGAGGAAAAAGACAAGGAAATGTGGTTGAACAAGGAGCCCAGTCCCTATGCGATCCAGAACCTAAATCAGCATCAGTAAAAAAGGGTCAGAACAGCAAGTATTAACAGAGCAGTGTTGAGTGATAAGGGTGGAGTGAAAATCAAAGAGGTGATTATTGACTACAGCAGGAAGAAGAAAGAGGTCAATGAGCCAGTCCTCATGATCATAAAGAAGGCACAACAGTGCCTCTACTTTCCTAGAAGTTTGCATAGATTCAGCATGTCCTCTGAAACTTTTATAGATGCACAGAAGAGAGGTTCCTGATTGGTTTTATCATGGCCTGGGATGGAGACATCAATGCCCAGGAACAGAAAAGTCTACAGAAAGTGGTGCATACAGCTTTTCACAGGAAAGACCTTCCCATCATTTACAAGGAGTGCTTCTACAAGAAATTAGCACCCATCATCAAGGACCCCCATCATCTAGGCTATACTCTCTTATCTCTACTACTACTGGACAGGAGGTACAGGAGCCTTAGGTCCCACAATATCCATTTCAGAAACAGTCATAACCCTTCAACCACTGGCTCCTGAAGCGGCATGGATAACTTCACTCAACTCAACTCTGAACTCACTCCACAACCACTCCACTCACTTTAAAGGACTTTACAACTCGGTATTATTTAGTTACTTGTTTAATTACATGCACAATGTGTGAATTGGTTGTTTGTCAGATCTCGTTACTTATAGTTTTTCATAAATTCTATTGTATTTCTTTATTTTCTTGGAAATGCTAGTAAGAAAATGAAACTCAAGGTGACTTATATGAACTTTGACATTAAATTTCACTTTGAATTTGATAAGTAAAGCTCAAGTGCATAATAAAAAAAGGAATGGATTGAGTGATAATGGTCCATGGATGATACAACAAAAAAACCTGTTACCTGTAGATTTGGATTGAATGTATTGGGAAAAGAAGCAAAAGAAACCATACCAGGACTTTTATAACAGAGGCAACGGCCAACCAGTCTGTTGTGCTTTACAGCCACATTATTCCTACCTCTCTATCACTAATTGTCAACATTTTTATACCTGGACCAGAACCGACAACAGAGACTGAAGATATTCTTGACCAATTCCTTGTTCATATGACCAACTCCAACCTATCTCTGACTGGCATGTCCTTTATCGTCTTGCCTAATACTTTCATAAGAGTAGAAGGAAAATGGAAAAACAGCCCTGCTTTATACTAGAGTGTTTACAGTGGTTTTCTGTTGGTTATTTTTTTTATTTCTGGTCACACTAGAACAACTCTGAAAGATATGAAAACCATTTGCCGTATTTGCTGTGATTATATTTTATAATCATTTATCCCCAAATCACTGACTAGTTTCCTGTTAGAGAATTTGAAAAAGAAATATACCACCTGCAATGATCCAATTCAGCTTTAATAAAGTTTGCATCAGATTCCAACTCTTGTGACATCTCGAATGTATATATGCCAGGAGTCATTAATGTGGAAAGTTGTGCTTGGCTGAAGTCACTTTCACCAAAATAAATTTTGGAGTACAGCATTGGGATAAAGCAGCATGAGGTGCTTTTGATATTACATGAATGAAATTACTGGCATCATGATGCTAATGGGAAGTATTTTAAGCATAGCCTGAATAATTGGTATTGGATATTAACCCATAAATGGTGATCATATCCTTTTGGAAAAAATACCTTCTTTTACTTGGAGGGTAAACCTAGTAAAGGCAAACAATTGTTTGATTTAGTTAAATGTGCCAATAACCTTTCAATGATAGGATATAGATACATAATAAAATGATTATACCCCATGACAATTGTGAATGTAGTGGTTTGCTGATTTTGCTTATGATTTATTTTACCTATAAAATCAGCCTCTGTTTAAAGTGACACATTATGAAATCTGTTGCAGAAATGCAAAGGAATCTGAAGCTCTTTATGACTAATGAATTTGTTTTAATGTATGGCGTCTGCATTGCACATTTAGCATTCAAAACTTGCTTCATTCTAGCATTCAAGTATCTGTTACTTGCTTTGAAAGTTGTGGCATACATTTATCAATGAATAATGTAAAGTGCATAAATTTTAAATCTTCAGCCCACAGTCTTATGCCACACTTTGGTAATATGCCCTGTTATTTATACTTATGAAAAAGACTTTCAATATATCTTAATATTGTCTTTCATTACATAGTTTACATCAAAGTTTGAAATACCCTTCAAAAATTCAGTTTTAAACATGATTTTTATTTTATCAGCACTTTAGCCTGATCATAATGGCTATGTTTGTCCAGACCTCAGAGCTAGTGTTTCTCCAGCATACAGTCACTTTGAGTATATACTCCCTTCTATCAAATACATGTGATCAGTTTTAAGTAATTCATTGCTTCTTGGATTTTAAGTCACAAAATCAGTGTTAAATATGGCTTTGCTCTTTCGATTCCTGATGCACAGCCTCGCTTCACAGTCGGTGATTTCTTCAAATGTGAAAGGTTGGCTGCATTTTCACTATGCAGCTTTATAGTGGACTTGGAGAGCAGCCAGCTTGGACTGGAATCAAAATGTATAAACTGGCTTCTCCTTCCTTTAAAAATAGTTTATAGACTTCATTAATATATGGCTAGGAATAATTCAGGATTTTACAGTTATTAAAATCATTGGTATTTTGGAAGACAATTTTAGAAACATAAATACATAGAAAATTGACAGTACAAAACAGGCCCTTTGGCCCACAGTGCTGAGCCGAACATGTGCTTACTTAGGGTTACCCATAGCCCTCTATTTTTCTAAGCTCCATGTACCTATCCAGGAGTCTCTTAAAAGACCCTATTGTATCTGCCTTCACCACAGTCGCTGGCAGCCCATTCCACGCACACACCACTATCTATGTAAAAAATCGTATCCTTGTTACCTCCTCTGTACCTACTTCCAAGTACATAAAACTGTGCCCTCTTGTGTTAGCCATCTCAGCCCTGGGAAAAAGCCTCTGACTATCCACACGATCAATGCCTCTCATTATCTTGTACACCTCTAACAGGTCACCTCTCATCCTCCATCACACCAAGGAGAAAAGGCCGAGTTCACTCAACCTATTCTCATAAGGCATGTTCCACAATCCAGGCAACATCCTTATAAATCTCCTCTGCACCCTTTCTATAGTTTCCACATCCTTCCTGTAGTGAGGCGACCAGAACTGAGCACAGTACTCCAAGTGGGGTCTGACCAGGGTCCTATATAGCTGCAACACTATCTCTCGGCTGTTAAACTCAGTCCCACAGTTGATGAAGGGCAATGCACTATATGCCTTCTTAACTACAGGGTCAACCTGCACAGCGGACCCCAAGATCTCTTTGATCTTCCACACTGCCAAGAGTCTTACCATTAATAGTATATTCTGCCATCATATTTGACCTAGCAAAATGAACCACCTCACACTTATCTGGGTTGAACTTCATCTGCCACTTCTCAGCCCTGTTTTGCATCCTGTCGATGTTCCGCTGTAACCTCTGACAGCCCTCCACACTATCCACAACACCCCCAACCTTTGTCATTTTATAAACATCATGAAGAGAAGGGGTACCAGAACAGATCCCTGAGGCACACCACTGGTCACTGACCTTCATGCAGAATATGACCCATCTACAACCACTCTTTGCCTTCTGTGGGCAAGGCATTTCTGGATCCACAAAGCAAGGTACCCTTGGATTCACATGCCTGCTTACTTTTTCAATAAGCCTTGCATGTGGTATCTTAAGCAAGTACATAAAACTGTGCCCTTGCTGAAATCCATATACATTACATCTACTGCTCTACCTTTATCAATGTGTTTAGTCACATCCTCAAAAAATTCAATCAGGCTAGTAAGGAACGACTTACCTTTGACAAAGCCATGCTGACTATTCATAATCATATTATGCCTCTCCAAATGTTCATAAATTCTGCCTCTAAGGACCTTCTCCATCAACTTACCAACCACTGAAGTAAGACTCACTGGTCTGTAATTTCCTGGGCTATCTCTACTCCCTTTCTTGAGTGAACAACATCTACGACCCTCCAATCCTTCAGAACCTCTCCTGTCCCCACTGATGATGCAAAGATCATTGCCAGTGATTCAGCAATCTCCTCTTTCACCTCCCATAATAGCATGGGGTATGTCTCGTTCTGTCCCAGTGACTTATCCAGTTTGATGCTTTCCAAAAGCTCCAGCATATCCTCTTTCTTAATGTCTATATGCTCAAGCTTTCCAATCCACTGTAAGTCATCCCTACAATCGCCAATATCTTTTTCCGTAGTGAATACTGAAGCAAAGTATTCATGAAATATCTCCACTATCTTCTCCGGTTCCATACACACTTTTCCACTGTCACACTTGATAGGTCCTATTCTCTCATGTTTGGGGTTTTCCTTAATCCTGCTCGCCAAGGCCTTCTCATGGACCCTTCTGGATCTCCTAATTTCATTCTTAAGCTCCTTACCACTAGTCTCATAATCTTCTAGACCTCTATCATTACCTAGTTTTTGAACCTTTCGTAAGCTTTTCTTTTCTTCTTGACTAGATTTTCAACAGCCTTTGTACACCATGGTTCCTGTACCCTACCATCTTTTCCCTGTCTCATTGGAATGTACCTATACAGAACACCATGCAAGTATCCCCTGAACATTTGCCACATTTCTGCTGTACCTCTCCCTGAGAATATCTGTTCCCAATTTATGCTTCCAAGTTCTGCCTGATTACTACATATTTCTCCTTACTCCAATTAAACGCTTTCCTAACTTGTAAGTTCCTATCCCTCTCCAATGATATGGTAAAGGAGATAGAATTGTGATCACTATCTTCAAAATGGTCTCCCATTGAGAGACCTGATACCTGACCAGGTTCATTTCCCAATACCAGATCAAAAACAGCCTCTCCTCTTGTAGGCTTATCTACATATTGTGTCAAGAAGCCTTCCTGAACACACCTAATAAACTCCACCCCATCAAATTTGCTGATGATACTAAGCTGAGTGGCAGTGTGACATGTGATGAGGATGTTAGGAGAATTCAGGGTGACTTGGTTAGGCTGGGTGAGTGGGCAGATACTTGGCAGATGACGCTTAATGTGAATAAGTGTGAGGTTATCCACTTTGGGAGTAAGAACAGGAAAGCAAATTATTATCTGAACGGTGTAGAGTTAGGTAAGGGAGAAATACAAAGAGATCTAGGTGTCCTTGTTCATCAGTCACTGAAGGTGAATGAGCAAGTGCAGCAGGCAGTGAAGAAGGCTAATGGAATGTTGGCCTTTATTACAAAGGGAATTGAGTACAAGAGCAAGGAAATCCTCTTGTATTTGTACAGAGCCCTGGTGAGACCACACCTGGAGTATTGTGTACAGTTTTGGTCTCCAGGGTTAAGGAAGGACATCCTGGCTGTAGAGGAAGTGCAGCGTAGATTCACGAGGTTAATTCCTGGGATGTCTGGACTGTCTTACGTATGGAGGTTAGAGAGACTGGACTTGTACACACCGGAATTAAGGAGATTGAGAGGGGATCTGATAGAAACATATAAGGATTGGACAAGTTAGAGGCAGGAAATATGTTCCAGATGCTGGGAGAGTCCAGTACCAGAGGGCATGGTTTGAGAATAAGGGGTAGGTCATTTAGGACAGAATTAAGAAAAAACTTCTTCTCCCAGAGAGTTGTGGGGGTGTGGAATGCACTGCCTCAGAAGGCAGTGGAGGCCAATTCTCTGGATGCTTTCAAGAAGGAGCTAGATATGTATCTTATGGATAGGGGAATCAAGGGATATGGGGACAGACAGGAACCGGGTATTGATAGTAGATGATCAGCCATGATCTCAAAATGGCGGTGCAGGCTCGAAGGTCCGAATGGTCTACTTCTGCACCTATTGTCTATTGTCTAAACCACTTACTCTAGGGACATGCCAATCGATACTTGGGAAGCTAAAATCTGCCACCACTACAATCCTGTTATTATTACACCTTTCCAGAATCTGTCTCCCTATCTGCTCCTCTATGTCCCTGTTGCTATTGGGTGGCCTATAAAAAACACCTATTAGCGTTATTGATCTCTTCTTGTTTCTAACTTCCACCCACAGAGACTCCATAGACAATTTCTCCATGTCTTCCTCCTTTTCTGCAGCCGTGACACTATCTCTGATCAACAGTATCACTCCCTCACCTCTTCTGCCTCCCTCCCTGTCCGTTCTGAAACATCTAAAGCCTGATGTGTATTTTAAGTAGCCATTCGTGCCCCTGAGCCATCCAAGTCTCTGTAATGGCCATAACATCATAGTTCCAAGTACTGATCTACGCTCTAAACTCATTTTCCCAGAAAAATCTTTGACTTGGTGTGTCAAGAGGTTCCACAAGGTTTGAAAATGCAACTTCTGCTTTATGCATTATTTTTATTATTATTTTATTATTATTTTATTATTATTTAGCTTAGCCTGATCATAATGACCATTCATCAAGCTTGTAGAGCTAGTGCTTTTTAAGCATACAGCCACTAATATAGATGCCTTCATGTATAAGGCATAGGAGCAGAATTAGGCCATTTGGCCCTTTGAGTCTGTTCTGTCATGGCTGATTTATTTTCCCTCTCAATCCATAGTCTGAAACAGAACTAATCACAGTCTGTACAGTAAATTTTACATAGAACATAAGAACATAAGAGATAGGAGCAGGAGTAGGCCAATCAGCCCCTCAAGCCTGCTCCGCCATTCAACAAGATCATGGCTGATCCAATCTTAACTCTAGTTTTCATCGAATCCCACAAGGCAACAGTGCCAACCAACAGGGCACCATGCCAACCATTTTATTTTATTATTCATCCTGCCCAAACCCATGTGATCACCCGGGGAAAAAAAAAACCGATTTGCCAATTGAGGAGAAAAAATCTGGAAAATTCCTCTCCGACCCATCCAGGCTATCGAAAACCGGTCCAGGAGATCACATGGCTGATCTAAACCTAGCCTCATGTCCACTTACCTGCTCGCTCACCGTATCCCCTAATGCCATTTTTATCCAGGAAAATGTCTATCTCCGTTTTGAATTTATTGAGTGTAGTAGCTTCCACAGCTCTCTGGGGCAGTAAATTCCACAGCCCTCTACCCTCTGAGTGAAGAAATTTCTCCTTATCTCAGTCCTGGAACGGCATCCCCTTATTTTAAGATTATGCCCCCTAGTCCTAGTTTCACCCATCATTGGGAACATTCTCCCCGCATCCACCCGATCAAGCCCTTTCACAATCTTATATGTTTCAATAAGATCGCCTCTCATTCTCTCATTTATTTTATCGTAACATATAACTCTGTGTCAATTAGTTTCAATTTATTACATTTGCCTTGGAGCCAAACAATGTGGCTCTGTTCCTACCTCCCAAATACATTTATGAAGTCTAAGACAATATTTCAGAACAGGAAATGAAGTGTGCTACATGAGGAGGAAGTGATCAAATGAAAATCCTGCCTGGCTATTCTGGAAAGTAAGGGGAATGAAACCAGAGTAAGGTGAGGAGGGGAAGGAGTACAAAGCAGAAGGTGATGGGTGAAACCAGCAAAGGTAAGTATGCGGGGGAAGGTAGGATGAAGTAAGAAGCTGGGAAGTGACAGCTGGAAAAGCCCAATTCCAGCATCTCTTGCATTGTTGAAAATTAGCTGTTTTTCCCCCTGAATGGCAACCATGATTAAATATTTTTCTGAAATAGTGCATTCATGTGTGCTTTCCATCAAATAATAAAGCATTTATATCGGTTTGTGCTTCGTCAATGAACCACCAAGTTCTAATTTATTTAAACTAGAATGCAAATTTAATTTGAGTGTTAATCTTTTATGATCACAATGGTTCTGTCTGATGAGAGAAAAAGGTTAATACATTTACTCGACTGATCCCTTCCAAATGAATATACTGTAAGTAGACTGTTTATTTTTAGGAACAATTGAATTGGCCACATATTTTAATTCCACGTCCCATTCCCATTCTGGTATGTCTATACATAGCCTCCTCTATTGTCAAAATGAATCCAAACTCAGGTTGAAGGAACAACAACTTATATACCAACTGGGTAGCCTCCAACCTGATGGAATGAATATTGACTTCTCTAACTTCCGTTAATGCCACTCCTCCCCTTCTTACCCCATCCCTGACATATTTAGTTGTTTACCTGTTCTCCATCTCCCTCTGGTGCTCCCCCACCCCCCCTTTCTTACTCCTGATCCTTTCCCTTCTCCAGCTCTGTATCACTTTCTCCAATCACCTTTCCAGCTCTTAGCTTCATCCCACCCCTTCCGGTCTTCTCCTATCATTTCGCATTTCCCCCTCCCCCCACTACTTTCAAATCTCTTACTATCTTTCCTTTTGGTTAGTCCTGACGAAGGGTCTCGGCCCGAAACGTTGACAGCGCTTCTCCCTATAGATGCTGCCTGGCCTGCTGTGTTCCACCAGCATTTTGTGTGTGTTGTTGTTTCAATTTCCAGCACCTGCAGATTTCCTCGTGTTTGCTGAGCAAATGTTTCTATGTGAGGAACCATCCTGTTTCCAATGTTATTATCAGCTTTACAGGCAACTGATTTTCTTCATTATCCTTAAGACATTAGTTACTTAGAAGGTACAGTTTAATGTCTGTTTGTGTATGTTTGATGCTTCAGCTAACTAGTTGTTATTTAATCCAACTCGATTTGACATGGACTACTTAACTGTGCAGAGATGAAGATCAGCTTAATCAACACAAACGTATCTTTGCTAGAAATGACTAGAGACTTGGGGCAAGAAACTAAACCATACACAATTTCCTTCTTTCTAACTTGGCTTGTTGCACTAAACTGTAGCATGCTAGGCATTTTGGATTTATAAAGCTTTGCTAAGTAAGGGCACTAAATTATGAAAAGTTCAAATTTTAATATTTTCCTAACACCAGAAATTGTCAATTATTTCCATTATTCTTGCACAAATGGAATTTTTAGTATATATTTAGTATCCAGAATATTTTTCCCAGGGATGCAATGTCCACTAGCAGAGGGCATGCATTTAAGGTAAGTTCAAAGGCAAGGCAGGTTTTTTCCCACAGACAGTGATGGGTGCCTGGAATGTCAGCCTGGCTGGTTGTGGAAGCAAATTTAATTCAAGAAGCATTCAAGAGGGTCTTACATCGACACAGGAATATGTAGTAAACAGAAAGATATGGGCATTGTGTAAGCAGAAGGGATTAATTTAGCTGAGTATTTGACTACTAATTTAAATAGTTTGGCATATCATTGTGGGCTAAAGGGCCTGTTTCTGAATCAGTGCTATACCTTTCTGCATTCTGTGTTCTAAATGAAATTTGCCTGGGAAATGATCAGCTATATTATCTAACCACCACCTAACATTTCACACGTTATCTGACCACATAGAATTAATAACAATATTACATCTAGTACCTGATTCAATAATGCATGTATGCAGATTGCTATCAGTCAATGGGCAAACACATTGGGCTTATATATCTTTACCATGAATCATTACTTGTGCTAGACCAACCTGTATGATTAGTATTACATGAGTTAATAGATGATCTTGCTTAGTTAGTTTCAGAAAGTAATTGAACTATTTAAATACTAGTCTTGATTATATTTACTTCCATTGTTAATGGGATCCATACACAACATGCTCTGGTAACTTTAGAATGGCTGGTTACTAAAGCAGCAGCATTAGTATTAAATGTCAGCCATGTCAAGACATACCAAGATGGATCTCTTGAAACACCAGTTGCTGGCTACTTCTTGGGGATTTATAGCTGCAACTTCCCCTCAACTCTTCCAAAATTTGCAGTAGTTGATAATCAATTCACCTGGGAAATCAAGTCTGACACAATTGGTACAGGAAGAGCAGATGGACTTGTTTTTGCGTACTCTGATAATGGCAAAATTAAAAGCACAGACTCCACTGTGACTGTCAGGCAGATGAATGTAAAATTCAAATCTTCATTATTTATTAAGGTTCCAGGACTTAGCAAAAGGAAATGCATTCTTAACTCTGAATACACTTTTAGAAATGAGCGGATACATCGAGTACAATTCAGGCAAGATTTATCGGTGGGGAGAATGGACCATAATTTCCTTTGTAAACTCCACCAGCACCATGTTTCAGGGAACCATTCTCCAGCTCGATCATACAATGTCTATTGCTGAGTGCAAGTTGCTTCCTTTGAGCGAAATTGCTTCCTTAGAAAAGGCTGAGCTGGTGAATTTTATCAATGCCCACTCCTGAGACTTAGGACTTCGAACTTTTTAGCCCAGGGTGAAGGGTGGGGTGTATAGCATGCAGTTTGGTATAGTGGGACCAGGTTGGTAACAGACTATTCTCTCATACAACTTTGAAATTGGACTCCAAGCCTATGTATTTTCAAGAGGGACATTTGCACTTTGCAGCTTGATTGATGAGATTGAAGAATTTTATTAGGTCAATAAAAAGCCATGTATCGCAGTTAATATTGTTTTCTGTATTTTGTTTCAAGCTGTCAGACAGTGAAGATCATTAATCATTATGCTTCTACCTAGACAGAATCCATAGTGATTCACTGGGATGTGTGTCTTGAGGAGGATCCAGAATAAATTAAAAGAGAGAAAAACTGCTTATGAAACACTAAAGTGCCATCCAGTTATCAGGTCAATCAAGAATATTCCACTGTCTTCCCAGTTCAATAAAATTCCTCTTGGTTGTAAATAGTGAACTGTAAATATAGTCATTTTTCAAAATGTACGTGCAGGAAGTTGTAGCATCATTAGTTCTGTACGTATCTGGGAGAAATTTCTCTGGTAATCTGGTAATTATCTGTACAATAAAACCTCATTAGAATGAATTAACCAAACTAAAGTTAGAAAAAACATAGATTTAATAAAAGTTCAATAAAATTGAATTATGAACTCCACAAACACTATTGAAAGGTATTAACTTCTAATGAATTTTGAAGGCTAGTCACATGCATGTATATTAATAGTGAAATTAATATTTTTGCTACCTGATCAAGTATTGGTCCTACAGAACATATTTTGATTTATAAAGACCATAATTATGAATTTTTTCATATTTTAACAGCACACATTTTATTGTTTTAATACACTTTGTGCAAAACATTAGCATCATGAAGTCTATCTAAGCAAATAGTAATTATTCCAGTGTTACCATCTGGGAGCTGTTTATTATTTTTTTGATTACTTGTCCTCAAGAAGCTGCTTGTCATTGTTAATAGCTGTACATCTTCTGAATTGCACTCTCATGTTACTGTAACGTCTTCTGCCAAAGCCCTCATCTTATCAAAAAATCATTTTGGCCCTTCCCTTCCCCTTCGGTGAGAGCATGGTAGTGCAGTCAGTTAAGACGTTTCACTGGATAAATGCTAAATGGTTATGTAGTCAAGGAAACCAACTTCTTAAGATTACTCTTCAAATTTGAGAGATGGTAATGGGCAGCTTAACCCATGTCTGTTTGTTTCATTGTAGAAAAATGAACCTACACTGCTGCAATTTTTCCTGATTGCTGCTTGTACCAACAAGTACCAAGTTTATTTAAACATACAAGTCTCTTTAAGGGAAGCTGTACTGTTGTTGCAAGTGATAGGAAGCATTTTCGTAGTTTAATTAATAAATAAATGCATGTCGTTGAAAGTCTGACGCAAGATAAACAAAGATCGTCAGCCTATTTCTACCTGGCAGGCTTTGCAGGCACATCATTGAGATGGTATGATGAACAGGAATAAGGGAAATCAGTTCCAGGAAATCAGCTGTAAGACATGGAACACTCTAGATTAAGATGAGTCATGGTGACTGAGCTAGTCTTAAAATGGCACACCCTCCCACTTGCACATCTACCTCATTAGTTATTCAAATCTCTATACTTCACTATACTATTGCAAGTCATATTCTCATTCTACCCAGGAAGCATCAAAGGGCTGGGCACTAAATGGTGTACAAACAATTGCCCTGTGCACTGGAAAGCCTGCTGGAATCCTGCTTGCATTAACAAGCACTGAAGAATCCAACTTAGCACAGGGTGCCCAGGGCTTCCAGCCTGTCTATTCCTACATGGTGCAACTGGTGGCCATCACCACACCTCAATGCAGTTCATATTCTGCAATAACTAGTCACTGGTGTTACAAATTTCACTGCAACTCAAGCAGCTTTTACACTATTGCCATCGTTGTCTTGACGTAAACCTACAGGGATACCATGAGCTTGAAAGAGAACAGGAGGCCTCTGGCCTCACGCTCAAGAGGGAGTGGGGATTTGTTTGGCAACCGCAAGTAAAGTGTGTCCTCAGTTTGTTCTCCAATAAATCAGAGGGGTACCATTGTCCATATTGCTAATTTTGGACTGCATTCAGCATGAAAATGTTCTGATTCTCACTTAACTAGTGTCCTTCTTGGAATGTGCTATATCTGGTGGCCCTTATTTATATTAGAGGATCAATTAAAGAGAAAGACAAAGACTGGATTACATGCGGAAAATGTGTGAGTACAGTCAAGATAATAAGTATGACTTATGATTTGGTCTTGGAAGAAAGATGCTATCTACATTGTAACTGCCCTCTCTCTTCCTCCTGCCTTCCACAGCTTCACTGATAATAACCATCCATTCCTACTTTAATGAGTCCAGACCCAAGGTAAAAATGACCATTCTCCTCCTCATGCTGAATAACCACTGGAAAATGTTTCAGTGGAGGAAGCAGGAGAATGAAGATGTGAATGAGTTGAAGGTGGGACTGCGAAGAAAGTGAGCACAGCAGAGGCAACAGGAGCAGAGATCCATCTCCCAATCAAGCTCACTTACTTATTTTAATGGGTAACCAAATGCTTTCATTATATGGGACAAAAGAGAGCAGATGCTGGAACCTGGAGCAACACACAAGGCACTGGAGGAACTCAGTAGGTTGAGCTGCCAGTTGCTCCAACGCCTTGTGTGCTGAGAAGATCCTCTCTGTTGCAGGGGCCTTCTGAAATCTAGAAGCAGCTTGTGGGCCACTTACCACAGCCAAACTATAAACTGATCACTAAAATGGTTGATGATCATATGACATGCATGCAAAGCCACATGCACGCACTTAACCACATTCAGCATGGACAATTCTGCAAAATAACACCCTCACATTTCGCTCTTCTTGGCTGTTGCCAAAATAGCATGACAAAATCTGCTTCTCTGTGTCAACAGTCTCTTATGTGACAGGGCACTGATATTGCTCCCAGCAGCCTGACTGTTGCCAGATGGTTGAAAGAGTCGTGGCTGGAAAAATTTTCAGATTGTAGTCCTTTGAGAAATAATACATTTTTTCAAATAGTAAACACCTTTGAGGTTTAGGGAAGAGAATCACAATCTTCTACTGAATGACCTTCCCCAAATATAGCTCCCTTATCCAGCCTCAGCCAGTAATTAAAAGGTAGTGTTTCACTTTCCTATTCAAAAGGAAGATGCAAGTAACATTTTACCTCCGAGATTTTATGACAGAATATATAAACAGAAGTGAACTGACTTTAACCTCCTCCTCATGCTTTAAGCCAAGAACTTTATTCCTAGAATAAACTCCAGAGATTATTTAACATTATGACTACAGAGGTATTGACAAAACAATTCTGGTAATAAGTGAATGAAAACAACAGTACCATCCAGTAATACAGTAAAATTGCATAACAATATTCAAAAAGCCTAAACCATTAAAAACAATATAATTTATTAAATGTCAATGCAGTTCTCTAATAGCGATGGACATATTCCATTTATAACAACTGACTGACAGAACAGGACCACACAGAAATTTCTAAACCAGCCTGCACAGCAAGATTCAGCACTGGAACTATAAAGCTTAATGTTAAGTATGCAAATTTGGTTCCCATCTCTGTGCATTAGAAGTTGGCGGAGATTATAGTGCAATGTGGAAGGGTTAATGCTACGGGAAAGTGATACACTTAGGAGAACTAAAGAGAGCACTTGGCAGAGATCTGCTGGTTAGGCCAACAATCTTGCCTTTCCAAAGGAAAAGGAAAAGATCTAATACTTTAAGTATAGAACACCTCTAAAGCAATCGGTTTCAGCAATCAAAAAACAATGCCAAGCCAATAAAATGTCACTCCAAAAACAGCACAGTTCGTATTTGCATGGGAGCTAATTAAATAGCAATGTATCCTGGGCCTATTCTCACTGGAATTTAGAAGAATGAAGGGGGATCTCATTGAAACCTATCAAATTTGAAAGGTCTAGATACAGTGGATGTGGAGAGGATTCCTATAGTAGGGGAATCTAGAACTAGAGAGCACAACCTCAGAATAAAGGGCCATCCATAAAGGCTATTATTTAGTAAGAGGGTGGTACATGTGTGGAATTTATTGCCTCTGATGGCTGTTTATTTTTGGCAGTGGTTGGTAGGTTCTTGACAAGTCAGGATGTGAAAGGCTATGGGGAGAAACAGGAGAATGGGGATGAGAGTGAAATGGATCAGCCATGATCAAATGGTGGTGCTGACTCAATGGGCCAATAGCCTAATCCTGCTCCTTTGTCTTATGATTTTATGGTCTCATGGTCTAATTATTATTGCTGTGAATCAAGGGAGTATGCCTGCATTCAGTATGCTTGACTTTGTAAAAGAAAATACAAACCTTAAAAATAAAACACACGATTTGATTTCTGGACAATCAAAAAACTGAAAACACTCTGCAAACTTCCATCCACATCCTCCTTGGAACACCTGTTCCATCATGAACCATCATGTACACCAATTGTTGTGTGTTGGGTAACTTTCCTGTTTTTCCCCCAGCTGATTTCAGCTGGTTGATATGGTGCCATCTACTTTTGACTGGAGAAATCAGTACCTTCTACGCTGATGGACTTGTTTAGTCTAAAATTTCATAGGATGCTGGGCTTAAAAATGAGGTGGGTTGGTGTATTCTCATCATCTGGACTTAATTCTATGGGACTAACTGTTGGGTCAAAGTAGGCCTTACTCAGTTGCTTCTTCTTTTCTATTTGCTGGGCTGCCACATCATTGCCTTCATTCTCTGTACCAACTGTGGTACCCACTTTTCTAACACAATCCCATCTATTTCAGTTTCTGACAAATCTAATCATAACATCTCCTCCAATTCTCTCATGTCTCTTCTGGTCATGAGTTTATAAGGGGAGTAACCCATTGATGATGCCACTGAATTCCTTATTATCAGCAGTACATCAGGCAAAACTACCAGCCCTGTTGTTCCATGTTGCACCATTTTGACAATCATGTTTTTTAGTGCTCGATTCATCCTTTCCACAATTCCACCGGACTGTAGTCTATAGATTATATGAAATCTCTGCCTGATGCCTAAAAGTGTCATGACATCTTGCATTGTCCGAGCAGTGAAATTCATACCTTGATCGAAATCTATACTCTGTGGTAATCCCCAGCGAGTAAATACCTTTTCCAATGAGATTTTTGTGATGGTCAGAAATATAAAAAGAGCTTAAGGGAGTGCACGTTAAATATGGAGTAGTCTTATGTGAAGGAAAGCTTATGGTTCCAAATCCAGATGATCTACTGGTACCATGATCTCTGGGACACCAGGGGCCAAAAGCACCCTGCAAAAGGTAAAGGAAGACGAGGGTGATGTTAAGAATTGCTTAATCTGTGCACAATATAATCCTGATAAAAGTGTAAGGATGGGAGCTTACACACTGTCGGCGCTTGTAAACCAACAGGCCTATCCTCAGCCCTGTTACTCAGGTTCACAACTCCCTGCCAAATTAGTTTAAACTCTCACCAGCAGTTCTAGCAAACCTGCCTTCAAGGATATCAGTCCCCTTCAGCTTCGGGTGTAACCCATCCCTTTTGTACAAGTCATATTTTCCTGCAGAAGAGATCCCAATAATCCAGAAATCTGAAACCATGCTCCCACACCTGTTCCTCAGCCACACATCCATCTGCCAAATCATCCTATTCTTACCCTCAGTGGTGCAAGGCAGAGGCAGCAATCCACTGATAGCTAACCTGGAGGTCCTGTTTTTCAGCTTTCTACCTAGCTCCCTAAATTCTCTCTTCAGGCCCTCCTAGCTGTGTCATTGGTGCCAATATGCACCACGACTTCCGGCTGTTCACCTTCCCCTTTAGAATGTTGTGGACCTGATCCAAGACATCACTGACCCTGGCTCCTGGGAAACAACACACCATGTGGTTGTCCCTTTCATGTCCGCAGAATCTCTCTACTCCTGTAACTATGAATCCCCTATCACTACTGCAGTTCTTTTCTCCCCATTTCCTTTCTGAGCCACAGACAGACTCAGTGCCAGAGAACTGGTTGCTGTGGCACCTCCCCTCCACCCCCTCCTGTCATCCCCAACAATATCCAAAACAGTATACTTGTTACTGAGGGAAACCACCACAGGGTTACTCTGTGCTGGCTGCCCTTTTCCCTTACTTATCCTGACAGTCACCCATTTACCTGCCTCCTGAAACTTAGGGATGACCACCTGCCTGTAGCTCCCATCAGTTTCCTGTATGAGCTGAAGGTACTCAAGCTGCAGCCCCAGTTCCTTGACACGTACTCTGAGGAGGTGCAGCTCGGTGCACCAGGAGCAGATGTGGTCATCTGAGAAACTAGAAGTCTCCCAGAATTCCCACATCTCAGATAAAGGACACGGCATAGCCCATGGGGCTATTCTCACTGCTGTAACTAACAGACAACGAATGAAGAAGAATAAACTTACTTGCAGTGATATCATTAGTGGCCACCTCCAATGAGAATTGCTCATTTGAATTTCAGGATTGGCATTGGCTAAATCTTGTTCCAGAGCTGTAATGGCCTGGGTGTGCTCTGATATCCATTTCCATACCATATTCTTTTTTAATAACCCATTCAAGGGGCTGCCTTTGTGAAAAATCTGTCACTGTGATCCCCACAGTATCCTAGCAACCTCTCAAAGCGCCTCAGTCTTTTCAGGTCTCCGTGTATAGCAGTTTCATAACCATCTCTGTTCTTGCTTATCAATTCCTCTTTTTCCAGGTGTCAATATCATCCCCAAATAAGTAACTAACTGTTTCATCACCTGTGTTTGTTTAGGGTTTACCTTCAGTCCCAACGCATGTGAGATTTGCAGCAGTTCTGCCAGTGGCTGCTAATGTTCCTGGTTGGTTTCAGTCTGCAGTAGTAGGTCACCTACGTTGTGTATCAAGCGCTCAGGTTCTGAGAACCACTTTAACCCTTCCCCTAAGTGCTGGTGAAGATATAGATGGAGAGTTACGACACCCCTGTGGCAAAGCAGTCCACATACACTGCATACAATGCAGACTTATATTTGCACTCTTTCTAGTGGGAGAGACCAAAATCCATTAATTATGTTGAAAGCCACGGACATTGTTCAACCACTGTTTCTGGAGTACTTGCTACTGTCAGGGCTGTTAGCAGGGTGACTTTATTTAGTTTTCAATAGTCAATGTTCAACTACCATCTGGTTTCCTTATTGGCCAGATGGGTGAGTCATTAGTGGAGGTTACTGGCTTCTGTAGCACCTTTGCATTACCTTACAGTGCCTATATCTTCCTCTGCTTTCTTTGAAACCCACATGGCTTCTGTGGTTTGGGGTTTGGACCTTGTATGCACACACTGCCAGCCATCTTTCTGCAGTCTTGCTTATGCTGTACAGAGGCCCCCGACTGTGCAATGACTTGCTGCACCTTGTGTTTATTGCACGTCTCCAGTGGCTTTATCCACATTCCACCCATTGTGCATATTCTGTCCTAAAACTCACCTACCGGGGTATGCACGTGGTACACATTACTCATATCAGTTGGCAACCAGCAAATCATACAACTACCTCAGTCAAAAAAAGTTCTGCTTTGGCCATATAATTACAACCCAGTATATACTCTTGATGTTGGCGAGGCCTCCGTCGGTCAGGGTTGACCTTGGATATTGTGTCCTAGCTGTCTAGGTGCGCAAGCCAGGGCAGTACGATATGGAGAGCAAGCTGTTGCCCGTGTAGCAGACTTCCCCTCTCCACGCACCTGATGAACCCAAAGGAACGGCAGAGTCTGAATCTGTTTAACACCAGCAGTTGCCAGTCAGCATTAAGCTCAACTTACGACTGCCTTAGGGGCTCCAGTTCCAGACTTTTCCCTCGGGGTTTACTCCTGAAGCCTTCCCCATGAGTGGGTATATCCACAAGGCAGTGGGATTTTCCTTCTCCTAGATCAACTGCCAACCACAGCTGATGAGCCCCATCTGCCCGAAGCAACTGGTTTTAAGGTGTCAGTAGCCCACCTTTGCCCCTTCTCCACTGGGCTTAGTAGCTAAGCCGCACATGAAGGCCAGGAGCTGGTCATGGTTGTTAGAGGCTATTTGAGCTGCATGCCTTTGGGAGCTTATCCCCACTACCACCCTCC
The DNA here is from genome assembly GCF_030144855.1 of Hypanus sabinus. Taxonomy (NCBI): domain Eukaryota; kingdom Metazoa; phylum Chordata; class Chondrichthyes; order Myliobatiformes; family Dasyatidae; genus Hypanus; species Hypanus sabinus. The sequence goes on from NC_082713.1 coordinate 49,908,063, forward strand.
AACTATAACAGCCTCCTCCCTGGATAATTCAGCTACAACTATTGAAAGTTCTAATGCAATGTCTACTATTTTGACTTCCAATGGTACACCCATATGTCCCACTTGTGAATGTCCTGTGAATCCACCTAGGATAGTTTTACCTTGTATCTCCCAATTTGCATTATTTACATTAGTGGTATTGACAGAGGTTCGGGATTCTCCAGTGATCCATAAAAAGGTAACAGGGCAACCTCAGACCCTAACATTCACTAGCAGTCTTCCCATCTCATCCTACCTTGCATCAAACACCCATGTTGGTGAGGCCTGACCCTTGCATTGAAGCACAGGCTACAAACCTCTGGATGGTGGAGGCTCCACCATGTTATGTTGTGATAGCCTCTCCGGCCCCTCGAAGGCCAAACCTCCTTCATCTGCTCTTTCTTTTCTCAGTTTGGTCATTCTCGCTTAATGTATCCACCTTGCCACATGATAGGTTGGTGGGGAGACCCTTAAGGTGGATCCCTTACCCTAAATTTTCCAGGCTGTTGCCTGACCATAAATAAGCAGCACTTCCCTACTAGAAGGTTTTGTTGGCCTTGGTGTTTCCTTTTCCCATGCTCTACACATCTTCCTCAGTGCCTCAGTATGTGTATGATCAGTGGGTTCAAACGTTTCCCCATGCCTTTTTAGATTCATTGGTACTGTGAAGAGACCAATCCTTATCCTGAACCACCTACTTGTGGGCTCTGCTCCAAAATGGTCTTGATCTAATGCTGTTCCATATACTCCTTGGAATACTGCCCATAGATAGGACACAAATGCAGTGGGATCTTCAGCTCTCCTCGGGTAATATTTGACTAGTGCTTCTACTGGTTCCTCTCTGTTACACTCGTAACAGTCAGTATCTTTAATTCCTCATTTGCTCCCCACCTTGTCATTCTATATTCGTCAAAGCTGAATGTATATTCAGATGTAAGCACGTTACCACCGGTTTCCTTGCCTTGGCATCATCTAGACCGTGAATTACTTTCTGATGATTGGTTGCTTGGAACAGCTCCTGAGGATATGTCCAGATAACCTTAGCATTACCTCTCAGCAGCTGTACCTTGAAGGGGTTAGTGTGTATTATATTCTGGTTTTGATTTTCAGTCCTGGCTCCCTCCCTCTCTGATACTAACTATGGGTCAGTGACCCCCCCCATTGGCAATACTGGCTCCTCATGGTTATATAATGGTGGGGGATCCTTGGGTGTTGGGTCTTTGTCATTGTCATAATCATATCTGGCCACATCAACTCCAAACTATATTGCCATATTCATCCTCTTCCCCTCTTTCAGTCCTTCCTGTGAGGCAAGCTGTCTTGCAGCTTTTGTATCTGCTTTAAACACTTTATATGCTATAGTGTTACCTTTTATTTCATGTACTGATTTCTGTATCACATACATTGCTGTCTTTAAAACATTGCACTGTTTCTTCAAACCCTCCACTACATTCTTAGCTACTTGGGCTTCTTCTTGTTCATCGTTTAACCAGTTTTTCACACTTCAACTGATACTGATGCACATATATCAAATCCACACCTCTCTAGCCTTGTAAATCCAGAACCTTTTCCTTAAGATGCTAACTCTTCACAAAGCACTTCGACTTCCTCTTCTAATCTGCCAAGCTCTACTTCAGCCAATATTCCCTTTTCCTTTTCTAATCTGTCCCGCTGTTTCAGCTTTCTGCCAAAGTTCCAGATTTTTCTTTCTAATCTGTCCTGCTGATTCAGCTTTAGCTTTCTGCCAACATTCTAGATATTTCTTTCTAATTTGTCTTCTGATGCTTCAGCTTTCTGCTGACATTCTAGATTTTTCTTTTCTAATTTGTCTCACTTTGCATTAGCTTTGTTGACATTCTATCAAATCCTCAAATAAACATTCTACTGCTATCGGCTTTCGCAATCATTTAAATTTCCCGCCCGTCAGTTTCCTGTGGGCAGTTTTCCAAAGGGCTTCCCCAGCGGTTTTCCCCTTGCCTTCAGTGTAACTGGCAGACTCTTCTTGTTGTGCCACTTCCCCTATGTGTATTTCTGGAGGAATCCCCTCCAACCAAAACAATTCAACTCGTCAGGACTTGCTGACTTCCCTGAATTCTTCATCCGGGGTCAGTAATGACTAACTACCTAGGTCCAGATCTTTCCATATCTCAGCCACGTGGTCTAACTCAAACTCCCGCTGATTCAACAGACATTTATTCTTGAGCCCACCCAGGGATGCCAATTCTGTAATAAGGATTTTCCCTCGATAACAAAGATCAGTTAGGCACAGAGAGGATGTGTATTTACTGACAAGTATCTTTATTGTTCCAACTAGCAAGCATGTGAAATTACAAACTAACTATGTGCACAACCATTAGGTTTCCCTCACCCTCCATGAATAGTCAAAGAATAGAAAAGCTAACAATGGGAAAGGGCATCATTGTTGTCTTGACTTAATCAGCACGTATCCGACATGCTCGTTTGTGATCTAGGTAACGTCTCTTGTTCTGTTCAACATAGACTGGTTCAAACTAGCTTAAGCAGGTCAGCCGGAAACTGGGCCCAGATGACCAGATCGATCATAGGCTGCTGCTTCTGCAAACCTGCCATTTAACATAATAAACAGCTAATTATCAGAATCAGAACCAGCTTTAATATCACCAGCATATGTTGGGAGATGTTAACTTTACAGCAGCAGTACAACTAAATACATGATAAATAAATATTGAGAAAAAACTGAGTTACATTAAGTATATATGTCTATTAAATAGATTAAGTTAAAATAAGTAATGCAAAAAAAACGTAGTTAAGTAGCATTCATGGGTTTAAGTCTGTTTAGAAATCAGATGGCAGAGGGGAAGAAGCTGTTCCTGGAACACTAAATGAGTGCCTTCAGGCTTCTGTACCTCCTACCCTACGGTAACAATGTGAAAAGGGCATACCCTGGGTGGTGGGGTCCTTAATGACAGATGCTGCTTTCCTAATGCACCTCTCCTTAAAGACGCCTTGGATACTGTGGAGGCTAGTACCCACAATGGAGCTAACTACTTTTACAAGGGTCTGCAATTTACTTCCACCTTATCTGAGAATGGTCTCAAGTTTAGCAGAAAGCCAAGAATCAGTTCACAACATGGCAGCTGCAAGGACAGCCTCACAAAATGGACCCCTCCATTCCTGCAACCACATGGCAAGAACAATGACTTTTGTTTGCCTGCTTCCACTGACCTTGCCTCATTCCTGTTCACTGATTTGTAGATTGTAGTTCTGCACAACATGACCAACACAATGGACATCTGGTGGGTAAACTGTCTTCGTTGGGTCTCAACACCTCTATCTGTAACTGAACCCTGGACTTCTTGATAGAAAGGCCACAGTAAGTCTATGTTACCAGAAACATCTCTAGCACCATCATGCTGAGCACCAGTGCCTCCAAGTGCTGCATGCTCAGTCTGCTGCTAACGCACGACTGTATTGCTACATCCAGTTCAAAGTGAACCATCGTTCACTGATGACAACAGTGGTCCAACCTCATCAACAACGAGATGACATAAAGAGGGGAAATAGAGAGGCTCGTAGAATGGTGCAAGCACAACTTGAGTCTCAACATAGACAAGACCAAAGAGATGATTGTGGTTGACCACTCCTCAAAGCATACACGGCTCACCTGTGGGGAGAGTTAGAAGGACCAAGTTTCTGGGACAATGTCACCTAGTCCCTGAACACCACCTCTTTGGTCAGAAAGGATAGCAGCATCTCCACTTCCTGAGATTGATGCAAGCCAATCTCCCCCCCATTCTAACAAATTTTTACAAGAGCACAATCGAGTCTCCTGACTAGCTGCATCACCATCTGTTATGCCAATTGTATGGCATCTGACCGCAAATCACTACAAAGGATTGTGAGGACTGCTGAGAAGATCATCCGGGACTCTCTTCCACCTAGAGACATTTATCAGAAGAACCATGTAGACAGGGCCCTTAGCATTGTCAATGATCTCTCCCATCCATCCAACAACTTCTTTGACCCCCTATCGATACTCAGCAAGTACCGTAGATTAGGGCAAAATGGTTAGGTTGGGAAACAGCTTCTTCACTCATGCATCAAGATTAAGGAGCTCCCTGCCACCAGCCAGGTCTCATCACACATGAAGCACCAGTAGCATTAAACTGTTTACTTTTTAAATGTGTTGGAAATGCACCTTTTATAATTTATTTGTGGTAATATTACTTTATGTGTGTAATGTGTGAGACTTATATGTACTCTTGTGCACCTTGGCCCGGAGGAACATTGTTTGGTTTGGCGGTATACATGTATACGGTTAAATGACCATAAACTTGAACTTTCATCTCTCCAGAGTAATCATTGCCATCTGATTTGATGTATGAGATTGTGTAATCTACATGACAGACATTACCAAACTATTTAAACTTGACATTGTGATTTGTATCTTTCAAACATATGTTCATCCAATAGATAACATATCTCTCCACACATATACCAACTGAGATTTTCCAACACATACAAAGCGAATGACTCATTGGTATTACAAGGACTCAGGACATTAAGGATATTTAGTTAAGTATGAAGGCATCTTTAGGAATAAATAATTCTGATTTTAGTAAGCAATTAACTTTATACATACAGTAATTAAAACAAAAATCAGTACCATTTGAATGATTTAATATCAGAAGTAAACAGAAGGCTTTTCAGTCGTTCAAAGCATACAGTCAGCAAATGATATATTTAGAAGTATAAATAAATGCTTTGAACAGCTGCAACATGACAGAACCCAGCATTGATAATTCAATTATTCCAAAAATAATTAAGGCTTTTAAAAATGCATTAAAATCTCATATAATCACTATCATTACTTTTGGTCCTAACTTTAAATTTACATTGTAGAAGTGACCAAAGTTTGAAGATTCATATAATGAGCTCAACCCAACAACACAGCAAAACTGCAATCTGGCATGATAGTGCTCGACTTGCAAGGACTTTGGACTAAACCCTAATGCAATTGATTAAAATATTTTAGGAAGAGTATGTAAAGAACTGGTGGCTAGTAAGGTTGATGCTGAACCATCAGGATTTCCAAATGGTCAGATGGTGTATTACCAGGGTTTCACTGTACTATGAAGAAATTACACAGGCAATACCAACATTACATATAAATACTTTCAATAGCTACATTACAGGAATACATGAATTGATATTTAAATCATCCTTAGTGACAGGTGAAGGACCAGAGGGTTGGAAGATAGCTAATGCTGTTCTGCTGTTTAAGAAAGGTTCTAAAAATAAACCAGGAAATTATAGCCGGTGAGAATTGCAGCTTCTTAAAAAAGTTATCAGAAGGTATTCTCTGAGACATATACAAGTACTTGGATAGACATGGACTGCTTACCGATGGTCAGCATGGCTTTGTTCTCAGAAGGCCGTGTTTAACCAATCTTATATATAGCTTTTCGAGGAAGTTACCAGGAAAGTTGATGAAGACAGGGCAGTGGATGCTGGACTTCAGCAAGGCATTTGACAAGATCCCACATGCTAAGTTGGTCAAGAAGGTTCAGACACTTGGTTTTCAAAATGAGGTAGCTTTGAGGGAGAAACCAGAGAGCGATAGTAGATGGCTGCATCGTTGACTGGGGGACTGTGACGAGTGGTGTGCTGGGTCCATTGTTGTTTGTCATCTTTATCAATTATCTGGATGATGATGTGGTTAACTGGATCTGCAAATTTGCAGATGACACCAAGATTGGGAGTGTAGTGGACAGCGAGGAAGACCACCAAAACTTGCAGCGAAATCTGGACTAACTGGAAAAATGGAAGTCAAGTGCGAGGTATTGAACTTTGGTAGGTCTTACCCAGTGAACAGTAGGACATACAGTGGCATGCAAAAGTTTGGACTCCCTGGTCAAAATTTCTGTTACTGTGAATAGCTAAGCGAGTAAAAGATTACCTGATTTCCAAAAGGCATAAAATTAAAAATGAAGCATCTCTTTAATATTTTAAGCAAGACTACTTTTTTATTTCCATCTTTTACAGTTTCAAAATAACAAAAAAGGAAAAAGGCCTAAAGCAAAAGTTTGGGCACCCTGCATGATCAGTACTTAGTAACACCCCCTTTGGCAAGTATCACAGCTAGTGAACACTTTCTGTAGCCAGCTAAGAGTCTTTCAACTCTTGTTTGGGGGTCTTTCGCCCAACTTGCATGCACTGCTCTTTTGAGGTCTATCCACAGATTCTCGATGATGTTTAGGTCAGGGGACTGTGGGGGCCATGGCAAAACCTTCAGCTTGTGCCTCTTGAGGTAGTGCATTGTGGATTTTGAGGTGTGTTTAGGATCATTATCCTGTTGTACAAGCCATCCTCTTTTCATCATCAGCTTTTTTTTTACATACGGTGTGATGTTTGCTTCCAGAATTTGCTGGTATTTAATTGAATTCATTCTTCCCTCTACCAGTGAAATGCTCCCCACGTCACTGGCTGCAACACAAGATGATTGATCCACCCCCATGCTTAACAGTTGGAGAGGTGTTCTTTTCATGAAATTCTGCACCCTTTTTTCTCCAAACATACCTTTGCTCATTGCAGCCAAAAAGTTCTATTTTAACTTCATCAGTCCACAGGACTTGTTTCCAAAATGCATCAGGCTTGTTTAGGTTTTAACTTAGTTAAAATAGAACTTAAGTTTAGGTTTTAACTTGTTTAGAGAACTTTAGGTTTAAACTTAATAGAACTTGTTTAGGTTTTAACTTAGTTAAAATAGAACTTTTTGGCTGCAATGAGCAAAGGTATATTTGGAGAAAAAAGGGTGCAGAATTTCATGAAAAGAATACCTTTCCAACTGTTAAGCACGGGGGTGGATCGATCAAGCTTCGGGTTTGTGTTGCAGCCAGTGGCATGAGGAATATTTCACTGGTAGAGGGAAGAGTGAATTCAATTAAATACCAGCAAATTCTGGAAGCAAACATCACACCATCTGTAAAAAAGCTGAAGATGAAAAGAGGATGGCTTCTACAATAGGATAATGATCCTAAACACATCTCAAAATGCCCAATGGACTACCTCAAGCTGAAGGTTTTGCCATGGCCCTCACAGACCCCACCTAAACATCGAGAATCTGTGGATAGACCTCAAAAGAGCAGTGCATGTAAGACAGCCAAGAATCTCACAGAACTAGAAGCCTTTAGCAAGGAAGAATGGGTGAAAATCCCCCAAGCAAGAATTGAAAGACTCTTCGTTGGCTACAAAAAGTGTTTACAAGCTGTGATACTTGCCAAAGGGGGTGTTACTAAATACTGACCACGCAGGGCGCCCAAACTTTTGCTTTAGGCCTTTTTCCTTTTTTGTTATTTTGAAACTGTAAAAGATGGAAATAAAAAAACTAATCTTGCTTAAAATATTAAAGAGATGCTTCATCTTTAACTTTATCCCTTTTGGAAATCAGATCATCTTTTACTTGCTTAGCTATTTACAGTTACAGAAATTTTGACCGGGGTGCCCAAACTTTTGCAAGCCATTGTAAAGAGTGCAGTAGAACAAAGGGATCTGGGAATACAGATGCATAATTCATTGAAAGTGGTGTCACAGGTAGATAGGTTTGCAAAAAAAGAAAGCTTTTTGCACATTGGTCTTCCTAAATCAAAATACTGAGTACATGAGATGGGAGATTATTTTGAAGTTTTGTAAGACATTGGTGAGGCCTAATTTGGGATACTGGGAGCAGTTTTGGTCACCTATACAGGAAAGATGTATGCAAGGTTGAAAGAGTACAGAGAAAATTTACAAGGCTGTTGCTGGGACTAGAGCACCTGAGTTATAAGGAAAGATTGAATAGGTTCAGACTTTACTCCTTGTAGAAGATTAATGGCGATTTGATAGAGGCATACAAAATTATGAAGGGTATAGATAGGGTAAATGCAAGTAGGCTTTTTCTACTGAGGTTGGGTGGGACTACAACTACAGGTCATGGGTTAAGGGTGAAAGGTGAAAAGTTTAAGGGGAATATGAGGGGAAACCTCTTCAGAGAGTTGAGAGAGTGTTGAATGAACTACCAGTGCAAGTGGTGTGTGCAAGCTCAATTTCAACACTTAAGAGAAGTTTGGATAGGTACAAGGATGGCTGAGGTATTGGGGGGGGGGGGGCTATGATCCATGTGCAGGTTAATGGGAGTAGGCAGTTTAAATGGTTTGGCATGGACTAGATGGGCCAAAAGGCATGTTTATGTGCTATAGTTTTCTTTAACTCTATGTAATATCTGACAGAAGCTTAAATACGATAGCTTATCTCAAATGCTCCATGCACCAGAAACCAGAATAATATATTTTAAATAAGTGACAAACAATGCTATTTGGAGAGAATTAAATGGATTTAATTGAAAAATGTAACTTAAGGTAATGAAATAACCCAGAGACCAAAATATACATTGTAGTGTATTGGACAGCAATTATGAACACTGGTATCTAATTATTCCAAGTTCTTCATACCATATCAATGAGATTGAATAATTTTTGTATCTGGTCTTTTGAAGTATGCCTTTCATAAATTCAGCATATTTACTGAGCTGGCATAACATTGATTAAAACAATGCAGATAAAAACTTCAAATGACCAAAGGTATTTCAATCATTCATCACAATCAATGACAGGAATTTCAAATATTTTCATTTACTTCATAGTTTAAACGAATGCCCATTGATCATTGGCTGGCAAGGGATCCCAAGTGTTACACAACTGCTGCTTTTGCTTTTCTTTGTACAGTGAATTTATAATCAAGCCACTTGATTACAAATTTCATTTTGACTTGCATGTAAATGGATTAATTAACAGACAATTTTTCACTGTTAGGTTCATGCCAAATTGTATTAAAAACGGAGTGTACTAAAGTACATTATTCATCTTATCTAGGCATTCTGATCTGAGGGAAACCCCAATTAAAAATGCAACTTAAGATCTGTAGTGTTGGTATTAGCTGAGTGAAGAGGTTCAATACAAGATGCTTTTACTGACATTTACAAGCATATCATATCAAGGAGAGGTTGTAGTTCTTTTTTCAAAAACAATTTCTATACCTTATCAAGGAGCATACATTATTTTGAAAATACTCTGTTCTACACATAAACTTAATGCCATAGTTTACTTTTAAATATATACACACACACACACACACATACACACACACACACACGCACAAATGTTTTCCCATAGCTGGGATCTGGCAACACTAAACCAGTTTAAACTGATTACTTAGCACTTTTTAAAAAAAACTGGTGATCGAATAATAGATTCAACCCAACAATTCCAGTAGAATAAAAATATCAAACTAAAATACGTCTTCTACTTCCTTCATCTTATAATTTATGTAATTGTCTGATTGAGTGAATGGCAGGGTTGTTCTGTAATACTGCTATACTATTCTGATCGGCAGGTAGCCTCAGGACAGCAAGACGAAACTCTGAAATAATTGGGTTGTAATTAAATCTGTATTCTTGATAGACTGCAGAGAGTCTTGGGTTCCAGAACTGCAATTTATCATTCCATAAGAGACCGTGCTTTTTTTTTGCATGACACTAACTCATACTTCATTAAAGAAACCGTAAATAATATATGGGTATAATAAACTGCTGCTTGTTGAACAAATATGATCTTCAATAAATATACGAAAATTAAAAACTTTGTAGTATCACTCTTGAAAATGCACAATATAATTTGAATGAATTTAGTATCCAAACTTTATCTGTAGTTGAATGCTGGAGCAACATATGTATATAAAAAAAAAGTGCCGGAGGAATCCAACTGGTCCGGAGGATCTACAGAGAAAAATGAATAGTTGACGTTTCAGGCCAAGACCCTTCATCAAGACTGGAAAGAAAGAAGCCCAGCCACAGAAGTCAGCCATAAACATCAACTCTTCATTTCTCTGCGTAGATGCTACCTGACCTGCTGAGTTCCGCCAGATCTCCCCACCCCCCATGTTGCTCCCGGTTCCTAGCATCTGCTGTCTTCCCCGTGTCTGTAGGGATTATTTAGAAATTTCGCAATTTTATTAAAGTTTAAAATGCCATGTTTCAGACAACCAATAATTTTGCTCTGACACATATATTTGGATTTCTGAATATTAAGCCATTGTATTGAGTGCTGCTGCACACAATTAAACTCAACATCTCCACCATTATCACTTGGTAATCAGGGTGAACACTTTTATATACATTCATCTTTCCTAAAACTCACCCAGGAAACACAATCGAACAGACAAGTTCCATCCATCACAGCTGACAGATGAAATACATTCACCGAATGGAAGTTTACTGCCCTCTTACTAAGCTAATTTCTATTCAGTTATTAAAAATATAATTGAGAAATTTGTTTTAATGGTAGGGGGTTAAAAAAACATAATTGGACATTTCATCCTGCGATGCATCACTGCATTTTCTACTTAAACTGATGGAGTTACCATTGCTCAGTATCATCAAGTCATGTAAATTATTAAAAATGTTCTAGTCCAATTTGCAGCAAGCTGGTATTAAAAATAGACATTAGGTACAATGCTGAAATATTTTACGCATTAGTTGGGAAATAAAATTCACAATCAAAAAAGTGGTCTGTACAATGAATGAAATTGTCTATGTTCACATGGAACCAGTTTATGACAATCACTAGTTGGCAAGAAAGATTTTGGGACTAACTACCACAAAAACTGATATTGGCATATACTGGAATAAAAGGCTCAAGTATCTGTATCTATCGATCACCATTTTGTTGTACATTTGCAATACGATCACAGTGCAGTGAAGACGTGGTCAGAAGTATGTCCAAAAATTAGTTATCTCCACCCAGGAAGCCATAGATGAAGTTCACAGCACGTTGTCTATCATTTTGGGTTTGCCGCCCAACAAAGTTTGGTGGTGGCCTCAAAAGCAGACTTGCAAAGAGGGTAGCTGGGGATTACAGGAAAAAATATTTGAAATAATCAATATGCATACAATTGAAATGAAATGCCAATTTCTCTAAACATGTTTGTTTCAATTAGTTAAAAACCAGTAATAGCAATCACATGGAAGTTAAATAAATAGTTAAGTTCACACATTAGAATACTTGCCTAGTCTGAAAAAATGTTTGGTTCTGTTATGTAAACATATCTGGGAAAATCAGGTACATTTCAAATGTACTGCTTCATTTAGAGACACAAATCTATTGGGATTTCTGGATATGAAACAGGCACGGAAGCAAACTCAAATGGTCAACAATTATCCTTCAGCACTTCAAATTACAGTCAATGCCAATCTTCTAGTTATTAAAATAGGCTATTGAAACAAAACTATTCAAAATAGTAAAATGTACTATATGATTTCTTATCTTTACTGTAAATACTTTTATCTTCCTGGCCTGAAAGTATTGCTTGCTGCTGTTGTTCAGTTCCACTCCTTTTCATAACTCTTAGGTCTATGGATTCCAGCATAAGTTTGTGGGTATGGCTGCTGCAGGGCCATCAATATGTTATGATGCCAAACCCCTAGCATTATACACAATGATAAAACCCCTTACATCTAATATCTTTGATGCTGGCATTTGGAGGAAAATAGTCCTTCAAATGCCTGAGTGAAAGACCTCCTATTGAGGGGTAATATTCTTGTCTGTTCATATTTGGACACAGGCACCCCGTACGCAAAATGAAACAATGGGATGTAAATCATAAAAAACGGCACCATTGACAGATGCCAAAAAAAACTGCAGATCTGTAAATTTACAGAAAATATAGAAACATTGAGGATCAGACATCTGTGAAGACAGAGCTAACATTTCACATTGAAAAAATGTTCCAAAATGTTTACTAACGTTTTACCTTTTTTTGTTCCCTTAACTCAGCCTATACTGTTGACTATTTTCAGCCTTTTCACTTTTTACTATTTCAAACCAAATGCTCCAAGTATAATTGAATGATTTACATAAGTTTTCATTTCCTCAGAATATCCAAGATTCTTTACTGATAAAAAGAATGGGCAGTTTTCTTCTTTGAAAATATTACAGTTTGATTAAAAATTATAGTATAGGTTACATTTTAATATAGAAAACTTGGGGAGCAACATATTAGTTTTAATTTGATAAAGAATAAACAGTTGGGGTTACTGAAAGAGTAAATGGTCTTGATTTTTAAGTTCACCAAAAATAATTAAAGCTCACCATTTTGGGATGACGCGTGAATTTCTACCAGATATTGACACTTATAAGTAAGGGATTACACTGGGTTTAAGGGGATACCTTTTACATCCATCTGAACAGGGAGATGAGAACTCTATATTATTGCATTTGACAATGCACAAGTCCTTTGGCATTATATTGAATTACTGACTCAGATGTTGCTGCCAATTTTATCAAGAGGACATTAGTCTTCAGCCTAATTGGTAACAGGAGTGTCACTGAAGTACATTCTGGTCTGAATATCAAGTATGACAGCACACCCTGGACTACTCTAAAGACCATAAGGCACAGGAGCAGAATTAGGTCATTTGACCTATTGAGTTTTCTCTGCCATTCCATCATGGGTGATTTATTAACCCTCTCAACTCCATTCTTCTGCTTTCTTCCCAAAACATTTCACACCCTTACTAAGCAAGAACCTATCAACCTCTGCTTTAAACATACCCAATGAGTTGGCCTCCACAGCCTCTGCTGTAATGAATTCCACAAATTCACCACCCTCTGACAAATGAAATTCCTCATCTCTGTTCTAAAGGCACACATCCTTCTATTCTGAGGCTGTGCCCTCTGGTCCTAGACTACCCACTATAGGAAACTTCCTCTCTGCATCCACTCTATCGAGGCCTTTTGATATCCCATAGATTTCAATGAGTACACGCCCAGTGCCGTCAATTACTCCTTATACAGAAATCCTTTCGTTGCTGGAATCACTCTCACAAACTTCCTCTGGATGGCCCTCTCCATCTTTTTCTTGGATAAGATGCCCAAGCTGCTCACACTACTAAAAGTGCATCCGATCAATGCTTTACAAAGCCTTGTCATTTATTTATATTTGCTTTTACATTCTAGTCCTCTCAAAATGAATGCTAACATTGTATTTGCCTTCCTTACCACCAACTCAACCAGCAAGTTAACCGCTACAGAATCATGCATGAGGACCAAGTCTCTTTGTACCTCTGATTTCTGAATTTTCTCTCCATTTAGAAAATGGTCTTTGCCTTTATTTCTTCTACCAAAGTGCATGACCAAAAAATTCACTACACTATATTCCACCTGCCACTTCTTTGCCCATTCTTCTAATCTAAGTCCTTCTGCACACTCACTGCTTGCTCAACATCACCTATCCCCTCCAACTACCTTCATATCTTCTGTAAACGTGGCCACAAATCTTCAATTCTGTCACTGAAATCAATGACATACAATGTGAACACCGACCTCTGTGGAACATCACTAGTCACAGGCAGCCATCCAGAAAAGGCCTCCTTTACTCTCATTCTTTGCCTCCTGCGAGTCAGCCAATCTTCTGTCCATGCTGGTATCTTTCCTGTAATACCATGGGCTCTTATCTTGTTAAGCAGTGTCATGTGTAGCACCTTGTCAAAGGACTTCTGAAAATCCAAGTAAACAACTCTTCTTTTCTATCCTGCCTACTATTTCCTCAAAGGATTCTAACAGATTTATCAGGCAAGATTTCCCCTTTAGGAAACCATGCTGACTTCGGTCTACTTTCTTGTAAGAAACTCAAAAACTCATCCTTAATAATGGACTCCAACATCTTCCCAAACACTGAAGACAGGTTAACTGGCTTATAATTTCTTTTCTTTTGCCTCTCTCCCTAAACAGTGGAGTGACATTTACAACTTATCAGTCTTCCGGAACAATTTCAAATCTCACAAGTCTTGAAAGATCATTACTAATGCCTCCGTAATCTCTTCAACCGCTATATTATACGCTCTCTAATTTACAGATCAATTGACGAGAACTTGTAAATTCTGTGCATGAAGCACAAATGAATTAAAATTTTCTAGTTTGATATACTACATTTGAAATATACTGAAGTTAGACAGAACGTTTTCACCAGGAATGATAATTTTCAATCCTGTTCAGATTAAATAAGCTTCTTAAGATGTATGAAGTACTAGATTGTTGAGACAAATAGAATCTGCAAATAAAGGTATGCTGTGGCAGCATATATAACACAACCTATAATATCAATAAGTAGAACATTTTGAATCAAAGTGTGCAAAAATTTTTTTACCTAGCATCTTGGCATCAAGCTTGTTGTCTTCTGCATAGGTCAGCAATTCCCGCAGAAATGACATCAAGTACCGAAACACATTTCTGTGACTCCGGGGCAATTGAGATATCAACTAGTGAGAAAGAAATAAACATTTTTGATCAAAGATTGATGAATAGTGTGGCTGCAATGCAGCAGGCATAATGAAACATTGTATATCAGCTTGTTTTACAATCCAATACCCAATAATTCTGTGGTAAGAATGTTGTTAATTTTAGCAAATGGTTTCAATTGCTGTTATAAAAAAAACTACCACAAGATGTTTGAACTTTCAAAATGTTTACACATAAATTACCAATGCTCAGAATAAATATACTCCAGCAAAGTACATTTCAGTAATTTTTATAGTACTTCTATTATGGCAAAACATTCTATAATGTAGGAATTAAATTTTTTAGATGAATATACTGCAAAAGAAAAGGTATTTAATATAGAACTGGATGAAACACTAAAATAACTAAAAATTCTGAATCAGGTTTAATATCACTGGCATATGTCATGAAATCTGTTCCTTGTAGCACCAGTACAATGCATTACATAATTATAGAAAAAAGTAAATACATTATATAAAACAGTTAATTAAGTAGTGCAAAAATAAAAATCTTAATAAAGTATGAGGTAAAACTATAAGACACAGGAGGAGAATTCAACCATTCAGCCCATTGAGTCTGCTCTGCCATTCCATCATGGCTGATCCCATATCCCACTCAACCCCACACACCTTCCTACCATATCATTTGATGCCCTGACTGATCGGGAAACTATCAACTTCCACCTTAAATATACCCATGGACTTGACCTCCACCATAGTCTGTGACAGAGTATTCCACAGGTTCACTACTCTTTGGCTAAAAAAAAAAATCCTCCTTACCTCTGTTAAAAGGTTGCCCCTCAGTTTTTGAGATTGTGCCCTTTAGTTCTGGATAATCCCATCAAAAAAACATCCTCTCCACATCCACCTTATCTACTATCAACATTTAGGAGATTTAATGAGATCCCCCTCGTTCTTCTAAATTCAGGTGAGTACAGGCCCAAAGCCTATATGTTAACCCCTTCATTCCCTGAATCATCCTTGTGAACCTCCTCTGGACCCTCTCCAAGGACGAATATCAAATAACAAATATCTTTCTCAGATATGGGGCCCAAAACTGTTGACAATACTCCAAGTGCGGCCTAACTAGTGTCTTATAAAGCCTCAGCATTATCTTCTTGCTTTTATATTCTAATCCCCTTGAAATAAATGCCAATGTTGCATTTGTCTTCTTTACCAGTCTCAACCTGTAAATTAACCTTCTGGGAGTCTTGCATTAAGACTCCCAAGTCCCTCTGCACCTCTGATGTTTGAACCTTCTCCCCATTTAGATAACAGTCCGCACTATTGTTCCTTTAACTAAAATGCATCATACATTTCCCAACATTGTACTCCATCTGCAACTTTTTTGCCCATTCTTCCAACTTGTCTAAGCCCAGATGCAATTGCATTGCTTCCTCAACTCTACCTTTCACTCCACCTAGCTTTGTATCATCTACAAACTTTGCCACAAAGCCATCAATTCCATTATCCAAATCGCTGACAATGTGAAAAGTAGCAGTCCCAATACTGACCCCTGAGGAACACCATTAGTCACTGGCAGCCAACCAGAAAAGGGCCCCTTTATTTGCACTCACTTTCTTATGCCCATCAGTCATTCCTCTATCCATGCCAGTATCTCTCCTGTAACACCACAGAATTTTATCTCGTTAGGCAGCCTCATGTGTGGCACCTTATCAAATGCCTTCTGAAAATCCAAGTAAATGACATCCATTACCTCTCCTTTGTCCATGCTGCTTGTTATTTCCATGACAACTCCAACAGGTTTATCAGGCAAGATTTCCCTTCATAGAAATCATGACTTATTTTATCATTAGTCTCTAAGTACCCCAAAACCTCATCCTCAACTATAGACCCCAACACTTTCCCAACCACTGAGGTTAGATTAACTGGCCTATAATTTTCTTTCTTTTGCCTTCCTTCCTTCTTAAAGAATGAAGTGACATTTACAATCTTCCTGTCCTCCAGGACCACGCCAGAAATGAAGTGATTCTTGAAAGATCATGACCAATGTGACCAATGATCAGCAACCTCTTTCAGGAATCTGGGATGTAGTCCCTTTGGTCAAGGTGACTTATCCACCTTAAGACATCATGTGATAAGATTTTTGGATTTAAAAGGAAACTGAATCTTTGGAAAACTCATGTTACAAAAGGAAATCTTGAAATGTTTCCACTGCTGCTTGAACTTTTGAGTGAGGAAGTATATCAGAAAGTCTCAAGTCTTATTGGAAGATCTACAGAACAAATTTTTTTCCTCCCTTTCAACACAAGTGTATGATTGGCTGAGGGACCCTTTCTCTGACTCTTCTACTCAGCCTGAGAACTTGATTTTGAGAGAAGAGGAAGATCTTTGTGAGCTGCACTCTGATCATGCACTCAAGATGAGATTTACTGACCTGTCCCTGGACAAGTTCTGAATTTCTGTGAAAGAACAGCATCTTGCCATTCATAGGAAAGCAATGAACATTTTTGCAGAGAAACCGTTTGCACATGAAGCAGCATGACCCAAGGAGGATTCTTGTAAATAGGTTACAAAATATTTTAATTGCAGTAGGATCAGAAATCCTTAAGTTTAATGTGTGAATTTTAAATAGCACGCTCTTGGAAAAAAACACTCCTGGTGTAGAAATATTCTCTAGCTTCAAAACCTTTTAGTCATCTGATTGGAACCTTTAGTTGAATTGGTTTTGAAATTTCCTTCTTAAGAACAAGTCTTGGCACTATGCAATATTTTTAGTAGTTCAGATGAATTAATTATCTAGATACTTAGAAACAAGTATCCAAGGAAACTTGCCAGTACAAATAAATGCCTTTTAAACTGAGTGATATTGGGGAACTAGACAACCTCATAGATGATTTACTAAGGAACTATCCAACAAAACATTTCTTTTGTCTAATAAGAATATTAATATGAAGAAATGTTTCTGTCATGCAACAGAACTGCCAGTTATACTTGAGAATGGCCATGTAATGATGGTTCAAGTTAATATGGAACATTTTTAATGATGCTAAGTCCTGATACCAATACAAGCTGCTAAGCTTGATTTGCTAAGTTATTCAGAAAAAAAAGCAGTCAACAAAGGATATCTGCATGAAGAGGCAAATAATAAGCATTGCATGTAGACATGGCAAATGATCAACATTTCTGCACACCACTGGGAGCTGGGTGGGCAATGGCATGCAGAGTTATCTTCAGCAGAAAACATATTGGAGTGAACTTATTGAATACGAAGATAACTTTAAATCTACCTGTGGTCAGCTACATTTAAAATACAATGTCCAATTTTTGTGTCCATACGTGGAGGGTTTTGTGAGTGCACGGCAGAACAAGGAAATTAATTCCCAATATACAGCCTAAAATAAGACAGTTTAAAACAAAAACATGGAATGCAAGACTTTTGAAGGGAAAAAAAAGGATGTTCTGACTGAGGTTTGCTCAATAATTAACAAAGAAAGATTGCACTCATCTGCCAATTAAAAAGATTAGCGAAGTCCAGGAGTCACATTCTTGAGTTGGGTAACCCTTTGAACAATTAAAAATCTTCTAGAAGAATCTTCCAAAATTTTGCCCTCCAAATTGCAGGAGTTTTCATTTTACCTTTTCTCACAAGATCAAATTATTTTGGTGTGGGGACTGCACAATTATGTGGAACAGGCTGAATGAATCAGGGTAGCTGTTCATAAACAACAAATTGACAAGCAATTATGGCTCCTTTTACAAACAATACAATAATAATTAACTCACAGTTTGACAGCTGCGGTGATCATATGAAGATTCTAAGCATCGTTGATAAAGCTCATAACATATCACAGGTTCTGGAAGTGCTTCAAGGAAGATGAGTAGAGCTTCCGCTACTGAATGGTTGCCACCAGCTAGTGCATGTAATCAGGAAAATATCAAGTTTTCTGGAGCATCTAACAAATACTCCTTTGGCTTTGAATAGGTTTTCCTGTTATATAGTTGTGTTACACTGACATTCATATAACATGATCAATGACAATTGACAAAGCTTTTTAATCAATATTTCAGCTTGCAGTTACATTCTCATACCTCATTTGGTGTTGAAAATATTTCCAGAAACGTAAGCACTAAAGAAGCAACTGCAGGAGTCATTATAACTTTATAAATACAGCTGAATTACTGAAAGCACTGCTATGCTGGGAATAAGACACAAATCTTTTCTCCTCACTGTTGCGTTGGGAATGTGGAACAACCTCTTGCCCTCTTATTGATGTTCCTGCAGCAATCAACTGCACCATGTCTCAATCAGAAAAGTCTACCTCTGGGAACTGGAACTAGGGGACTGGAGAGAGCAGTGCATCTGCTCAGTTTTGAGTTGTACAATTCAGGACTGTGCCCTGGCTGGCAAGTACGGGCAATGCTGGGAACTAGCAGCATTTGCTCCACATGTTGACAGACAGTCCTGACCTACAGTCTCTGTGTCATCACCTCCTGATGGATATGATGGAAGCTTCTGTATTCCCCTTTTCTTTGCATGACTGTACAGGTTACTCAGTAGATTCAAGTTCAACAACTCAATCATTCGTGTGGATAAGGATTTTAATAACACTCTGAACTCAAACATCTTGTGTTTGTAGTTAAACTATCAGGTCTCCATCCATTTTTCATGGAATAAATGCCTCAAATAACATGGTTTCAACTAAAACGGTTTTTCACAGGAATATATTCCCATCTACCCATCGAAAACTTTTCTAAGTTGAACCAATAAACTGCGTTCTCAGGAAAAGTTACAGAATTACTGTAGAAATTCAAACCTTAATTTCAAATAAGCATTCAGTTTTCATGAAGCATTTTATTGTACACTTAAAAAATAACTGCACTTTGAAGCATCACCTCTCAATGCAACAAACTTTAACCTACAGGTATGTATCAGCAATGCATCTCAAAATCAGAGATCTTGTTGTGATAGTGCCTGTATCTATGATACCAAAGTGCCATTTGTTTCGTCTCCATTTATAGCCCAAAGGATACGAATAGTCAGTGGAATACTTGTGTCCAAGCAGTCAAAAATCTGCTCAAGTTCTTCCTGCATACCAGGAGTCTGGAACAGGTCCTCCTGTCAAAAAGATCATCAGGATAAAATGAAAAACTTTCTAAAATGTGATATTCCCAGCAAGACTTTTCTACTCAACTTTATTAATCATTGCCTGGAAATTGGACTGTGACCACTTTTGATAATTGAAACAAAAAGTGCATCACAAGGAATTTGTCCTTGTTCCAGTAGTGGTAATAATTCCATTTCAAAGTTCAAAGTTCTGGGCAGCAAACCTCAGAGATACATACAACACACAGTACTCGTTTAGTGAAAGCAACAAAAAAAATTTCCCTCGTGTCTTGCTTCTTCAGGCTTCTTAAAGTTAAACTCCCTACAGAATGGTATAGAGGTGCAGGCAGCAGAACTGCTGACTCAGAGCTACAGCAACCCTTCAATCCTGACTCGCTCTGGTGTCTGTGCTGGACTCCAATGACCACTTGTGTCTCCTCTAGATCATCTAGTTTTTGCCCATATTCCAAAGAAATGTGCAGGTTGGCAGGTTAATTGACTCCTGTAAATTCTTCTACTGTGCAGATAAGTAGCAGAATCTAGCAGAGAGGTTAATGGAAATATGAGGGAGAATAAAATGGGTTAAGGCAGGATTAGTTTGCTCCATAGCGAGTGTAAATTCAGTGAGCTGAAGGTCCTGTGTTGTGCTGTCTTTCTCTACGATACTGTTTAGTCGTTGATACACAGACTTACAACCTTAGGGAGAAAAATACACAAATTTGTAGGTCTCAAATTCAACTGGCAGCCCATTGTAGAGTTCAAAACCAGTGATAGGTGCTGAAGTGAAAATCAGTAACCAGTTCCCAATTTTGATTTCAAAATCTGACCTCTTCTAATGTGTATAGAAGGAACCTAGAAGAGTATGGTTATGGAGCCCTTTGCACTCCAGTTTCCAGATAACAATACAGAGGTTCACAAGGATGATTGGGTCTTGAATCAGGGGTGACCTAAGATTATAAAATCATGAGGGGTCATAATCTTTAAGGAGTCCAAACTAGAGGACACAGACACAAGATGAGGGGAGAGATTTAAGAGATCTGAGAGGTAACTTGACAGAAAGTGATGAGTACCTGAAATGAGTTGCCAGAGGAAGTGGCTAAGGTGTGTAGATTTTCAACATTTGGGATAGGTACATGGAGCGGAGAATTTAGAGGGTTATGGGCAGAAAGTGGGCAACTGAGATTGGCAAGCAAGATGCTGTGGTTATCATGGATCAGTTCAAAATAAATATTATCAAAGTACATATATATCATCATATACAACCCCGAGAGTCATTTTTTTGTGGGCATACTTAGATAAATGTATAGAATAATTATCATAATACCATACCATTACCATAATAATAACATATGTATCTCAAGAACATGAGATGAAAAGCCCTTGAAAGTGAATCCATTGGTTGTGGGAACATCTCAATGGAACTACTTTCAAGGACTTTTCATCTGATGTTCCTGATATTTATCTATTATTATTATTTCTTTCTTTTGTATTTGCAAATACAGAAAGAGAGAGTAATAATAAATAAAAGCAATTAAAAATACTGCTGGGCTGAAAGGCCTTTCTCTGTGCTGTATTACCTTGTGACATACATGAAAATGCATAAAGGTAATACAGTCAGACAAGGTAGTAGAGAAACTAAGCAAACTGCAAAAACTTACAATGGGATTAGGAACCGTATGGCAGTAACATGTTCTTTTGTATACACAAGTATTTTTTTCTTTGCAAAAATCTCAGTTTTTCATAAAGACCACTTCTCAGTAGCCAAAAAGAGCATCTACAAGACCACATATTTGTAACTCTCATCATTTCAGCAGTCTTTTGAGAAATTAGAGATGAACCATTTGATTGATAGTTCACAGGTGAAATAGGAGAAAATTGATTACAATTACCTGACGAATTGCATTCTTAAAGAGATGATCTACTAACAACCAAATTTCCTTTGGAACTTGTAGAGGTTGTTTGTCAGTTCCTATATTATCCATACTGACGAGGTCTAACTGAGATTTCTCCTATCAAACATAATGAGAAATTAGATAATTTAGGAAAATGGCATTTTTCATTGCATCATTTAAGGTTAGGCAACTCACTGAAGACCAAACCAGATATGTAAGCACCCACTGATAAAAACAGATCTAGAGTACCATCAGTTTAGTTTATTTTGAAGTGATAATAACTACGATGTATGGGAAATAAAATATTTCAATAATTATGAGCTGTTCAGTTTTACAGAGAAAAACAGAGTATTTGAAGTAAATAACACTACAAGATTAAGTTTTTGATACCAGATGATAATGGCAATCTTTGACAGAATGCCATATTCTGAAAATATGCTTTTTCTATCAGTAAAAGGCTACCATAAAAACACTGCAATTTCCCCCCACCATTCCCAAGGCCAGTTCAATCTGGTTCCAGATGCTGAACAATCTGCAGACTGATAGGGGATCTGAACAGGACATATCATCCATATAACAGGAATGCTTTGAGCCAAATTGCGTCCACAACCTGGCATCCAGATAAACTTAACAAAAGCTCAATACAAACTAAGAGTTAATTGGGAAGGATCCCATTTCCCAGCTGTTAATCTGTTTGCAGAGCAATGGCATCCAATTATAGATTCCCTCCCCAAACCCTATTTTGGAAAGCACTTCCTTTATCCCATCCCCAGTCCTGTACCCAGAGACCCATGAGTGCTACAGACTATCAGAGACATGTTGCAGGTATGATCCAGACTTGACTCAATTAGCAAAGGCCTGGAACAGAATTTTCTAATTGACATGTAACAGTTGAAATGGATTACCAATTTCTGATGTCTCTTTATTAGCTTTTGTTTAGGAGGGCGATGCTGCCCACCCTCATGAATTCTGACATACTGTTCTTTGAGAACAGGGGTTCCCAATTTTTTTTTGCCATGGACTAATTCCTTTAAGTAAAGGGTCTGTGAATCGCGCGTTGGGAACCCCTGTTCTGGAAGGATAGAGTTCCCAAATTCCATCAGGTATGGTTTGATTTAGTCCTGCAAAGTTGAGTATAAACCAGTCGAAAAGCCATTGCTTCTGGGAGTTTAATTTGTTTCAATGACCTTGTCAGCTCAATGGCTAGTCTAGATTCTCACAATTATCTAACATTCTGAGGTAGGCAAAAGGTCATTTTGGGTGAAGGCTGTGTTGTTTATAGTCTTTAAACAGTACAGCCTGGTATGGAAGGATTTGCACATCCCTAATACACATTTTCTATCATAAAGCTGCTGATCATTTAGCTCCCCTGTGAAGCTTTTGGAAGCATGTCACAATTTATTCTATGGGAATGTACATTGGATTGAGAAGAGCCTTGAAGAATTTGGACCAAGGGGACATGGCACGATTGTTCTTAATTAGAGACAATATTCAAGTACAACATGCCATGATAAATAATAAAAATTTGTACACTTAAGAAAATTTGCAAACCAAGTATCATTGTGCGACACAAACAGTTCTAGGTGGTATTATTTTGTGAGAACAAATGGTAACAGATCATTTAGTCAATTAGCTCTGGATTGTGAAAAGGCAACATTAAGGCAGAAATGCAAACTCATTACCTGGTATTATTAGATTATAAAGTAGGAGTTAATCAGTCTCCCGTGGAATAAAAATGGAAATATATTTTAAATATTCACAAAGGAAGACTACAGCAGTATTATTTGAAAACTGAAGTTAGTAGAAGTACTTTGGAAAGAGAGGGAATTTATAGAATGCCTACGAGATTTTTTTTTAAGAACAGCTTGTGGTGAAGCTTATAAGGGAAAGGCAATTCTGGATTTGGTGTTGTGTAATGAACCAGATTTTATTAGGGAGCTTAAGTTAAAGAAACCATTAGATGTAGTGATCATAATATGATAGAATTCACCCTGCAGCTTAAGAGAGAAGATAAAGTCAGATATATCAGTATTATGGTAAAGGGATTTACAGAGGCATGAGAGAAGAGCAGGATCAAGGTGTTTGGAAGGGGACACTAGCAGGGATGACAGCAGACGAGCAATGGCTGGCATTTCTGGAAGTAATTTGGAAGGTGCAACATAGATACATCCCAAAGATGAAGTATTCTAAAGAGAGGATGAGACAACTGTGGCTGAAAAAGAAAGCCAAAGACAGCATAAAAGCAAAAGAGAGGGTATATAATAAAGCAAAAAATAGTGGGATGCTAGAGGATTGGGAAGCTTTTAAAACGAACATATGGCAAAAAAAACATAAGGTGAGAAAAGATGAAGAATGAAGGTAAGCTATCCAATAACATAAAAGAGGATACCAAAAGCCTTTTCAGATATATAAAGAGTAAAAGAGAGGCAAGAGTGTATATTGGGCCATTGGAAAATGACACTGGAGAGGTAGTAATTGGGAGGAAATGGCAGACAAAGTTAATAAGTATTTTGTGTCATTCTTCACTGTGGAAGGCACAAGCAGTATGCCAGAAATTCAAGAGTGTTGGGGAAGGGGCAAAAGCAAGTGTAGTTGCTGTTACTTAGAATAAGCTGCTTGGGAAGCTGAAATGTCTCTAAGCAAAATAAGTCACCTGGACCAGATGGACTACATCCCAGAGTTCTGAAACAGGTAGCTGAAGAGATTGTGGAAAATTTGTAATGATCTTTCAAGAATCACTAGATTCTGGGATGGCTCCTGAGGAATGGAAAATCGCAAATGTCACTCCACTCTTTAAGAAGGGAAGGCAGAAGAAAGGAAATTATAGACCAGATATCCTGACTTCAGTAGTGGGAAAATATTCGATTCCATTATTAAGGATGAGGTTTCAGGATATTTGGAGGCACATGATAAAATAGGCCAAAGTCCTTAAGGAGTCCTTCCTTAAGGAGAAATCTCGCCTGAAAAATCAGCTGGAATTCTTTGTGGAAATAACAGGCAGGATAGAAAAAGAAAGTCAGTGGATGTTGTTTATTTTCTTTTTCTTGCGGGCGTGCACACATGATACTGATAAGCACAATGAGAGCCCATGGTATTACAGGAAAGATACCAGCATGGATAGAAGATGGTCAGAATAAAGGGGGGCACACTCCTCGTTTCCTTAATATTACTTGCCTGTCCACCTATCTTTATATTGATTGTAACCTTGGCCACAAACCTATCAATTCCAACATCCAAATAGTTGAGATAAGATTGGAAAAGAAGCTATCCTGGTTGGCTGCTGTTGACTAGTGTGTTCCGCAGGAATTTGTATTTGTATTCTTTTCACAGTTTTAAAGTTCAAAGTAAAATTTATTATCAAAGTACATGTATGTCACCACATACAACCCCGAGACTCTTTTTCCTGCGGGCATGCTCAGCAAATCTATACAATAATAACTATAAACAGGACCAATGAAAGAGCAAGTAGAGCATAGGAAAGAAGCAGTGCAAATACAAATATAGATAAATAGGTGGAGGGGCAGATGGTATTGAGGAAACAGGGAATCTACAGAAGAAGTTTGACTGGTTTGGAGAATGGACAAAGATGTGTCAGATGGAATACATGTATGTGTGGTCATGCACTTTGGTAGAAGGAATAAAGGCATAGACTATTTTCTAAGTGGGGAGAAAATTCAAAAATCAGAGCTGTGAAGAGACTTGCAGGCACTTATGCACAATTCCCTAAAGGTTATCTTGCAGGTTGAGTCAGTGGTAAGGAATGTAAATGCAATGTTAGCCTCCATTTCAGAGGATTAGAACAAGAGCAAAGATGTGATACCAAGGCTTTATAAGGCACTGGTCAAACTGCACTTGGAGTATTATGGACAGTTTTAGTTTGGACCTCTGACCTAAGAAAAGATGTGCTGGCACTGGAGGGTCCAGAGGAAGTTGACGAGAATGATTCTTGGAATGAAAGGGTTAAAGTATGAGGCGCATTTGATGACTCTGGACCTGTACTCACTGGGGTTCAGAAGAATGGGGAGTTGGGGGGGGGGGGGGTGGCATGAATCAAATATTGAAATATCTACATAGGGTGAATGTGCAGAGGATATTTCCTGTAGTGGGTGGTTCTCAAACCAGAGGGCCCATCCTTAGAATAGAGGGACATCCACTTAGAACAGAGATGAAGAGGAATTTTATTAGTCAGAGGGTGGTGAAACTGTGGAATTCATGGCCAAGGACTGGTGTGGAGTACATTTACAGTGGAGGTTGATAGTTCTTGGTTAGTCAGGTATCAAGGCTACAGGGAGAAGGTAACAGAACGAGGTTGAAGGGATAATAAATCAGCCATGACAGAGTGGCAGAGCAGGCTCGATGGGCCAAAGGGCCTAATTCTGCTCCTCTGTTGATTTATACTGATGAGTGGCTTTGTTGTACCTTATTGTGTATTGCAATGTTTGGAAAGCTCAAATGATCTAGAAAGGAAAGGTGCTCTCAGTTTTGATAGATCTGTGTTGAGTTGTCTGGCCTCAGTCAGAGCATTAGTAGCAACTAATTTCAACTTGTTTCCCCGAATGAATAAAGTCAAAATTCCTTGCAATGTAGATGTATGATCATCAGCTAAGAGCATAAATAGCTTTATGTGCTCCTATTATCATTTATCTTGCAAATACACAGTGCATCAAGACAGATGAATATTTATTTCTTAGATGAGCCTTCACCTAGGCCCCACACCACCTATCTAGTTTTAAGGTTGGCAGCCAGAGCTGCTTGTTACTCTAATTTTCTGTCAGGAAGAGAATAAATGCATCAAAGTTGGCTTTGGAGCTGAAGATGACGAAGCTTTTCTTTTCACAGAACACTTTTAGTAGGAACACGGGTCCTTTTCCAAGCAAATTTATTAAGTAGATTAAATTCCAAGGAGAAGTAGAAAAAAAGGAGTTGGATTATTACAGCATAGCAAAGTATGTGTGGCCTGATATAGGGAGGATTGTACTTAACTAGTTAAAGGGTTGATGATGTGGATTATAGATACATTTTCCAAATATACATTCATCAACAGATATAATCAGATAGTGATCAGGACCAGGAATCTTGGTTGACCTTACATTTAAACACGTGGAGTTAATTTGCTAAATTGGAAATGGAGTTTGGGATTTTATTTGGTTTGTATGATTAAGCAACAAATTTAACTTTATGCACAAGGCCACCGGCCAAGAAAATAATCCTAAGGATCAAATTCTGTGATTTATTTAAATGATTAAACACAATCAGAGATTGTTAGTCCAAATGTACTTTTACCTTTGTAAACATGTGGTCATCATCCTGAACAGATCAGAACAGAAAGAAAGGAGAAAAAGCATCAGGCAGAGAAAGATTTCTGAAAAATAAGTCACAAGCACAAACTGAATCAAGTTCAGTGAAACAATTACGTCTATCCTTGGAATGCCATCCACAAGCTTCAAAAAGTGCTATTGAAATCAGGAAAGAACCATTGCAATTCAGCAACTGCAAAATCCAAGACATTTTTTAAAAAGTGCATTCAGAAATGGAAAATTTAAGAATCCTCATGTGGTAAAGGAAGATGAAGGATAAAATGTCTCGTTCCTCAAGACTTAATTTAACCCCAATGTTGAGAGTATTTCCTCTAGTATCAGTATGAAATTTCAACCTGAGTGACTATCTGAAAACTCATGCAAATAAAACAAAATTATAATACATTTTACTTTCATATACAAATCAACAGAAGGTTAAGATTTTAAACTAGTTTTCAGCACTGTAAAGATTATTCTACTTTCCAAATTTCAACCCCAATAAATTATCATTTGGATTGAACTTAATAGCTGAAGAATCACATTATCTCCTGATGAGGAAAATTTCTTCATTATAATCAAAGACAAGACACTTGCTGCTTTTACTTTGGCTAACCGTCACAAGCTGGGTGCAAATTGGTTATAGATATTATTACGAATCAAAATCCTTTGCAACAAATATCATTTAGACAAATCTCAATTTAACAATGTTGTAAAGAAGCAACATATAAAATATTAGAAACCTACAATAAGGAAGGTATTTTTGGTTTCTCATTTAACTTTAGATCTTGCTATCAAATTGTAAACAGTTACATTTATTGTTAATTAACAGTTAACTATTTAAGAAACAGTTAGATAGTTCCCCTACTATGTAAAAACCTAAGAGTTATGGGGGAAAGGCAGATAGATGGAGCTGAGTTTACGGACAGATCAGCCATGATCTTATTGAATGGTGGGGCAGACTCGATGGGCCGGATGGCCTACTCCTGCTCCTATTTCTTATGCTCTCATGTTCCTTATAAATAAATACCTGAAGGGGAGAAGTTAGAGTGTAGTGCTAAATGAAGGATAATTTCAAAAAGCTTGGATGGCACAAAAAGGAAATTACTGGTAGGTCCTCTGATCAACTCTACTTCATTAGACTAGTGATACTGAGATGTAATTTGGTTCACTCAGTTTAAATTCAATGGAGGGGTGATAGGAGGCTAATAAAGACAGTTTCAAAATTACATCACCTAAATCAGTAATTCAAATCCTTACCAAGTCTATAAGTTTAGTAACTGGCACGTCCCTAATTGGCTTTTTCATTCGACAAAGTGTTTCAAGTGATGTACCAAAGCAACTTGGCAAATAATTCCCCCCAATTGTCAGAAAATAGTCCTTTCCTCGATCCAGATGCAAAACCAAGATGTCTTCAATCTTGTCCTCAGCTGAGTTTAATAATGTCACAGTGCCCTTGCTAACATAAACTTCCAGTGCAATATCCACAAATTCACCTGAAAGGGGAAAACGCGAAGTATTAAGAAAGTTTTTTAAAATGGAGACACTTACAAATTGCAGCTACTTGCATTCATTAGATGCTTTTAAACTTTTTTTTAAATCCAAGGTATCTCATAAATGAAAATTAGTAGCACAGTAGGCACAGTGATACGAAAACTTAGAAAGAATGACTGAATTTGCTTGAAAAGAGAATTTTTCTACAGTTTGAGAAGAATAGATTTTGTGGTTTCAAAGAACAAATCTGAAGGGCAATGAAGTTGCATAGAAGTCAACCAAAGAACTAAGGTAGGTGGATGAAATGTACTATTTCAGGATCACTGCAGTACTTCATAGAAAAAATCTTGATTTTTTGAAGGGACACATACTGCGAAGTGGGCACCTAACCAGTATTTGACCCCCTGAAAGTAAATAAAAAGTGAATAAAGTGTGCTAACCTGCACAATTTAGAAAATGTAAGTTGTTGCTTCACATGCAAAATACACTTGAGAATGCAGATTTTGGGATCGAGGTGGTGTTTCATGGAATCGATATGGGTACTGGAGGAGATAGAAGAGTAAACCATAACATTCTACAGAAATCAGTTCCTTTCAAAAGACTCTTTCATGTCAAAGTGAATACATCTCTACAAGGTGAGCTAAATTAATTACAAATATAAAACTCAAAATAATTGATAACATAAGTATTCACCCCCTTTAATATGACATACCAAATCATCACTGGTACAGCCACTTGGTTTTAGAAGTCACATAATTAGTTAACTGGAGATCTGTTTTTAGAGCCCCATGCACAGTCATGGTGTTTCAATTGATTGTAGTAAAATTAGATAGATAGATAGATACTTTATTCATCCCCAAGGGGAAATTCAACATTTTTCCAGTGTCCCATACACTTATTGTAGCAAAACTAATTACATACAGTATTTAACTCAGTATAAATATGATATGCATCTAAAATCACCCTCCCAAAAAGCATTAATAAATAGCTTTTAAAAAGTTCTTAAATAGTTTACTAAAGTGCATTGAGTGGTAACTTAAGCTCAGTCCTAACCCTGGCACCTTAACATGTCTTGCCCCTGGTGGTTGAATTGTAGAGCCGAATGGTGTTGGGGAGTAATGATCTCTTCATCCTGTCTGAGGAGCATTGCATTGACAGCAACCTGCCGCTGAAGCTGCTTCTCTGTCTCTGGATGGTGCTGTGCAGAGGATGTTCAGGGTTTTCCATGATTGACCGTAGCCTACTCAGCGCCCTCCGCTCTGCCACCAATGTCATACTCTCCAGTTCTGTGCTCACGACAGAGCCCGCCTTCCTTACCAGCTTATTAAGACGTGAGGCGTCCCTCTTCTTAATGCTGCCTCCCCAGCACGCCACACAAAGAAGAGGGCGCTCTCCACAACTGACCGATAAAACATCTTCAGCATCTCACTACAAACATTGAATGACGCCAGCCTTCTGAGGAAGTACAGTCGACTCTGTGCTTTCCTGCACAGGGCATCTGTGTTGGCAGTCCAGTCTAGCTTCTCGTCTAACTGCACTCCCAGATACTTGTAGGTCTTAACCTGCTCCACACATTCTCCATTAATGATCACTGTAATTACACCTGTATCTGGAAGGTCTAACTGCTGGTGAGTCAGTACATTAGTCAATGAAAGCAAGCATGCAGGCAGTGAAGAAAGCTAATTGCTTGCTGGCCTTTATAACAAGAGGAATTGAGTATAGGAGTAAAGAGGTCCTTCTGCAGCTGTACAGGGCCCTGGTGAGACCCCACCTGGAGTATTGTGTGCAGTTTTGGTCTCGAAATTTGAGGAAGAACATTCTTTCTATTGAGGGAGTGCAGCGTAGATTCATAAGGTTAATTCCCGGAATGGCAGGACTGTCATATGTTGAAAGATTGGAGCGACTGGGCTTGTATACACTGGAATTTAGAAAGATGAGAGGGGAGCTGATTGAAACATATAAGATTATTAAGGGATTGGACATGCTGGAGGCAGGAAGCATGTTCCCCCTGATGGGTGAGTCCAGAACTAGAGGCCACAATTTAAGAATAAGGGGTAGGCCATTTAGAACAGAGATGAGGAAAAACTTTTTCACCCAGAGAGTGGCGGATATGTGGAATGCTCTGCCCCTGAAGGCAGTGGAGGCCAAGCCTCTGGATGCATTCAAGAGAGAGTTAGATAGAGCTCTTGTGGATAGCGGGGTCAAGGGATATGGGGTGAGGGCAGAAACTGGGTACTGACTGTGTATGATCAGCCATGATCACAGTGAATGGTGGTGCTGGCTAGAAGGGCCAAATGGCCTACCCCTGCACCTACTGTCTATTGCCTATCTAGCAAACACTATACCACGAAGACAAAAGTACACTCCATGCAACTCTGCAAAAAGGTTATTGAAAAGCACAAGTCAGGAGATGGATACAAGAAAGTTTCCAAGTCACTGAACAGCCCTTGGAGTACAGTTGTCAATCATTAAGAAATGGAAAGAATGTGGCATAGCTATAAAATCAGCCCACAACAGGCTGTCTTCAAAAACTATGCAAGAAGGGTACTAGTGACGGAGGCCACCAAGAGAACTCTGACAACTCTGGAGGAGTTACAAGCTTCAGAGCTGAGATGGGACAGACTGTTGCCCGGGTGATTCAACAGTCACAGCTTTATGGGAGAGTGGCAAAAAGAAAGCCACTGCGGACAAAAAGCTCTCATGAAATCTTGGCTAGAGTTTGCAAGAAGGCATGTGGGAGGCTCTGATGTTAGCTGGAAGAAGATGCTATGGTCTGATGAAACCAGACTAAACACTATGTTTGGTGTCAGACAAACATCGCACAGAATCAAAAACACATCATCCCTACCATGAAGAATGGTGGTGGCTGCATCATGCTGTGGGGATGCTTCCCTGCAGCAGGCCCTGGAAGATTTGTGAAGGTAGAGGGTAAAATTAATGTGGTACAAATACAAGGAAATCCTGGAGGAAAAGCTGATGCTCTCTGCAAGAGAACTGAGACTTGGAAGAAGGTTTATTTTCCAGCAAGACATTGACCTGAAGCATAAAGCCAAAGCTATACAGCAATGGCTTAAAAATAACAAAATTAATGTCCTGGAGTGAGTACTTTAAAAGGGCTGTTCATTCATGTCCCATGCAATCTGACACAGCATGAACAGTTTTGTAAAGAAGAACGGGTAAAGATTGTAGTTTCCAGATGGGCAAAGCTGATAGAGACCTATCCACAGACTCAAGGCTTTAACTGCTGCCAAAGGTACATCTAATAAATACTGACTAGAAGAGGGCGAGTAATTATGCAATCAATTATTTTGTGTTTAATAACGTAATAAATTTAGACCAATTTGTAGAAAATTGTTTTCATTTTGACATGGAAGAGTCTTTTCTATTGATCAGTGTCAAAAAAACCAAATTAAATTCACTGTGTTTGAATGCTGTAAAATAGTAGTCACCAACCTTTTTCAGCCCAAGATCCCCTCCCTCAACCATAGTGAAAGGCAAGATCTACCGACTAAATTGTTTAGAGAGAAAACAGCTCAGATTGTACTTCCAACTTGAAGCCTTTTATTTGGGCTAATTGTATTTGAATTACATAAAATATTTTTGTCAAACTTTCAAATTAAATCAAACAAGAAAACACTGTAACTAGCATATCAAACAGGCCATAGTTGTCTTTCTTTAAGAATATAATACTTCACACCTTTAATTCTAAGTTTCATTATTTTATTTCTTTCAACATGAAAAATAAATGAATAAAAATTGACTGCAGCACTCAGTGTGATGACTGGGGCTGAATACTTTCTGCTAGTTCCCTGAAATGTGGCTCATAACTACAGACAGCCAGTCTGAGACAGTCTGTGAGGTGTCTGTCAGTAAGACTGCTCCTGTACTTAGATTTAATAATTTTCATCTGTGAAAATGCAGTTTCACACAGGTAAGTTGACCTGAAGTAGGCACTGACTTTCAGTGCACATGGGTGAGATTAGGGAAATTCTCCTGCTGACAAGCCCCCAAAAGTCACCATCCCTTGACCTTGCTTTAAGCTTGATGTCATTTTGCAAATCAACTATTTCCACTTCTGGTATCACTTGGCACACCAAATACTTGCTGGAATTTGGCTGCTATCTGTTCTATATCGATCAGCAGAAATGGGTCTGAAATAAATGCAGTAATATCTTCCATGATGTTTTATCTCCCCAAAATGCTGATCGAACTCTATTGCCAGTTTATCTAGGTAAACACAGTACTGCTCAGGGCGAAAAGCATTTTTTTCTTTGATGGCCTGTAACATTTTTTCCAAGTTGGGAAAGTGTGTCAGCCTCCTGTTCTTTAAATTTGAAATCCAAACACCGAGCTTGGCCTTAAACGCATTTACGGCGCTTATCATGTGAGGCAGGTGTCGGTCTTTTCCCATGAGCTTGTTGTTCAATGCGTTTAATTTCGCCATTAGGTCTGTCAGAAACCCTAAATCCAGTAGCCACGCATCATCTGACAGTTCCTTGTGCTCCTAGTTTCTTGTTGACAGAAAAGTCTTTTATCTCAGGCATCAAGTCAACAAATCGCTGCAGCACTTTGCCAAGACTCAACCACCGAACATCAGCATGAAGAATTATATCTCAGTAAGTGGCATCGAGCTAATCCAATAACGCCTTAAATAAACGGTGCTGAAGCGCTTTTGCTCGAATCAAGTTTATCAGTTTGACCAGTAGTGTCATTACATGAGAAAAGTCCACGACCTTCCCAGCCAAGGGAAGTGATAATCCAGGAAGTTGAGAAAATCAGGGTCATTACGGCACAGTGCTATAAAATCAAAGCGCACACCGCGCTTCGCTGGGGCCCCATCAGTAGTAATTGCTACCAGTTTATGAATGGGGATGTAATTTTCATGGACATATTTTTTAAACTCATTATAAATATCCTCACCTCTTGTTCTCTCCTTTAATTGCAAAAGAGTGAGGAAATCCTCCTTTGTTGTAAAATCCTGGAAAGCCGTTCTGACAAATACGACAAGCTGAGCTGTTTGCATTACAGCCAGGGATTCATCGAACTGTAGTGAAAAATATTCAGAGTGACGAGTCCTTTAATCCTTGTCGATCCACGTTCTCTGACAGTGACTCTACCCTCCTTGTCACTGTTGCAGGGCCAAGCGGTATATTATGTACTGCCGTTTTGATGTCATCTTTGTTTTTAAAGTCATTAAAAACAGTCTCTGTGGTAATGGTCATTGCTTCCTTGAATAAATCGCCATCTGTAAAAGGCTTCTTGTGTTTAGCCAGAAGGTGACTTACACAAAATGATGCTTCAATAGCAGCCTTATTTTGAGCGGCATGTTTTGTGAAAAACGATTGCTGGGCCTTCAACCCCGATTTCAGCTCCTCAGCCTTCCTGGCACGGGTTGCGCTCTTTGGGGGGTAGGTGTCTTTAAGTTTCTGGTGGTTGCTGTTGTGGTGCTGCTCCAGATTCCCTCCTTCAGTCAGTGCTTGTGTTTGGTGGCACAACATACATACACACTTGTCTTTCACCAAGCTAAATAGAAATTCCTCTTCCCATTCTGGATGGAATTTGTACGTTTTCGCATTCTTTTGGGGAGCCTCCGCATGCTAGCTAGCTATCTTGCAGGATATCACTGGCAAGTACCGTATATTGATGTTTGCGACAGTCTGTATTCTAGATCATTGGTCACTTTGATGCAGCACAGGCTGCATTGAAACCACAGTGCATGGCGGGGAGCTAAACACACATGCACACTGGGCAGAAAGAACGGGACTAAAACCCCGCAACCCGGAAACAATCTCTCTTTACAAACAGCTTTCCGCAATGAAAGTACTGATATATTACCATTATCCTAATGTATTTATTTTTGATTTTTAAAAATTCTTTTCGGGATCTATTGGGAAAGTCTCAAAGATTGACTAGTCGATCGCAATTGACGGGTTGGCAACCACTACTGTAAAACAATAAAACATGAAAACTTCTAAAGGTGGGGTTGAACACTTTTTAAATCAGCACTGTACATGATGTACCTTGTGGTGGGATTACACTGGAGATGTTGGAAGCAATGAAAAATGATCCAATGAATGTGAAAGTTGTTCAAGAACAAGGGAGGGGAGAAAAAAACAAGACTATTCATTAAGTCATACATATATGTAAAATAAAATAACAAAATCAGGAAAATAAATGCTTGATGAAATCAATTCTATGATATTAATAAGGGAAAACATAAGGCAGTGTATAAACCACAGAGAAATGTGGGACACTGAATAGTTCTTTCAAAACAATTGACAGGTGTTAGTGTGATTTTTGTAAATAACTTTAATGACTTCAGCCACTAGCCTTCAGATTTGAATGCACAGAAGATTAAATTTAGAATGCAGCTCAGAACAGTAAAATGCAGACCAGAGGCCAGGAAACAGGCACTTAATCTATTGTCTACATCTGCACAAACCCAATCAACATCAGATTGCATTAATACAACAGTAATTAACACTCAATTTGGATGTGAACCTTTAGCACATAAAATGTCTTGTGGTGCTGGGCCAAGCAGACTTCTTGCTTCAAAAGGGTCTCTCTCTCTTTGTGACTCCAAAAGCTTATTTGTGATAGATTATCAAATGAAGAAGCTGCTGCATATTTACCAGTACTTTTCTCCAGTGACATTATTAGGCACAATAGTTAAATAAATTCCTTCTATGAAGTATCATCCAAGATGCAATTAAAACTTGGAAACAAAAGATGATTCAAAAATTAAGATACATTTCTGCCTGAATGGTGTACAACAAAAATGCTAATATTTTAAGCATAGAGTACAAGGACAAAAATAAAATGACCTCAAGCTACAAATCAAGTCAATAATCTTTGACAACACTACTAATAGAATAGCACATAGCCTTAGCTTACTTACTGGGTTCAAGATATCCTTCACAAGGTTCTGCCTTTAGCCACTGCTTGCTGTAATGACTGTCATTCAATTTTGGAATGAAGGAGAAATGACATGGCACTTGCCCATCATTAGTAATCTGAAACCATTTCTTTTGCAGCTGTCGAAATTTAACATCCTCAAAAGTAAACTGCAATAGGGAAAAAATGCGAACGGGTTGCTTATTCTTTATTTGATTCAACAATTCTTAATGCTTCTGGAGCGTTCTTAAAAATTTAACTGAAAGCAGTAATATCACAAAAGCCCTGCACTAATTGTACTGTAGACTCACGTCACCTGTATATTGTCCTATTGCTTTGACTTACCCAGTTCATAATTTTTTTTAAAAAGAGTTAATTGGTAAATTCAGAACTACATTTCCTTTTTGTTGCTTCTCCATAAATGAATCTTCTCCTTCTTGTATGACTTCCATGAAAACCTTTCCACGCACACACTTAATTATCCCAACAAGAAAGTCTACTGGACCCAGCAATGTAGACAACCCTTTAATGCAACACACACACGCACACACCAAATGCTGGAGGAACTCAGCAGGCCAGGTGGCATCTATGGAAAAGAGTAAGCAGACGACGTTTTAGACCAAGACCCTTCATCAGGACTGGGAAAATAAAAATGATAAGTCAAAAGGCGGGTACAAGGTAGTAGGAGATAGGTGAGAGGGAGGGGTGAAGTAAAGAGCTGGTAAATTGATTAGTGAAAGAGATAAAGAGCTGGAGAATAGGCAATCTGACATGAGAGTGTTGAAGAAAGGGATGGGCAGAACCACCAGAGGGCAGCTGATGGGCAGGTAAGGAGATAAGGTGAGAGAGGGAAACTGGAATAGGGGAAATGGTGAAGGGGTGGGGCAATTACCATAATTCGAGAAATTGATGTTAATGTCATCAGGTTGGAGGATACCCAGATGGAATATAGATATTGCTCCTCTAACCTAAGTGCCTAAGTGTGGCCTCATTGTAGCAGTAGAGGAGGCAAGGGACTGCTATGTTGGAATGGGAATGGAAAGTAGAATTGAAATGGGTGGTCACCAGGAGATCCCAATTTTTTCTGGTGGACAGAGTATAGGTGCTTGGCGAAGCAGTCTCCCAATCTATGTCGGGTCTCACCGATATACAAGAGGTCACACCGGGAGCATTGGATACAGCAGATGACCCCAACAGATTCACAGGTGAAGTGTCGCTTCAGTTGGAAGGACTGCTTAGGGCCCTGAATGGTAGTGAGGGAGGTGGTGTAGGGGCAGGTATGACACCTGTTCTCCCTGCAAGGATAAGTATCAGGAGGGAGAAAGCAGTCGCTTAGGGAGCAAACCCTGCTGAAAGTGGGAGGGAAAGATGTGTTTAGTAGTTAGATCCTGCTGGAGATGACAGAAATTAAGGAGAATTACATGCTGGACGTGTAGACTAGTGGGGTGGTAGGTGAGGACAAGCGGAACCCTGTTCCTGGTGGGGAGACAGAAGATGGGGTGGGCGCAGAAGTGAATGAAATGGAAGAAATGCTGGTGAGGGCAGTGCTGATGGTGGTGATGGAGGGCATCTCAATAGTTCTGGAATGAAAAGCCTCATCCTCAGAGCAGATGCGGCAAAGATGGAGGAACTGAGAGAAGGGGATGGCATTTTTGCAAATGACAGGGTTGGGAAGAGGTATAGTCCATATAGCTGTGAGAATCAGTGGGTTTATAAAATATATCAGTAAATAAACTGTCCCCAGAGATAGAGACAGAGAGATTTGAGAAAGGGGAGGGAGGTGTCAAGGAACTTTATAGCATTTTGAAATGGATTTGTGCCAAAAGCTAGTATGAATAGAGCATGTAGCCCAGGTCAATTCTATATTTAAAAAGCACAAACCAAGACAGAAATAATTCATCAATGATAGAAGTACTTGGGGGTTAGATATTCCAAATAGTTTCTCCTGAAGTGGTAAACCTACAGTTGTCATAAATGTTTCTTCTATTTGAATCAACCTGCACACATACCAGACTGTGCTATAATTTAAACAGCATACTGCTAATCAGTATAAAAAAATGTAATTGCATAAATAATGGTAATTGAGATGAAGTTACGTGAATCAAAAAACAAGTGCTAGGTTTTAATATTTGCTGAAAAACAAAATACTATAGCTGGCAATTTTCAAATCAAAAAAGTTGTTATGCACTTACTTCTCGCTTACTAAGAGCTAAAGAAGGCAAGAACTCGTTTTCCATTCGATCCATCACTCGAACAATATCTTCAAAAACTTTCTTGTACCTTTGCTCATTTACAACTTTCACCTATTGGAGAATGGAAAATGTACTGTTAATTAACTTCATCTTTCACTTGGAAGCAAAGTTCAAAGTACATTTATTATTGAAGTATGTATATCATATACAACCTTGAGATTCCTATTCCTGCAGGCAGCCAGAAAACAAAGAAATACAATAGAATCCACGAAAAAACCCCACACAACAAAAGACTGTTAAACATCAACAAAAATCAATGTGCATTTTATATTAACTTAGTTACATACACCCCTTTTGCAAAATTTGTTTGCAAAATATTTGGGATATTTATCAAACACAATTAAAGCATGATCTTGAGACTATAATCAGCTAGCACTGAAATAATGAATACATCAATTGTACATAAATGATGCAGGTTGAGGGATGTATTGATCTGGAGAGAGAAATGTTATTCTTCAAAAAGCAAAATGTTTGACAGAGCAAATGTTTCATATTTACAAGATCAAAACTTGTATACAGCTAAGATTTGATCTGTGCTTTATTTTTATTAATAATCTCAATGTAAGTGTTAAGGACACATTCAGCAAGATTCGAATAATACCAAGTTCTTCTGTAACAAATGATGTGTTATTTCTTTCAGTACATTTGACTTTTAAATGGCAATTGTGTTTTTTTTGGTGTAGAATTCTTTTATACAGTGGTAGGTGAATATTCTAAATTTTTATTTAAAAGAGACGAGTTTTGACCCTTACAGACTACATGTCACCAATGGTTGATTTAAAATGCATCAAGGCAATAGCACAAGTAATTAAAATGTTTCGATTTATTTAGAGAGTGAAAACGAGAGCATATACCCCAATATCCAGAAGTGAGCTGACAGGTTTGTGATCACTGGTTCGAAGTTCCATGTGACTTCGATAACATTTCTGCCGGACACTTTCACCTCTCCAGAGAACTCGGTCACACCAAGCTGGGATACGACATTTACCACTGTCAAGAAGAGACAATCAGTATGATAGAGCTATGTATTATAAACCTTGAGATAAACAATAATACAGAATGATGATTAACACATTCAAAGTGCCTGCATTTTCCTATCTGTTTCAAATCTGTTGACTCTGTTGAATTAAGCAGTTGATTTTCTTGATTTCGGGGGTGATGCAATTTTTGAAGAGATGAATAAACAGGATGCTAATCTCTTTGCTGAGTAAAGCAAACAAAATTTAAACTAAACACTCTCCAAAGTTGGCTATCAAAGCCAAGTTATAAACGTAATTCTAACCCAACATAATCCAAAAGACCTCTGGTCAGGTGAAGGAAAAATAAATATAACCTATCCTCGTTATATGCGGGGGATACATTCCTTGCAGTTGATGCATAGTATGGAAAACACATAATGTGAATAATTATTTAAATTGAGAAAATAGGGATGCGTTCTGGAGGGCTTCCTAAATATGTTTTATCTGTAATTTATTCACATTTTCATACCAATACAACACAAAAGTAGTACCACAAGGCAACATTCGTATCATATGTCATCAATTTAAGGTTATATTCAAAGTAATAAATCATAGAAAGTTTGCCTTGAAATCTGACGCAGTCTTTTCATCCTTACTGTGTTTTGGCATACGCTTCCAAAAAAGCCCAGTCTTGTCTGCATTAAACACCTGCTTTGGTGCGATGCCTAAACTCAGCTATCATAGCCTGCAACTGCAAAGGGGAGCGTTCAGCAGCTTCGTGGTCAGCAATAGCTTGCTCACCACACACAGCTATGTTGTGAAGCCTCTGATGATTAACAAACTTAGAAAACCATCCCCTACTTGCATTGAAGCTAACAATATCACTTGACCACTTCCTCACTTCAGGCGACCATAAATTTCCAAAGCTTTCGCACGAAGATGATCAGAACTGAGTGTTTTTTTTCTTTGTTTCATGCTCAATGTACAAACTCAACATTTTCTCCATTTTTGTCATAATCCGGTTACGCGCTTTGGTAACAATCTTTGAAGGCACCTGTGATGAATCAATCACCGCACTTTTTATTTTTTCAGTATCTTTCTTTATGTTTCTGATCGTGGACTCACCCAGGCCGAAGTAACATCCCAGAACTGTGTTACCTTCACCTGCAATGGCCCTGTCTATAATTTCTAAAGTGGTTCTCTGCCACTGGGCTGATGGCCCAGGACTTGACATGGGACGCTTAGGAGGCATAGTTAAATATTTCAAGCACAAAATCAGTGCATTGTAGGTAATAACAAAAAAGTCTAAGCATGCAAGATCCCACATCCACATGCTGCCAAAACCAATGCAAAACTGGCGGGAGTGATACTGTGAGGCGTGCGCACTTGACTTGTATTGGCGGGAAAGCCGTGCTTCTCGTGCCAACAGCCTTGTGTAACTGTGAGTTTTGGACACATATAACGAGGGTAGGGTGTACCCGTGCAGAAATCTGTTGCAATTCAAAATCATTCAGCAGCTTTTCTTTTTAGCATAGGCCAATGACAAAGATGGATGGAAAACAGGTAATTAAACAGCAACACAACTCAAAATGTACTTTGGATATACTTGCAAAACTTACATACAAAAAACAACTTTTGGCTAAACATTATGCGTGGCTGAGCTTTACACTGAGTGTGAAATATTTTTATTAATAACTAGTTCACAATGCCAGTTCCTGTGTATTGATCAATAAAAAGCAATAAACATGAAAAATTTCAGGGAGTTGTATCCTTTTGACAATGTTCTTTCTCCCCCTGGCTTTCTAGATTGTCAAAGTGGGGGGGGGGGGCGAATAAAGTAGCTGCAATTAACATAAGCATACATTACAACAGAGATTTCCACTCATCTCATTTCAATCCAATTGCTATTATAATAGAGAGGAAAGAAAACGTTAGTATCAAGAATGGAGGATATTATCAGGGTGATAAACTTAACAATTCAACATGAAGTGACCAGGCAATACCAAGAGGGAATTATAAAAAGCAATAATGGCAGGCACAAGTGTCTGTCTGGTGGAACTGAATTTCAAGCAGGATTCTTTTGAACTTAAGGCCAGTTTAAAAATACGTACAAACATCAGGCCCCACCTGTGAAACTAACCCCAGCAGATTAAATGGTTTGCCTTGGCGGGTTTCCACAAAATGTGGTTTTACTGAAAAATCATGGATATTAACAAACATGTTTTTAAAACTTTGCTAAGAATATGAAGTGACCATAACAGATTGATATTAATGGTCCAATTTCTTCTCCTCTTCCCCACATGCACTTATTTAGAACATATGGTGGATGTGACACACTAATTAACTTACTTTGAGCTCTACTAATTGAACTGTGTTAGTTGCCATGTTTTAAAATAAAAATTGCATTAAAAAAGTTTTCAGAAACCCTACCCAATTGACATGTACTACAGAAGGTCTCAGTGTCAAAAAACTCCAAAACTGAATGAATGAGAATGGAAGCATAAGTAGTATGCTTTTAAAAATTATTCATTCACATTTCCAAGTGCAAGGTGAAAATTGTTGGCTACAGTACTTAACCAAACTCATGGAGGTTGCTATAAGAAAACTTATAATTCTAGGTATCATTGTACATAATTCCAGCAATAAGTACATTTATCACAATAATTTACCTCGAGTCCCATCGGTCTGATTTAGTATCATATTTGTAAGTAGGCCTGAAATGAATTTCCCCCTCACTGAAGTCTGCAAAAGCTTTTTTAGTCATTCGTTGAATATTCAGCTGAAAGTAGGATAGAAATTAATTGTGTTAATGATCAAATATTTCCTGTATTTTAAAGTCATGATTCCAGAAAAAGCCAAAATGAAGAATGGATGTGACATTTTATCCATTACTGATAAGGAGAGGAGATATTGAATGAAAAGGATACTCAATGAAAAGGATTAACATTGAAATATCTGGACAACAAAGATGGGGGAAGGTACGATGGCACTCAATAGCAACTTCTTCGAGGTCACCTGCGGGAGCAGCTTAATTTCTACCTTTAATGTCTCTTTTTCCTTTCGAAGGTGGATGAGGTTCTGTCAAAGACCCTGACTTAGAGCTATACTCAAACTTTGGTTCTTTGTTAACATGAGGAAATCTGCAGATGCTGGAAACTCAAACAACACACACAAAATGCTGGTGGAACACAGCAGGCCAGGCAGCATCTATAGGGAGAAGCACTGTCGACGTTTCGGGCCGAGACCCTTCGTCAGGTTGATTACCAGCAGGGTCTCGGCTTGAAACGTCGACAGTGCTTCTCCCTATAGATGCTGCCTGGCCTGCTGTGTTCCACCAGCATTTTGTGTGTGTTGTTTGGTTCTTTGTTGTTGTTTTTCTATACCTCAAGGACACAGCCTGGAAGACGAGCACACTTTTGGAGTTCTGAGGCTTTGTAGCCCTGTGAATAAGCCAACTCTACGCGGCTGCGAGTGTCGTGGGAGAAAGCGGAACATGGATTGGCTGTTAGGGGCTCAGTGCTAGATAAATCATGTTCTCTCTTTTTGGTGGGGAGAGTTCGTTGCCAATTCTCGAGAGGGAGAACTCGGGGGGGGGGGGGGGGGGGAGGAGGAAGTGACATGGCAGACTGTAACACTGTAAATCAGCGTGTTTAGTTTATGTCTCCCCTCTTGCTGTGAAAGGGTGAACCTTTCTGCCTCTATTAGGGACACAGCGAGCCTGTGGTTATGTTGAATAGTCAGGTGAACAATTAGTTTCTGTTGCCCTGCAGATCATGGTCTTTCCTGGGGGCTTTGCTATTGCTTGCTTGGTGGGTGGGGGATGCTGACGGTCCATGACTCTACCTTGCTATTTCTCTTCTGCATTATTTATTTTTATTTTAAATTGTATTCATTTATCATTCCTGCACTGCGTTGCTACAAAACAGCAAATGTAACAACTTACATTAGGGAAAATAAACCTAACAGCACCAAAATCAAAGCTTAGAATGTAACACATAATTACAGGCTTATTGATTCATTTAAGCTATTGGCTCATTTCACATGACAAATTACCTGCAAGCACATTTTCCTACCTGGTCATATTCTAATAGCTTCCTTAATTCTTGTTTCTCTATCAGTGCCTTCACTTCATTGGCATCTGGGAGACACAGTCTGTAGTTCAGGTCTCCAAGCCAAATAACAATGCTAACAGAAATATGAACAAATTGTAAATAGTCAGAAAATACAGCAAATGCTGTGGAAAGTAAAAAAAAACATTACCAGCAAAATTTTCTAAAGTGCACGGATTATCTTATAAGTGTTCGATTCAAAGATCAACTTCCTTTTTCATGCAGTCACCAGCAAGCCCAACATTTCCTGCCCATCTTAAATAATGTTGAATAGATGACAGCCCAGGATGAAAATACTTTGACAGCGCTAGTGCATAGAAAACAGTATGATTATAAACAAGAGAAAATCTGTAGATGCTAGTTAATCCAAGCAAAACACACAAAATGCTGGAGGAACTCAGGAGGCAGGCAGCATCTATGGAAAAGTGTACAGTTGATGTTCCAGGCCGAAGCCCTTTGGCAAGACTGGAGAAATAAAAGCTGAGTAGATTTTAAAGATGGGTGAGGGAGAGAGAAACACAAGGTGATAGGTGAAACCTGAAGGGGGAGGGATGAAGTAAAGAGCTGGGAAGTTGATTGGCGAAAGAGACAGAAGGCCATAGAAGAAAGAAAAGGGGGGAGGAACACCAGAAGGAGGTGATGGGCTGGCAAGGAGATAAGGAGAGAGAGAAAAAGAGGTGAGAAATGGTGAAGGAGAGAGGGGTGGGGGGCATTACCAAAAGTTTGATAAGTTGATGTTCATGCTATCAGGTTGGAGGCTACCCAAATTAATACAAGGTGTTGTTCTTCCAACCTAAGTGCGGCTCATCATGACAGTGGAGGAGGCCGTGAGTAGACCTATCAGACTAGAAATGGGAAGTGGAATTAAAATGGGTGGCCACTGGAAGACCTGGCTTTTTTCAGGTGAACGGAACAAATGTTACACCTGCCCCTACACCTCCTCCCTCACCACCATTCAGAGCCAAAACAATCCTTCCAGGTGAGGCAACACTTCACCTGAGAGTCTGTTGGGGTCATATACTGTGTCCGGTGCTCCTGGTGTGGCCTCCTGTATATCAGTGAGATCCAATGTGGATAGGGAAACCACTTCATCGAGCAGCTATGCTCCACAGTCATGATGTGGTCACACTTAGGTTGGAGGAACACCTTATATTGTTTGGGTAGCCTCCAAACTGATGGCATGAACATTGATATCTTGTACTTCTGGTAATGAACCCCCCCCACCCCCCCTTCACCATTTCCCAAACCCTTTTCCCTCTCTCACCTTGTCTCCTTGCCTGCCCATCACCTCCCTCTGGTGCTCCTCCCCCCCTTTTCTTTCTTCCATGGTCTCTGTCTCTTTTACCAATTTACTTCCCAGCTCTTTACTTCATCCCCTCCCCTTTCAGTTTTCACCTATCACCTCGTGTTTCTTTCTCCCCTGCTCCCACCTTTTAAATCTACTCAACTTTTTTTTCCCTCCAGTCCTGCCGAAGGATTTCAGCCTGAAATGTTGACTACACTCTTTTCCGAGATGCTGCCTGGTCAGCTAAGTTCTTCCAGCATTTTGTGCGTGTTGAATAGCATGATTATAGTTAGTGTTGATGGAACACAGCTTACATTTGCGTGTGAGACGTGGAAGGGAACTTGCTTTCATGTGGCTGCTTATATTAAGGAAAGAAATAAGCTGAAGCAAATGGTTGCATATCCTGCTTTGGCTCAGTAGAGATCACCGTTTGAAAGACAGAAAGTAAACCGCTACTGTGCCTATCATGGTGCATGTTGTGACACAGAGCACAGAGCCAGACCTGCATCCACCAAGACAACTGGAGGGCATTCCATCACACTCCCAATATGACTTGTTTTGAGTACTCAAGGACAGTCTTCATTCTGTTCTTTTTAAAGTAGCAATTTCTAGCTTGGTGCCTAGTCAGAGGTGACCCCAGACTATGACATCATGCTGTGGCATTAACATCAACCATTGTGAAATGCTTTGTGCAGCTGGTCACTGAGCACATTAAAGACTTTCTTCTGGCTACATTGGACCCTTTCCAGTTCACTTATTACTCAAATCAATCCACTGACGATACCATTGTATCCACCCTCTACTCTGTCCCGTCCTACCTGGAAAATGGGGTCCCATATGCCAGGTTGCTGTTTATAGACCAGTTCAGCATTTAACACCATCATACCCAAGAAACCACTGGAAAAACTGCCTTCACTGGGTCTCAATGCCTCCCACTGTAAATGCATCCTGAACTTCTTAACAGAAAGGCCATAGCCCCCATAGGCAGCATTGTCTCTAACCCCTTTATGCTGAACAATGGCTCTCCCCAGGCTGTGTGAGCAGCCTGCTGTTGTTCACATTACAGATACGTGATTGT
Source organism: Hypanus sabinus (assembly GCF_030144855.1). Classification (NCBI taxonomy): domain Eukaryota; kingdom Metazoa; phylum Chordata; class Chondrichthyes; order Myliobatiformes; family Dasyatidae; genus Hypanus; species Hypanus sabinus. The sequence goes on from NC_082713.1 coordinate 49,952,753, forward strand.
GTTGCAGGAATCAACTCAAATTGTCTCATCAAGTTTGCGGATGACACAACAGTGGTTGGCCTTATCAACAACAATGATGAGTCAAAGTGCGGTGAGGAACTGGAGTGGCTGGTGGTCTGGTGTGAGAACAACAACCCGAGTCTGAACGTGGAGAAACCAAGTAAATAACTGTGGACTTTAGGGAGGTGCAGATGAACCACCCCCTCTGATCATACATGGCTCCTCTGTAGAGAAAGTTAAAGTTCACATCACAGACAATCTCACCTGGTTCCTTAATATCACATCCCTGCATAAGGCAGCACAGCAGTGCCTCCAGTTCTTCAGGAAATTGAGATAAGTGAGGCTCCCACCCCAACCCCATCTTAACTGAATTTTACAGGAGTACCATTGAGAATGTCCTGACAAGCTGCATCTCCATCTAGTTGGGGGCATCAGAGCATCAGACCAGAAGTCCACTATAAAGAACTGTGAGAACAGCAGAGAGGATCATAAAGGTCGCCCTACGATCCATTGAGGGCATTTATCAGGAGTGCTGGGTATGCAGGTCCCTTAGTAGTATCAAGGATCCCACCCATCCATCCAGTATCCTCTTGACTTTCTACCAACAGGCAAGAGACTCAGATGCATTTAAACAAGAACACTCAGGATGGGGAAGAGCTTCTTCCCTCAGGCCATTAGGCTTCTGAACATTGCATTCAAAATGTCACCAGATAATTTGTACTGTACCCTACAATATCTAATTTATGCACTTTATTTTGTTTATCTGTGCTTAATTCATTTGTAAATTTAATTCTTACGTTCCTAAGCTATTGCGTGTTATGTGTGTAACAGTGCTTTACACCCTGGTCCAGAGAAATGTTGTCTTGTTTGGCTGTATATATGACAATAAACTTGACTTGATAGTACAGATTTGATGTGATGTGGTCTGAATGACAGGCCTCAATATTTTAAATTTTGTTTCAAGCAAACAAACTGTTTTGTTGCGTGAAATTATGAATCAAACTATAAGAGTAAATATAGAACATGAAACAGTGCAGCACAGGAACAGACCTTCAGCCCATGATGTGCCCAACTAAATAAATTAGTCCTCAAATACTTAGTTAAATACTCAACTAAAGAGACACTTGAATGCCTCTACTGTAGTAGTCTTCACTGCCACCCTGGCAGCACATTCTCTGTGTAAAGAAAACTTGCCCTGCACATCTCCTTTATCCTACATTTCCTACCCCCTTTCCCTTAAATACATGCTCACAGTATCAGACATTTCAACTCTTGTGAAAAAAAAATACCATTGTCTATCTATGCTTCTATAAAGAAGGGAATATAGATTTACAGATGCAGCTCTAAAGAAGACAAGACAGTGACAATACTTCATTAGGAATTTGAAGAGATTTGATACGTCCACAACAGCACTCAAAAACTGTACTGTGGAGAGCATTCTGACAGGCTGTATCGCTGTCGTGTATGGGGGGGAGAGGGAAGCTATTGCACAGGACCGAAAGAAGCTGCAGGGGGTCATAAATTTAGTCAGCTGCATCTTGGGTACTAGCCTACAAAGTACTCAGGACTTCTTTAAGAAGCAGTGTCTTGGAAGGGCATCGCCCATTATTAAGGACCCCCAGCACCCATGGCGTGCCCTTTTCTCATTGTTACCATCAAGTAAATGGTACAGAAGCCTGAAGGCACACACAGAGCAATTCAGGAAAAGCTTCTTCCCCTCTGCCATCCGATTCCTAAATGGACATTGAACCTGTGAATGCTATCCCACTTCCTCAATATATTTTATTTCTGTTTTTACATGATTTTTAATCTCCAATATACACATACAGGTGTCCCCCCGCATTATGCCACTTTACTTTTACAAAAGACCTAGATTAGTACCTGTTTTTGCTAACCAAAAGAAATCTGAAGAGGATTTTCGCTTTTATGTAAAAAGGCGCTCGCTTTAAACTTGTGTTTACCCTGAGAAAGACTAACATGACTGCGAAGCCTTGCGCGGGCAGGCGTGTATGTGCCGACTTTTTTCCTACAAATCGGTTTTTGGCCGAATCTTCCCGATTCTGGTAAGTGAAACTACACGGTACATACATTATTTCTACTTTATATAGGCTGTGTATTTATCATATCATTCCTACTTTTACTATATGTTAGTGTTATTTTAGGTTTTATGTGCTATTTGATATGATTTGGTAGGTTTATTTTTTGGGTCTGGGAACACTCAAAAATTTTTCCCATATAAATTAATGTTAATTGCTTCTTCGCTTTATGCCATTGTGGCTTACGAAAGGTTTCATAGGAACGCTCTACTTTCAGATGGGGGGGGGAACCTGTACTGTAATTGATTTACTTATTTATTTTCTTCTATATTATGTATTACATTGAACTTTTGCAGCCAAGTTAACAAATTCTACGACACATGCCGGTGATAATAAACCTGATTCTGATTCTCATCACTTTTATAAACCTATCTGGCCTCCATCTATGCCTCTCACAACTTTAGAAACTTCAATTATGCCTCCCTTTACCCTCCATAACTGCACAGAAAACAATCCAAGTCTGTATAACCTTTTGTTATCACACATGCCATCCAATCCAAGCAGCATCCTCATCAATGCCTCAACATACTTCCTATAATGGGGCAATCAGAACATAATACAATACTCCAGGCGTGGCTTAACTAGAGTTTTACAAAGCTGGAACTTTACTTCCTGACTCTTGAACTCAATTCTTCAACTAAGGCCAAGTACGTCATATACCTTCTTTTCCACACTATCAACCTGTGTAGCCATTTTCAATGAGTTATGGACTTGGACCCTGAGATTCTTGACATATCAACACCGTTAAAATTCTTGCCATTAACAGAGTGCTGTCCCTTAACATCTGATCTTCGAAAGTCTGACATTGCTCATTTGACCAGGTTACACGCCATCTGCCATTTCTTTATTCATATCTGAAACTGATCTATATCCCACTGTATCCTTTGTCAGCTTTCTATGCTATCCACAACACCAACATCTTTGTATTGTCTGTAAACTTACTAACACCTATGTTTTCATCCACATCATTTATTCAAATCACAAACAGCAAAGGTCCCAAGTACGTATCCCTATGAACAACAATAGTCACAGGCCTTCAACCAGAAGTCGTCCCATCAACAACTATCCTCTGTCTTCCATGGGAGATAATCCTTAATCCAAACAGCCCATTCACCATGGATCTCAAGTATTTAATCTTCTGGATGAGCCTCTCACATGGGACCTTATCAAATACTTTATTAATATCCTTACCTTCACTAGTCGCCTTCTTAACAAAAATTATAATTGAGTTTCAAATTTCTGTAATTCTGCAATGACGGTCTGGATACTCAAATAAGTGTTTATTTCTCATCTGTGTGCATTCTATGAACATTATGAACTACATAAAACTAAGGGTAGGCTTGATCATAGAATCACACAATTAAATAATATTTTGAAAACCTGAAAAGTTAAAAAAAAATTATACACTTGCGCAATACACATTGGGAACATAATGGAATGCCTTCTTCTTGTCTGGAGGATGAGGCATTCCATTACCAGTCTGGTCAGATGCAGGTCCAACAACCCTTAAAGCCCTGTGCCATGCATGACAAATGATTGCCACACCATTCACCACCTTAAATCTTCAGTCCCACTCTAGACCACTTAGAAGGTGTGTTGCAGCAACTTGCCAAGGCTTCTTCTGCAAATGCTGGTATCTTGAGCAACACACAATCCTGATGAAGGGTCTTGGCTTGAAAAGCTGTTTGTTCATTTCTCTCCATAGATGCTGCCTAACCTGCTGAGTTCCTCCAGTATTTTGCATGTGTTGCTCAAGGCTTCTTTGGTATTTCCCAAACTATGATCTCTACTGCCTAAAAGGACCAATATAAGAAACATTTGCTCCAGTTTGTTTCTTAGTTCAATATAAGCAAATACATCAATGCGACAGATAAACAAAAATATCCAATTTTTGTAGGTCTTAAAAATAGGATCAGCTTTTGGAAATGTTATTCCACTTTCTTCTGCATAAGCTGGTAACCAGAACTTGATAGACAATGCAACAATGGGAATGTCTGCAGGTTTACCCGAGTCTTGAGTACAAAATTCATACACATTCACACAGATTGTCTTTATGCCAACAGACAGGTATAGGACTGATCAGCACAAATATAATGTTCTCAGGATATCCCCCAGTATTTTCATACTCACTCATGTTTACTAATGTTTACAGAAGGTTGGTTATGTTCAGACACTTGGAAAATCATTCGAACACATATGTCTTTATAATCCTGATTCCGTCTCTCAAAGTCTTCCACGTGAGCAGCAAGGTGAGAATTCACAATGCAGAAACTTGTGTTGTGAAAGACAAAACGAACTGCAACTCCGCCTTTGTTTCCCTAAGAATTTAGACACCCATATCAATTAATGCCACATACAGAATGTACAACATTTTGTGAAAAATATAAATGCATAGAATAATGTAATGAAAATATTTTAAAATAGCAATATGCATTGAATTAGTTAGTCCCTTAGTCTGATATTATTCTCCAAATTATTTTTTTTACGTGTGGATAGGTATTCTTTGTAAAACAGGAACTTGCTTTTATTGAAATGCTGAGAAACCAACTATTCCAGGTGTAGAAAAGTTAACACATTGCACAATATATGCCGGCGATAGTAAATCTGATTCTGAAAAGAGAGATTGTAACACTCTAGGTATGTCTCCTCAATAGTGTCAACTATTACTCACCATTTTTCCCATAATTCCTGTTCCTACAGACTCTGCTTCCACATCTTTTATGTGCTTTACGTGCTCCTTTTTCACGAAAACAATCAACATCATTCCCACTAATCGAACCAGTTTCAACTGGAACAGAAGTAACAACATCAAAATAAGCTTTCATTTATGAGAACCTCTGAATCACATCACCAAAATAAATGAAGTTGCAGCAGACTTTTCAATATCACCTTTGGTTGTGGAAACAAATACATAAGTTATTCTTTTATTTTTCATTCATTCCCTATCATTGCAAGATCATTCTTCAACTACCAGAGTAGCCAGAACCTGGTGAAAAGTGGCAAATTTTGTATCCAGATGTGCAAAAGACAAAATACAGAAGTATAGTGCACTGAGGAAGATAGACATACATTTCAAGAAGACAGCAACTGATGGGTGGGGTGGGTGGGCACAAGGCAAATAAAATCCAACACAGGAAATTGCAAATGAGAGAGGCACTTTATGCTAGAGAGAACAATTCTACATGGATACAATAACAGATCTGAGAGTGATAAGGGGCAGTGCAACACCAGTACGAAGATCCTTAGAAATGCAGGATAAGTTGAGGATATGCTAATAAAACCATATAGGACCTTGAGTTTTACAAATATAAGCACAGATACTTGCATTGAGAAAGATAAACTGCTAATCTGCCTTTATTACCTTGAGAATTTTGACACCCAAATCAATGCTCAAGATACAATTGTGTTCAGCTCTGGACACCATACTTTATGAAATATCTGAAGTTATAAGGAGGATACAAAAAATGTTTGCAACCACAATTCTGCAAGTTCTTAGACCATAAGGATAGACTAGAGGAGACAGTATTGTTCTCCTTTAAAGGCTGGATGTTGAAATGGTATCTGGTAAAAGAATTTAAAATTATGATTTGTCGATAACCTGCATGTAGAGCATGGGTTCCCAACCTGGGGTCCACGGACCCCTTGCTTAATGGTATTGATCCACAGTATAAAAAAGGTTGGGAACCCATGAGATTGTTCCTTTTGGCAGAAGGTCTAAAACCAGTGACGATACATGAGGTTAGTTGGCAGAAATATCAAAGAGGCATGAAAAGAAAATCTTGTACAACTGATCATTAAGACCCGGAAGGCACCACCATTGGTATTAGTGCAGTCAGGTGTAATCAGAGATTTATCTTAAAGAATTTACAGACATAATGTTCAAGTTGAAGTTTATTGTCATCTGACTGTACATAATATACAACCAAATGAAACAACATTCCCCTGGAACATAGTGCACCCACAGAACTTTTATCACACACAGCACATAAAACAAAATATTACCACAGATAAGTTAACAAAATATAACTCAAAGTGATTGTAATGCACAGCATAGGCAAACAGTTCACTGTCCTAGTGGCAAGGTATTCATTAGTCTCACTGGAAGAGGCAGCTACCCGGTCTGGTGGTACTCATCCTGATGCTCCTGTACCTCCTTGCTGACGGTAATGGTTCAAAGCAATTGCGCGATGTGTGTTAGGAATCCTCAACAATGCTTCAGGCCCTTTGTATACAACGCGTCACAAATTTGGGGGGGGGGAAGGGGTGAAAAGAAAACCCCACTGATCTTGGCAAGATGAACGGTGAATAGAAAAGGTGGGGGAATGGGACCAATTGGATTGCTCTTCTACAGAACTAAGATCTTGACAAACCAAATGGCCTCGATCCATGCTGCAAGCTTCCTGTAATTCTTTAGCTTATTTATGTGTAATTGTCTTACTATTAATAAAAATATAACAGAGAGATTGAAATAAATAAAGCATTTTAGAAAGCAAACATGAGGAAATCTGCAGATGCTGGAAATTAAAACAACACACACAAAATGCTGGTGGAACACAGCAGGCCAGGCAGCATCTATAAGGAGAAGCACTGTTGATATTTTGGGCCGAGACCCTTCGTCCATTTTAGAAACCTGTTCAAAAATTATCAATATTGATCTTTTTAAAAGACAAATCAAAAATAACATTTCTAAATATTGTTATTTTACATTTAACATGGGAAATGTGAATTTTTATTATGGGTTGGGTTTAAAGAATCAAGGGCAGCACTGCATGCTGCATGCCAACAAAATCTTTGCATGTGCCATCTTGGGCACATATGCCATAGGCTCATCACCCCCAAGAAGAGCACCACCTCTGAGTTGAACAACAAACCTTCAGGATTTCCAAATAACTGGATAGTGGATTATCAGAACTTCATTTACTTTTAAAATTTATAGAACATAGACATCAGATTTTATTTAGCTTTGCGGAAGTGTTAACTTACTTTGCTATATTTACATTTAGGATGCAAACTTCTTTCTGTAGCATTCAACCATTCCTGCTCTTTGGCAGAGTCAAAGTAAAAGAAGGCTTCGGTACTTAGATCCAACTCCTGAAAACTGAAAATCAAGTAATTCAAGTGAACACCCCAAAAATCTATTGAAAGTAAAAATAATTTTTTGAAAGTTTCAAAAAGGATTATACTAATTTAGTTAGGTATCTCTTACCCCAGACAGTACACATCAGGTGGGTGTGTATCAGTAGCCAACCAGGAATCCAGACTACAATCTGGAGACTGTCCATTTACATTCCAGGTCCCAACAAAAAACCTTAAACCAGATAACCATTCATAAAATTCTTTATCAAAATTTACAATTAACTTCCTATAATCAGAATTTGACATTTTGCTCCAAAATTAGCAATTACGTTCACAAACACGGAGTTATCACAGCTAAATCCATGGGTATTAAATGTAGCTGAGATGCCAAAATCCTGAATTATATTAATGCAGAAGACTTAAAATCAGCTGCTAAACAGATTAAAAGGATTTTTAATCTTATTCACATACACACAAATACATAAGTAAAATATATTATCAATGTATTATATATTTATAGACTCAATATCTATCAACTACTGTGGTGTAATTGGTACAAATGCTGGAACCCCATAACAGCTGTGCCAGACTTATCTACATCTTGAAAGAAAATATCAAGGGAAAAACAGCTCGAACAGTATTTCAAGGAGAGGGAATAAAAATGATACATGCATTTATTTCAAAACAGGGATTTCAAATAGTTTCTATATGGGAATATATAATGCAAAAATTTAGAAAGAATTGAAGATCAGGAGCCTACAGCTTGGTAAATAAATTTTGCTTGGGGCATATAACATAGATCCTTTAAAAAAATGAGAAGAAATTGAAGAGCACTACAAAATTTGCAAATTCTTGTTAAAACCCAAGACCAATGCTTAGTCAGTGAGAACACAACACCACAGAAAGAAATCAATAAATAACAGTAAGACCAATTAAGTCTGTTTTAGCAAAATCTGTCTGAAGATGTTCCATCAAATGGATTCAGTTAACTGGAGTTTAGATTTGTTTGATTATGATTTGTTACTTCCCAGATAAGAATCAGTGTTCTCGAGTTCTTTTAATAAAATAAGCCAAAATGAATGAGATAAAAATTGACACACCATGGAGAATATTAGGGAAATTAAGTGTAACAATCAGTTTGGGAAGTGGGCGAGGAGAGGCAAACTGTTTTCAAATGTGAAGTACTCTGCAAAGTCCAAACCAGTGTAGGACTTAAATAGTAGGGCACTAGGGAATGTTATTGTACAGAGCGATTTAGGAATACAAGTGCACAGTTTATTGGAAGTGGCATCTCAGATACACTGTGTGATGAAAAAGATGTTTACGACACTGACCTTCACCAGTGAAGGCACTGTGTGTAAGAATTAGGACACTACGTTGCAATTGTACAAGTCATTGGTGAGGTCACACTTGGAACACTGTGAACAGTTTTGGATATCTTATGAGATATAGTTAATCTGGAAAGAGTGCAGAAAAGATTTTTGAGGTTGTTCCCTGGACCTGAACCTGAAGTTATGTGATGGGGTTGGCTGAGCACATCCTTGGAATGTGAGAGAATAAAGAGGTGGCTTGATGGAACTGTTTAAAATTATGCAAATACAGGTAAGGTGAATCGCAACAGTCTAATCTGCTAGAGTAGGGTAGCCCAAAACTAGGAGGTATAGGTTTAGAGTGAGTGGAAAGATTTAAAAGTGACTTGAGTGGCAATTTTTTCCACCACATAGGATGGTGAATATATGGAATGAGCCACCATAGGAAGTAGTTGAGGCAAATATAATAGTATCATTTAAGAAAGACTTAGACAGATAAATGGTGGGGTGAAGTTTAGAGGGTTTTGGGATGAATGCAGGAAGCTGGAACTAGCTGGTTGGGAACTAGTCATCCTGGACTGATTGGGCCAATGAGACTGTATTTATCCCGTATTGCTTTATAAGTAAACCCTGAATACTTGCTTTAACAGTCTCTGAATCCCATGTAATAAGGTAATTTGTACAGACCTAAAATCTTGAAAGTCGACAAATTCTTTTTCACGTTTTGTTAGGCAATGTTTAATCAGACCTTCTCTGGCTACCGACTGATTACTTGGTTCAAAAAGCTTCCGCATGGTGTTGGTTACTCTTGGCTGTCCATTCCTTGACCCATCTTTTTCAGTGGATAGCTTGCTACATTAAAAATACAAAGATAAATAAGCCGTTCAGTGTCGCTTTAATAAGTAGACAGAAAACACACAATAGGAAAAAGCTAGTAAGAATCAGATCAATGACACATACAACCACTCATTAACTGTTAACCTTATGCAAGTTTTTAAGTTATTGTTGACTGGGGATACATTTTTTCCAGTAACAGGCATCTTTAGTATTTCTTCACAGATGAACAAAATTACAAGGTTAATTTTTAAAACAATGTTCCAAATTTAAGATAAATGACTTGAAGTCAGTCACAGAGCTTAGGAATTTTTTTTGGATGACTCCTCGGAAAAAGTCAAGCTAAGCTCTTCTGGAGCTCAGGAAACTACGAATTTCTGAAAAAGCTAACTAATCCCAAACCTAGAACAGATGTGACAAATCACCCAAATGCCCTCTCCCGTGATTATTCATCCAATTTCATTTGGATGGCAGAGTATGTGCTAGACCTGTCTGCACTCTCTTTACTGCAACATGCTGTAAGGTTTCACTGCCAATGTAATGGTTTCCCTGTAGCAGCAATGTCTAGGTTATGACTAGATATAACGGGGTTTGGAATGCTGAGGCTATCCAATGAGAGAAATGTTGTTATTTCTTGTGAGTCTGGAAGAGAGACTTTCGCGGTCTTTTGCCGGGGAGACATGAGGAGAGAAGATGCAAATGGAGAGGGTTGGTAGACCGTGGGACGGAATGGACTTGAAGCAAGGGTCCGAAGGTCAGTGACGATTGTAGGAGGTCGATGGTGGACGACTGGCTTATCAGTGAGCTCTAACATTGCACAATAGACTGTTTCATGAGAATGGGCCCTTTTACTTATTTTTTGTTTACTAACCATATAGTCAAAGTACGAATTATAAGGCACAATCGCTTAATCGCATATTGTGTACTGTTTGTTATTTCGGGGTACTGATTTGTAACAGGGGACACATCATGCAACATTCACCCAAACGAGATTTCGCAAGTTTGGCTGGGCCGGGGGCTAGCACCCCCTATATTAAGCTGCCAGCCGAAGCAAGAATGAAACACGAGGAAATGTGCAGATGCTGGAAATTAAAGCAACACACATAAAATGCTGGTGGAACGCAGCAGGTCAGGCAGCATCCATAGGGAGAAGCTCTGTCGACGTTTCGGGCCAAGACCCTTCGTCAGGACTAACTGAAAGGAAAGATAGTAAGAGATTTGAAAGTAGGAGAGTTACATTACAGAGTGAAAAACTGAACATGATGCATGAGCCAACAACAAACAGAAGAGCAAACAAAATTCTCAATGCTTCTTCAAAAGTGTACATAAATGATTGGTTTGCTTTTTCTTCCACTTTGTCATTTGCCCACTGATAATTTCACCTTCAGCATCCGTATGAACTACTTAATAGAACAAAATATCATAGGCTAATCAGTGAGAGCAGATAATTTCAGGTTTGGAAGAAATAATTTTGGTTAATTTCTTAAATTCCTAACAACAATAGCTATTGTGGTAGAATTCATTACTGTCCTCCTATACTGATCAGGAAGACAGCATAAAATCTTAGTTGATTTGTTTTCCAATCCCAGTCAAGTGTGGTAGACAGATTTAATCAGCCCAGTTAATTCATGCCAATAATGTACAATAAAAACATTACTTACTTGGTACGAGAAGACACTGCCACAGGAGCAACTCTGCTTCCAGCTTGATTCAGTTGATTCTTCTTTTCCAAATTTATAACATCAATGAAATCATCATCAAACCCAAGCTCTAATGAAGAAGGAAAAGTAATCAGTTTTTTTCAGGATTTCCTCAAGCCACATTGACCCTCTTCCTAAATAGAGGGAATCTTGCAGAATTAACCACAGTGCAACCAACAGCCATGATATTTATCCTGTGCGCACAGATCATGTCTGCAACCAGGAAACTTGGAAATGTGAAAATGTAGGAACTTTGCAGACTAAAAAATAATCTAATGAGATCTTGATATTATTTTGTTTCATGTCTTGCAAATAAGCAGACTGAAAGGCTAATTAGCTACAGGCCAAGAAAGCCTTGAGAAAACTGCAGTTGCGATCATCACCAGTCAGAGCTTAGGATATAGTAGATCGGAGGCTGGTGTAAAACTCTTTAACTCTTCTGTTCCCTTTAATTTCATTTACCACATTTTCATTAGTCTTCCATGTGGTCACTTGTCTGAATAATGTCCAGCTTTGGCTAGTTGGGATAGCTGACATTTACCATTTAAATAGTCAAGGAAGTCCAACAGTTGCCTACCATTGGCTGGAGTCATGTGTTTAAATAACCTCTGCTGCTGGTCTTTTCATTGAGTACAGCATTTGAGTTGCTGCTTGCTGAGACTGCAATCAGCTCACAGATCTTGTATCCTATTAAGAACTGGTTATCCCACCAATTTTAATGTGGGAAAGGAGCTGAGGTATCCCAGAGTTACAAGTAGTATGGCAGCAAGTTTGTTTTTTAAACTTTTTTTTATTAGATGCTTTTAATCTTTTAAGTCCTGAACTAATTTCATTTAAAATATATTGTTTATTTCTCTTTTAACAGCTCTCAAATATCTCTGAAAGCCAGAGACTTTTAGTTGCTCAAAGTAAAGCTGTCAAGGGTACAGGTGGCCCCCGCTTTTCGAACGTTCGATTTACGACAACTCGCTGTTACGAAAGACTTACAGTAGTATCTGTTTTCGCTAACCAAAGAGGATTTTCACTTTTACGAAAAAAGACGCCCGCTTTATACGTGTGTTTACCCCGAGAAAGACTACAATGACCGTGAAGCCTTTGCGCGGGCAGTTGTTTGCGCATGCATGTACGTGCGTATGTATGTACGTGCCGATTTTTTTCCTCCAAATCGATTTTGGTTCGCTTCCTTCCTGAGTTTGATAAGTGAAACTACACCATACCTACAATATTTCTACTTTATATAGGGTGTAAATTTATTATATCATTCCAGCTTTTACTATATGTTAGTGTTATTTTAGGTTTTATGTGTTATTTGCTTTGATTTGGTAGTTTTTTTTTGGGTCTGGGAACACACAAAAAATTTTCCCATATAAATTAATGGTAATTGCTTCTTCGCTTTACGACATTTCGCATTACAAACAGTTTCATAGGAATGCTCTATCTTCCAATTGGGGGGGGGGGGGGCGGGTAAATACCTGTACTTTATAGCTGGAACATCCCTGTTTTACTAGAGATGTAAGAGACTGCAGATGCTAGAATCTGGAGCAACAGGCATCTGGTGGAGGAACTGCATGCAAAGGAGGCTGAAAACAACCACACATGCAGGGAAAATTCCATTTCTGGTTGGCTTTAGGAACTAAACAATAAATAAACCTTAATCCAGTTATGACTTTCTTCTCCACAGAGTAAATAGGTTACTAAACCAACACTTCATTCTCCAGGCATAAGCCTTGGAGTAATTTCAACTTTACCTGATTTACTTGCTCCACTTTCTTTGCCATGTTGTAGTAGACCAAACTGGGGCCAACCTGTTGATTCCATTGCGAATGGATCTATCACTACTTTTTCAACACCAATGCTTTTAAATGTAGCTATTTTTGAAAAGGGAAAGAAAAATTACAAATAGTCAAGTGATTCCCAATTCCAAAATGAGCTTGGCAATAAATGTATCCTGTTAAAGATATGGGAAATCTCTCAATCTGAGAGTCAAATTTAACCTAATTCAATCTTAAGTCCATACTTGGGTGGTAGCAAATATACTTCATTTAGTTAATTAATTGCATATGAAAACTTTAACTTGCTTGGATATTTTAAAGTTAAATCAATTTTGAAAAGTAATCTACTGCAAGCGTCAATAGTTTCAGAAAACACAAATTAACAGTTAAATAATTCATTTTCAGTGATAGCTGTTAAGCCATTTATGCACTCAGTACATCACTAAAAGTTGCCATATTGAATTTTTTTTACAAATATCACATGAACATGACAAAAATAATCTAATTTTGTGAAATGGACTTCAATCCATAGCCGTCTATGAATAGCCTACTGCCATTAGCAACAATGCTTACATACAAACTAAACATTTAATAACTAATTTGCAAGTCAAGATAAAGTTACACTGTTTTTCACTGAAAAATGAAATACAGATCGACCAATTCAAATCCAGCAAATAATAATCCAGTTTCACTGCTGGTCAGAACTTAAATTTTCACCAGCCTAGTTGTAACACATCACTGCACCAAAACATCACCATTACTTTGGTGGCACCATTAACAGAATTAGCTGTTGGTAGGGTCTTTAAAAGAAGCAAATTATTCCTGTGTTATTCTGCATTTACTTTTATAAACTGTGCTTATCTAGCTCCAGTCATATCCTCATTGAATAAAGGAAGTGCTTCTCGAGGTGTTAACCACAAACACCATACGCTATATATGCAAGATAAGGCAGAAGTTCTGAAAAAAAAACTCAACAGTGGTGTGTCTTTGAAAAGTATATGCAACTTGTATAACTTTGGCTCTTCTGCAGTTTATAATATTAAGAAACAAAAAGAAAAGTTGATAATAATGAACCTCCTGTTCATTATTATACTGACACTGAAATTGTGCAGATGGTTGTAAGTCCAGAGGTAGGCAAAACAGTGTCTATTGATAGGTTAATTCAGCTGACAGGTGAATTGATAAAAGGTCTTGAGCAACGCAGTTTTATTACTGAAAGAAAAAAATGAACGTGTACATGTTGCAAGATAAACTAATCAAAGAAAGACCAAAAGGCTTTGTGAAGGGAAGATGGTGCCTCACGAGCCTGATTGAGTTTTTTGAAGAGGCAACAAAAGAAATTGATGAAGGTAGGGCAGTGGATGTGGTCTACATGGACTTTAGCAAAGCTGTTGACAAGGTCCCTCATGAGAGACTCATCTAGAAAGTCATGAGGCATGGGATAAGTGGAACCTTGGCTGTTTGGGTAAAAAATTGGCTTAAAGGAAGAAAGCAGAGAGTAGTTGTGGAAGGAAAGTATTCTGCCTGGAGGTCGGTTACTAGTGGAGTGCCACAGGGATCTGTCCTAGGACCCCTGCTATTTGTGATTTTTATAAATGACCTGGATGTAGAGGTGGAAGGATGGGTAAGTAAGTTTGTGGATGACACAAAGATTGGAGGAGTTGTGAATGGAGCTATATAGGTGGTCGAAGGTTACAAGAGGATATAGACAGGCTGCAGAGTTGGGCAGAAAAATGGCAGATGGAGTTCAATCTGGACAATCTGAGGTGATGCATTTTGGAAGGACAAACCAGAAGACTGAGTACAGGATTAATGGTCAGTTACTTAAGAGTGTGGATGAACAAAGGGACCTTGGGGTTCAAATCCATACATCCCTCAAGGTCATTGCACAGGTTGATTGGGTAGTTAAGAAGGCCTATGGGATGCTAGGCTTCATTTACAGGGGGACTGAGTTCAAGAGAAGAGAGGACATGTTGCAACTCTACATCTGGTGAGACCACACTTAGAGTATTGTGTTCAATTCTGGTCACCTCATTATAGGAAGCTATGGAGAGGGTGCAGAGGAGATTTACCAGGATGTTGTCTGGATTGGAGAACAAGTCATATGAAGCAAGGTTAGCAGAGCTGGGACTTTTCTCTTTGGAGCGTAGAAGAATGAGAGGGGACGATAGAGGTCTACAAGATTATGAGAGGCATAGATAGGGTGGATAGTTAGTACCTGTTTCCCAGGGCACCAATAGCAAATACCAGAGGGCATATGTACAAAATTAAGGGAGGGAAGTTTAGGGGAGACATCAGGGGGAAGTTTTTTTTACACAGAGGGTTGTGAGTGCCTGGCATGACTTGCCAGCTAATACATTAGGGGTGTTTAAGAGCCTCTTGGACAGGCACATGGATGAAAGAAAAATGGAGGGTTATGGGGTAGTGTGGGTTTAGTACTTTTTTTAAAGGATTATATGGGTCAGCACAACATGGAGGGCTGAAGGGCCTGTACTATGCTGTAGTGTTCTATGGTTCTAAAATACATGAAATAAGTTAGCTTGAAGGAATAATTCAGAAAAATAGCTAAGAAAAGTGGAAGACAGGTGTCAACACTTGAAAATTCAGTGCCGTCAACTTCCGCTCACCCACGTGTGCTGCCACCACCATCACCAATTCTTGAAGATGCTGTGCCAACTTCATCACACCACCAGGTCATGAAGGTTCAATCGTCTTTCAAGATGAGACACAAGGCAATCCTGATGACCCCACTTTCAGACATGTGACTCTGCCTAGTTGTACAATCCAACTCTTTACTTTGGGAGTGATAATAACCAACCTTCTGTTGTCAGTAAATATAGATACCTTGTAAGGTATTTTGCCTGTACTGTACTTCAATACATTTTTCTTGTTTTTCATTTGTCATTTTTTTTTCTTTACTATCCAATTTGTATTTACAGGCTACTTGAAAGGTAGGGTGAGGTGATCATGAAGTGAGTTAGGGGGGGTTTATTTACTTAAACCTTACCAAACCACCTGTGATTTGGCAAAATCCCTAATCTGGCACTGCACAGGTCCCAATTGTTCCAGATTTGTGGTTGTCAACCTGTACATCTACTAAGGTATATGGCTGTAAGTACAATCAATTTGTTTTAATTGCTTATAGTGAAATGCAATGTGAAATCATTAACTTTAAGCTTAATGGTTTCTTCAAACATTACTCAGGGAATCCCTCCAGATGAGCTGCATCAGGCTGATTGCAGCACAAGAGGCCTGAGATAATCATAAAGAACTTGTGGTGTGCAAAAGGAATTTCCAGTGTGACACCAATAACTGAAAAATTACAACAGGGAAAATTATTGTGAAATTTAAGTAACTTAATCAACTGAACCTCACCAATTAACTTAACCAGTACCCACATTGAAAATCACTGACTTCAGAGAACTTATAAAACAGCAGGGTGCTCAAAGCTTACATACAGTTTGGTCAGAGGCGAAGGGAATAGTGTTTGAACTGTGGCCAATCAGTAAACGGGAGCTTGAGAAGGGAACTTCACAAAGGCCCGCAATTAAAAATTTAAAAAGCTGCACTCCACGGCAGTTTTTGGAGACTGAACTGTGGCCAGTCAATACAGGGGATTCATTAGCAAGGGAGAATGAAAATAAGGCAGGGGCAAGTGGAGTGGCCACTGTTGGATGAAAGGTTGCCTCCCAGGTGCCACGGTCATGAATGTCTCAGATCAGGTCCACTGCGTTCTAAAGGGGGAGGGGGAGCTGTCAGAACCAGGGACATAGTAGGAAAGATGAAGAAATTCTGAAAGGAGATTTTAGGGAGCTAGACAAAAACCTGAAAAGCAGGACTGCCAGGATAGTAATCTCCGGATTGCTGCCCGTGGCATGCACCAGTGAGGGCAAGAATAAGAGCATTCGGCAGATAAATGTGTAGCTGAGGAACTGGTGCAGGGGGCAAGGGTTCAGGTTTCTGGATCATTGTGATCCTCTCTGGGAAAGGAACAACCTGTGCAATAGGAACGGGATACAACTAAACCCAATAACCTTGTGGGCAGGTTTGTTACAGCTGTTCAGAAGGTATTAAACTAATTTGGTAGGGGAATGGATATGGAGTGATAGAGCTAAGGATGGAGTAGTTAGTTTACAAACAGAGGCAGTATGTAGCGAGATTACTAGCAAGGGCAGGCTGTTGACAGGGAAAAATTGCAATCAGTCAGCAGGATGAGTTGCAATGTATAAGGCGGACAAGATGATAAAGGATGATGAATACAGGGTTGAAGGTGTTACATTTGAATGCGCACAGGATAGGCAATGTAATGCCCTGGTTTTTACTGCTATACTAATAGGCATTTCATTTTCGCACTTTTTTGCAAATGCAATTGCTCTGTTAGTTAAGTTTCAAAGACTAGTATTTTGGTTTCAGCTGAGATAAGCAGCGTTTGCTCAGCCTAGGAATGTTGTGCCAGCCAATCAAGGTGGGATGCCATGGAACATTCGAGAGAGCTGGGTGGGAACAGATATCTGAAGGACAATGGTCTGGTTTGAGGCCTTTTGGGGTGTGGAGAAGAGCACAAGAAGTGTTCTAAGGATCCATCCTGAAGGGGGGACCCTATTGTAAAAATGCTTGGTGCAGACAAATGGTTAAAAGGAAGAAGTGCCAATACTGAGTTAGCCAGTTCGTTCAAAATGGTCTTTGAGGGAAGTTTGAACTGTGGTTGGTGTCCTTCATGCAGAACGTGGGTTCAGCGTGTGAGCAATCAAAGCAAAGCATCCTGACTACTTCCAAAATGAGATCCAACGTCTGTGCACATCTAGACTGGTTTAACTGCAATGGGCTCTTTCTTTTTTTTTTACCATTAACTGTTTGTTAAAGTTGAAATGTCTGTAAATGTACTTCCACTTTAATTTTATCTAATGAGCCAAGTTTGTTATGAACCATAGTGAGATGGTTACAGGATTAAGCTAGATGAACTTGTAGCACAGTAAGAGATGGGCAGGTTTGACATTGTAGGCATCAGAGTCAGTGATGCCTACATGTGAACCATGGTAAATATGCGAGGTCAAAGCCAATATAAAAACCAAAGGGGGGAATTGAAGCAAAAATTAGTGGGATGTTAAAAGGATTGGGAAGTTTTTAAAAACCAACAGAAGGCAACTAAAAAGTCATTAAGGAAAAGATGGAATTTGAAAGTAAGCTAGCCAATAATATTAAAGAGGATACCAAAAGTTTCTTCAAACATATAGAATGTTTCTAAAAGAGAGGCAAGAGTGGCTATTGAACTGCTGGAGTGGTAGTACTGAGGGACAAGGAAATAGTGGATGAACTGAATAAGTATATTGCATCAATATCCACTGCAGAAGACACCAGCAGTATGCTGGAAGTTTGAGAGTGTCAAGAGGAAGAAATGAGAGAAGTTGCCGTTACTAGGGAGAAGGTGCTTGGGAAACTGACAGATTTATAGGTAGATAAATCACCAGAAACCAGATGGTGTACACCCCAGGGTTCTGAAAGAGGTGGCAGAAGAGACTATGGATCTTTCAAGAATCAATCGATTTTGGTATGGTTCTGGAGGAATGGAAAATTGCAAATGTCCCTCCACTTTTCAAGAAGGGAGAGAGGCAGAAGAAAGGAAATAATAGGTCAGTTAGTCTGACGTCAATAGTTGGGAACTTCTTGGAGTCCATTGTTAAGGGGTTTTGGAGGCACATGATAAAATAAGCCAAAGTCAAGGTTTCCTCAAGGGAAAATCTTGCCTGACATATCTACTGAAATACTTGGAAAGAAATAACAAACAGGATAGACAAAGGAGTATATGTAGATGCTGTGTACTTGGATTTGCAGAAGACCTTTGATAAGGTGCTGCACAAGAGGCTGCTTAACAAGAGCACATGGTATTACAGGAAAGATACTAGCATGGACAGAGCAATGGAAGAGGCAAAGAGTGGGAATAAAGGGAGCCTTTTTTGGTTTGCTACCAGTGACTAGTATACAGAGGTCTGTGTTACGACTGCTTCCTTTTACGTTAAATGTCAATGACTTGGATGATGGAATTGGCGGCTTTTTGGTCAAGTTTGTGGATGACATGAAGATAGGTGGAGGGGCAGATAGTGCCGTAGAAGCAGGGAGGTTGCAGAATGACTTGGATTAAGAGAACCGGTACAAAACAGGCAGATGGAATAGTGTCAGGAAGTGTATGTCATGCACTTTGATAGAAGAAATAAAAGCACAGACTATTTTCAAAATGGCAAGAAAATTCAGAAGTTTGAGTGCAAAGGGACTTGGGAGTCCTCGTGCAGGATTCCCTAAAGGTTAATCTGCAGGTTGATTCCATGGTGAGGACAGCAAATGGAATGGTAACATTCCTTTCAAAAGGATTAGAATATAAAACAAGGATGTAACATTGAGGCTTTAGAAGGCTCTGGTAAGGCCTCAATTGGAGTATCATGAGCAGTTTTGGACCTCTTTTCTGAAAATGGATGTGCTGACATTGGAGACAGTTCAGAGGAGGATCACTAGAATGATTCTCGGAATGTAAGGGTTGCCATACAAGAACCGACTGATTACTCTGGGCCTGTACTCACTGGAATTTAGAAGAATGAGGGGGATCTCATTGAAACCCGTTGAATGTTGAAAGGCCTCGATAGAATGGACGTGGAGAGGATGTTTCCTATCATGGGGGAGTCTAGGACCAGATAGCACAGCCAAAAAATAGAGGGACATCCACTTAGAAAGGAGATGTGGAAGAATTTCTTTAGCTAGAAAGTGGAGAACTCTGGAATTCGTTGACACAGGTGGCCGTGGAGGTCAAATCATTGGGTATATTTAAGGTGGAGGTTGGTGTTCTTGATTTGTCAGGGCATGAAAGGTTACGAAGAGAAAGCAGATTTAGGCTGAGAGGGAAATGGATCAACCATGATTAAATACTGGAGCAGATTCAATGAGCCAAATGGCCTAATTCTGCTCTTATACCTTCCGCTCTTATATTTACAAAACAAAGACCATCACTTACCATTTAGGACTATTATAATGTCTGCTCAGCAACAGGATCTTCCCGTTAAATAGCTTATTTTAAGCATTTTTATAATCTGTACATTTTGTTGGAGCAAAATAAATCAAGCCTTATTTTTGTCAAAAATAGTTTTTTTTCCCAATTTTAAATTCAAGCTCATGTCTACCTTGTTGAACCTTTTTCACTTCAGTGAGGAAGTTGAGGCAGGACTCGTCATCTGGCAGTTCAAAGCAGCAGTGAGCCTGGTCTCCTTGTATACGGACCCTACATATCCCTAAGACAATAAAAGTACATAAATAACTGGAAATATTGGCATAGAATAAAAAAACTTTAATCAACATTGAAACTTGGGAAGCTAACAAATTCATCATTTGCAAATTACGTCAGATAACAGGATCCCACTTTGGCATTAATTGCAGTAAAACTGTAATCCACAGAAGCATTTGGGAAGTAGGCTGAATTACTTTCCAGATCTACAGGAGGTGAGAGTACCTGTGCTTTTTTTTTAACCTCACTGCTTCCCACCACCAAGCAACCTAAATCTTCCTTTGCATTTCACTTGCATTTCCTCCAGTCTCGCATATTGCATTTAGTGCTTAACATGTGGTCTGCTTTATGCTGGAGAAACCAAATGCAGAACATTTGCATTCAGTCCACAGGGCAACCTTAAGATTCCAACAGCCAGTCACTTGAATTCCTTACCATTCTTACTCTGACTATGGCTTCCCGCATTGTTGTAAGGAGACTTAACATTAGTTTGAAGAAGATGAGCTGCTGTTTTCTGGGACTTAATATTGAATGCATCAATTTCAGTTAACTCACTTTCTCTGTATAATGAAAAAGCCATCTCTGCCATTGACTATCACTAACACTAACCATTTTTCCTAAAATACGCCATAAGTCTTCAAGTGTAGAGATTAAGCCACAACAATCTAATTGAGGTATACTACCCGAGAAAGCAAGCAGTGCCTAGTGATGAATTATATAGCTCAGAAGTCCCTATGCACCTGCAATCAACTGAACTATCCTAAGGAAGCAGGTAAAATATTAATAGTAGGTAAAAGTATTTAAGTGAACGAGCTAAAGCAGCAATGCAACTTTCAAGACCAAAAGAAAATCTCACTCAAGACCTTAGCTTCTCCCCCACTCAGGGAAGATTTATTGCGTCCTGAATGCTTCAGTAACATAGCTCAATTTGCATTGTTTGGACAAACAAAGTTGCCAAGTTTGACTTAGGCTAGCATTCAGATATCAAATTAAACCATGCTACCCTCATCTGTTCCCACCACTAAGTAAGGGAAAGAAGGGATTGCAATTTACTAATTTTCAACTTCACAATTGCCATGCATTATCAATTCTCAGTCTAAGATCAGGCAAAATAATTCTAAATAGGAAGCTGAGAATTCAGAGAAACTGTCTAATCTAGGAGAGATCTGAGCTTTGATACATCAATGATGAAAACATACTGTATAATTACATACACAAGCAAGGAGAAGGATGGCATTGGTAGGTTGGCCTAGCATTTGGATGAGAGGTATATAAAAACATGAAATCCTCTGGAAACTAACTAAGCAAATTACAGGACATCTACCTTGAAATTCTGTTCAAAAGTATAGTTGTTAGATAATACCAGGGTTAATACTTCAAACAAAAATAATACTTCAAGTTTTACAATGAAATTTAGAAATTAGGAACTCACGTGTAAAAGGATCATCAATCAAAAGTGCCTCTTCAGCCTCTGAAAATGAAACATTCTTAGGTTATGGTGAAGAATTTGACAGTTTGTTGCATTAGGGTTGAGAGCTAATATTTCTCATTGTAGTGATGGACAGTGATGATAGACTGCTTAAACTTTACTAAAGTACTAAAGATGGATTGTATTTATACAAGGCACCACAGGTCTTTTCCATCAATAATATGAAAGTTGCATAAAAGTCCAAAGCTGGAAGGTTGAAGAACGATGAAGAAGAAAGATTAGGAAGAATAGCAAGATTAGGCTTAAAGTGAGCATGAAGAAGTGTGACAGCTAGGATTTTTAAACTCAGTGTATTGTAGGACCAAGAATCAACACAGGTCAATAGCGAATGTGTCTTGGGACAATTGGACGAAGTATGGCAGGGTAAGTTTCCAATAAATTAAGTAATTGTAAACTTAGGATTCTCTGTAGGGAACACAAAGATAACTAAAAAACTGTCCAAAAGTAAAAAAAAGGGTAAGAGTTTCATGCTAATAAAAGGAAAAGCAGCAAAAAAACTTACATGTGGAAGCCATTGTCCCCGAAGATAGTTGTTCTTTTGCTATTTAACCATATTGCATACTATATCCATTTGAAGTAGTGGATGTGGTAAAACAATGCAGGTGAATGGCAAAAGAACACATTTTAGACTGAGTACAAAACAGCTATATTTTAGCCTTCCTGATTATTAACTGGAGACACTTCAACTCATTTATTACACAGGTGTCTTAGTGCAGGAGTTCACAACCTTTTTTATGCCATGAACCACTACCATTAACTGACGAGGCTGTAGACCCCAGTTTGAGGACCCGCCCTAAAGGAAATCCATTAGCAGATATGATTATCAGCTTATCAACATTCATGGATTAAGACTTGGCTTGGAGATAACCATGTTAAGAAAAATACTAGCTATATTGAAACTGAATTATACAGATACAGCTCAACAACAAACATCAAGGACAGAAACAAAGTTCACTGGGAGAGCTGAGACACGCATGTTCAAAAAGTTAGATTTAGGGTGGTAGTGGTCAGAGTGAATTGATATGTCAAAATATGTTTTCTGAAAACAACCAAGACTGAGTTGTTTCAGCAGGAATATGTCCAAATATTAGATTAGACCAATGATGTATCAGATGTACTCAAATACATCTGGCTGGCAGCAATAGTGTTATGATGGTTTGTAGAGTTGAAGGATAAGAAGCTGGTAATCTGACAAAAACAATGAAGAAACTGAAAATCTTCTCCAAACTTCCTGTGCCCTCAACAATTGATGGACCATGACCTGTATTTCTTGGTGCCATTAGAAAGCGTTCCACCTATTGAGACAATACTGGCCGTAAGAGTAATTTCTATCATTTTACCTAGAACCCATTTTTTCGCACATGCCCATGAACTGTATCTTAATAGTCTTATTTCTGAATGGTACTTGGAGTAATTCACAGTGGATAATTAGACAAAAAACTAGCACATCGTTTTGGACACTGAAGGAAACAGGAGCACTTAGGGAAAATCCACACAGTAAAATTGGCAGTAGTGGAAGATAGGATTGAGCCCAGAGACATTTGAGGCTCAAAATTTGAAGCAGAGACATTACCTCTTGCATCAATGTGCTTCACAGGTGCTTCAGTTTCCTGATCCTATTGACATCAGGATCTCCAAAAGTTACGGAGAGTACCCACCATGAGTGATAAAGGCATAATCTCCCATTATGTTCAATAAATTCTGTTTCAAACCATGGATATAGTGTTCAGGAAATGAATCTGTATTGCACAACATCTTCATGCAATATCAAATCCTTTTACACAAAACTTAATCACATTTATGCTTAAGGGTCATCAGGAACATGCATTAACAGTAAACAGTGGGTAACATGCATCTTGCAGTCACTTGTGTAAAACTCTCCTGTGCATTTAATGGTCATAATTGACACTGATCAGTCACACTGAAGACGAACTTGAGCAGGAGGCAAGGCTTGATTTGTCTTTAACGGGAAACAAACCTGACTTTATTGATGCAGAGTTCAATCATCTTGCACTTGGGGTCTACTTTTAAGTAATTTCATGAGTTTTCATTCCCACTCCAATCCCTCTGTACTGATGGCTTTAACGACTCATCAACTGACTGCACGTTGGGCTTCCCCTCCTGAGGGGTTACATCCTCTGATATAACTGAATCCACTGAATTCTGGCCAACTCCTCTTTATCCTGTGGCGCTCTCCTTCACCCTTCCACCTTAATTCATGACTATCCAACTTCTTTAATTTCCAGTGATTTTCAACTGCATTATCATTTCTCAAATATCTTTCCTCAAATAGTTTTTGCTCACAGCATAGAATAGTGATTTACAGCAAGAGTTCCTGATAACTGTAGACAATAAATTAATAAGAATAAAAGAATCACTGATGAAGACTCATCCCACTGCTTCAAGTCGATTTTCTGCCAAAATGGTTAAAATAATTTATCAAAGTACAAGAAATTCCCTAGAAAATGAGTAGGAGGTTAAACTTTATATTTCCTTTCCTTTTTTTCTCATGAATTAAGGCTCTGGTTTGCACTCAGCAGCTGCCCAACAACTTGGCTGAAGCCATGACAGAACAGTAAGCTCACATTCTACTTCTCCACATCATGGTACAGCACACTTAATCACACAAAAAAGCATAATTTCCAAATTACTTACAATTTTATAATATTACAAATGAGACAAGCCCATTAAAATTATTAAAAATGCAATAATATTTTCCATCAGATAAATACCAAACTATAAAAGGAACATTTGGTATAAAGATTTCTCACGGTTGCTTTTTCTCATACCTTGTATAATGCGAAACTGGTTATTAATCGGGATCACAGTCTGACAAGCAGTAGTTCCATCATTTGCTTCCCGAATTGTAGAGATGGATAAACTGTAATAACAAGATTCACCACCAAATAAACCATTAACTAACTGCAACCAGTTCATAAGCAATTCATATTAATGGCACTATAAATGAGAAAATTGATGCTTTGCAAGCCAAAATAAGCTTTAAACCTGCAATACCAGAATGTTTATTTATAGGTCTGTTATTTACATCCAATTTTCATATTTTCTATACTTGAAAACATGATGAGGAAGCTATAAAATGCAGAATGCATTTAATTACTGAAAATTTACATGTAGGGATCTATTATAACCACAACAGAAATGGTGAAAAAAAGAGCTTTGAATTAATTCTTCAGCTACAAAAAGTTTTGCTGTTTTTTTGGCAAAGATGATACTGCAACTTTTTAAGATCACTTGCAGACACTAACTACAATAGTTCTGTTCAGACTGATTACATTCGTGGGAATATTCACTTTGAAAAATGGATCAAACTGATGCTATATAATACAGATGCTATTAATGGCTACAAAAGTGCAATATTTATACTTTGGGTCAAGATAGTTTTACTCATAGATAATAAGAAACCTAAGCAGCTCCTGTGGGATAATTTTTTAAAAGGATTTTTAAGTCCAAATGACTTCATAGATTACATCCAATGAAAGAATAACAGTAGACCAGTCATTTGAGCCCAATTGTGTTGTCTCCATGTAAAACCAGGTTTACAATGAAAATGAAGTTATAATTTTATTAGCACAAAGTTACAGCAGAATTCCAACTAATGTTCAGGATATTGACGACTGCTGAAGTGCAAATCCTGAGTGTTTTTACAAACTGGTTCATAAGTTTTTGGAAAAGACTGTAACTCATTATACAAAAAATTCCTAACTTGCAAGTATCTAAAAAAATGGGTTTTAGGTAAATTATATTTATTAGATAGATGTAAAAACAATGTAGGTCATTTGGCTGCTGGGTTTCCTTTTATTATATTAGTTCAAAAAACCCTCAAATGAGTGGTATTAAGGCTGGAAAGGTTATAAAATTTAATTTTACTTCTTAGATTGATAATTTAAAGCAGTTACCAGGATCTTCCTGACACTCTGATTAATTAACAATTTGATTACCACTGCACCATGGAAATGTAACAGAGACAGATATTTAATCTTAGGATAACTAATTAAATACTTCCAAAAGACCTATGCTTCCATTTTACTGCTTTTTAAAACTTTCAATTATTGTTGACTTTAACCCATCTCAGCCAACCTGCATCCACCAGGAATTGGGGGGGGGGGGAAGGAGTGGAATGCTTACAGTGCCAGTGGTAAAAGAATTGTTCAAAATATAACTTTACTGTAATCACACACCAATAATCAGCACATACATCTTTCAATTGCTCAACTACTTTCCATCACTTTACCATTTTTAAAATATTTACAATACATTTTAAAGACCAGACATTACTAATGTAAAATTTAGTATGCACTGTATGGCAATTTTCAACACCATTCACCAAGTTTAAGAAAAAATGTTTAACCATTGAATTTTGTAATTTAATGTCATAAATCACTGAGGAAGCATTGTTGAATTCTTTCATAATAATACGATTTTCACCCTTTTCCATTCTTTTTTATACAAACCCCATTTCCAGAAAAGTTGGGATATTTTCCAAAATGCAATAAAAACAAAAATCTGTGATATGTTAATTCACGTGAACCTTTATTTAGCTGACAAAAGTACAAAGAAAAGATTTTCAATAGTTTTACTGACCAACTTAATTGTATTTTGTAAATATACACAAATTTAGAATTTGATGGCTGCAACACACTCAAAAGTTGGGACAGAGGCATGTTTACCATTGTGTTACATCAACTTTCCTTTTAATAACACTTTTTAATCGTTTTGGAACTGAGGATATTAATTGTAGTAGATTTGCAATCGGAAATTTTGTCCATTCTTGCTTGATATAAGACTTCAGCTGCTCAACAGTCCGTGGTCTCCGTTGTCTGATTCTCCTCTTCATGATGCGCCATACATTTTCAATAGGAGGTAGATCTGGACTGGCAGCAGGCCAGTCAAGCACACGCACTCTGTGTCTACAAAGCCACGTTGTTGTAGCCCGTGCAGAATGGGGTCTAGCATTGTCCTGCTGAAATAAGCATGGATGTCCCGGGAAGAGACATCGCCTTAATGACAACATACGTCTCTCGGAAATCCTAATATATATATATATATGTATATATAAAGTCAATGGTACCTTCACATACATGCAACTCACCCATGCCGTGGGGCACTGATTCACCCCCATACCATCACAGATATGCTGGGCATCACCATACCATCACCTTTCACTGATAACAATCAGGATGGTCGCTTTCATCTTTGGCACAGAAAACTCAAAGCCCATTTTTTCCAAGAACTAGCTGAAATGTGGACTCATCTGACCACAGCACACAGTTCCACAGTCTTTCAGTCCATCTGAGATGAGCTCGGGCCCAGAGAACTCGCCGACATTTCTGCATAGAGTTGATGTATGGCTTCCTCCTTGCGTAATACAGTTTCAAATTGCAATTCTGGATGCAGCGACGGACTGTGTTAAGTGACAATGGTTTTCCGAAGTACTCCCGAGCCCAGGTGGCTATACTTGTCACAGTAGCATGATGGTTTCTTAGGCAGTGCCGCCTGAGGACTCGGAGATCACGCGCATTCAACAGTGGTTTCCAACCTTGCCCTTTACGCACTGAGATGTCTCTGAATTCTCTGAATCTTTTCACAATATTATGTACTATAGATGTTGAAAGACCTAAATTCTCTGCAATCTTGCGTTAGGCAATGTTCCTTTTGAACTCACTAACAATTCTCTCACGAATTTTGGCACAAAGGGGTGAGCCACGACCCATCATTGCTTGCAAAGACTGAGCCTTTGATGGACGCTACTTTTATACCCAGTCATGATACCTCACCTGCTACCAATCAGCCTGCTTAATGTGGAGTCTTCCAAACCGGTGTTATTTGAATATTCTGTGCACTTTTCAATCTTATTTTAATTCTGTCCCAACTTTTGTTGAGTGTGTTGCAGCCATCAAATTCTAAATTTGTGTATATTTACAAAATACAATTAAGTTGGTCAATAAAACTATTGAAAATCTTTTCTTTGTACTTTTGTCAGTTAAATAAAGGTTCACGTGAATTAACATATCACAGGTTTTTGTTTTTATTACATTTTGGAAAATATCCCAACTTTTCTGGAAATGGGGTTTGTACATGTTCATTTTCTGGTTCAACATTAGAACAACATGGTCCTATTTCATACTTTTGCCACTGGAACCTAAATCTTTGGCTGGGAGAGGATCCAGCCTGTCCTCTGTGCGCAGTCCCAGCATCCCTCAAGACCAAACTAATACAAGGCAGATACACCTGGTGACACAACCAAGTGCTAAGGAGTTCGGCAACTGAACTTGAGTGTAAGAGAGTAACCACCAACGCCCGGCCTCTCGATGCCCAGACAACGGTCCCACAGCTACCATCCTTCATCCAGGAAGGAGAGAAACCAGGGGCTAACCCCTTGCCTCACGACTCATGCCCACTGAATGCAGCTAGGGACTGGGAAATGCATATCGATTTAGGGCAGAAACTTACCTTTCCACCTGAAATTGCAATGACCAACCTGCGGCCTGACCTGGTCCTTTGGTCCAACTCCTGTCTTTATCACTGAGCTGACAGTCCTCTGGGAGGATGCTGTGGATGAGGCTTACGAATGGAAAAGGCTGCAATATGCCAACCTTGCAGCTGAAGCAGAGGAGTGAGGCTGGAATGTAAAAGTGCACCCAGTTGAGGTAGGGTGCAGGGGCTTTGTAGCCAGTTCCATCGTAAAGCTGCTGAGGGAAGTAGAGTCAGAGGGCAGACCCATAGGAAGGCAATCAAAGCACTTGCTAATGCCATTGAAATGAGCAGTCACTGGCTGTGGCTGAAAAGAAGGGATGCCGTCAGGGCTACCAAGTGACCATCTAGACACTAACCATATGACACACACCCAGGTCTGATCAGCCTGTGGTGGGCCTGCCTCGGCTGAGAATGTCTTCTGATAAAAGGCCGAAACACCCAGTGATATCGAGGTACACAACTGAAGATGCGTCGTAATGGTAGTAACATCATCTAGTGGTCATCTTTAAGAAAGACTTCCACTCAAGTCAAATGCAGTGCAGAAACTTTAGGGATTGTAACATCCAGTCCTATTAATCAAACTGACAACAGACAGACTGGATGAGATGGGAGAAGTACAAGTTTATGCCAGTATGTGAAAGACTGAGGGTGAGCTGCAGCACTGTAGGCTGATGGCAGACAGGGTACAAACAAAATTGCACCTGAACAAATGCACTGAATTTAAGTTTTTGAAATTATGAAATTGCTGAATATTCTTAGAATGCTGGATAAGAATTCCAAAGTGAAAATGTCAGATAAATATAAGTTTACAATATTAAGCAAAAAGTCTTTCTGCTAATGCTTAAAATATGCAGTTAACGCAGGTGATCAAACACAGCAGCTTCAATGGGTCTAACCAAAGATGTTACAGTCAGTCCTCCTTATCCACGGGTTCCGCATGCGCGGATTCAACCAACCGTGGATCAGGAAAACCTGGAAGTTCTCTCTCCAGCACTCGTTGTTTGAGCATCGTTCGACTTGTGTCTTGTGTACAGACTTTTTTCCTTGTCATTATTCCCCAAACAATACAGAATAACAACTATTTACATAACATTTACATTGTATTAGGTATTATAAGTAATCTAGAGATGATTTAAAGTACAGTCGGCCCTCCTTATCCGCGAGGGATTGGTTCCCGGAGCCCCCCCAGATACCAAAAAACATGGATGCTCAAGTCCCCTGTTTAACCTGTCTCAGTGTGGTGGTCTTTAGGACCCAGCAGAACCCCAGACCTAATTTAATCTGTCTCAGTGTGGTGGACTTTAGGACCTAGCTCAGCTCTGAATCCGCAGTGTTTCTGTTCACGAAAATAATAACGATCACGATTGAAAATAAAGTGGAAGTAATAAAGCGATCAGAAAGAGGTGAAACACCATCGGTCACTGGAAAAGTGTTAGGCTACAGTCGGTCAACAATCGGAACAATTTTAATGAAGCATGTGAAAGGTTCTGCCTCGATGAAAGCTACAATTATTACTTAGCAACGCAGTGATTTAATTATTGAAATACATACGTTTCTTAGTGTTTTATATGCATAGAAAGGTAAAATATATACTATATACTAAGACAAACATTTGACTGACACTAAATAATACCATATGTACCTGTTCCAACTTCAAATCGGACTTAAAGATGGACTCCGGAAAGGAACTCATTCGTAACCCGGGGACTGCCTGTACTTTTAAATCATCTCTAGATTATTTATAATATCTAATACAATGTAAATAGTTGTTACAGTATACTGTATTGTTTAGAGAATAATGACAAGAAAAAATAGTCTGTATATGCTCAAACAATCAGTGCTAGAGAGAGAACTTCCAGGTTTTCCCGATCTGCGGTTGGTTGAATCCGCACATGTGGAACCTGCGGATAAAGAGGGCCTACTGTATACGGGAGGATGTGCATAGTTTATATGTAAATACTATGCCATTTTATATAATGGACTTGAGCATCCGTGTTTGTTGGTATCTGCGGTGGGGGGTGGGGGGGGGTCCCGGAAACCAATCCCCCGTGGATAAGGAAGGGCTAACTGTACCTTTTTTTTTTAAACGTATTTGTTACATTAAGAACTTAAAGCATTACAGGTCTACCCAATCAATGAGTTGCTCATTGGTGGAGAAAATGGAGCTGGATGGTACAGATTGTGGCGCTGCCTCATCAGAGGCATCCATATGCAAAGGCAGTGTGCAGTCTTACAGTGATTGATTACCTTAGTCACTCTTCTTGTGATCATAAGACCCTGTTGGATATTGATAATGTAGAATGCTGCAAGTCTGATTCACAGTTTTATTGGGGGGGGGGGGGGGGTTCATGGACAACAAACCATGGCGTTACCTGTTTGCAACTACCAATAAAGAGGTGTTGGAGTTAGTGTGCTCCACCAGAGGTGGTGTGGTGTTGCATCCACGCTGGAGTCAGTGTTGCCCTCCAGCATTCACTTAGCAGAAGACAAGATGTATTGTGTTTGATTGCAGACTGCTGCAACATTCATGGACTCAAGGACTTGGATTATTGTTTTTGTGTGACTGTATTTTACTGTTGTCTGATGTGTGCCTTGTACTGTGTATGACGGTTGGTACTGTGTTTTGCACCTTGGTCCTAGAGTAACACAGTGTGGTCGAATGCCAATTAAGCTTGACCCATTCTAACGTGCAACATCTAGGAATTGCATACAAAATAGAACATAGCACTTCAGCTATAGGGATCATATAATCTGAAAAAGTAGGAATTCCTGAAGAATGACTTCATGCCAATAATTAACACTATTCAGTCTACTGCCCTCACTTCTTAATGAATGCACATCCTTTGTAGAATACATGAAGCACATTAGCTATCTCTGCTTTGCTCAGCACCCTGTTGTATTAATAAAACAACTTTTTCCTCTCAAGGTAGAATTATTGCAACAGTTACCACAGATTCAAAACACTGCTGCTGGCAAAAACATTTTCAGTTTTTAAACACTAGTAGTTAAACCTGGATATTAAAACTACATAGTAAACATCCCTCATCAGTCATAACTCTGCACCAATGAATTACAGACACATTTTCTTATCCCACTTGAGAAATTTAAATTAATTAATTCATAATTTTAAAAAAGCCAGATTTTAAAAAATGCTCCTCCCGCCCAGGAGCAATCTTGTGTGTGTGAAATTTACATGTTTTCTCTTGGACTATGTGGCTTTCCCCTGAGTGTTCTAGTTTCTCCCTTATCTAAAGATGAACTAGAGATGGTTAATGTAACTGTAGATAACTGTAGATTAATTCCAGTTAAGTTTGTGGTAGAAAGAATGAAGCGAGGAGTTGACAGATGTGAGAGAGAAAAGGTTACAGGAAACTAAGTGAGGGAGAGAAATTTGATGGGGTACTTATTAAAACATAGGCTCTCAATAAGTTGAATGGTATGCTATATCATAAGCGAGAATATAAAAACAGTTTTATTTCTTCAAAGTATTTGAATAAATCGGTCAATTATTTTTTCACTTCGCAAAACCATCAATTCTCCTGATCGCCTCTCTTTCACAATTTCTGATTTACATCTATACCTGGGGTGTTGCTTGCATTCACTATAGTTGAGATTGATGCAAAACACTGTTTAATTCATACACTATATTAATACTTATTTTTCATTATTAACTCAGCAAACTCACCCAAGGATCATAAGCACAAGAGGCTCTACAGATACTGGAAATCCAGAGTAAAACACACACAGAATGCAGGAGGAACTCAGGTCAGGCATCATCATTAGAGATGAATAGTCTACACTTTTGGCTGAGAACCTTGATCAGGACTGGAAAGGAAGCGGGAAGAAGCTGGAATAAGGTGGGGGAAGTGGAAGGAGTACACGATAGGTAGAAACAGCTGAAGAGGGAGGAGGATGGGTGGGTGAAAGAGGAGATGAAGTGAGAAACTGGGAGATGACAGGTGGAAGAGGAAAAGTACTGGAAAAAGTTTGATAGGAGAGGACACTGGATCATGGAAGAAAAAGAAGGGGGTGAACCAGAGGGAGGTGAGGAGAAGGGGTAAGAGGAGAGCCATAACAGGGAAATGAATAAGAGAGAAAGAGAAGTGGGAAGAAATTACCGGAGGTTTGAGAAATTGACCATCACGCTGTCAGGTTGGAGGTTACCCAGACAGAATACAAGATGTTGCTCCTCCAACCTGATAGTAGACTCATTATGACAGTGGAGGAAACTATGGACCAACACATCCGAATGGGAATTGGAAGTCCAATTGAAATGTGTTGCTACTAGGAAGTCTCACATTTTACAGCACATATAACAGAAGTGCTTAACAAAGTGGCTTCCAATCTACATTGGGTCTAACCAATGTAGCCAAGGCCATATTGGGAGTACTAGGTACAACAGATGACCCGAACAGACTCGCAGGTGAACTGTTACCTCACTTGGAAGGACTGTTTGGGATGCTGAATGGTGGTAGGGGAGGACGTATAAAGTCACGTATGGCACATGTCCCACTTACAGGGATAAGTGCCAGGAGGGAGATCATTGGGAAGGGACAAGTGGAAACAGGAGTCATGAACCATCTCTGCCAAAAGCAGAGATGCTTGTGGGATGGTAGGCAAGGACAAGGTAAACTTGATTCCTGTTATGGCGGTGGAAAGATGAGGTGAGGCCAGATGAACAGGAAATAGAGGAGAGCATCTGGAGAATATTTCACTTGTTCTGGAATAGAAAGCTTGATCCTGAGAACACATGCAACAGAAATGATGGAACTGAGAAAATGGAATAGCATTTTTGCAAATGACAGGGTGGGAAGAGGTATAGTCATAATCACTGTAAGAGTCAGTTAAGCTTACAGAAGATATCAATAGATAGTCTGTCTCCGGAGATGGAGACTGAGAGATCTACAAAGGGGAGAAACGTGTCAGAGATGGTCCAAGTAAATTCGAGGGCAAATAGAAGTTAGAGGCAAAGCAGTACCAATGCAGTCATCAATGTAGTGTAAAAAGATCTGGCAATCATTACCAATATAGATTAGGAACATCGACTGTTCTACATAGCTGACAAAAAGGCAGGCTAATATGGAGACCCATGGATTTGGAAAACATAGGAGGAAATGAAAAAGAAATTGAGGTAGGGAACTACTTTGGTCAGACAGTGGAGGGTGACGTTGCAGGGGAACTGGTTAGGTCTGTTGTCCGGAAAGAAGTGGAAAGCTTTAAAGCTCCTGATAGGCGGTAGAAGCTTACAGGGACTGGATATCCATACTGAAAATGAGGTTTCAGGGTCATGGGAACTTTTAAGTGATTGAAGAAATCGAAAATATGAAGTGTCACAGATGTGTGTGGGAACTGGCTGAAACAAAAGAAACAAAATGGAATCAAGGTATGTGGATATGAGTTCAGTGGGGCAGGAGCAGGTAGAAACAATGGACTTATCTGGACAGTCAGATTTATGGATCTTGAATAGGAAATAATAGTTTGTGGAGGTGACACTTCATCTGCAAGTCTGTCAGGGTTATCTACTGTATCCCATGCTCTTGGTTTAGCCTCCTCTATGTCAGTGAGACCCGGAGTAGATTGGGTGGAATGACAATAGACAATAGGTGCAAGAGTCGGCCATTCGGCCCTTTGAGCCAGCACCGTCATTCACTGTGATCATGGCTGATCATCCACTATCAGTACCCCGTTCCTGCCTTCTCCCCATATTCCTTGATTCTGCTATTTTTAAGAGCTCTATATCACTCTTTCTTGAAAGCATCCAGAGAATTGGCCTCCACTGCCTTCTGAGGCAGAGCATTCCACAAATCCACAACTGTCTGGGTGCAAAAGTTATTCCTCAACTCCATTCTAAATGACCTATCCCTTATTCTTAAACTGTGGCCTCTGGTTCTGGATGCCCCCAACATCGGGAACATGTTTCCTGCCTCTAGCATGTCCAATCCCTCAATAATCTTATATGTTTCAATCAGATCCCCTCCCATCCTTCTAAATTCCAGTGTATAGAAGCCCAGTCACTCCAATCTTTCAACATATGACATTCCCACCATCCCAAGAATTAACCTCGTGAACCTACACTGCACTCCCTCAATAGCAAGAATGTCCTTCCTCAAATTTAGAGACCAAAACTGCACACAATACTCCAGGTATAGTCTCACCAGGGCCCTGTGCAACTGCAGAAGGACCTCTTTGCTCCTATACCCAACTCCCCTTGTTATGAGGGCCAACATGCCATTAGCTTTCTTCACTGCCTGCTGGATCTGCATGCTTACTTTCAGTGATGTGATGAACAAGATCACCTAGATCTTGTTGTACTTCCCCTTTTCCTAACTTGACACCAGATAGTAATCTGTCTTCCTATTCTTGCCACCAAAGTGGATAACCTCACACTTATCCACATTAAGCTGCATCTGCGCACTCACCCAACCCGTCCAAGTCACCTTGCATTTTCATAACATCTTCCTGACATTTCACACTGCCACCCAGCTTTGCGTGGCATACAATTACTGCATTGTAAAGCACAATCACTCCATCCAACACAAAATGAGAGTTTTCCTGGTGACCAGCCATTTCAATTTGATTCCCCATTCTGACACATCAGCCCATGGCCTCCTCTACTGTCATGATAAGACTCAGGTTGGACAAGTGACATCTCATATTCTGTCTGGGTAACCTTCAACCTGATGATGTGAACATCAATTTCTCTAATTTTCAGTAATTTTTCCCCCTTCTCTCTTTTCCCATCCCTCATTCTGAATCCCCTCTATCTCTTCACTTGCAAATCACTCCTTCTGGTGCCATTTCTCCTTCCCTTTCTCCCATGGTCCACTGTCCTCTCCTATCAGTTTATTTATTCTTTAGCACTTTACCTCTTCCATCTATCACCTCTTTTCTTCTTACTTCATTCCCACCCTCCACCAATCCATCTTCCCCCTCACCTGATTTCACCTATCATCCTTTTCCCTTCCTTTCTAGTCCTGATGAAGGATCTCAGCCTGGAACATCAACTGTTTATTCTCCTTCGTAGATGCTGCGTGACCTGCTGAGTTCCTCCAGCATTTTATAGCATGTGACACACCCAAGGACCAATGCTTATCTTGTTAATTTTTAAATAGCCACAGAAACTCTTATCTACATTTGTCTAGTTTGATCCTATACATTAAAATTTCCTTCCCTTTTGATTTTTAGTTATCATTTCTTGGTTTATTAATACTGTCCAACTTCTATCTACCATTCTGCTTTTTTACATAATCCCATGTTTCTTTTTGTTTGTCAGAACATAGTCTCAGTGGACTGAATCGTCTCCTATGAATGATAAAAATATTTTATTTCTCCCAAGAAATCAAAAAGAAAAATCAAAATTGATTTCTCTTTCAGAATTACCATGAATCCTTCTAAATACCCTCTACATACTCTTTTACACGACACATAATGATGACGTACTCTTTAACTTAATTAACCACAGGCAGGGGATGTCCCACTGGAATTAATCTTTTTGTTTTGTTTTCATATATCTATTCTGTTTATTCAGGAAGATTCCCTTAAACATCAGCCTTGCAACACCAATCTCTTAATCTTATCTGTCAGTTCATTTCAGGTACTTTTGCTTTCACACCTTCATCATCGGTACAGGCTTAGAATAAAAGACAATCTCCTTCTTCTCTCACTTCAAGGCAGTTTTGTGTGTTGCACATTACCAGGACTTGTCGATCAGATCCTGCTATCTGGTTGGCTTAAGCACTTCCTGTTCCAAGAAACAATCCCCTGAAGTACATCAAATTGTTCATGCAGCCTATCTCTGCTATACTGAACCTGTCTATGGTAAGAAAGATATCACTTTCCTTCACCCCCTCCTCCTCTCCTGGTTTCACCCATCACCTGCCACCCTGTGCATCTTACTCCCCTCCCCCCCCACCTTCTTGCTCTGACTTCTCATTTTTTTTCCAGTCCTGATGAAGGATCTCGGCCCAAAATGTGACTGTTTCTTAACTTCCACAGATGCTGCCTGACCTGCTGAGTTCCTCCAGCATTTTGTGTGTTTCACCTTGGATCTCCAGCATCTGCAGATTTTCTTGTGTTTGCTTTCCTGCTATGACATGTTTATTGAGAACTCAACTGAGACTTCCTAAATTTATTTGAAAAGTAGTTTAGTTCAGCAGAAAACATCAATTCCTCACAATACCTGCAAAAATACATTACTAATCAGCAATATTCTGTTTTTTCTATTTTACTGTTGCCTTCTGAATTATCACATATGCAAAGCCAAATCATAACTACTACATAATGCTGGTAGCCCGTAACAGCTGTATCACAATTATTTCATACAGATTGTTATTTGGAAGACAGCAATCTATGACTTTTAAAATAAACCTTTCATACCATAGCTAAACTCTTTTAACACAATTCCTGAAATTAGTAAATGACTTCAAAATAACAAAAGTTTAATACAGAATAGTACAAATATAAAATGTGATTTCAATATAAGACACTAAAGTTTAGTCAGGAATGCAATTAAATAATTCTTTAAAAACACATCAACATTGGTGCAAGCATTACATCAGAATCAAATCTTCTCTCCAGCATTTTCACTTGAGTGCAAATCTCCCGTTTAATATTTTAAATTAATGCAATCCACACAGCAATTCCACAACTGAAATCTTTATACAAGGTTTAAGACATTTGAGCAGTTTTGTTTTATTAATCTATCACTAACAGTGTACATATTAAATTAACTAAAATAAAAACACAAAAAGCTGTAAATACACTTTGATGTTCTAGTACAAACATTGCGATGCTCCACTTCACTCTCTACCTTTTCCCAATCCTCTTCTCATGCCACCTTCCTGTGCAACCACAAGAGATACAATCGAACAAAGCACAGGAACAGATCTTTCAGCCTACGATCATGCCAATCTAACAAACTCTGTTAGATTGCACATGGTCTGTATCCCTCTATTCTCTGCCTTAGACATTGCCATTATAATGACTTCTGCCACTTCCACTGTCAGCACATTCCAGGCACTATTCTCTGCCTATATAAAAAAAAATTCTCCCTCTTAAGTATTTCACATTTCCAGTCTGGGGAAAAGATTCTTGGCCATCTTACCCCACCAATGACCCTCATAAATACAAGGGTCTGCAACAAGCATGATTTCCCAGTGGTCAACCATTTTAATTCCAATCCCCATTCCAACATGCCAGTCCACGGCTATGATGAGGTCACTCTCAGGTGGAAGGAGCAATACCTCGTATTCTGTCTGGATAGCCTGCACCATGATGGCATATGCATTGGTTTCTCTAACTTCTGGTAATTTCTTCCCATCCCTCTTCTCTTTTTCCATTCCCCATTCTGGCTCCCTTTTCACCTCTTCTCTTTACCTGCCCATCACTTCCCTGTAGTTCCCCTTCTTCTTCCCTTTATCTCTTGATCCATTCTCCTCTATCAGATTTTTTCTCCTTCAGCCCTTTACCTTTTCCACCCATCACCTCAAGCTTCTCACTTGCCCACTCACCTAACTTCCCCTCCAGCTGGCTTCACCCATCACTTTCTAGTTTGCATTCCTCAGCCCCCCCCCCCCATTCTCACTTCTCCCCCTTCCTTTCCTATCCTGATGAAGGGTCTCAGCCTGAAACATCATTTGTACATTCCTCTCCATAGATGCTGTCTGACCTGCTGAGCTTCTCCAATATTTTCTGTGTTATGACTCTCATAATTTTATACACCTCTTTTGTGTTCCCCCTCAGCCTCCAATGTTCTCAAGAAAACAATTCAAAATGGTCCAAAATCTCCTGATAACTAATATCCATCAAACTAGGTAATGTCCTGGAGAGACTCTTTTCCACTGTTTACAAAGCCTCCATATCCATCCAACTGTATGGCAACTGGAATTGTACATAATTCTCCAAACATGGCTTAAAACTAATGTTTTATACAGGTCCAACATGTCTTTTCGACTTTTACACTCAAAGTCCTAACCGATGAAGATCAAGCAAGCGTGCCTTCTTTACCACATCCCTGAAATTGTACTCATATTGTCAGTTTCAGGGAGCCTTACATCCCAGTCTCTCCCTCTATATCAGAGTCCTTTCTTCTGTCTGGTCATTCAGAAATCTTTCTTGGTAAGCAGTGATATCCATGTACTTCACCACATTTATTTTAAAGTCTAATGCTCACAGTGCAATTTTGCATTGGGAAACCAACACAGATTGTGTAACTGCTTTGAAGACCAACAATCAGTCCACAATGGTACAGTGAACTTCTAGCTGCTTGTCACTTCAAATATCACGTACATTATTCAAATTTTCAAAGAACAGGAACAAACAACTTTACTATTAGTATACAAACCAAAATTAACTCCTCCCATATGCTTATTAGTGTTTGACTATTATAGAAGAATTTTATGTAACAACCCATTTCAGAAAAAAAACAATGATCAAATAAGGTTAGCACTTATGTCACAAAAGATTTTTGAAATTTACCAGAGTGGCCCTTTTGAAGCAAATGGGAATTTGTATTCTAAAGAGCTTTGGTATAAGTCATCAACTCACTAATAACCTTGCAGTATCATTCAAAAGTCAATAAAATGTTTCCTTCAGTGAACAATAAGGATAAGACAAAGGAAACAAGAAATGCAGTATCAAATGTAACCCAAATGCAGAACAGGTATCCTTTGAGACAACCAATTAAGAAATTTCATCACTATAAACAAAGCAGCCACTGTATAATTGAAGTCAAATTTCCTCATAAACTAGAATGAGTAATGAAACTGACCAAGCCCCTCAATACACAAGCAACTCCTTGGATTATAGGCAATTAAAAACAATATTTTGTTGACCCCCCCCCCCAACAATGCTGCTACAAGTATATTTCAGACTATCTGAACAGATGTATGATTGAACAAAGAGTTTGCTCAAAGAAAGTTTAAATAGGAGTTTGAGATTCAAAGCCTGACTCTGAACATTAAGCTCACCCTAGATGTACATTTATAGAGTTATAGAGAGCAAGAGATGCTTCACAACAGCAAGATCCACACAAAATGATTTTCAACAGTCTCAGCAAGTACACAGAACCAAATAAAAACACACCAATACTTACTTATAGTCACCATTGTTTTCATTGAGGTACAGAATTATGGGCACTTTCTGTCCATCTTTTAGTTCAGAGCCTTTGGCAGCTTTTCAATTTGTTAAGGATCAAGATGACAAAAATAAAGTGGCCTAGCTGTTAGTCATAAAGGAAAATTTCTGAAAAAGTATTCTTGAGAGTTGTGCAAAGAGTAAGTCTTGACTTAGAGCCTTTTAGAATGAAGGCTCTGCTTGTTCAGAATTGGTAAAATATGCACTCCCTCAGCAAACACACCTGCAAATGTACAGAAATCTTACAGGGTGTTAACTGAATTCAATTATTAATATTCTCTTTAGTGTTCCACAACTACAGTTTCTATCATCTGCAAAGTTTGAAATTAAGACTTCACATCAAAGTCTAAATCAATATAAAGAAAGGCAGTGGTACTGTTTCCAACACAGTAAAACCCAATGTATACTTCCTAATCTAAAGTCGTACACAGCACTGTTATGTATTAGTAAGCCTACTTTTTTATACCATCTCAGCCATTGATTCCTTAGCTTTAATTTTAATGACATGTTAGGTCCTACCTTATTAAATATCCTTTCACAAATCCATATATGATGCATTTTCCACAATTATAGGAAGAAATAAATTGACTTAGAAAAGTATGGCTATTGGGTATGTGTTTACCTGTTGCTGCATTAAGTTCTAAGAGCTATAATGTGCCCAGGCTGAAGAGGGAGGATTCTTCCTCAAGCTTAATTTGGGCATTGCAGCAAAGACGCCTGTCAGAGTGACAATGGAACAGAGAATTAATGCAACAGGTGAGCAAGCTCAGCTGCTCATCAAATACAGGTGTTCTACAAAATACTTAACCAATCTGTAACTAATTTTTTCAATGTAAAGGGGACAACTTTGAAGACTGAAGGTAATACACTAAAATGGAAATGGAAATGAATGCTGCTTCATCCTGAGGACCGGTTTGGGCACCCAAAGACTAATTTCCTCTCTTTTCAGTATTCTGAAGCAATGATACCAGCCATGATTCTTGGCTTGCTCTTCCATTGCTAAAGATCACTCTCCTGATTTTCCCACGCACAACCAGGACACCAGCCCTTTTGTTCCCTTCCCACAATTCACTGTTACAAAGGATGAACAGCTCTGATGGGCAGAAGGCTACAGAGTTGCCCATGTCCGCCTCCCCTGGGAGAATTACAAACCGTTACTGTTGCCAGGCTGCTAATGAGAGAAAGAGATGGAACAAAAACATACTGGGACTGGAACATTTGCTTCAGATAAGGGAGAGATAACACAGGGAGGAAGAGACTTGTTGTTCCACCATATTATGACTCCAGTTTGACTTATGGCTCCGGAGAGGGCTATTTACTTGGTACTATTCTGTTCATTAAAATTCCTCAGTGGACAGCCAGAGTGGGCTGATTTGATGGGCTAAGCCATTCAAAACTGATTGACACCTGAGACCCCGTGAGTAGGGATAAAAGTAAGGTCTGGGGAGACACCCCTCAGACACACCAGTGAGCACTGCTTAAGTGCTGGAACCCATGAGAAAGTGTGGGGCATTGGAGTCTGAACAAAGGATCGGTCAATTTTAACTCATGGTGTTTATAGCGAGGCTGGTGGGGGCTTGTGTGTGTGTCCATCCTTGCCTGGGTGACGAGTCCACCATAGAAGAACGGTCTAGCTAAAGGACAGAGGGGTCATACCTGAATGGCCACAACAACACATCGACGGATCAAGAACATAAAGGAAGGTTTGACTGGCTGTAGCTGTTACTGTTTGCTCGCTCTCTCTCTCTCTCTCTCCAACAATTACAACACACACCGACCAACAACTACCTCAGCCTGCATGAACTGAACTGAACTTTATACTTTCCCATGATAATTCATTATCCCCTAGACAACAATAGAATTTGTTTATTATTGATTATTATTATACCCACACTTTTAGGTTTAGTATTGCTAACGTGTATTATCTGTATATTTGCATTGTTGATATTGATTTATATATTTTACTAATAAACACTGTTTTGAAAATAGTACCAGACTCCAATGGATACTTCTATCTTTGCTGGTAACACACCCAGTTACAGGGTACGTAACATCACAGACTAGAATAGTGCTACGAAAACAATTCATTTGTACTTCTGCCAATTTAGTATATTGTATTTGATGTTCACGGTGTAGTCTGCTCTACAATGCAGTCCAAAATTCAGATTGAGTGATGGCTTTGTGGAACGATTGCATCTAGTATACAAGGACAAGTGAGAGCTTGCAGTTAGCTGTTACTTTAATTCTCTGTTCCATTTGTATTATGATCATGTCTTTGTACTTGGCCTCCTTAATATGGGAAGTCAGTGAGTATTGGAATGTAATGTCGAAACCAAGGTTGGTTCAGCAATGATCTTACTTAATAGCAGAATGCTCCTGTGTGTTGTTGAAGTCCAACAAACTCAAGGTTTAATATTTCCTCTCCCATCTGACCATATTATACCACATTGGGGCTCAATACTTAATTTAACAATTTCAGGAAACCACCCTCCATTTCTCTCTTCAGACATGTTTACATTCTTCAGTTTAGGTATATTTTTCTTTCTTGACTTTTCATAGTAATTGTGACCCTGACACCTTCCAATTGTCTACCACCAACTACAGACATTCTCCATGTTCTCTCCCTTTTGGTAACGTACAACTTGTTTTTAATATAAAATCTATACAAATTCTGATGATGGGATTTTGACACATAACATTGTGTACTTCATTCCTTACTGACTAGCTCAGCATCTTTGTTTCAAATTTCCAGCACCTTCAGTATGGCAGGAACACTTCTGACATTCTAACCTGTATGTTAACTTTGCTGCACTTAAAGGCATGGCTAAGAACAGCTACAACAGTGTACAACCAAAATCAATATAAAAATATATATCTTAAGCAGCTGTGAACTAATGGAACGCTAGAGAAATCTACTTTTAACAGCAGAAAAAACCTTATTTGTCTATGTTCTTGGTCAGCTTACTGCAATTCCTTCTGTAGTTTTGTGCCTTGTATAAATAAAGATGGTCCAAGCAATCTTATAGGAAATCCACTAAAATACAAAAGTTGTGAAATGCAAGGTAGCGAATTAACATGTTTATTCAATTTTGATTTGAAAGATTGCTTCTGCTTTGGGGTGCAAATATAGCTTTGTTTCAAAAGCATTTGAATATATTTTTATGGGGAAAAGTCTTGAAGCCTTATAGTTATCTTTAAAGTTAAATATGCCTATGCAGTTTACTCACACAGAAACGCAAAACAAAATGTTAAATATTTTAGTTATTTATAACTATGTGAACTTGAATGTTTACAAAATTACGTTAAATCGGAATGCATAACCTCCTGGTCCGGATTTGATCTATCCCTCCATTAGAAGGCAGTAAGCAAGCATTTCAGCTTGTTATGCGCTGTTGAAGAAATGCACCATGTGATTTGTTCTATGTAGCCATTAAAATTAACTTATATAAGGTGAAAAGTAGTTGGGCGATTATAAACGGTCTCAGCATATTCGTCTGTGGTAAAGGCAGCAAAACGATTATTATATTGCAATCTCAATTTTGTTCGTTATCCACTGCTTTCAAACATTTCAAACTGTAAGGTTCCAACAAAACTGTAATGCCTACCACACAATGGCCCAACAATATTTACTTTGGCCTTGCATACAGAAAATTGTAATCGGGTGTAGTAACCAGCGTCTGAGATGACCAACTCTAAATAAATTGTGACAGGAGTGGAATCCTGGCGCATTTGTTTTGCATTTATTTTCTGCAACTTAAGATAGTTTTAAACCGGACAATTTGGTTCAATATGAGTTAAGAACATAAACTAGGAAATGTCTTTGTGATACAAGGCATGTCATTACAGATCAAGAGGAGAACGCTGGGAAGAGCAGACACTAAATTTAAAATAGAACCACCATTTAAAATAAACGTCTCTTACATAAAGCGCTCATCGGGAATCTTCCCAGGAA
Organism: Hypanus sabinus; assembly: GCF_030144855.1. Taxonomy (NCBI): domain Eukaryota; kingdom Metazoa; phylum Chordata; class Chondrichthyes; order Myliobatiformes; family Dasyatidae; genus Hypanus; species Hypanus sabinus. The sequence continues at coordinate 49,995,877 of NC_082713.1, forward strand.
GTCTAGATGCTTTTAAGCAACCGCGTAACAAAAAAAAACAGCCAAAACGATACGAGAGGACCGTCACCGCACGTTTCACAGGGCAGGGAGAGGGTGACAGGACACCAGGTGCCAAGGCCTGTTCGGCTGCACACTAATGGGCGGCAGGAACATCCAGGATGGGGCCGGGCCGGCCGGACTTTGGCCAGCGGACCAACCGGCCCATCCTTCGCTCCGGGTGTGGTGCTGTGACTATCGGTTTGCCAGGATCCCGGTGCCGGGTTACACTCGGTTGTTAGTTTGCCTCCTCTCCTCCCGGGGGTGGGGAGCGATGTCAAAGGATATTATCACAGACTTCCCAGCGGCGCCCGTCACTCTTGCGGCTGGCTTGTCCATGAGGGCGGCAACACACTCAACCGCTGTACCTTCAGCTCGGCGCCATCACTTCACTCAGCTTGCGTCAACGAGCTCGGACCGCCCGCCCGCCCGCCCGAGCGCGGCGCGACTGGCGTGACCCGCCTCCGTCCCTCCCCGCTCGGCGCGACTGGCGTGACCCGCCTCCGTCCCTCCCCGCCCGCCCGCCCGAGCGCGGCGCGACTGGCGTGACCCGCCTCCGTCCCTCCCCGCCCGGCCGACTGGCGTGACCCTCCTCCGTCCCTCCCCGCCCGGCCGACTGGCGTGACCCTCCTCCGTCCCTCCCCGCTCGGCGCGACTGGCGTGACCCGCCTCCGTCCCTCCCCGCTCGGCGCGACTGGCGTGACCCGCCTCCGTCCCTCCCCGCCCGGCCGACTGGCGTGACCCGCCTCCGTCCCTCCCCGCTCGGCGCGACTGGCGTGACCCGCCTCCGTCCCTCCCCGCCCGGCCGACTGGCGTGACCCGCCTCCGTCCCTCCCCGCTCGGCGCGACTGGCGTGACCCGCCTCCGTCCCTCCCCGCTCGGCCGAGGCGCGGCGCCGCTCTCCCGCCCAAAGTGAGTCGGCAACCCACCGCATTCTTCATTTACAGAATAACGAAAACAACGCTCATGACCTGCAACATCAACTCGTTTTCACTGTATTCATAACGACTGGCTGAGTATTCCCAATTACAGTACTCTTTATAATATGTGGCGCTTTACTACTTATCTCCGAGGAGGTACAGTCACTGTGCCTGCGAGGCTTATTTCGCATTGAATTGATCTCCAACGCGATTTTGATAAAGCCATGCCTGATTATTTGCATTCTCAAAGATTCGCTTCGGTAGCCCAGTGTTATCAGCAGAACAAAACAAACGCAGCACCTCTCAGAGTGGCACAACTAATTTTAAACAAAATCATCCATATCTGTACATTATGTGATCAGTAAATCTTACAGGTAAAACAACTCTTATCAACCCTTTACATATGGCTTCACGCGTACTAGCAGACACTAGGAGAACTCGATCTCTCAATCTACTTCGTAATAACTCTTATTTCTTCTCACTAACAGCGACACTATATTGTGTATTTTTTTTATTTTTCCCTTGGTATTACAGTACCACGATATACTTATGCATAGAAAGATCTGGCCAGATGGCTGATAAACAAGAGCTAATTTGACAATAATAAACCAATTACCCTTTGAACGAAAAGGCTGTAGATGCTGGAATCTGGAGAAAAAATATATTGCTGGAGGAACTCAGGGAACTTATGCAGCATTTAGTTCGTTATGTACTCTATTGAGGGCCATCCTGGCCTGGATGAGGCTGTTGGAAGAGTGAACTTTGATTTGTGGCCAGACCCAGAGTAGATAATGTGGGGATGATTTCTCAACTGGGTTGACCCCTCTCCTTCTCCCATGACATGGTACTTGAAACCAGTTTTGGATTGATGCAGAGCCAGCATTTAAGGTATAAACATTGGAAAAGAAGATGCAACTCTCACACTCCACACAAAGGTGAAGTACAAACACTTCAGGCTGTGAAAGTTTGGATGATTCTCAGTCAGTGAAATGGAATATGTTGTGATTGTTCCAATACAGCACTCTTCATGTCTGATCCTCTTGTCAATTTTACTAATAATGATTCCAAAATATAAGATAAAATAAGAGTGCAAGAACCTAAAATATGAGCTGAAGTAGGCCTCTTAAATCTGCTCCTCTATTCAGGAGGAACATGGTTAATTTGATCTTGGTAGCCTCCAATCTTATGGCATGAACATTGATGTCTCCAACTTCCAGTAATTTTTCCCCTCTTGCTTTTCTCTTCTTCAATTCCCCACTGGCATCTCACCTGCCTATCACCTCCCCTTGGTTTCTCTCCGCCTTCCCTTTCTTCCATGGTCCAGTCTCCGCTCCTATCAGATTCCTTCTTCTGCAGCCCTTTGCCTTTTCCACCTATCACCTCCCAGCTTCTTACTTCATCTCCTCCCCCACCCACTCATCACCTTCTAGCTTGTTCTCCTTCCCCATCTTCTTATTCTAGAATCCTCCCTGAAACGTGAACTGCTTATTCATTTCCATAGTTGCTGCCTGACCTGCTGAGTTCCTCCAGCATTTTGTGCATGTTGTTCTGGATTTCCAGCATCTGCAGAATCTCTTAATATATGGAATTTAATTTTGGCCTTGGTTCTAATGTTGTGCCTATTTTACCTGTGATTCATTGATTTCTGGTAATAGTGTAGCCTCCTCATTTCTATAAGGTAGGGAGTTCTGAAGATTAATAATCCTCTGAAAGTTGAAATTCTTCCTCAACACCATCTTAAGAGAAAACATTTTTTCAGCCTTTAATCTGTCAATCGCTCCAGAGTTATATCTTATGTAACTCTTTTATATAACTCTGTTTTACATAGTCTAGTGTAGCCTTGAGTTGTTTCACATAGTCTAGTGTAGTTTTGTGTTGTTTCACGTAGCACCATGGTCCTGGAGGAACGTTGTTTCATTTTTACTGTGTACTGTACCAGTAGTTTATGGTCGAAATGACAATAAAAAGCATCTTGACTTGACTTGATTACTCATTCTTCCAAAAGTGAGTTTTCCCAAGTGTATTTAAATTTACCTCAGAAAACTAGCCATTCATCCAGGAATCAACCTACTGAATCTTCTCTAAATGATGTTTCATGTAAATGTATCTCCCCTGAACTAAAAGAGACCAAAACTGTATGCAACACACTGGGTGTGGGTTCACCAAAACCAAACTGTACCAAGACTTGCCTGCTTTTATACTCTATTTTCTTTGCAATGAAAGTCATTGTTCCAAGTAATTGCATAGTTACCTGTCATGCTTCATATCCCTTTGTTTCCCAATACTCTATCTGTTTGAGCAATAAACTGTTTTTCTGTTCCTCCAACCACAGGAGATAGTACCACATTTCTTCACCTTATTTTTTCCCTATACACTTAACTTGCCTACATACTTTTGCAGGTTTCCTGCATCTTCCTCACAACTTTATCTATTCTCAAATGACTCTTAACACATTTGTGACAGACAATTATATTTTGATGAAACTATGTCTTATCTCCTTGATTATATTATGACTTTTTACATGTCCTGCTGTAACTTACTACAATGGATTTCATCATTTTCGCAGTGACAGATGTCAGGGCAACTAGTCTATAGTTAATGCTATTCCTTACTTGAACAGAGTGTTGCATTTTCAGCTTAATAGACATTAGTGAAATGTTAGCCCTGCATGGAGATGAGGACTTGGTGAGAGTAGATTAACAGAATCTAAAAAATAAGAGAACATTACCAGTGAGTTCATGTAATAGTTGTAAAAGTTCAATTATTTTCTACTTTTATACTGTATAGAACATAATTAGGCATTTATAATTGTCTGACTTATGCACAAATTTAATATTGTGTACATATACTGTAAATTAGTGGTTGCCAACCGGTCGATCGTGATCGACTGGTTGATCTTTGAGACTTTCCCAGTAGATCCCGAAAAAAACCCCACAATATATACACAAATACTGTTGAGAGATTGCTTCCGGGTTGCGGGGTTTTAGTTCTGTTCTTTCTGCCCAGTGCACACGCGCATAGCTCCCCTGCACTACACAGTGTACTTCAGTGGTCCCCAACCACCAGGCCACGAGAAAACAACATGAGTCAGCTGCACCTTTCCTCATTCCCTGTCACGCCGACTGTTGAAATTGAACCCACGCGAGGTCATCAGTCGCCTAAACGCAGTGACACCCTCGCATGGCCAGCGAGAACCGCTGATGCTACTGGCCTGGAGCGCGGCCAGTGGGAATTGCTAATGCTACTGGCCTGGAGTGCAGCTGGCGAGATCCACCGATGCAACTGGCCTGGAGCGCGGCCAGTGGGAATTGCCAATGCTACTGGCCTGGAGTGCAGCTGGCGAGATCCACCGATGCTACTGGCCTGGAGCGCGGCCAGCGGGAAGTGCCGTTGGTACTGGCCTGGAGCGCAGACAGATGGGCGCCGCCTCTGAACCTGTTTAACACAGCAAATGTTCGTGGGGAACCTGGTGCTAAAATATTCGCAGACAACCTAATTCGAGCTCAGGGTTTTGTAAGCAGCAGAGCAGCTACCTCGCTGCGATCTGCTGAAACAAACTTTTGTCGGCCGATTGATCCTACACAAGGGAGGCGGGCGCGGGCCTGTCGCTCTCCTCGCTCGGTCGGTCGCTCTCTCTGGACTGCGACTGCCATGGCCCAGGCACGGGGACCTCTGGCCCTGACCTTGTCCTCTCACCCCACCCACGACCAGTCACACCTGGCGGCAGGCGGGCAGAGGATAGAGTTTGAGCCTGGAGGCTGTCTAATGAGGCAATGAAGCCCTCAAAACTGCCTCGGTACCCTGAGTCCAAGCACCCTGTACTTAAAAACAAACCCGCTGAGTTTTTTCAGCGGAAAAAACGTGAGCAGCGCAGGACAGCAGCTAAGTGCCGAGAGCTGTGAAAACTAAATTGTGGAATAGACTGGACATAAGGAACCTGCTTCGAGTATTGCTGTATTCCAGTCGTGTTTAACACCCCCCCCCCACCCCACCGTCAGCCATTCCGCAAGAATATTGTCAATATTAAACCGGTCCACAGTGCAAAAAACGGTGGGTACTCCTGGTGTTTATGCATTATTTCTACAAAGTTTGTATTTCCGGGTTGCGGGTTTTTTTTTTACTTCCGGTCTTTTCTGCCCCAGTGTGCATGTGTGTAACTAATCGATCTGGGGTCGATCTCGCCTTTCACTAAGGCCGAGGTAGGGGATCTTGGGCTTAAAAAGGTTGGTGACCACTACTGTAAATAAATAACTAGCAAGAAGGTGATTGAGTAGTTTTGGAAATGAATCAGAATCAGGTTTATTATCACTGTTAAGAAGACGTAGAGAAATTTGCTGTTTCACAGCAGCAGTGAAGTACAAGACATAAAAATTACTACAAGTTACAAAGTGGGTTCATGGGCCATTCAGAAATCTGATGGCGGAGTGGAAAAAGCTGTTCTTAAATCATTGAATGTGGGTCTGCAGGCTCCCATACCTCCACCTCAATAGTAGTAACATGAAGAGGGCATGTCCTGACCGTGAGGATCTTTAGTGATGGATGACTCCTTCAGGCACTGCCTCTTGAAGATCTCCTTGATGGTGGGGAGGGTTGTGCCCATGATGGAACTGGCTGAGTTTAGAACCCTGTGCTGTGAAGGAGAGCATCCTGACTGGCTGTATCTGTAGAAATTTGTAAGAGTCTTTCGAAATCTGTAGAAGTTTGCAAGTGTCTTTAGTAACATACCGAAGTTTCTTAAAAATTTCTCCTAAGTTCATTAGTTCCTAATGAAGTAAAGCAACTGGTGTTCCTTCTTTGTGATTGTATTAATATATTGGGCCCAGGATTAATCCTCAGGGATCCTGATGCCTAGGAACTTAAAGCTGCTCACCCCTTCTACCACTGAGCCCTCAATGAGCTTTCTTTGAACTTTTCCTTCTGAATCCAGAATCAATTCATTAGCTTTGCTGATGTTGTGAGGTTGTTACAAAACACTTAGCCAAGTGACTTTCTCACTCATTTGTGCCTGCTCATTGACACCTGAGATTCTGACAACAACAGTGGTGCCATCGGCAAATATATAAATGGCATTTGAGCTGTGCCTAGCTGCACAATGGTGAATGTAGAGAGAGAACAGCGGGCTAAGCACGCATCCTTCAGGTGTGCCTGTGTTGATTGTCAGCCATAAGACATAGGAGCAGAATTAGACCATTCAGCCCATCGAGTCTGCTCTGTCATTCCATCATGACAGATTCCGGATCCCACTGAACCCCATTCACCTGCCTTCTCGAAATATCCTTTGATGCCCTGACCATCAGAAAGCAATCAACTTTTGCCTTACATATACCCGCGGACTTGTCCTCCACCGCAGTCTGTGGCAGAGATTCACTTCTCTCTGGCTAAAAAAATTCATCCTCCCCTCTGTTCTAAAAGTTTGCCCCTTAATTTTGAAGCTGTGCCCTCTAGTTCTGGATACCCCCACCGAAGGAAACATCCTCTCCACATCTATCTAGTCCTTTCAGCATTCAGGAGGTTTCAATGAGATCCCCCTGCATTCTTTTAAATTCCAGTAAGTAGGGGCCCAAAGCTGCCAAACGCTCTTTATATGTCAACCCCCTCTCATTCCTGGAATCATTCTCATGAATCTCCTCTGGACTCTCTCCAATGACAACACATCCTTTCTAAGAAATGGGGCCCAAAGCTGTTGATAATACTGTAAGTGCGGCCTGACTAGTGTCTTGTAAGGCCTCCGCATTACCTCCTTGCTTTTATATTCTACTCCCCTTGAAATAAATGGCAAAATTGTATTTGCCTTCTTTATCACAATCGGTAAATTAACCTTCTGGTGGTCTTGCACGAGGACTCCTAAATCCCAATGCACCTCTGATGTTTGAACCTTCTCCACATTTAGATAATGTCTGCTCTATTGTTTCTTTTACCAAAATGTATTATAAGACATTTTCCAACACTGTATTCTATCTGCCACTTTTTGCCCATTCTTCCAATTTGTCTCTGCTGCAATCACATTGCTTCCTCAGCACTACCCACCCCTCCACTTATCTTCGTATCATCTGCAACCTTTGCCACAAGCCATCAATTCCATTATCCAAATCATTGACAAACAATGTGAAAAGTAGCGGTCCCAATACTGACCCCTGAGGAACACAATTAGTCACTGTCAGCCAATCAGAAAAGGCGCCCTATATTCCCACTCACTGCCTCCTGCCTGTCAGCCATTCCTCTATCATGCCAGTAGCTTTCCTGTAATGCCATAGGATTTTATCTTGTTAAGCAGCCTCATGTGTGGCACCTTATCAAATGAGTTTGCTTAGCACTTTTTCCTCTTTTATAGCAATAGCACTCTCTCCTGTTCCCTGACACTCACAGACATCAGGCACACCGTTAGCGTCTTCTACAGTGAAGACTGATGCAAAGTACCCATTAAGTTCATCTGCCATTCCTTTGTCCCTCATAACTACCTCACCAGTGTCATTTTCCAGTGGTCCAATATCAACTCTCATCTTCCTTTTACTCTTTATATAACTAAAAATCTTTTAATATCCTTCTTTATATTATTGGTTAGCTGGTCCTCATGTCTAATTTTTTCCCTTCTTATTCCTTTGTTGGATTTTAAAAGCTTTCCAATCATCCAACTTTCCACTCACTTTTGCTACTTTATATGCTCTTTCCTCAGCCTTTATGCAGTCCGTAACTTCCCTTGTCAGCCACAGTTGTCTACCCCTTCCATTTGAGAACTTCTTCTATGGGACATATCTATCCTGCATCTTATGAATTATTTCCAGAAACTTCAGCCACCTCTTCTACCATCATCCCCACCAGCATCCTCCTCCAATCCATATGGGCAATCTCCTCTTTCATGCCTCTGTAATTCCCTTTATTCCATTGTGATACTGATACATGCAGAAAATGCAGTATGAACTCAACCGTGTTATGATCACCTCCTAAGGATTCCTTTACATTAAGCTCCCTAATGGATTATTACACAACACCCAACCCAAGATAAACTTTCCTTTAACCTCTCACTGTTGCAGTCGGAGGTTCCCGCATGCTTTAAAAGGACATCAATCGTACTGGTGCCCAAGAAGAACAGGGTGATCTGCCTCAATGACTATTACCTGGTAGCACTCACATCTACAGCAAGAAAGTACGCCAAGAGGTTGGTTATCACTTCTTCAGAAATTGGTCAAGTATCTGGACCCACAGCAATTCACCCTACGCCTACAATAGTTCTACAGTGGATGCAGCCAGTTGGTCAGCACAGATTTTCGGTACCCTGTGAGGTATACCATCAGAGCCTGACACTTTGCATAGATTCATCCTTTTGACAGTTGTTCTGATGGCGGCCCCTGAAACAGAGAACACAGGGTTGCCAAATGCTGTGGGGATTTGTACAGGCATAGTGTTATTCTTCCTTTCAATGTGTGCATAAAAACACTAAGCTCATCATCTCTGCTATTTTTGATGTTAGTTTTCATCTTATAGGAATTACTGATATGCAAACTCTGCCACAACTGTTGTGCATCTGATCGGAATTGCTTTTTTGCTGTTACAATGGCCTTCAGTAGATTGTACATGAATTTCTTGTAGTGTTCCCAATCTCTGATCTTGAACACCACAGATCTAGCCCTCAGCAAACTGCAAATTTCATGGTTCATCTATGGATTGTGGTTTGGATATATCCGGTATGTTCTTGATAGCACAGATTCTTCCATACAACTCTTCATGAAGTCTGTGATGGCTGAGGCATATTTGGATATGAATGAATATGAATCCAGTTCGCTGATTCAAAGCAGTCCTGTAAACACTCCTCTGCCTCCTTTGACCGTACCTTCATAGTCCTTACCCCTGCTGGGAGTAGATATGCAGCCAGGTGATAGGACTTGACAAGTGTAGGCTTGGGATGGCATGGTTAGTGTTCTTGGTGGTGCAACAGTGATGGAGTGTGTTGGCTCTGCTGGTTCCACAGGTAACATGTTGGTTGGTGATAGTTTGTTAAAGAGTTATGGCCTGGTTGAAGTCCCCAGAAATAATGGGAAGTCATCAAGGTGCACTATCTCATAACTAGTAATCCATGGGTCTAATTATTATTTTGAGACATGAGTTTGCCCACCTTGGAATCGGAATAGAAATTTAATTAATGAATTATAAAATCTGGAATCTTTAAAAAAAATCATTAGCCAGTGGATTCATAAAAGCACATTTAGATCATTGATGTTTTCTAAGAAAGGAATTACCATCTTGACCTGCATTGTGCCTCTAAACCACAATATGCAGTAATTGACTTTTAACTACTTGTAAATTGGCCTGGCGAACAATTCTGTTCAAGCACTATTTAATTAATTAATTAAATTATTACAATGCACTCATTTTTAAATAATATTACTCATTTATTTTCAAACCATTTTTATTTTCACTAGCTGGATGAAGATGTTTTGGAGGGTTAAATTGAATGGTTATAACTTGACAGATCAGTCACTGAAGCAAAATATTGTTATGTCTATGCAGTTCATAATCACACTTACCTTGAAAAGATTCACATAAAGTGACAATTACATAGTTTTTTTCATGCAGCGTGATATTACAATTAACAATAGAGTGCATGACCAACTAATCTATTTTTGGTGTAGCTGTTAGAAGAAAGATGATCTGAACTCCCTTTTCTACAAATATATACCAGAACATGAAAAACATGATGATAAAGCCTTAAGTTAGTATCTCATCTGAAGGCCAATATTCCTAAAAATGTAGCATTACTTGTTTAGCTCAAATATTCCAGATTTTTCTTTTGTAATCTGTGAAGAAAATAGCCTCTTGTTTCAGTTTGTTGACTGAAGGTCGTGAGTATTGATTAAGTAGTTTTGATTTAAGCATAAATTGAAGCTACGGGCCTGCCTGCACTTCGCAATATGTTATGATTTGTAACTCTAAAAGGTAATTGAAAGAGGCACACGGGGGCCCAGGAGAATTTGTAAGCTTCCTTTTACTTTAGTGAAGTGCACACATATGACATGACGAGTAATGACGTATGCCATTCATGTACTTTTATATATAACCTATAATGAATTATGTAAACAACAAAGAATGCTGAATCAAACAATATATTTACAATATTACTGAAATATTAAATACACTACACTGCTCCCTGTTTAGCTATAAACTCCAACTCAATATAGAATGTGTTTCAATATATATACTGTTGTGGAATAACATCTTCTGACGTGTGATAGGGTGTCACTCTGCTTGGCAGGTGAGGTGTGGTAGTGAGACAATCTCAGGTTCTAGGGCCTCCTCCTTGGTGGTTGCAGGACTTGTCTCTGGAACTGTGGCAAGTGGTTCTGACAGTTCTGGACACCATTCTTCTGGACATGTTGGCATCCTGAACAGTGCATGGCAAGCTGCTTGATCAGCTAATCTATCCCAGGCTACCATACAAAACTTCAAGCCAATGCTTTCATTTTGACCACACCTAGATGACCAGTATGTAGCTTACCTAACACTTTAACTCTCACTCCCACAGAAGACAACGTCTGCCAAGGACAAGTTCATCCCGGCACTTGCAAAAATGGGAGAACTCAAATTTCTGCTGCACATTCCAGACCTTTTGGGTTGTCATATAGATCTGAGACAGTGTAGGGTCATCTTTGGTTTCCCTTTGGATCATCTCTGCCATTATTGCGAGACCTTTGACTTCCACTAGGGAGAATACATCAAGAGGAGAGTGCTCTTGGAAATTTTTCAGGTATTTCCTTTTCCAAGGCGAAACAAGTTAATCTATCAGCATTTCCAAGATTAGTTGTCCTCTTCAAATTTGATCTTGTAATTGAATCCTCTAAGAAAGAGAGCCCATCTCTGCAGTTGTGCTGTTGCTGTTAGTGGAATGCACTTGTTTGGATTGAAAATGAACACCAGAGGTTGATGGTCAGTAGTTAAGGTAAACTCTCTCCCATATCAGTAACATTTTACACCCCAAACCAGACTAAAGGGCTCTCTGTCAATCTGTGGATAATTTTTCTCTGCAGTGGTAAGGGAACATGATGCAAAGGCTGTGGGACATTTACTTCCATCACTCATAACATGTAACATGACTTCATCTATACCATAAGTTGCAGCATCATGGGCAAGCTTCACAAGATAATGTTGACCATAATGTGTGAGTACAGTGTCTGATGTCACCATTGCCTTTGTCTTTTAGAAAGCTTTGTCCATTGCCATTTCTTCCTGATCTGTAGAAATGAGTTCAAGGGGTGGAACAACATCCAGGTTTGGCAGGAGCCTGTAACAGTGATTGACAAACGCTAGAAATGACCACAACTGTGACATGTTCTTTGGCCTTGGAGCATCCAACACTGCTTGAATTTTTTCAGCTCATTTGTGTAATTTTTTTGTGTCAATGGTGTGACCACAGTAAGTAACGTTTAGTGTATGCCACCATATCATAGGTACTTTTACATATGATGTGCATATAATCCATAGTGAATCAGTAAACAACAAAGAATGCTTAATCAAACAATATACAGTATTTACAATATTACTGAAATATTAAATACACAATAAACTTATATCTGATGTCATTTGCTTCAGATTGTTGCAGTACTAATTAACCTAAATATTTAATGCTTAGATTTATTCTGACATTCTTTTACCTTCCCTTATAGTTTGATCAAACATTTAGCTCTCAAAGGGAAGTTGAGGTACATTTTGCTGGTTTTATTTCAGTCTGACTTAAGTTTTATTCTTTCCTATATTTACAGTTTTATTCCATTTTGAAATTTCATCCATCAAATAACCAACCCCTTATTTTGAGAAAACGACAGCCGGTTGAACATATACCCAGCAGGTGTAAGGTTATATATTTATCTACCCTGTCAAGCTCCATTAGAAATCTGAATGATTTGATGAAGTCCTATCCCATTCTTCTACAGTGCTGAAAGCATAGGCACATCTGCTTAATATTATCTTGTATGGCAAATCACTTGTCAGATGAATCAATATGGAGAGCTTTGGTTGTTATCCCTCTAATGCAAGTAAAGTCTTCCTTTGGTAGGAATGTACAAATCAAATTCGTACATTTCCAGGTGCATTCTCATGAGGCTCATACATATTTTGTGGAGAGACACTTTTATTCTTGCATTCAAATCCTCCTGCCATTAAGGTCAACCTTCACTTGCTTTAATAATTGCTCCTTGAGTTAGTGGTTTGAGTACAAGGACACCCAGCTTCCTCTTATACCAACAGTAGTTAGGCTCTTGCCATTTAAAAAATACATTGCTCTTCTTTTTTTTAAAACAATGGCCTCATTTCTTCATCATTATATTTCATCAAGCATATCCACATACATTTTCTTACTTTGTCTATAGGGCCCAGAAGACTTCGTGCATCCTCTAGATGACCTACACTGGCATCCAGCTTTGTAACATCAGTAAACTTGGACATCTCACATTTGGTCCTGTGCTCCAAATCATTGATGTAAACAGCTGGGGCTCCTATTCTCATTCCTGAAGCACCGAATTAGTTGGAGTTTTCCAACCTAAAAATGACCTATTCTTACACTCTTTGTTGTGTCTGTTAACTAATTCTAGACCGCTTGGATACCTATCACGCTCTAATTTGTTTAATAATCTCTTACTTGGGACTTCATCAAATATCTTCTGTAAGTCCAAGTGCACCACACTCACTTATTCGCCCTTAACTATTCCATTAAATACTACCTCTAAAAAACTAATAAATCCATGTTGTCTCTGCCAGTTCCTCTGGTTAATTTCAAAGTTCGCTGTTAACATTTCCTTAATAATACATTAAAAATAGATTCCATTGTTTACCTTGCTCCTGAAGTCAAGCTAACTGGTATGTAGTTCTGTTTTCTCTCTTCTATCTTTCTTAAGTACTGTGTTTACATTTGCCACCCTCCAGTATATGGAAACCATTCTAGAATCTATACTATTTTGAAGTTAACAACTGCAGCCATTGTCTCTATACCTATCTTTTTCAAAATCATGGGTTGCAGGTCAAAAGGTATTAGGGATTTATCAGTTTTCAAGTCTATACTTTCTTCTATGTTTTAAATTAATGCAGTTGATTTCTTTCAGCTCTATATTCACTCGGGACTCATTTTTCATTACTATTTTTGTTCTGCATAAGTACTTGTAAAATGTATATTTAAATTTTCTGCCATTTGTTTATTCTCTTCATTTAATGTCAATGAACATTTTCTAATCTTTTCCTTTTTTGTATCTGTAGAAGCTCTTAAAACCTGTCTGCATGTTTCACACTGGATTATTCTTGTGATCTATTTTCTCTCTCACTGTCATTTTTGTTTATTTACCACATTTTGAAATTTTCCAAATCCTTGGACTAACTGCTCTGCTGGCCAATATTTTAAGCTTTTTAATCTAAAACCATTTTTAGCTTTCTTGTCAGCCAAGGTAGAACCACCTTCCCTCTTTAGTTTTTGTGCCTTATTTGCTATTAACTTCATGTTGATTCCTAAATTGTTAGCCATTGTTTTCTTTTTTAGCTTAATTCCTTTTAATTTGGTTTCCCAATTTGTCATATCCAACTTTTATTAAACACTGAATTAGTACTCTTTATAAAATAATCATGTTATGATCACCCTTTCTTTGAGTCCCCTTATGCAGCAAATTCTTTATTCACTATTTTTATTGCACAAGCCTAGTTGGAATCTCTCCTTAAAGCTGTGACCTCCATCCTCTGAACCTGCTCTACACCCTCTCCAAAGACTCCACATCCTTCCTATAATGTGGCAACCAGAACTGCACATATTACACTAAATCTGACCTAAACAACCATTAATAGTGGTTTCATGATTTACTAATTTTTATACTCAGTGCCCTGTCTGATGAAGGAACGCGTGTCATATGCATAATTTACCTCTCTATCCACTTGCATTGCCACTTTTAGGGAGCTTCACACTGACATCCTCATTTTAAATAAACTTCTTTGAAGGTACTTCAAGATATTGACACCAGCTAAACAATAGATTGGCCTAAAGAGATTACAATATATTAACTGAGCTTTAATCAGTAATTGGTAGCCATTCAGAATTGGTAGCCATTCAAGAGAGAAAACCTTTTGTTAAAAAGTCTAGAGCATTTTTCATTTATCAACTTTACGATCCTAAACCTTCAATTTTTTCAGCTTCTTTATTCAATGTCTCTTTCTCATTCTCATAAGCTATTGATAGTGTCCTTCTGTAATTGTTCGCAATCCTGTACTGTACTTAGATAACCAATGTGGGTGTCACAGGTAAGCATAGCATTTATTGCCCGTCCTTATTTTCCTGTAAGAATATGTTGCTGAGTCATTTTTTTGAACTGCTGCAGTCCAGGTATAATGATTATTGCATCTGTGAATGGCATACTAGAGCATTTTAGAAGACATTTACAAATCAACCACATTAAGTGGGTATTGAGTCACATAAAGCCCAAACTGAGTTGAAGATGGCACATTTCCTTCCCAAGTGTATTATTGAACCAGAAAGTACTTTCCAACAATCCAGTAGTTTTGTAGTCATTATTGCTAATGCATATTTTGTTCTCGTTCCACATTATTAACAAAATTTAAAAATCTCAGCTACCATGGTGGGATTTGAACAGATCTCTGGATTGTTGGTCCCTGGATATCTCACCCAGTAATTTAACCGATGCATTACCTCTGCCTTCTATCACTAATGATATTATGCACTCTGTGCCCATACTAATTTCATTTACGTACATAGCTGCTTATATTAAACCTGAACTAATTGCTACTTTGCCCATTTTCTCTGAGCTAATTTATGTCACTTACACTCATGCTCAGTGCATCCAAATAAAAATTCTGGTCCCCATGTTTAAATTCATACATGTTCTCTAACCTTCTGTTTCAATTCTCTTCAATGCCACACCATTCTTCCTCGCCAATCAATTCATTTGATTCTTACAGCACCTTGAAAAGTACTCAGCCCCTAACTCTTTAATCACATAAATAAGTATTACAGCTAGGGATTTTGACCAATTTAACTCAGATATTTTATTTGTAAATCACATGCTTTCAAATTCTTTTTCTTTCAACCGTGATTCTGATACTGTTGGAGCCTGTGATCTACATTTTGGCGGTGTGTTTTCGGACTGATAGAGCGATCTTGTTGTCTGTTAGGGGGTTCCATGAGGCTTTGATTGGCCTTGAGACGGAGAAACCTGGAGACAGCGTGAACCCATGATAGATTCCACTTCTCACCAATCTCATCGATTAAGGTACCAGAGATGGTGTTACCTGCCTGATATGCAGTATTAGATTAACGCCACATGCATCGTTTAAAAAAAAAAGGCATATTCCTGCTCATAAAGACTTTGCAAAGTGTCACCTCAAAGATACTGCAAATATGTGGAAGAATGTCTTGTGGTCAGATGAGGCTAAAGTGGAACTTCTGGCCTCAACACTAAGTGTTATGTGCAGTGTAAATCTAATACTATGCATCAGCCAGGTGACACCATCCTCACTGAAGGTGCAGTCCATGATGCAAAAGTGGAAAAAATATGTAACCACAACCACACTGCCTAGGTCAGGTTACCTCGCTAAACTTAGTCACCAAAGAAGAATGGCACACCTAAGAGAGTCTACTGTGATGCCAACGGTCACTCTGGGTGAGCTGCAGAGGTCAGTGGCTGCAACTGGAGATGAAGTTCATGGCTCCACAAACTCTAAGGCCTTGCACAAAACATGCATTTATGGAAGAGTGGCAAGGAAGAAGCACTGGCTAAAAAAAAGTCATATCCTTGCCCGTAGAGGCTTTGCAAAGCATCACTTAGGTGATACTGTAAAGATATAGAAGGCCTCGTGATCAGATGAGACCAAAGCGGAACTTTTTGGCCTTAACACTAAACAGTACATGTGGTATAAATCAAATACTGTGCATCAGTCAGGTAACGCCATCCCTACTGTAAAGTATGGTGGGAGTAGCATCTTGCTTTGGGCTTACTTTTCAGCAGCAGAGACTAGAAATCTGATCAGGATTAATGGGAAGATGAATGCTGCTATATACAGAGAGATCCTGGACAAAATCCTGTTTTCTCTGCCAGAAAGCTTAAACTAGGGAGGAAATTCACCTTTCAGCAGGTCACAACCTAAAGCACATTGGCAGAGCAACCATGGAGTGGCTTCAAATGAAGAAAATTGATGTCCTTGAGTGGTCCAGTCAGAGTCCTTAATGTGATTGAACATCTCTAGCTAGATCTCAAGATTGCTGCCCAATACTGCTCCCCAACTAACCTGTCACAGTTTGAGTAATTTTGCAAGGATGATTGGCAAATCTTGCTCCATCGAGCTGTGCAAAGCTAATAGAGACTGATGCAAAAAGACTACTGACTGTAACAGCTGCAAGAGGTGGTTCAACTAAGTACTGAGCTAAAAGGCTTTTGAACTTCTGGCATTTCAGGTTTTTGAATTTTTAGTTTTTCATCCTTTAAAATTTTCTATTGTTCCGAACCCCGTAACT
The DNA here is from genome assembly GCF_030144855.1 of Hypanus sabinus. Taxonomy (NCBI): domain Eukaryota; kingdom Metazoa; phylum Chordata; class Chondrichthyes; order Myliobatiformes; family Dasyatidae; genus Hypanus; species Hypanus sabinus. The sequence goes on from NC_082713.1 coordinate 50,012,323, forward strand.
GGGTTACTTACCAGCAAAGATAGAGGCATCCGTTGGAGTCTGGTGATACTATTTTTAACGGTATTTATTAATAAAAATACACAAAAATAATATCAATGCAAATATACAGATAATATACTTCATCAATACTAAACCTAAAAGTGCAGGTATAATAATAATCAATAAGAAATAAGCTCTATCGTTGTCTAGGGGATAATGAATTGTCCGATGGAAATATAAAGTTTGCTGCAGTTCACACAGGCTGCCGTCGTTTGTTTGTCACTGTGCTGCAATTGTTGGAGAGAGAGAGAAATAGGAGAATGGGAACAGTTACCACTATGGGTTTTGCCAACCTTCCTTTATGATTTCAATCCGTCAGTGTCTCGTTGGTGTGGCCGTTCAAGTGTGACCTCTCCTTTAGCTAAACCATTCTTCCGTGATGAGCCACCCAGGCAAGGGAGGACACACACGAGCTCCCACCAGCTTTCGCTATAAAACGCTGTCACTGGATTTCTAGTGTTTCTTCTGGTGCATCTAAAGGGGTGTTCCCCAGACTCCTCTTTTATCCTCACTCACGGGGTCTCAGATGTCAATCAGGTTAGGATGATGCAATCCCTCAACCAGGCCACTCTGGTTGACCCCTGAGGGGTTTCAATGAATAGTACAGTACTCAATACACAATTCCTTCTCCAAGAGACAATGGCAGTAATCAGTGGTTCTGTTCCGCTTATGTCAGGAGACATTCCAAACCTTGTGTATTCTGTGTGTCTCTCTCTCATTTCCTGGGTCTCAGACCCGAAATAATAGTGATCTTGCGATTCTCAAAAAGGAGGGGGCAACTTTGTAGCACTATTTTTTGTGCTCTTCTATGATAAAAGGAGCTTGTGATTCACAAATAAAAATTCTCAGGTAAATTGATCAAAATCCCTGGTTGTTCTTTCTTCCAGTCAATAAAATTGATGCACCATCAATAACTCTCTCTGAGACATGAAGGCGAGATAGCTGCTTTTATTGACTGGAAGAAAGAACAAGCAGTAGTTGACCACCATACTACATCCTGGAGACTGAGGTGCCGGGCTCAGGCCTCAATCGCCTTTATACCGGGGTCTGTGGGAGGAGCCACAGGAGCAGTCAGCAGGGGGCGTGTCCAGACAGGTATATGTAGTTCACCACAGTTATACTCACTTATATGAGCAAAGAGTTGGGGACTGAATACTTTTACAAGGTACTGTACCTTTTGCCTCCACATTAAAGGTTGAAATTTTAAATTGGCTGGCAAAACCTTTTTAAGAGCCAATGCTGGTTCTCCACTTTTCATTTATAAAACTCCTGAAAAACAACATCTGTGAAGGAGAAATGCTCTTAAGAAGTTGCTTCTTTAATGGTGATTTCTTGATTCCATTGTGGATAGTCCTGGAAAGTTTTATTCTAGAAGTACTTTGTAATGGCAGTTCTTTCAATTTTTGCTTTGATGAGTACAATGCCAAAATGATGCAGTAGAGAAGGTCCACAATTAGTGTTTGGGCAATTTCTGAAATATTAATATAAAAATATACAGGGAAAAAATAAATTGTTGCAAGCACTTGAAAACCTATTGTTGCTAAGCAACATTTTCTTTTCCAATAACTATGTCTTGTAATGAAAAATTTTTGCAATTGATGTACCAAATGCTACCTATATATAAATTGCCTGGTCTCGATGAGATGCTGAGGGAGGTAAGGAACAAAATTGCAGAGGTACTGGTCAAACTCTTCCAAACATTTATCTAATCAAGATCCAGCTTGATCACCTGATGGTCAATTGCATTACCATTTATGAGTTCACCTCCATCAAAATATGGAAGCTACCATTGACCAGAAACACAATTGGACCAGACAAAAAAGGCAGGTCAGAATCTAGGTTTCCCGTACTGAGTGATTCATCTTCTGACACCCCAAAATTATTTTGTCATCAACAAAGTTGTAAATTAGTAGCATAATGAAATGCTGCCTACTTACCCAGAAGAATATCATCCCACAACTTCTAAGAACTTGATTCCATAAAGCAGCTCTTTCATTGCTACAGCATCCACCATCCTAAGCATTCATTTCTTACACATTGTCTGTATCAAATACTTTCTATAAAATGCATTGCATGTATTTACCTAGTTTGAAAGCATTTCCCAAATCCACAATGTCAAATCATTGGGTGGTAATAGAAGCATATTTAATTGTAGCATTCAAAAAGAAACTGCATAAGAAAGTGAAAGGAAAGATTTCCAAGGATTTCAGGTGATGGAAGGGGAGTGAGTGGATTGCTTTTCCATGGACGTACCATGAATGATCGTGGTCATGTTACAACCCTCCTCTGATTCTGGTAACATGGAAGCCTAATTTGGAAGTTGCATAGGTTTTGCAGAGAATCTGTATCATGATAATGGGAACATCAGCAGAACCAAGAGCAACTGGCATGCAAATCAGTATCGTGATATCTTTCAAACTTGTGAAGTCATCATGGACAGATGCTGTGTCTGAGGGAGGCATTCTAAATCAGTCATGGAATAATTAAACCATTTCAAGTTGATGTGCACTTCCCAGTGTAGCGAGGAGCTTTGCCAAAGAATTGGGTGTTGGCTATTTGGCTGTCCTCTTGCCCACGGTATGAAGCATGAGTAGTAAAAATGTAAAAAAAAAAGAAGTGGTTTTCTGCTAAACGGAAGGGAACCAGAATGCAGGTACAGTCAATATTGCATAAAATGCAAATAAATATTTACTTTGAAAGGGAAAGCTTTTTTATTTGTTCACCATAGCCTAACTCAGAGAAGTATTATATTTCAGTGTCAGACTTTCTTTACTGCACAGTTTTTCTCCTACTTTAACAGTGTTTGGCGATGGCTTATTTTGCTGGCAATGAAGTGCATGAACTAAAACTATTGCTGCCAATGCAGCTGTTCATCCATCTGCTACGAAAGAGATTACAACAGCTTGACTGTCCAGCTATCAAAATTAAAGAAGCACTAAAATAAATATTTTTTATGGTGATGGTACCCATCATAACAAACAACGTATTACAAATTCAAAACTATTTATATCCTAGTCAAGAAACAGATAGTAAAAGGACATAAAATCTTTAGCTATCTTATTGCTTCTGATAATCAAGTACTTTTGATTAAAAGGTCACAAAAATAGCAAAATAGTAGAATGCAAGGAAAAGGTTGACCTGCAAGTTGCATTGTTGAAAGAAAGGATCTTCTTTACTTTGTAGAATATTTAGGTACTTCTCAAGATTTTCTAATCATTACTCTCCTCTTGACTTCCTCTCCTGCTCGTCGCTTTTCCATAGCAACCTCATAGAAGGAACTTAATTTTCTCTCTGTTTTTGATTTTGGCAAAACCTCAAAAATACCATCTTGTATTTTTCCTATATAGATGCTTAAAGAAACTGACCATTCAACCATTGAGTGTAGGAAAACTGCACGGAGTGGTGGGGGGGGGGGGTGGCGAAATAGGGGAGAGTTGGGAGGAGCTGCAACATGTGGTTTGCCTCTGATCAAATCCCAAGTGATGACAGACCCTTTGTCATGAATGGGATTATCAGCCTGGCAGATTTTGCTGCATCCTCCAATGACATTCATAAAACAAATACTGTGATTACCAAAAGAACAGTGATGCTTCTGTATATTTGAAGGCAACGAAAAAAGTGTCTGCCAGTCCTAGGTGTTAAACATTGAGGATCATTCAGGTCATATTTCTTTGCTGATCAGCTGTAGGGCTTGGTCCATGAGTTTTGTGACTGACAACAAAAGCTGCAGCTTCATAAACATGAGAGATTCTGCAGATGCTGGAAGCTAAAACAACACACACACAAAATGCTGGAAGAACTCAGCAACTCAGGCAGCATCTACAGAGGGGCGAATAAATTGACTCTTCATCAGGACTGGAAAGGATGAGGCAGAAGCCAAAATAAGGTGGTGGAGGAGGGGAAAAAGTACAAAATGGCGAGTGACAGGTAAAACTAGTTGAGGCAGAAGGTGGGTGGGTGGGGGAGGTGGGGTGAAGTAAGAGCTAGGAGGGGATAGCAGAAAGAGATAAAGGGTTGAAGAAGAACATCCTGCATTGTGCTCAATGTCACATTATAGTATTTTGCTGAAATAGATAAGGAAGGCCACCTTTACATTATACATTTGCAAGGTGTAGCAATATCAGATGCGTCTTAAGGAAAAAAAGTTTTTAAGAGTTGGAAATCTTTATAAGAAACCTTAAGTTTCATACATTACAGGCAATAAAAGCCTCCACTTCTTCAGAAGGCTCTGGAAATTTGGCAAGTCTCCAATGACTGTCGCCAGTTTTTATAGGTGCACCATAGAACCCCCCCCACACCCCAGTCCCCTCTTGTCAGGCAGAAATTATAATGGCCTAAGAGCATAAACAACAAGACTCCAGGATAGTTTCTATCTCACAGTTATCAAACCCTTGAATGGACTCCTTATATGCTAAAAGATGAATATTTAAACTCTAGACCTCCCAATCTAACTCAACATGGCCCATGTAGTTACTTGTCTAATTGCAGTGCATTTTCACTGCAACTCTTTCTATTTAGAGATACAATGTGGAACAAGCCTTTCAAGGGCCTTCAAACAGTGCTGCCAGAAACCACTGACAACCCCTGATGTAATCCTAACCTAATCACTGGACAATTTACAATCACCAGTTAACGTACTAACTGATATGTCTTTGGACTGTGGGAGGAAACTGGAGCACCCAGAGAAAACCCACATTGTCCATGGAGACAAGGTACAAACTCCTTATAGAGAACACCGGGACCGAACTCCAAACACCAATGTCCTGAGCTTTTATAGCATCACGCTAACTGCTATGCTACCATTGATATAAATATGTATGGTATGATCTGGGTCAATGACACATAAAGCAAAACCTTCTCACTGTATACTGTATCAGTATGTGTGGTAATAATAAACCAATACGAGCATGGCTGGTCAAATGAGGAAATAGCAGCAATGATGTGGATGGCACAACATGGCTCAAAGACCGTTTGCAATCTCAACTTCTTACTCTGTTGAATATCAGGAAAAGAAGAAGGATGATTATACAAGATAGATATGCATGACAAATTTAACTCAGAAGTGGAACTACAACTCTACAGAGTTTTTAGTTGTTCCTACAGCAATAACCTGAAAGTTTAGGAAAGGCAGCTACCAAGATGACACAATTATTACATATACACAGTCATTTATATAACTTGGTGACATACAGTTGAAAGAATTAAGTGAAATTTTATACTCAATTATAGGAAAGCTTCTAGAGCAGGGGTTCCCAACCTTTTTCTATGCCATGGACCCCTACCTACCATTAACACAGTGGTCTGTGGACTCCAATTTGGGAAACCCTGATCTAGCATAACCCATTTAATGTAAATATTTATGTTTCTAACTTAATGAATGTAAGATGTAATGGCTATGATTTATTTAAGTAGGCCCATTAATTGACCTACCCGTTTGTTAGCTTACCCTGGGCTTGTTTAGATTTTTAATTTTTTTGTACTACAGGTTGTATTGAAAATGAGCTGATAAATATTTGAGGACTATTGGGCATATGGAACCTCATTAAACAATTGGTCCAGTAGTCTACCTAACAAGATGGAAGTTCAAGGTAAATTCGTTATCAAAGTACATACATGTCACCATATACAACCCTAAGATTCAGTTTCTTATGGGTGGATGTACAGGGAAAAAACAATAACCTTTTCTCTCACCTATTTGTTTGAAACCTCAGCAGATGGAAGAGACATTCTGGTGCCTATCTCCTGTGAGGCAGATCTCACAAGCTCTGTAAGGCGAGTTCCTGCAATGGACACGTCTTAATGCAGATTTGTTAATAACATGTCACTGAAAACCTGTGCCAACCAACTGGCTCGAGTGTTCAAGGATACTTTCAACCTCTCACTGCTATAGTCTGATATTCCACCTGCTTCATCAGGGCAGCAATCATACCAGTGTCCAAGAGGAGCAGGGTGATCTGGCCCAATGACTGTCAATCAATAGTACTCACATCTACCATTAAGAAGTGTTTCGAGAGGTTGATATGGCTGGAATTAACTTCTGACTAAGTAATGACCTGGACCCATTGCAATTTGTCTACTGTTGCAACAGATCTACAATGGATTCAGTCGCACTGGCTCTCCACTGTGCTTTGGGGCACTGAGACAACAACAAAACATCAATTATATCTCAGCATTCAACGCCATCATCCTCTTACTATTAATTCCCAAGCTTCTAAACCTGGACATCTTTACCTCCCTTTACAACTAGGATGCTTGACATTTTCATCGGGAGACTACAGACAGTATGAATCAGTGATAAAATCTTTTCTTCACTGACAATCAACACAGGTTCACTTCAAGGATGTGTGTTTAGTCCAGTGGTCTACCCTCATGACACTTATAACTATGTGCCTAAGCATGGTTCAAATATCATCTATAAATTTGCAGGTATTGCCACTGTTGGTAAGATCACAGACGGCAATATGCAGGTGCACAGGAGTGATATACAACTAGTTCAGTGGTTTTGCAACAACAGCCTCATAGTCAAAGTCACACCAAGAAATTGATTGTAGACTTCAGAAAGGGGAGATTAGGAGAAAGTGTACCAGTCTTCTTTGAGGGGTTGGTAGTGGAAAGGTTGAGCAGCTTCAATTTCCTAGATGTCAACATCTCAAAGGATCTATCTAGCCAATTACAAAGAAGGCCCAACAGTGGCTATGTTTCATTTGGAGTTTGAGGAGAATTGGTATGTCACCAAAGACACTCGCAAATGTACCATGGAGAACATTCTAACTGGTTGCATCACCATCTGCTATAGAAGGGCCTCTGTATAGGATCAGAAAAAGCTGCAGGAAGTTGTAAACTCAGCCAGCTCCATCATGGGCACTCGCCTCCCCAGCATCCAAGTCTCCTTCAAAAGGCAATGCCTATCATCCAGGATATGCTCTTTTCTCATTGCTACCATCAAGGAGGAGGAACAGAAGCCTGAAGACACACACTCAACATTTCAGGAACAATTTCTTCCCTTTGCCATCAGTCTTCTGAATGGGCAATTAACCCATGAACACTACCTCAGTTTTTATTACCTCTTTTTTTGCATTATTTATTGAATTTTCATTCCTTATATATACTTATTTAATTTTATGATTTTTATTATGCACTGCAATCTGCTGCCGCAAAATAACAAATTTCACGACATGTGCCAGTGATATTAAAGCTGATTCTGGCCTACAGGCTTCTGACTCTAAATCATTCGGAGTTTGAGCACCTTGGTATGTCACAAAAGATTCTGGCAAATTCCTCTGAACGTACAATGGAGAACATTCCAATTGGTTGCATCACAGACTGGTTTGGAGCGTCATAAGAGGCTGCAGAAGCTGATAGACCCAGCCTGCTTCACCCCAGGCAGAAACCTCCCCACCATTGAGGGCATCACAAGGAGGCATTGCCCCATCAAGGCGACATACATCATTAATAGCCCTCACCATCCAGGACGTGCCCTCTTCTCCTTACTACCATCAGGAAGGAGATACAGTAGCCTGAAGATTCACTCAACAGTTTAGAGACAGCTTCGTCCCTTCTGCCATCAGATTTCTGAGCAGTTGATAAACCCACAAGCAGTACTTCATTATAACTCATGCTGCACTAATTGTTTATTATGCAATTTATCATAATTTTAAGTCTTTGTACTCTAATGCAGCCACAAACAACAAATTTCATGTCATGTCAGACAATAATCCTGATTCAGATTCAGAATCGGCTTGCATCTTTTGTCATGGTGCAGGTTTTCAAAGTCTGTACTCATCAGTAATACACAAAATGGGGGGAGGGGGACACTCTGCCACCTGCAAAACAAAATCTGTGTGCTGGTGTATGCTTTTTTTTTGCAATGAGGGACTGCATGCTGTGTGCCTTAATATTGTTGTGTTTATATTTGTGATTACTGGAGATTGTCAAGCAGTGAATGGTGCATAGAACTTTGTGATTTCATGTGGTGCTATGAGGATGTGGTAATCAAATACAGAAATTAAAAACATAATTGTTTGTGCAGAAGGTCACTTCTTTGCATGCCAGGCCAAGTTGTGAAATGTCTTTCAGCACTGTTCCATGTAGGCAGAATTTGCAAAGTTTGCTGGTTGTCCAAGATCCGTCTGAAGATGGACCTGGTAGCTTGCCTGCATCCTTTTGCACAAAGTGCACCTCCGCTTCTCTCACTTTGAGTTTTGGGCCATGCTCCTTGGTCTCAGTGTTGCACCTTACTTGCAAACAAAACTTGCTTCAGCATGTTTGTTGATTTTGGAGCGTCAGTGCTGCAAACATGAGACACCTTTCGGGCCGAGACCCTTCAGCAAGACCGGAGGAAAAATGTCCTTATTTCTTCACTCTTGAAATGGCCCTCTACAAGTCATACCTGGTTTTCTTGTACAGAACTGGTCTGCCAGACTAAATGTCACAGATCTAGCCCTCAGCAGATGATAAACCTTCTGGTTCATCCATAGCTTTTGCTTTGGAATGTATAACAAGTTTCTGTAGGCACACACTCATCCAAACAGGTTTTAATGAAGTCAGAAACAACTGTGGCATACTCACCCTGATTCAAAGATGAATCCTTGGATACAGTCCAGTCTACTGATTCAAAGCAGTCCTGTAAGCACTACTGTGCTTCCCTGGTCCGTACCTTCTTTGTCCTCACTACAGATGATGCAGTCTTCAGTCTCTGCTATACTCAGGGAGCAGAAGTACAGCCAGGTGATCAGACTTTCCAAAATGACGGTGCGGAATAGCACGGTAGGCATTCTTGATGGTGGTGTAACAATGGTCCATTGTGTTGTTTCTTCTGGAACTACAAGTGATTGGTTGATGGTAATTATTTAGTGACTTTTTCAAGCTGGCCTGGTTGAAATCCCTCAAAAGGCGTCAGGGTGTGCTCTGTTGTGCACGATGATCACTTCGCTCAGATCATTTAGAGCATGTCTGGCACTGGCTTGAGGTGGAATGTACACCGCTACCAAATGATCTCTGAAATCTCTCATGCCAGTTAAAATACTAACTGTGAGATATTCCAAGTCTGGTGAGCAGAATTGGGACATCAATGATACACTTGTGCACCAAGTGGAGCTGATCAGGAGGCATACACCTCTACCTCTGCTCTTGAGAGACTCGACAGTCCTATCGTGTAGTGAACCCGTCAATCTGAATCGCTGCATCTGGTATGGAAGGGGTTAACTAGGACTCCATGAAACAAAGGACACAAGTGATTCTAATGTCCCTCTGATACAGCAGTATACCTCTGAGATCGTTATTAACTGTCCAGACCTGGTGTGGTGTGGTGACACTTGTGGCCTGCCCACCACAATCTTCGCTGATCTAATTTGACACAAACAACATATTTTACTGTATTTTTCACTGTTTCGATGTAAATGTGGCAAATAAAGCTAATCTAGATAGGCCATGAAATGCAACAAAAATTCTCAGGGTAAGCTACTGTTCTTCTTCTGTAGATTTATCATTTATTTTTCTGGGAGCCATTTTCCTTACCTCTTGATTGGTGTGATGTGATACTTATGCAATGAATTCTACAAGATAAAAATTGTGGCTATTGAAAATAGATGATTGGGTGCAGATAAACAGCAAATTCCAACGTCTCTGTCTCCCTTCAGTCACAATTTTGATATTTCATTGCGTCATCTTGTTGAAATTCTCAAAATGTGTTCGAAACATGTTGTTTTTGTTATCATGGAGACGTTCATCTCCATTTCAAATACAAGAACAGAATGAAAAATAAAGTATGCCTCTGAAACAATTGTGTTCTCTTGCCTAAAGTTCTGCTTTTCTGCTAAAACCTTTATTTTCTGTTTTATTAATGTTCCCATTTTCAGTACAGCTTTAAACATACCAGGATTGTGTTTCCACTCTTATGGACGCTTTGCCTGTTCTTGATTCTCAATTGTCATGTGTTAATTTAATTCACTGTTTGATACACTGGTTCATTCTTCACAAGAGCTAAAAGGAGAGGTGTAAAGATACCTGGCACTGCCACTCATTTACCTTTGGCAAAATATGCCACTGTCTTTATTTGTCATTGACAATGTCTTGCTGCAAGTTCTGGTTGTTATCAGATATTTTAAAAAGACATACTCAAAGAGCGGACACGCAATCTGTGATATTTTGTGTCTTTGACTTTATGAATATAATTTTCTGGTGTGGCCCTAGACGAAGACATTTTATTGAGCTTGACAGCAATTTTTACCCTTCTCCCACCATCAAAGATTCAAAGTACATTTATTATCAAGGAACATATAAATTATACACCCCGAGATTTGTCTGCTTACAGGCAGCCTCAAAGAACCCAATTTAAAAAAAAAGAAAATCCAAAGACACTGCACAGAGAAAAAGAAAGAAAAAAACACTTTTATGCAAACAAGAGAAGCAAGCGATGGCTTCCTGAACTGGATGACGCTCCTCCCTGGAGCAGCAGGTGTAGGCTCAGCAAGAGGAGCAGTTCACGGCCAAGAGATGAATGAGCATCTCGGGAGAAAGAGTGAAGTCAGCTTGACCCTTGCCTCCGGCAATCTATTTGGATTGGCGTTTAAATTGTCCAAGCACTGAGTAGCCTTCGCTCTAGGACCCAGACCCTGGTGTAGCTATAGGCTTGGGCTGCCCAACCTGAACCCATTCTCGATCTCACCAAATTGGCTTGGCACTTGGAGCTATCCAATCTCTCACCCGGGTTAGTTGGATGAGCATAGAAACTCTTCCTCATCAACTTCTCTCCAAATTCCAAACTGACAGTACCAGCTCCATCTGCAACCCCGTCTTGAACACACTGTGCTTCAGCTTTGCAATGCACCCAAATGGCCCATCCTTTGAATCAGCTTTGCCTCCCCTTGCTTCTTCATTGTTTGCGGTGATAGTTTACCACAATTTTCTTCAGAAAAAGTGTTATTAGTAATGTTTTTATTCAAATTTCTTGCCTTCCCAACTACTCCGGTAGCACCATCTTAAACCTCTTAGTTTATCTCCAACTTTTCCCTTCCTTCATTACTCATCCCAATTTCAAGGATCAGTGTCAGTAACTTGGCTGCACTAATTCTGACTTGTAATAGCTGAGATCAAATGAAATACCTCCTAACATGTTGGAACCCACGTATAACAACACATGCCTATAATTACCATACTCAAGCTGAAAGAAAAGCCATTTTGATTGTAGTAGGAACTGTATAAGGAGAAAATGAAGTTCATTTTGTCAGTGAGGAGAGACCAGTGAGGATATTATAGATGCCTACAGAGGATTCAAAATAACAAGAAAGAAGGAACTCAAAAGTTTGATCACAAAATACACTGCAGATACTGTGGTCAAAGCAACACGCACAACATGCTGGAGGAACTCAGCAGGTCGGGCAGCATCCGTGGAAACAGGCAGTCAATGTTTTGGGCCGAGACTCTTTGTCAGGACTGAAGAGGGAGGGGGCAGGGGCCCTATAAAGAAGGTGGGGGGAGGGTGGGAAGGAGAACCATGATTGAAATTGCTGAGCAAATGTTAAATTGATAGATGATCTGAGAGAATAAGATCAGAACAGGGATTAAAGTGTTGTTTTAAGCATAGAAACAGTGTTGAAGATGGGAGCACAGGCAGTTGACTGCACCGGAATAGAAGCTCCTGTCAGAAGGAGATACAAAAAGGGGTGGGCTGCTGCACTACAAATTGGAGAAAGCATTAATTAGAAGCAATGTCCTGACAGATTGGCCTTATAAGATTAAGTCTTATAAGAGAAGGGGCTGTTCTGAACCTTACCTCAGGGAATGTGAATTGGCAAGTGGTTGAACTGTCTGTGGAGACAACAACTACAGTTCATAGTTACATATGTGTTTACCATAGTTCGGCATGTTACAAGGTGGACATGGACAAAGTTAGAGTCCTAGAATTGGGGGAGCACTGATTTCAACAGAGTGCGACAGAACCTGGCAAAAGTGGATTAGGAGTAGCTGGTAGAAGAGGAAACAACGTCTGGTATGCAGGAGGCATCTAAAATTGAGGTAGTTGAGCTCAGAGCATGATCCTATACGAGTAAAATTGGGGAACCTTGGTTAACAAAGGAAGTTGAAGGTCTGATTAAAACTAAGAAGGAATCATATGTCAGGTATAGGCATTTGGTTTCAAGTGAGTCCTTTAAGGTTTATAGGTATGTGGTGAACTACATATACCTGCCTGGACACGCACCCCCGCTGACTGTGTCGTGGTTTCTCGTGCCCCACAGATGTCTAGGAGACGCAGAAGATTCTTCAAGAAGGGTTAAACTTTAATTTGCAAATCAAACCTGAGACAATCATTGAGCTAATCGCTGATCACCCACCGATCCTTGGACATAGCATGTTTTATAGAATCTCCTGGTTTAGTTGCATTAGCATATGCAATCGGTCTATAGTTGCAAACCACACGTACATCCGCCACTATTGTTTCTACCCATTGACTTAATCATGTTCTAATCTACATCTCTTAGCTACCTCTCATTAACCCACCATTGTCTTCTACATTCTTAATATCTCCTTCTCCTACTAAAGTGGGTACATGCAAAGCAAATAGCAAACTCAGATTCCATAATTTACATATCTTAGCTTCCTCTCATTAACACAACATTGTCTTCTACATTTTTAGGATTTCATTCTGTAGCAAATAGCAAGTTGCAACTTTTATACTCCAATATATCCCCCCTTTGAGACCCAGAGGGTCTCACACAGAGAAAAGACTTTAAGAGTCTGCGAGCCCCAATAATCTCGGGTTTAACTATAATTTTCTGTGCCAAGTCCTCAAAGTATTCTCTCCCTGTTACCCTGGGCCGCTGAGCCAAAAACCTGTCCCTTTGTACCTGAGACAGGGAAGAAGACTCATAAGCCCTTACAATTTACTCCCACACTGTCATTTTGCTCTTGTTCATCCTGCAGGTGTTGTAGGCTGTAATGATACATTTTTGGTGTTTCTTTTTCCACCAAGCTTGCTTCAGTAATTGCCACGAGCATCGGAAATTGTTTGGTTGCAGCACGCACTACAAGAGATTTGAGACAAGGAAGAAAACAGCACAGCACAAGCGCACAGCTCAACAATATAATATTGACAGTTATTGCCATTTTAGTCAGCCAAGCTCCCCATCCTCCAAGTCCACTTTCCAACCAATCAAAGAACTGATGTTCAAATCCTGCATTGTGTTTGACCTCCGTCCGCAGATTCTTTAATTTATTCATTGCTCTGGTGAAAGACCCTTCTGGGCTAGTATTGTTCGGTATGAAAGTGCAGCATTGTTCTCCAAACATTACAAACACACCCCCTTTTTCTGCTAACAGCCAATCCAGTATCTGTCTGTTTTGCCACGCCATCCTGCTAGTTGCATCTAGCTGTTGCCCTAAGGCCTCGTGCATCATCGGTGTAGTTGATGAATCTGTTGATTGTTGTATATATAGTTTATCCATTCAACATTTTTGCTTACCCCTATCACAGGTATGATAGCTTCCCAGTGATAGCTTCTCATGCGGTGTCAGGCATGTCATTCGATTACTTTGCATGCGGTAACTCATCAATGCTAACGGTAAAGCATCGACCCAATTAAGTTTAGTGTCTGCACAAATTTTGTTTAGTTTGGCTTTCAGGGTTCCATTAATTCTCTCTACCATGTCCTGCAACTGAGGGTGGTATACACATCCAAATCTTTGCTTTATCCTCAGCGCCTGTAGTACCAGTTTGACCACTTTCTGGATAAAACCTGAACCATTGTCTGAGCTAACTTCTGTAGGTATTCCAAACCTTGGGATCACTTTATTTGTCAGAAATTTTACCACTGTCTTTGCCCCTTGATCTCTTGAAGGTACCGCCTCCACCCATCTGCTAAATCGATCAATTACTACCAGCATGTATCTTTTCCCTCTCACGGTCTTTATCATGTCTAAGTAATCGATCACTAGATGTTTAAATTGTCCTTCAGGTACAGGAATGTGACCTATTGGGGTTGTAATTCCCTTCCGAACATTATTCTGTGCACATACCTCGCACTGTGACAAGACAAAGTCCACTGAAGCCTGTAAATAAGGTGACCAAAAACCATCCTTCTTTATTTTCTTTATCACTTCCCCCATTGCACAATGGTCCATCCCATGTGCTTCTGAAGTCAGAAACGTCAGTAGAAAACCGTCTTCCGTGCTCCACAAGCCTTCCGGGTTCTGCTTGGCCCCCCCCCCTTTTTCTCCACATTGTCTGTTCTGCCAACGTTGCCTTACTTTGTATTTCAATTAGGTCCTCTACCTCAGGTTCTAGAGCTAGGCTTACCTGGGGGTCAATGACAGCTGATGTACATCCAGACACTTTTCTGGCTGCCTAGTCCGCAGCTTGATTTCCCTTTGTTATTACATCATTTCCCTTTTTATGTGCCTGGCATTTTACTATAACCAATGCTTTAGGTTTCATTATGGCTTTTATTAAGTCTACAATTTGCTGACAATGTTGTATGGGATCTCCATCACTTTTTTTAAAACCTCTCTGCTTCCACACTGCCCCGAACAAATGGCATACTCCATGAGCATATGCCGAATCAGTATCGATGATTACTTTCTCACCTTTCATCATTTCACACGCAGCTGTCAGGGCTTTGATTTCCACTAGTTGGGCGGAACACGGTTGGGGACAGGACTCCATCCTAATAATTTTATAACTCGACTGATCCTGCTGCACTACTGAGAACCCTGTATGATTGTTATAGTCCCTATAACAAGAGCCATCTACGAACAGAACCTTTTTATCTGCATCCTCTCGTGGTTCTGACCGTAAATCTGCTCTCAATTTGGCAAATGCCATCGTCTTCCCTACACAATCATGGGGTTCTCCTTCATAGCCCAAAGGGACAAAATCGGCTATATTACTGGTAGTGCATCTCTATATAGTTATATCTGGAAATACCAATAGCATCTGATACGCTGCTATCCTGGCTGGCATCAGCACAAATTTCCCTCTTTCCAGCAATTCTGCTACTTTGTGGTGTGTGTACAGAGTCACAGGATAGCCCAGGGTTACAGATGATGCCTTTTCATATACATAGTACAGCGCCGCCAATCCCTGATAACAGGGTGGATACCCCTGAGCCACCTCATCTAGTCTCGTACTGTAGTATGCTATCGGCTGCTTTGCTTTTCCTGTGCCTGTCTCTTGTGTTAGAACCGCTGTGACATAACCCTCCGGTCGGTTGGATACATACAAATGAAAAACCTTCTCGTAGTCAGGCAAAGCTAATGCTGGTGCTGACTGCAATTCCCGCTTAAAAGTATTGAAAGCTATCTCCGCCTCTCCATTCCACTGTAAGCCGTTCTTC
The DNA here is from genome assembly GCF_030144855.1 of Hypanus sabinus. NCBI lineage: Eukaryota > Metazoa > Chordata > Chondrichthyes > Myliobatiformes > Dasyatidae > Hypanus > Hypanus sabinus. The sequence continues at coordinate 50,027,691 of NC_082713.1, forward strand.
AAATTTGTACGTCCTGCTTCTTTCATTATCTTTCTCAAAGGTGCCACAATCTCAGCATATTCTCCTATCCAATCTGAGCTGTACCCTGCCATTCCCAAAAACGTCATCATCTGCCCTACAGTCTGGGGTTTGGGGCCTTAGTTATTGCCTCAATCTGATCTGGTGCTATCACCTTCACTCCCTTGGATATTACCCTGCACCATCAATAACTCACACTGAGACGTAAGGCGAGATATCGGCTTTTATTGACTGGAAGAAGGAACCAGGAGTGAGTGTCTATCATACAATGTCCTGGAGACTGAGGCCGAGCGTCAGGCCTCAGATCTCCTTTATACAGGGGCCTGTGGGAGGAGCCACAGGAGCAGTCAGCAGGGGGCGTGTCCCGACAGGCACATAGTTCACCACAAGTATTCCACTTGCTGCGTGCAAAATTGCAGATTCTTTTTGGATACTTTATGTCCTCTGTGTGCCAGTTTCTCGAACAGAGTTATAGTGTCCTGCTCACACTGTTCCTTACTGTGGGAGCAAATCAACAGGTCATCCACATACTGTAACAATGTACTTTCCAATGGTATGCCCTCTAAGTCTGCCTTCAACACCTGATTAAAAACGTGTGGTGAATGTTTAAAACCTTGCGGCATTCTGGTATAGGTATTCTGAGCACCTCTGTAAGTAAATGCAAACAGATACTGACACTGGTTGGATAGAGGAATGCTGAAGAAAGCCGAACTCAAATCAATCACTGCAAAGTAACTTGCTTCTGGTGGAACATTAGTCAAAAGCGTGTGTGGGTTGGGGACTACTGCTGGCCAGTCCTCTACCACATCATTTATCGCTCACAAATCATGCACCAATCTCCACTTAGATTTACTTGCTTTTAAGACTGGCAGCAACGGGGTATTGCATGGACTGTTTGTTCTTTTAAGCACTCCTATTTCAAGTAACCCCTGCACTGTCGATGCTATTCCCTCTTCTGCTTCTGGTCTTAGAGGGTATTGTGGTCTCGGGTGGAATTGCTCCCCTTTTCAGCCTTATTTCCACCGGACTAGCTGTTTTTATTTTCCCTACGTCCGTGTCATGCTGTGACCACAGAATAGATGGCAACTCATCTAACCTTCTATCTTTCTGCTGGCCTCTTTCCTTTCCCAGCAATGGCATGTGTGGTTGGGGAGTTATTTCGACCTCTCTCACTGTCCCTACCATATCTACACTTACCATTATTTTAATGCAATTGTTGTCTTCTGATATCCGCACCTCTGGCGTGATTTTCCTCCACACTGTTATGGTTTCAGCACTCTTAACTAAGGGTCCTAAGTCTTTAGACTGATATCCCATGTTTACCAGCAACGCTACGTGGGGCGCAGCCTCCGGTATCCTGTACCATTTTTCTAAAAAGGTGTTCCACTTAACTTGTAAAGCTGCCCCTTGCTTTCCAATTATCACAGCCTCCCCTTCCAGGTGCTGTTGGGTACATGCCTCCAGGTGCCATCTCTCCTCTAACTCCCTGTTCTGAGTCTCGTCAAAAATCACTGTACAATGTAGCTCAGATTTGGGCATTACAGCCCTGGGTAATATAGCCTGCACGCCCTTTTTACATTTTTCCCAGGTTTCCTGAATCTGATCTGTGATGTCTCCTATCCAAAAGACATTAGCCTTCTTGTCTTCTCACACTATCAATTGAGCCCCTGTTCTTTCCACACTCAGCCCATTTCTGGTGCATTCTAATTTTAATTCCAGTTTCAATAAGGCATCTCTGCCTAACAAATTAATCGGAGTTCCTTTAAATACTAGCACCGGCAAAACAATTCCTTTATTTCTCATTCTCAACCGCACTGGAGCCGTGCTCTGTGTCAACTGAGTTTTCCCCGAGAACCCTACTGTCTTAATAAACTTTCCTGACATGGGAAGGTGAAGGGCATACTGTGGCTGTACACAAGTGTACGTGGCTCCAGTATCTATCATCATTGGTGTCAGTTGCCCTTCTAACATAACCTGAACAATGGGTTCCTCGTCTGCCTCCCTTGTTATCATTGGGTAATGTCCCTTCCCACTCGAGTTCTCGGGGCACCCCTAATACCTCGCATAGGGGTTCACAGGTCCGCTTGGGCCTGTGGGGGCTGGTCCTTGGCTAAACTTTAGTTCCCTTCTTATCGGTTCCTGCTGGTTTGTGACAGGCCATGGTGTAAACAGACAATCTCTTCTCATGTGACCTGGCTGATTACATCCCCAGCACAATCTCTCTACCTCTCTTTCCCCCTGTTTCCTCACTGGTCCCCTCTGCCCATAGCTTCTCTGTCCCCCTCCTTGGGACTTCCAGTCCTGTCTGGGCTGTTTGAATTTAGTCTGTTCCTGATAGGGCATTTGTGGGAATGCTCCTCCAAAGATGATTATTGGCATGGGGTTTTCCAGCCCTTGTCTTACAGTATGATCGGTTCCTCCATATAGCAGTGCTTTGTCCAGTTCGATGGCTGTACTCGGACCGGTGGTTGCTGGCAGCATCTTTTTGTTTTTCTCTTTTTCCTTCTTTTTGAGTTCTTCGAGCTGCATTTGTATTAATTTTCTTTGCACCTCTTCCTGCTGCTCAGCCAACCTTCGTTTGTCTTTCCGGTATTTCTCAACCGCATGGACTACGTGGTCTCAAAATTCTTGTGGGGTCATTGACGTTAGCCCAACCACTTCCTCCAGTTTGGATTTTACTTGCGGAGGCATTGCATCCAAAATGCTATGTCGGAACAGTGAGGTCATAAATAAGCTATTCTCCACCTCTTGCTCAGTCTCCAGTCTCCACCTTTTCAACTGGTTTTCTACGTAGGCTGCTGGGTTTTCAGTGTCTCCCAGTGGATCCCCTTTTAAGGCTTTGGGGTCCACTTTGGGTGGATAAAGCTTTCTGAGGGCCTGCCATACCCTCTGCCTCACTCTGTCAAACCTGTCTCCATCAGTTCTTGGGTCGTTCGAGTTTACTATGCCAGCCATTTCCATTAGTTCGTTAAATTTGGAGGTTCCCATCAACCTTATCAATAGTGCCTTCAAATCTCCCATAGCCAAAAATTGTCCCGCTGTTTCTTCTTCAAAGGCTCTGATCCATTTCCCTGCTCCATCATGTAGATTGGGCAGAGTGTTTTTCAGCCCTTCTAGGTCCTGGGATCCCCAGGGGATATACTGCACTTGTCCTGATCCTTTAAATAACAACAGCATCAATCTTCCTCATTCTTCCCACCTGCCCTGGCTCTCCTCCTCACCTGACTCCCCATCTGTCTCAGGGTATGTCTTTATTGCCTCCCACACAAATGTCTCCGGGGTCCTCTTCTTCCCTCGGTCTCCCTGTGGAGTCCTTCCTTTCTGTCTGTATCTCCTTCCATATCACCGCTTTTTCCTTCTCGTATTTTTTTTTCCTCCTCATTATCCCAAACTTGTACTTCTCCCTGCATGTTTACTGTCCCCGTCAGCAGGGGGCACTGCTTAGGGGTTCCTTCCTCATTATAGGGAGGGGGCTTTTCTGTTTCTTTCACATCCGGGTACGGAGCTGAAGCCAGCTTCTCACCGTACCTTCCTCTCTCTCTAACAGGCTGTTTCTCCAGCACCTGAGTGTCTTCCTCGCTTGTAATCAATATTCTACCTGTCCTCCTCAGCCTTTCTCCCTCCGTTCTGAAGAGTTTTAGCACTTCCATTTCTCGTTCTCTTTTTTGCCCTCTTTTCTTAGATTTATCTTTTGGTTTGTAATTTTTAATTAGTCCCTCCATTTCTTCGCACAAACTTACATCAAACGTTTCTTCTCTTGGCCACTTCGTGACCAGATTTTTGGTCCTTTTTTCCCATTTTTCTGAAGTTTTTGTGATCTCATATTTATTTATTGGGAATTTTTTGCTCAGAATCTCTACTGCTGTTCCTTTACCTGTCATGTTATTCTCTCTTTTTAAGGTATTTCAGATGTTCACAGTTTGTTTACTGGATAATATTTACTCTAATTCTATGCCTAGTCCAACGTCTATCTACCAGCGCTTTAAACTATATATTGGACTGTCCTTGTTTTCTATTCTGTTCTGCCCGTACAGACCTCTATTCAGAGCGGTACCCACAGAACTTTCTCTTTGCACCTCGTCTATTCAGACCCTTATCTCTTTAGGCGGTATCCACGAGGATTTTCTCTATTTTTCCTTTCCCTGCCCGTTCAGACCTTCCATTCATACAAAGCGGTATCCACAGGGATTTTCTCTATGCACCTCGTCTATTCAGACCCTCATCTCTTTAGGCGGTATCCACGAGGATTTTCTCTATTTTCCTTTCCCTGCCCGTTCAGACCTCCATTTTATACGAAGCGGTATCCATAGAGATTTACCAACACCACGTGGAAATTTTCTTAACTTAACTTCTTATTAACTTATTTGTACTTACCCTCATTGCAGTGTTCTTGATCAATCCCTCTGAGCCTCCTGTTAACCCCCAATTCTGCCAGATTCTTTGGACCGGAGAGCCCCTTCGGCAGTGGTTCCACACTTCTGAGACTCCAAAACCTCCCCAAAGCCAACAGAATTCTTAGTGCAAATTGTCGCAAAAAGCGCTTACCTTTTGTTTGGGTGCACCCTTAATTCTGTTAGCCTTGTGGGGGTCCCTAGAGGACTGGGAAGCGTCCCCGATCTGCCGTTTCCTTTCCGGTCCTGCCGCGGTCGCCAATTTTGTCGTGATCTCTCGTGCCCCACAAGTGACTAGGAGACGCAGAAGATTCCTCACGAAGGGTTAAACTTTAATTTGCAAATCAAAGCTGAGACAGTCATTGAGCTAGTCGCTGATTGCCCACCAATCCTTGTACATAGCATTTTTTATAGCAATCTCCTGGTTTAGTTGCATTAGCAAATGCAATCAGTCTATAGTTGCAAACCACACGTACATCCGCCACTATTGTTTCTACCCATTGACTTAATCATGTTCTAATCTACATCTCCTAGCTACCTCTCATTAACACACCATTGTCTTCTACTTTCTTAATATTTTGTGACTTAATCAAGTTCTAATCTACATCTCTTAGCGAACTTTCATTAACACACCATTGTCTTCTACATTCTTAATATTTTGTTCTCCTACTAAATTGGGTACATGCAAAGCAAGTAGCAAACTCAGATTACATAATTTACATCTCTTAGCTTCCTCAACATTGTCTTCTACATTCTTAGGATTTCATTCTCTAGCAAATAGCAAGTTGCAACTTTTATACTCCAATAACTGCTCCTGTGGCTCCTCCCACTGACCGTGGCTCCTCCCACAGACCCCGGTATTAAGGTGATTGGAGACACCGCCCCGGCCTCAGTCTCCAGGATGTAGTGTGGTGGTCAATTGCTGCTTGTTCTTTCTTCCAGCCAATAAAAGCCTATATCTCGCCTCACGTCTCCAAGAGTTATTGATGGTGCATCAATTTTATTGGCTGGAAGTTTTAAAACATGGAAAGCATTTTACTTTCGGAAAAATTAGACATTGATCCTCAAGACTCAGAAGCAGCTCTTGCCTTTGAACTCTGGCTTGCATGCTTCCAATCATACTTGGAACAGATTCCAGTAACTGAGCCTGCCACAATGTACAAAATACTACTATCTAGAGTAAATCCGAAAGTATTCTCCCTTATCAGGGACCTGCCGACCTACCAAGGGGCACTGGACGCCCTCAAAAGACAGTACCTGCGGCCGGTGAATGCCGTCTACGCAAGATATCGCTTAGCGACGCGGTGGTAGCGACCCGACGAGTCGAGCGGGCAGTTTCTCCAAGCCCTACAGACACTCGTGTGAGCTTGTGACTACAAAGGACTGATGATGGAACAGCATGCGGAGCTGCTAGTACGAGACGCCTTTGTTACGGGGATCAGGTCAGTGTACGTGTGCCAGCGGCTGCTGGAAAATGCCGATCTTACCTTACGCTCGGTGATCGAGACGGCCAACATGCTGGAGGCTACTCTGCACAACGCTGACGCTGTCCAGCTGCGCAATCCCCCGCCAGTTCCGTGGACACTGCAGACCCCACCACCCGCGAGCGAATTGACCTCGGCTGCTGCCAGTCGCGAGTCGACGAACTCCCCAAAACCGACCACAGCTGCTGCCAGTCGCAAATCCGCGCAATGTTCCTTCTGCTGACTCGAAAAGCACCCCAGAAGACGCTGCCCGGCCCGAGAAGCTACCTGCTCCAGCCGCGGGAAGAAGGGCCATTTTGCCAAGGTCTGTAAGTTGGAACCACGAGCGGGGTCGGGCAGCGCTGCGTGTGAGGCATAGGGGCCGCCATCTTGCCTGCCCGCCTTGTGCGAGACATGGGGGCTACCATCTTTGTTGGCGCCACCTCGCTCCACCCCCTGACCCACCGGTGCTTACTGGGCACCAAGACTGCAATTCAACTCTGGCCTCCGTAACCCTCGACCAAAGCGCCCCACACCAGCTTGCAAGGTCAATGATGGACATCCTGGTGGAGGGGCACAGGACTAGCTGCCTGTTTGACATGGGCAGCACTGAGAGTTTTATTGACCCGGACAAGGTGCAACGCTGCGGACTCATGAGCCAGAGGGTCACCATGGCTTCTGGGTCGCATTCCACAGACATCTGGATGGGTTGTGTAGTGACATTGGTGGTGCAGGGCACAGAATATCAGAACTTTGCGCTACTGGTCATGCCTCAACTGTGCGCGCCTGTGCTATTGGGGCTGGACTTCCAGAGCCACCTCAAAAGAGTGACTATGGTATATGACGGGGCCCTCCCACCACTCACTGTCAGGAATCCTCAGTTTTGTGGGACTTCGTCATATACCCCACTACTGACCACACACACACACAGACCCGCACATTCCACCCAGCACCATGTCGACAGCTGTGCTACTGACACCCTCTCCACCCTGAAGATCCCTCCCCCACCGCTGTTCGCCAATCTGACTCCCGACTGTAAACCTGTGGCAACTAAAAGCAGGAGGTACAGCGCGGGGGACAGGGCCTTCATTCAGTCGGAGGTGCAGCGGCTGCTCAGGGAGGGGATCATTGAGCCAAGCACAAGTCCTTGGAGGGCCCAGGTGGTTGTTGTTCGGACAGGGCAGAAAAATAGGATGGTTGTGGACTATAGCCAGACCATCAATAGGTTCACGCAGCTTGATGCGTATCCCCTACCCCGCATCGCGGATATGGTCAACCAGAGAGCTCAGTACAAGGTGTACTCGACAATAGATCTGAAATCAGCTTATCACCAGCTCCCCATCTGCCCAGAGGACTGCCCCTACACTGCCTTCGAGGTGGGCGGCAGGCTCTATCACTTCCTGCGCATCCCATTTTGTGTCACAAATGGTGTCTCTGTCTTCCAGAGGGAAATGGACCGGATGGTGGACCAGTGCCAACGGAAGGCCACATTTCCCTATCTGGATAACATCACCATCTGTGGTCATGACTGGCCGGATCACAACACCAACCTCCAACAATTTTTCCAAGTGGCCAAAGCCCTGAACCTTACTTATAACAGGGACAAATGTGTGATCGGAACCACCCGACTCGCTATCCTTGGGTATGTCATGGAGAACGGGGTCATTGGCCCTGATCCCGACCGTATGCACCCCCTGTTAGAACTCCCTCTTCCCACCACCCTCAGAGCCCTCAGACGGTGCCTGGGCTTCTTTTCCTATTACGTCCAATGGGTATCCCATTACGCAGACAAGGCCCACCCCCTGGTCAAGTCTACCACATTTCCCCTCTCTGCCGATGCCCACGTGGCCTTCAGCCACATTAAAGGCGACATTGCCAAAGCAACGATGCATGCGGTGGACGAGACCATTCCCTTCCAAGTAGAGAGTGACGCCTCCGACTTCGCGCTGGCTGCTACCCTCAATCAGGCAGGCAGGCCAGTAGCATTCTTTTCTCGTACCCTTCAAGGCCCTGAAATTCTGCACTCTGCAGTGGAGAAAGCAGCCCAGGCCATTGTGGAGGCTGTCAGGCACTGGAGGCACTACCTCGCTGGCAAAAGGTTCACCTTGCTGACCGACCAGCACTCAGTCGCGTTCATTATCAACAACCAACAGTGGGGCAAAATCAAAGATGATAAAATTTTGCGGTGGAGAATAGAACTCTCCACCTACAACTATGACATCCTGTACCGGCCTGGAAGGCTCAATGAGCCCCCTGATGCCCTATCCCGGGGAGCGTGTGCTAGCACACAGCTCGACCAGCTATACGTTCTCCATGCACATCTTTGCCACCTGGGGGTCATTTTACCATTTTGTGAAAGCCCGGAACATCAGGATGATGACCAGGGACTGCCAAGTCTGCACTGAGTGCAAACCGCACTTCTACCGTCCTGAAACGGCGCAACTTATCAAGGCCACCCGCCCCTTTGAGCGATTGAGTGTTGACTTTAAGGGCCCCCTTCCCTCCACTGACCGCAATGTCTACTTTCTCAACATTATCGACAAGTACTCGCAGTTCCCCTTTGCCATCCCCTGCCCCGACACCACTGCCATGTCCATCATAAAAGCCCTGCGCCAGCTCTTCACTCTGTTCGGATATCCCTGCTATATCCACAGTGATAGAGGGTCCTCCTTTATGAGTGACGAGCTGCGCCTGTACCTGCTGGCTAGGAGCATTGCTACAAGTAGGACCACGAGCTATAATCCCCGGGGAAATGGACAGGTGGAAAGGAAGAATGCCACAGTGTGGAAGGCCACACTTTTAGCCCTCAAGTCAAAAGGGTTGCTGGTCTCTCGATGGCAGGAGGTCCTCCCTGAGGCACTCCACTCTATCCGCTCCCTGTTATGTACGTCCACCAATGCCACCCCTCACGAACGCCTATTCTCTTTTCCCAGGAAGTCTGCCACTGGGACCACCCTACTGGCTTGGCTGACATCCCCAGGGCCAGTGCTGCTCCGGAAACATGTGAGGAGTAATAAATACTCCCAGCTGGTCGAGAGGGTTCACCTTCTACATGCAAACCCCCAGTATGCCTAGGTGGTCTTACCTGATGGGCGGGAGGACATGGTCTCCGTTTGCGACCTGGCGCCCGCAGGAGAAGCAGACCACTACCCCGAACACACCACGGTAACTATGAACCCTGTACCCGAGGTGACACCGTGCACACCAAGCCCTACACAGACTCCTCATGACACTCCTATACAGGGCGTCTCGTACGCGCATATACCAGGAGCCTCGCACACGCATGAGGGATCACTGACACCTAGTGGGCTGACACCTCCAGTGAGGCCGGAACCAGCACAACCTCCGTCACCGGTGCAATCACCACCGGCACCTGTGCAATCACAGCCGGTGCTACGTAGATCGCAGCGACAGATTCAACCACCTGATAGACTTAAACTGTAAATATACTTGTAAGAAACTTCGCCCCATGGGGACTCTCTTTTAAAACAAAGGGGGGGGGGGTGAATGTGGTGAACGACATATACCTGTCTGGATATGCCCCCTGCTGACTGCTCCTGTGGCTCCTCCCACTGACCCCTGTATAAAGGCGATTGGAGACACAGCCCCTGCCTCAGTCTCCAGGATGTAGTGTGGTGGTCAATTGCTGCTTGTTCTTTCTTCCAGCCAATAAAAGCCTATATCTCGCCTCGCGTCTCCAAGAGCTATTGATGGTGCATCAAGGTAATGTAGGAGAGAACCTAAATAAGGGCAAAAAAGGGGTCATTAAATTGCTTTTTCAAAAATGAATAAAAAGATTATTTTTAAAAAAGGCCCAAAGACTTTTAAAAAATATATATCTTAGATGCAAGATGGTAACTAAGGTAAAGCAAAAGGGATCAAAAGGGTTATCTATATGTGGAGCCAGGGAATGTGGGTGAGATCCTAAATGAATGCTTGTAGTTGGGAGAGGGATGTCGAGGATGTAGAGCTAGGTGAGAAGCACACTGATATTCTGCAATATGTCTGAGTCAGAAAAGGAAGTATTAGTGATACTGGTACACATTAAGGTGGATACGTTCCCAGGATCTGGCGGGATCTCTCCTAGGATACCATGGGGAGCAAAAAAGGAGACTGCTAGGGCTGTAAAGGAGATGTTTACATCTCCATTAGCTGTGGTAAGGGACCAGAAGATAGTTAACATTCACTTATTCAAAACAGCCAGTAGGAATAAACCAGGAGCCTGTAGATTGTGATCCTTGTGTCAATAGCAATGAACTACGGGAAAAATTGTAAGTGACAGGATTGTCTTTATTTGGAAAAGGATTACGAGGACTCTGCATAATTTTGTGCAGGGGAAATCCTGTCTCCCAAATCTGAGTGAGCTTTTGAGGAGGTAACTAAGAAAATTAATGAAGGCAGGGTACTAGACACTGGTTGTCTGGCCTTTTGCAAAGCTTTTGACAAAGTATCATACAATACGCTGGTCCAGAAAGTTATAGCAGATGGGATCAATTGGTTTGGTGATTGGAAGCAGAGGATAGTGGTTGAGGGTTTTACTCTTACTGTAAATCAATAACCAGTGTTGCACTGCAGGCATCAATGCTGCGACCATTGTGGTGTTTGTCATTTGTATAATGACCAGATGAGATTCTATAGTGACTCTATGCAAGTTTGCTGATGACACGCACCAAAAAAAAGCTTTTTAATAAATAGTAAAAAAGCTTGTGAAAGAATACAGAAGGTCAGGAGGCCATAAAACAATACAGTACAGCACGGGCCCTCCATGTTTCTTATATCCATGTGCCTAGGTCAGAACCTCCTACATTCAGATTCAGTTTATTGTCATTTAGAAACCACAAATGCAATGCAGTTAAAAAATGAGACAACGTTCCTCCAGAATGATATCACAAAAGCATATGACAAAACAGACTACACCAGAAAATCCACATAACGTTTGGCAATCCCCAATCCAGAGTCCGGAGAGGCTGCTGTCTTAATATCGCGCTACCTTCTTAGCGCATTCCCCGGCAAGGAGCTCCAAATACACCAGACAAACAAGACCAAAAGCTAAAGCTACAAGACCTGCACAAAACCACATAATTACACGTACAGTTCCAACAGTGCAAACAATAGCAAAATTGATTAAAAAAACAGACCATGGGCACAGTAAAAATAGTCCAAAGATGTTAAAGGACTATAAGTTCAAAAGAAATCACCACACAGTTTCCACAAGTCCCCAGGGTCCCGACAGACTTGCCATCCCACGCCGGTGGCAGAAAGGAATACCCCCACTATGGACTTCCATGGCGCTGCCCGACCCAGCCTCGCAGATGCAGCACACAATGAAAGCTCCATCGAACCCAGCACACACCCTATTGTACACATGTCCCTATGGTATTAGCCTCTACCTCTGCTTCCAAGCAGTGTGTTTCAGGCATTCCCTGTGCAAAAATGTACTTCTGACATCTCCCCTAACCTTTCCTCCAATCACCTTAAAATTGTGCCCCTTGTACTAGCCATTTCTGGGTTCTGCCCTGTGGAAAAAAGTATTGGCAGTCCATTCTACCTATGCCTGTTCTAATTGTGTATCACTCTATCAGGTCACTACTCATTCTCCTTCACTCCAAAGAGAAAAGCTCCAGATCACTCAACCTTTCCTCATGAGACTTGTAGTACTTTTATAAGATATAATTTATGAGGCTCATAAAATTGGTGAGCCTGGAACTTGAGAGCTGGAGTTCAAGGTCCCATTGTCGGCTCGCCAGGAGTTGATACTGAAGATCGAAGCCTGAAGGTCAGTCAGGAGTCCAGTGGTCGAAGCCCAATGACCAAAGCTTGGAACGCGAGACTGGACGCTCAAAAGCCTGTCATGGGATAGGAGGACTCTCGCTATGTGTGGGTGGATGGGAGGGTGGAAAGGGGCTTGTTTTGTTGCTTGTTTTGTTCTACTTTGTGCTGCTGAGCATTGTGGACATGCGATACTGATGCTGGAATGTGCGGTGACGTTTGCAGACTGCCGCAGGCACATCCTTGGCTTGTGTTGGTTGTTGACGAAAACTGCATTTCACTATATATTTCGATATGCATGTGATAACACCCCTGTTATTTCTGTATATCTTTCCAAAATCTGCCTGCTCATCTGCTTCTCATTGTCCCAGTTGCTATTGGGGATGGGTTGGGGAGAGGGGTGGCTATAGAATACACCCAATTTTGTGTGCTTCCTTCCTCCATGTCACCTTCCATTTCTATAGCTGTGATACTACCCCTGATCAGTAATGCCATTCTCCATCCTCTGGCATTTACCTCCCTCTCTTTCCCTTTCAAAATGTCAAAACCCAGATGGTCATGTCATATGGGGGGTGTTGGGAGCAGACCCAAAAGCAAGACGCAGATACTGAACTACCAGGAACAGGACTAGACATGAGAAGGAAGCAAGGGAAGTGAGGAAGGAAGGACACTGGACATGACACAGGCCCCGGATGAGACAAGTACTCCAGACCTGGGCTAGGACCTGACTATGATAGCGGAACCAGGACATGGAACTGGGAACTAGGAGCCTGAGCTTGGACTCCGAGCCAGAGACTGGACAAGGACCCAGAACCTGGGTCTTGACTTGGACTCCAGATCCAGGCGAGGACAAGACGTGGCTACAGGACGAAGAGAGGCACAGCACTGGACGTGAGACTCATGCACAGGACAAGGAAACCCCAGCATAGGACGGGGGAACCCCAGCACCGGGCTGGGCAAGGCACATCGACAAGACGGGGACCCGGAGCCTGGGCCGAGGGAGGGCAGGAACGCGGGACCCGGAGCCTGGGCCGAGGGAGGGCAGGAACGCGGGACCCGGAGCCTGGGCCGAGGGAGGGCAGGAACGCGGGACCCGGAGCCTGGGCCGAGGGAGGGCAGGAACGCGGGACCCGGAGCCTGGGCCGAGGGAGGGCAGGAACGCGGGACCCGGAGCCTGGGCCGAGGGAGGGCAGGAACGCGGGACCCGGAGCCTGGGCCGAGGGAGGGCAGGAACGCGGGACCCGGAGCCTGGGCCGAGGGAGGGCAGGAACGCGGGACCCGGAGCCTGGGCCGAGGGAGGGCAGGAACGCGGGACCCGGAGCCTGGGCCGAGGGAGGGCAGGAACGCGGGACCCGGAGCCTGGGCCGAGGGAGGGCAGGAACGCGGGACCCGGAGCCTGGGCCGAGGGAGGGCAGGAACGCGGGACCCGGAGCCTGGGCCGAGGGAGGGCAGGAACGCGGGACCCGGAGCCTGGGCCGAGGGAGGGCAGGAACGCGGGACCCGGAGCCTGGGCCGAGGGAGGGCAGGAACGCGGGACCCGGAGCCTGGGCCGAGGGAGGGCAGGAACGCGGGACCCGGAGCCTGGGCCGAGGGAGGGCAGGAACGCGGGACCCGGAGCCTGGGCCGAGGGAGGGCAGGAACGCGGGACCCGGAGCCTGGGCCGAGGGAGGGCAGGAACGCGGGACCCGGAGCCTGGGCCGAGGGAGGGCAGGAACGCGGGACCCGGAGCCTGGGCCGAGGGAGGGCAGGAACGCGGGACCCGGAGCCTGGGCCGAGGGAGGGCAGGAACGCGGGACCCGGAGCCTGGGCCGAGGGAGGGCAGGAACGCGGGACCCGGAGCCTGGGCCGAGGGAGGGCAGGAACGCGGGACCCGGAGCCTGGGCCGAGGGAGGGCAGGAACGCGGGACCCGGAGCCTGGGCCGAGGGAGGGCAGGAACGCGGGACCCGGAGCCTGGGCCGAGGGAGGGCAGGAACGCGGGACCCGGAGCCTGGGCCGAGGGAGGGCAGGAACGCGGGACCCGGAGCCTGGGCCGAGGGAGGGCAGGAACGCGGGACCCGGAGCCTGGGCCGAGGGAGGGCAGGAACGCGGGACCCGGAGCCTGGGCCGAGGGAGGGCAGGAACGCGGGACCCGGAGCCTGGGCCGAGGGAGGGCAGGAACTCAGAACACAGAGCCAGGACCCCTCCTTGGGTACAGGACGTCAGGCCGGGACTCATCACACAGAACGCTGAACATGACAATAAAGTTCCCAACACTAGGTAGCAGCAAAACAGCTGGACCTGCCTAGCAAAAGCATGGACACGGACAGACAGTTTGAAACAGGGCAAGGCTGCAGACACAGGCAGGCTGAGGCGGGGCTCCAGGCAGAGGCTAGGCAGGGCAGGGTAGGGCAGGGCTCCAGTCACAGGTTGCAGGGCAGGGCTTCAGGCATGGGTAGCCAGCAGGGCTTCAGAGGGACAGAAAGGAACAGTCCAGCCTCAGGATAACAGCAATGACAGCCTGACTTACCCAACAGAGGCTACTGACAAGACAAACCAGCACCCAACTTTGCCCCCAGGGCAACTTATATTCCAGGCCCCAAGACGAGAATCAGGTGCCTACGATTAAGCCCAAATGAGACAAGCGACAGCCAGAAGACCCGGAGTGTGGAGTCCATGGACCGGACCGTGAGCCGGAAAGCAGACTTCACGGACTGGACCATGACAGGTCAAGCTGCCAATCCTGCCCTTGTGACAGCCAAGTCTCTGTAATGGCCACATCATTGTATTTCAATGTAGTGATCCATGCTTGAAGTTAATCACTCTTGTTCTTAATAAGTCTTGATATAAAGTAAACATATTTTAATCCATCCAAATGATTGCATTTATGCCTTATCCATTGCCTGTACTTCCTTTCACTCTCCCTATATATTGCATCTGCCTTTACACCAGCTCCCCCATCATTTGACCCAACACTCTGGTTCCCATTCCCCTCCTCCCCCACACACAACATGTGTGAGGTTACAATAAATGGCAGAGATCTAAGGAATATTGATGCACAAAAGAACTTTGTAGTGCAAGCTCATTTCTCCCTCTAAATGGAAACACAGTTGGGTAGGATAATTAAGAAGGCATTCTGCATGCTTGCCTTTATAGGCCAGGGCATTAATTGGGTTGTCATGTTGCTGCTGTTCCAAACACCAATCAAACCGAACTTGTACAGTTCTGGTTGCTGAACTACTGGAAGGATGTGGTAACATTAGAAAATGTGCAGAAAAGATTCACCAGTCTGGAATGGAGGGCTTTCTTATAAGCGGAGATTGGATAGGTTGAGTTTATATTCACTGGGGATTATAGGAGGCTGCAGGGTGAGCTGATAGAGGTTAAAGGAATTATGATGGGCATAGATATTTTTCTTGGGGTAGGGATACTTAAACCTAGAAGGCACAGATTTAAAGGGAGGGAGAGAAATTTAAAGGAAATCTGTGAGGCAAGTTTTTCACACAGAGGGTAGAGGTTATATGGGAAAATGTAGCCAGAGGAAGTACTAGGACAAATAAAATCATGTTGTTTAATGGCTATTTGGATAAGTAGTTCAATAAGAAAGCAATAGAAGGATATGGGTGTAAAGCAGACAAATAGGGTTAGTGTAGAATTGCATCACATTAGTATGAATAGTTTGGGCTGAAGGGCCAGGTTTTCTTTTGTACAACTCTGTGGCTCTGAGTTATGCATATTATATTGAATATTATATCTGCAAGAGTGGCCAGAATGAAGGCTTGGAATATAAAATATGTCAAGGGAAATTAAACTGGTAATAAGTACTATACATTAAAAGGAATGCACACAGTGATTCCTTCATTGAAATGTTCACAAGAAAAGAATGTGTAATAGATCCTCGCGTTTATAGGATAAATTGAAACAGATTCATTGAGTTAAATTAAAGGAAAAGAGTATTTTAAGGAGGATTAACAATGAATCATTCCTTGAGGATGAATGGTATCAATAGACTCCATCCAAAAGTGCTGCAGTCAAATGCTGGGGAGATCACATCGGATTAGAATAAAATTTTTTAAAAAGGATTAATGTAGTTGACTCTTCTTGCAAAACACAAACATTTTAGCTTTAGCTATTTGATATCAATACCACTACCTATTTTTGGAAATAAATGGAAGAAATTGACATATATTAGCAAAAATATAGAAAAGAAAAGGAAAGTTGATCAGTTTGGTTACCTGTTTAGAAGAGTGCAGCTTTCAGTCATACTACAAAGTCACTTCTACTAATTTCATAATACATTAGGATCAGGTATGCCACTAATTTGTTTTCCTCTTCTGTAGATGTTGATGCAGTTCCTGACATATTTCTATGAATAAGTTACTGTAATTACAGGCCAAAGAGGCTGACCCTGCTACACTAAGTAAGAACTTAAAAGAAAGTTGTATTGTAATGTGTACTTCAATGGAAATTCCATGCTTTACTATCAGGGGATTCCCTCAAAATTCCCTCAATGTTTCCTCTCCAGAACATTACATGATTATTTTTGGAACGGAATAGCATATCAAAGGAGGCTTGCCAAGGCAGCCAGTTTCCTTCAAAGTTAGCAGCAAAAAATCTATCAGTTCATACTGTCAGAAAATTCTGCCTAATGATTGTGGTGGGCTTTATTTCTTTGTTCTTTCATTTTCCAAGTTTTTATATTCAAGATGGTGTCTTTTTGTCCTCATTAGTAAACTATATCCTGATGATCAGTGAAGCATTAACAAATTATGATGATAAAATTCTTCAGTTTTATTATTAAGGTCAAACACATACATTGCAAGCAGTTCCATGATGTGGGATATCTAATCTTGTCATAATAGTGACCCATAATTTAAGATTACATTGGAAACAAAGCTACCAAAGATGCAGTGGGAGCTCACAGAATCCCAAGGAAACTACATCTATAGAAATGGTTTGAAATGATAATTGTTTAGGAATAAAATGCAATCACATTGAAGTAGTTTCCTCAGTGACACAAACATGAGGAAATCTGCAGGTGCTGGAAATTCAAACAACAACACACACAAAATGCTGGTGGAACACAGCAGGCCAGGCAGCATCTATAGGGAGAAGCGCTGTCGACGTCTTGGGCCGAGACCCTTCTTCAGTGACATACCACTTTGATGGTTAAAGTAATAATTGCACATAAAATAAAGCTCTTGTGGCAACCCACTTTCTGCGCAGGTGAACCAGCTCACAAATTGCCAGCGCGCCGGGGGGGAGACTTTGGTAATGCACCTCCGACATAATTTCCGCCCGGAGAGGGCGGGCGCTAGGGATTTAAATGCCTGCACCATGAAGTTTGAATAAACTAGTCTCGAAATGACTTACCGACTGCGTGTCGTTATTTCAGCGCTGTGTGTAGCACATCGCTACACTCTAATGTTTCCTGTCATTCATTCTTAGGGTTTTTTCCCTGTTTTTTGGATGTCTGTGAAGAGTAAGAATTGCAGGTTGTATACTGTATACATTCTCTGATATTAAATTGAACCATTGAATCCTAATGTCTAGTATAAGATAACTAGCAAGCTGCAGTTCCATTGGGATCCATTGGCTTTAAGGTATAGTGTGCCAATTCTACACTGCTGCTTTATTCATTCCATGGTTCCCTAGTATAATAAGATGTACTCTTGACCTCACAACCTACCTTGTTATGATGTTGCGCCTTACTGTTTACCACCACTGCATATGCTCTATGAAATTATTTGATCTGTATGAACAGAATGGAGGACAATTTATTTTTACGGCATCTCAGTACATGTGATAATAATATTCCAATTCCTTTCCCATTCCTTGATTCATGGTTTGTATCCTAGGATGACTAAGAATTCTGAATGAGATCAGAATGAGACCTGAACAAATCTGAGATTTTCTATTGGGAGAGTCAGAATGAGAATAGATTTTAATGTTTGTCTGGAAAAGTTGTTTTCTCATGAAGAACACAATCAAATTGATGTTTTTAAACGAATACTGGATCTCTACATCTCATTTGGAATTAGTTATTTTGAATGGATGTGAGTTATACCAAGCCAGGTTTAATATGTATTCTACTCCACTGTTAAAGGTCACTTCACTTAGTTTAGCTTTGTAAAAACATGTGGTCATGCGACATGTGTAAACCGGATTATAGCCTAAACAAGTAGGAAGCTATTAATGATTTACCCACGTAGATGTTGATTAGTTTACTAAACCGCTCTTAGACTGTATAAATATTATACTTTGCTTATCATGGTTAGCAATTTTCTTGCAACCAAAGCTGGAAGCAAACTGCTGTCACTGTTTGGGAATACATATTTTACTTACCTTGTGGTTTCTTCATGTGGTACATTATCTACCAAGCAAATGCTTTAAGGACACGTTTAGATGCCTGTGTTAATACTTGTTTAATGAGGTATGTAAAAGCAATGTCAATCTTGTTTAATTTGTTAAAACTTTTAATATTGATAACATCTGGAAAGTGACCAGATTAAGATTCATGATCATGATGAAATAGACAGATTGCATAAAGTCATAGCCTCACAGGGATACCACAGGGAAGCAGTCTCTTTGATCCATCCACTCTCTACCAACCAACTTACACAAATCCTACATTATCCACAATGTTAATCTCCCCACATTCTTTTCAACTCTCCCTCAAGATTCTACCACTCACCTACACACTAGGAGTATTGTGTGCAGTTTTGGCCATCTACCTATAGGAAAGACGTAAACAAGGTTGAAAGAATGCAGAGAACATTCACAAGGATGTTGCCAGGTCTGCAGGACCTGAATTATAAGGAAAAGCTCGAACAGATTAGGACTGTATTCTTTAGAATGCAGAAGATTGAGAGGAGATTTGATAGTGGAATACAAAAATTAAGAGGGGTATAGATAGGGTAAATGTAAGCAGGCTTTTTCCACTGAGGTTGGGTGGGACTATAACCAGAGGTCATGGGTTAAGAGTGAAAGATGAGAAGTTTAAGGGGAACATGAGGGGTAACTTCTTCACTCAGAGGGTCGTGAGAGTGTGGAATGAGCTGCCAGCTCAAGTGGTGTATGCAAGCTCGATTTCAACATGTAAGAGAAGTTTGGATAGGTAGATGGATAGTAGGGATATGGAAAGCTATGTTCCCGGTGCAGGTTGATGGGAGTAGGCAGTTTAAGTGGTTTCAGCATGGACTAGATGGGCCAAAGGGCCTGTTTCTATCCTGTACTTTCCTATGACTCTATGACTCTAGGACAATTTACCAGAGTGTTTTTGGGATTTCGATGGAAACCAGAGCATCTGCAGGAAACCAGGGCACTCGCAGCATAAACATGCCATTCTACACGGTCAGGACTGAACTGAACCTGGGTTTCTGCAGTGAAGGAACAGCTCCACAAGCTGCACTACTGTGCGGCCACTAAGTTCTTCAACATAACCTCACATTTGCTAACTAACCTTCGTCTTTCCTTACTCTACATTCAAAGAATGTCTTTAACACAGATAACATGGAAGGAGCTGTAGAGAAATTTATCAAGATAAACTTTAAATCAGCCAAAGAAGAAAGATGTTTGGAGATATGATTAAATATTTGCTGGAAAAGCTGGATATAAAAAAATGCATCCTATAAAAGGAAGGAGGTGGAAAAGCTTAAATAAACAAATCCAATGCGAGGCTATTCAGCAGCTGAAGGTACGGCTACCAGTGGTGTGGTATCTAATACTGGAAATGCACAAGGGACTAGAATTGGAAGAACATAGATATCTCCATAAGACTGGAGCGATTTAAACAGAAACAGAAAGGAACGAAAACAGAGATTTGAATACAAAAATGCAAATCTTAAAATCATTGCTTAATCTAGAGCCAATGTTGATCAATGAACAGAGACTGGTGGAGAATGAGGCAAGCTTGGACATAGGCAACAGATTTACTCTGAATCTGTTCCAGTTTATGGAGGATGCAGGATGAGAGGTTACCCAGGAAGGTATCAGAATGCTGAAGTCTAGAGGTATCAAAAATAAGAGCTGGTATTTCCACAACTGAAGTATAGACAGACTTTATTGGAGTTATTGAGGTGGAAATAGGCAGACTAGTGCTTAGAAGTTCATTTTACTATCATGTACGTCAGGAATAATCTGGTACGGTTTTATAAGGTGGATTCTTAACCTCTAATTAAATCTACTGTAGAATGTATAATTTTGTTGTAGGAAACATGAGGAGCACAGATGAAGTGTTGTTTTTAAGAACTCCTTACAAATTATTTCTGGGATTTTCTATAAACTAATCAACAGTTAGTCACATGACATAATTCTTAAATCCCTATAATATGTGCCATGTGCATCATAAATTTTGCCAGAGTAAGTGAGATAGAGGAAATGGGAGGGAATGGATCTTTCATAATGACTAAAAATGATGGCTACAATCTTTGGAAAATTTAATTTAGTGAAATTTCTACTCATCCAGATGTAGTATGGCATTGTAGATGGCTGGGTAACTTCACCCTTAACGTGGGAACTGATGGCATATTTTTTGGATGATGCAATTGAGAGAGATATAGAATGGGGTTCAGATGTAATGATCACAGTGATATAAGAGGCCTTTGCTCTGGCTTTAACTATATATGTGTCAGTAGAGCTGGAACACTGAACAGATGTTGGAAGAGGATTGTCTGGACAATCATGCCAATAAAAGAACCTCTACATTTTTTTGAGATCATTAGAGCTCTTAAACGCATTCTGTTCCAGCTGTAAATTGAAGACAGATAAATGCTTTTAGTTTGCGTTCTGATCATCTTGTTACGCAGTTTTTATATAACAAATCCTATGGAGCAGAGAATTTTTCTAAGGTCAAACATCCCAAGGTAGGTATGGATGAAAAAGGGTTATTCATCTATATCTGGTGTTCTAAATCAATAGCCAATGACTGCTGGGTTTTTATCTCCTTAACAGGAAGCCCTTTCAGGTCCTCCTAATGCATTCTATTAAAATGTTCCTTAATTTTCCTCTGCTAATTTGCTAAACCTACTGTTAAGTTTGATTTCTGATCTTATGTATTTCTTTTAGATTTGTTTGTCTTTATTTCAGAGCCTCTCATCCTGTCTCTGTGGAGGTAATTAGTCACCTAATTTCAAAGAGCCAGTCCAGTGACTTCTTTTAGCAATATCTCGAGGAACGTCAACAAAGTGGTCAATAGAGAAGACAATGAAAGACTGAGGAATAGTGTGATGCCCAAACATCTTGGCTCCTGCATGACCTTCCAAGAATGATAAGAAAATAGTAGTAAAGAACTAGAACAATTTCAAAGTGACTTTTTACCTGCATTTGTACCTGCATTGTTGCTTAGTTCTTTACAGACAAATGTAAACACAGGCTCACCTCAAGAATGTCTGCTCCCTCCACACTCATGACTGTGTGGCTAAGCACGACTCAAATGCCATCTATACTGTAAATTTATAGGTTTATTTGCAGGATCTCATATGGTGACAAGGAGGCACATGGGACTGAGATAGATCTGCTGGTTGAGTGGTATCGTAACAACAATCTCACACACAATGTTAGCAAGACCAAGGAATCGATTGTGGACCACTAGAAGGGCAAGCTAGGAGAACACATACCAGTCTTCATCGAAGAGTCAGCAGTGGAAGGAATGATCAATTTTCTGTTGCTGGGTGTCAGCATCACAAAGGATCTATCCTGGACCCAGCACATTGATGCAGTCACTAAGAAGGCACGCTGGCTGCTCTACTTTGTTAGGAGAATGAGGAGATTTGGGTCGTAGATTAGTATGGAAATTCCAAAGCACAGGACTCAGAGGACGCAAGAGAACTCAGCCAGCTTCATCACGAAACAAACCCCACTATCATCGAGGACATCTTCAAAAGACAGTGCCTTAAGAAGACAACGTCCATTATTAAAGATCCTCACATCCATAACATGCCCTTTTAATCATTAGTATAATCATGGAGGAAGGACAAGAGCCTGAAGACACGTACTTAACAATTCTTCCCTTTCATCATTAGTGTTTTGAACAGTCTATGAACCCATGAATAAGACCATAAGATAGAGAAGTAATTTTACGTCTTTGCATTGTACTGGTCCCACAGAACAACAAATTTCACGGTATATAAGACAATGATAAATCTGAAAGTGATTCAGAATAAAATAAACAATAAAATCAAATGTAAAATGATTAATATTAAATATTGCTTGTTGGCCTAGATCATGTGCGCAGTGGAGAATGGAAAGTAGTCAATATTAATAGTATGCATGGTTCATCACATGCATTTTTGTGAGGGAATGTTGAAATTAGAAACCTGCTTCCAAGGATTGAGCTTTATCACTGATCTGATTTGTGTGTGAACTAGGCAAGAAACAGTCAAGTGTCTCACCAAGACACAATTATTTTTAACATTGCTGGCAATGACATTATTTAATATCTGTCTATAAATTACCTCTGAAAAGATTCTGACCGTCAGTCATCTTGAGCTACTGCTGTCCTTGAGAATTTACGTTAAAAATATGATTTGACATTATTGCTAGCATTTCTATAGAATTCCTCTTTTACAAGTTATGTACATCAGCTAATGAAATATATTTTAGAAATGCATTTTTTTCCACTTAAGAACATCAGAAATAAAATGAAAGAGGCTGTGTGATTTATTGCACGTGTGAGTCTAGTTTTAACCACCAGGTGGTGATACAGTCTACAATTTGACAATAAGGGGACGTCCTCAGGTAAATCCATCCTGTTACAATGGAAGTCTGTAAATTGATACTTATTTTGATACTTGGAATTATGCTGCACAATCCCTTGGAAATTACTCAGCTTTCGAAACATACGTTAAGCCAGAAGAGTGTAAAAACGTTGAGAAGATTCAATGAGCCTTGCATTGATCTTGGTCTTGAGATTGAAGAAAAGCAAAGGATTTACAGGTGGTACAGAGTAACAGCCGTGGTTGGTTTCACATTGCTGAAGCATCCTAGAACAATGAGCAGACTCACGAAGAGCAGGGCCCAGCACAACTGATGTGTACTGCTCATATCTAATGAAGAATGACTAAACATATTGCTCATCAGTTATGTTTGTTAGGCACTTTCTACCGAGGGAGTGAAATAGGGGCTGTACGCAGGGGATATCTGCGTAAAAGAATACGGTTTTCATCTAGGGTTACGGACATTGATGGGATAAATGATTGAGTGGATCGAAAGTTGTTGTTGCAAATTTAAGAATATAGGACATCTCTGGATAAATTAGGGGTTCTATGTTTTTATAGAGGTTCTTAAGTTGATTTTGTCTGTTAGTGGGGAAAAACACAAAAATCACTCAGTATGGTAACTATACCTTCAGAGTATTGTAATGAATGGCATCAAAATGATATAAGAACATTGAACATCGAAACTTATAGCACATTACAGGCCCTTCAGCCCACAATGTTGTGCCAACCATGTAATCTACTCTAGAAACTGCCTAGAATATCCCTGCCATATAGCCCTCTATTTTTCTAAGCTCCATATACATTTAAAAGACCCTATAGTATCCACCTCTACCACCATCGCTGGCAGTGCGTTCCAGCACCCACCACTCTGTGTGAAAAACTTATCTCTGCCATCCCCCTTGTACCTGCTTCCAAGCACCTTAAACTATGCCCCCTCATGTTAACCATTTCAGCCCTGGGAATAAACCTTTGGCTCTCCACCTGGTCAATGACTCTCATCATCTTATACAGCTCTATCAGGTCACCTCTCATCCCCCGTCGCTCCAAGGGGAAAAGGCCAAGTTCACTCAACCTGTTCTCATAAGTTACACCCTCCAATCCAGGCAACATCCTTGTTAATCTCCTCTGCACTCTCTCTATAATATCCACGTCCTTCCTGTAGTTCCAGTACTCCAAGTGGGGTCTAACTAAGGCCTTATATAGTTGTAACATTACCTCATGGCTGTTGAACTCAATCCCACGGTTGATGAATGCCATCACATCATATGCCTTCTTAACAACACTGTCAGTCTGCGTAGCAGCTTAGGGCTTCCTATGGGCACGGAGCCCAAGATCACACAGACCCTCCACAGTGCCACGAGTCTTACCATTAATATTATATTCTATCTTCAAGTTTGACCTACCGGAATGAACCACTTCATACTTATCTGGGTTTAACTCTATCTGCTGCTTCTCAGTCTAGTTTAGTACAAGATTGATAAGAAAGAGCAGCTACTAAAATGAAGAGAGGAATCTAGTTCTGCTGTTTATAGGAGCAATTGTATGCACGACAGACTTCTGAATTTAATAATATTAGGGGAGCATAGTAGTATACAGGGTGTCCATAGCTTACGTGTATTTCATACTCCTGAGCATTTTGACCAATTTCTCTTTACGTGTGCTATACCAAGGTATTTTATACTTTTGCGGCAAATAAAAGTAGACAAGTTAGATCCTTGTGCAAATGCAGCTTTATTCACACACCCATACTAGAGAAGTAGCTGTTCTTGAATCTGCTGGTGTGGGACTTAAACCTTCTGTAGCTCCTGCCCAATAGTGTCAGCAAAAACATGGCATAGCTTGGATGGTGGGGATCTTTGTTTCTTTGAGGCAGCGCTTCCTGTAGTGGGAGAGAAATGTGTCTGTGATGTATTGGGCAGAGTCCGCAACTTCCTGCAGCTTCTTACATTCCCAAATATTCAAATTGATCAATCAGCCAGTATGGATACCTTCAACAGTATATCTATTGAGGTTTGGTGACATACCAAACCTTCTTAACTTTTAAAAAAAGTAAGGACACTGTAGCAATTTCTTTATGACTGCATCTATGCGCTGGGCCCAAGACCAGTCATCCAATATGTGAATGCCAACTCTTTCCACTGCCAATCCTTGAATATAGACTGGCGGACATTTGTCCTTCCCCATCACGAAATTAACAGTCAGCTCTTTAGCTTTGTTGATGTTGAGCAAGAAGTTGTTGATGTATGAGTTCCTGTTATCTGGGTGGTCCAGAGCAGAGTGAAGAGCCTGAGAAATCACAGCTGCTGTTGACCTGTAGTGGTGGTAGGAAAATGGGAGCAGATCCAGGTCATCTCAAGGCAGGAATTAATTCGCACTATTAACAACCTCTTGGAATGATTATTACAGTTGAAGAAAGGGCTACCAAACAGTAGTTAGTAAGACAGGTCACCATGCTGTTCCTCAGCACCTTTTTGATCCATGCAGGAGCCTGAGACTACAGAAGCAAAAAGTTGAATATGTCTAGAAACAGTCCAGCCAGTTTGTCCGCACAGATCTTTAGTACTTAGCCAGGTCTGAATCAAACACCTTTCATGATTCACTCTTGTGAAGTCACTTCAAAGGATAATGAGTTTGGGGAAGCTTTGAGTGTAATCGTCTAAATAAGGTAGAGACTGGGAATCGAGGCTTCACTCAGTCTACCTCTCTATTGTTTCTTTTTCGCTGGACTGACACTTACATCAACTATTCAAGCACTAATAATCAATGGATCTGGATGTGGCCAGTAAGACCAATTCTTACCATTGTATTACTGACTGTGAGCTCAGATAGTATGGCTGTACCAATCATGCTTATACCAGCCTATAAAGGTCAAACACAAGGCAGTTTGGAACCTAAAAATATAGTGAGGTAAAACTCAAACTCACCATGAAGTCATCAGAGAGATAATGAGGTCTCCAGAATCTGGAGTAGACAAATTACCATAAGAACCAAAGAACAAGTGGCCAGAGCAGCCCATTTGGTTTCTTGAACCTGCTCCAACATCATCAATTCATGACTATTCTTGTACAATCAACTTCTTCTACTCCTGATGGCCATCTCCTTAATGTCCTCAGTATTCCCATTCTGGAACTCTTAGTAATGGAATATCCAAAGACCAGTGAGATAGGAATTTTGAAGAATCATAACCCTCTGAGTAATTAATTTTTTCTCACTTAAATGCTCTATGACCAAACCATTACTGAGACCACATCCCCAAGTTCCAGCATAACATAACAGATTTTTGACATCAACTTTGTAGGTTATCCTCAGAATCATGTATATAGCAACAAGATCATCAAACTCCAGGTAATATAGTTTAACCTTTCTCAGTGTCTTTTTATAGGACAACCCATAGCATCTGACAAATAGACCAATTTCTGTCATTTACCCAGTCCTCTCTCCATGTAAATACATTAAACCCAGTGAGCCTGCCTTTTGGATAAGAACCTGTGGTGTTGATACTCTAGCAAAAATGTTTAGAAAATAAGTTATTGTACACCCACTGTTTCTTCATATGTACCCTATTAGTTACACTCTATTAGATTTGCAAAACATGATTTTCCTTTCATAAAATTATGTCGATCTGTCTAATCATGCTTTATCGCATTCGAGTCATTTTTCCCTTGAGGATCCCTTGTTCTGTGATTACTAATTGATTGTGTCTCATTATACAAGATAAGCTCCAAAACAGATAATCCTCTTGCCAGTCCTATGACTTATTGCTCCTGCAAGCTGTTCTGAGTTCTGTCCGTAACTGGCTGTAGAAAGTTGAAACTGAATTCAGACCTAGACCATTCACCCAGGATGAAACGGTGGATCAGTCCAAACATTAGTTAACACTAGACATTAACACGCTGCAAAATTTTTAATTTGAGAACAATGTAACTGTTTTCTTGAAGTTTAATTCACAGTTAAGGATATCCACATGTGGCAAAATATTGGAAAAGCAATTCTAGCTGATTAACAATGAATTTTACATTCAAGCTTCTATTGTTTGAACTTCTTAGAAACATAAAACATATGACTTCTAATAGTTGTGGTGTAAAGTCTTAATAATAATCACTGAGAGTAAATATGCCAGCAAGCTGTATACATGTATATGAGTTGATCAGAAGATGTTTGGAGCCTTCAGAATCAGAGTCACCAGTGTTGATTGTCAGCAAGGAGGAGATTTTACTTCTTGATCTGAACAGACTGTGGTCTCCCGGTGGGAAGTCAAGGATCAAGTTGCTGAGGGAGATACAGAGGCCCAGGTTTTGTATTTGTATATTATGCATTACACATTTGTGTAGATTACATTTGCACATTTGTGTATTAAGCAACTCCTCAAAGAGATATGCCCAATTAACCAAAATCCACTGTATTTCATATTTTTAAATATTAGGTAATTTTGTTCTCAAATAAAACACCGAAAGTATTCGAGTGCAACCAAGATATGAGTTTGCTTGTTTTCAGGTGGAAATGTTATATTTTGTTTTCATTAAAGTGGATAACTGATGAAACCAGATCAATTTACTCAAAAATAATCAAAAAATGTAAATAAATTAAAAAAAACAGATGAGTGGAGATGGACTGAAGAGAGGATGAGAGGCTGGAGTGAAATCAATCCTCCTCTGTCTTCTGTATTTAATGTGACTAGCAGCCACCCACTTGGTGTATAACCCTGCAATGCCCCTGCTTACTCAGTAGAACTTTAAATAATTATCTACAGTGTGTAAAACAAAGTATTTTACAGTGATGAGAAAGTGCAATTCCTTCAGAACAAATCCATTGAAACTGAGAATTGTGAGATTTCCGGCGAGCAAATGGAAAGCTGAATAAAGTGTGATTTCTTTAAAATTTTCCAATATCTTTTCCCATAATATATCGTCTTCATCTGTGAAGTAGCAACATCTTGTGCGGAATATAGTTTTTTCTTCAGTTAAAACTGTTTGAAAACAAAAATGGTTGAACGGTGTAAAAATGTTCTTTCTTTAACAACAATGACACGCAGCCCTCTCTTTGTTGATGTAAGGGAGGGAAATGGAAAAGACAAATTCTCTGGTGTTCTATTGATGACATGTTGCTAAATGTGTAACATGGGTGCAAAAAGAATAGTTGAATATGACTCAACACAAGTCATGTTAAACTGAAAAGCATAAGGAAAAATTCCCTCTACCATGAAAATAATCAACTGCAATGGGAGAGAGGTAGGGATAGCTTGGAAAACTGAGTTTTTTAAATGGGATTTGCCCTAATCTATAAAGCATTAAAAATATTGACTGGGTTAGAATTTTTTATCTTGCAACATGCAAATAAATACGAGTACTGTAACTGCTTAAAAAAATGTCAGCATTTACCCATTCTCATTTAGGCTATTCCGTCATTATGGCAGTGTGGGTAACAGAAATTTATCCTTTCACAAATTGCTAACAAAAAACTCAGGACTATGGATAAAAAATCCGCTCTTACAAAACTTGTATGAAAAAAGTAAATAATATAAACAACTTTGTTTTTCAACTCTCATTTCTTGATACATACAGACCACATGGCTTCATGTTATTAAGGAAACTCATGATACAGGTCATTTTCAAGGAATGCAAACTCCCTGTTGCAACATGGAGGTCACCTTTATTGTTAACAGACCTATCACTTGATCTTATCTCCAAACTAATTGTTTAAGTAATACATAAAGTGCTAGAGGAACTCCACAGGTCAGTGCTTTGTGTATTGCTCCAAATTTCCAGTATCAGCCGCCTCGTGTTATAATTTTTAATTTTTTTGACATTCAACAGTTCTGTGAAACACACCAGATGGCAGTACAGGACAAATGTTTGGAACAAGCTGACCCTCTCTTTAGCAGCAGAAGTGAGACTGAATATTACACTTAATATCTTAAAATCAAGTCATTTGTCAATATCACAGTGTTACAAATTGGCTTCCAGTTCCCCAGTGATGAAGGGTCTTGGCCTGAAACACATCGACTGTTTTCTCTTTCCCATAGGTGCTGCCCAGCCTGCTGAGTTCCTCCAGCATTTTGTGTGTGTTGCTCTGAATTTCCAGCATCTGCAGACTTTCTTGTTCAGCCCTCTATCAGGAATTACCTGCGCCCCTCATTAACTATTCTTTTATCCCCTTGCTTACAGAAGATACAGTGCATTCCAACCTATACTCCACTAGAATTTATTTTGGACCTAATCAGATAGAGTTCTGATATAATTGACGCTCAGAAATTGTCAATATTGAGAAGAATATGAGTTGAACACAGAATGATATTGATCAACTTTGGTTGGGCAGAACAGTGTCAAAAGGAATTTAACACTGTGATAAGTGTGAGGTGATGCATTTTGAGGGGGGGGGGGGATCAAATAAGAGTAGGGCATATGAGTGGTAGTATCCCAAGGATTTAAAGTCCAAAGATTCCAGAAGGTGATAGCACGTAATGATAGGGTAGTGAAAGAGGCATATAGGATTCTTGCATTTATTAGTCAGGAGATAGCTTATAAGAGTAGTGAGGTCTTTGTGCAATGTTAAAAAACATTGGCTAGACCACATCTGGAATTTTGTGTGCCATTCTGATGGCCAGTTATAGGAAGGCTATAAATGAATTAAGGTGAGGTTTAGTCGAGATTTGAGGAAAATTATTTTTTTCTAGATGGTGATTGAAGCCCAATACCACTTACTTGAGAAAGAGGTAGAGGCAGATTCACAAAATGTACAAACAAGCAGTTTGATGAGAATTGTATACACCAAGGCATTGTAGGCTATGGACCTACTGAAAAATTAGATTAATAATGATAGGTTATTGATTTTCAGGGTAGGTGGGTTGGGTTAAAGGTCCTGTTTTTATGCCTCATGATTCTCTGCACCCACAGCCTACCCTCTGGTGCACCAGCTGGCCTTCTTTCCTCTGTTGATGTTCTTCTGCTCTTGCACGTGCACTTTATTCTCCATTGACAGACTGCCTGAAGGTTTCTCCCCCGCACAACAGTATTGCCATGGTAACTGTCTTCTTTATGCCTCCTCAATTTCTCTCCTGCCTTAATTGATATTTTTGAGCAGGTGGAATCTCATAACTTGTAATCTTTGCTTTTCACCTCCTAATCTGTTCTTTGAACAGACAACTGTGTTCCAAAGAAAGATGGTAGCCAGCTTGGTTGATTTCTGGTCCTGAAATCCAACCAAATTTCCTTATGAGATACAGCATAAGTAGGATATTTTGGTCTGCTGAATTCAAGCCAGTTTATGCAGCAATCTAACTTTTCTTTCAACTTATTTATTTTACTTGTTTAGAGATAAAACATGGAGTAAGACCCTCTGCCTTTTGGTCCATGCTGCAGCAACCCCCAATTTAACCCTAGTCTAATCATAGGACAATAAACAATGATGAGTAACCTACTAGCCAGAATATCTTCAGAATGTGGGAGGAAACTGGAGCTCCCTGAGGAAAGCCCCACAATTCCATGGGGAGGACGTACAAATTCCTTACAGAGGATGCTGGAATTGATCTCTGCACTCCGACAGCTGTGGCTGAAGAAGCGTTGTGCTAACTGCTACACTACTGTTGCTTCACCCCTCTTCCAATTATCCCACGCCATTCCCAGATACTCCCCTTGGGTTCTACCAGCCCCCTAAACAATAAGGGCAATTCCCAATAGCCAATCAATCTACCAACTTGCATGTCTTTGGGACATGGGAGGAAGCTGGAACAACTGGAAGAAACCCAGGCAGAATGTGCAAACTCCACACAGACAGCACTGAGTTTCATAGGTTGCAGGTCTACATCTATGGCCTTGTGCTGCCCCAACATTGACAGGAAATTTCTGTTGGAGATTTTAGAAGTTGCCTTTGACAACAATTTAGGTATAAATGCAATAAAATGTGTAAGCAATAAAATCTGAATGAAGATTGATCAGCTACAAACTGAAAAACAGCTATTTTACTGTGTTTAATAAGCTTCATATTGTTGAAACCTCTGTATGTCCATGCTGGAAACTCACCAAAAACTTCTATAAACCCTTTCCTCCTGTTTTCAGTCTAGGTGCACCCCTCATCTCCTGAAATTGACATCATGTATTTGTGAAATTTACCACTCTTATTTTAGGAAGACGTTTCTCGCATTTTGTTTTAATCTGTGGCAATCAGCTCCCTGATTGGAATTGCACTTTACCTGAGCTGGAAGGCATGTAGGATTATTGTTTCTAAGAGACACCCTCCATCCTCCCCCCACCCCCCATCCCCCTAGGCCCATCTAATCTGTATATTGATTGGATTTGGCACAATGCCAGATGTATGTACCTCATGCTCCTGAGGCCTTAGCTCAGCAGCTGCAGATTGGTCACAAAATGCTGGCTGTCTCATAGATTTTAATGAAACTTCATTTTGAAACTGCCATATGGTGAATAGACATATAAATTGTGACAAAGATAAGCAAAATGATTAAAGACTAAATTGCTTGAGAGAAGTTTTAAATGCAGCTGTCTATTCATGACTTGAAATCCAGTTTTTAGGCACATTTCAAGGGAGCTCTGGGTTTTGACAGCAGAAACTTCTATGATGTTTCATTTTGACAGCAGGCTATGTACTGAGATTTGTCACAGAGTTTCAAAATTTTTACAATTGTAACTAAAAATTCCCGGGAGGAAGGCCCCGAATCCTCGGCTTTGCCTGTTGCTTGGCGGCCGGTGCTGGGGTCGAAGTGCTCGTCAGGGATGGTGCTCGGTGTCGGAGGGCTGGTCAGAGGCCTGAAGTTTTCGGACGGACTCGGAGTTGGCTGTGGTCGGAGCTCCCAAAGTGCTGTATCGGCAAGCTGAGGTGCTGGAGGTTCATGGCAGGAAGAGTTTTTCTTCCTTCTACCGACTGCGTGAGAAGATGGGCTGTCGGGACTTTGAGACTTTCTTTTAAACCGTGCCATGGACTGCTCATTATCAGATTATGGCATTGCTTTGCACTTTTGAAACTATATGTTAACTATAACTATATGTAACTGTGGTTTTGTGCAGGTCTTGTAGCTTTAGGGTTGCCTGATGGGTTTGTAGTTCCTTTCCGGGGAACGTGCTAAGACGGTAGCGCGATATCGATATGCAGCAGCCTCTCCAGACTCTGGATTGGGGGTTACCAAACATTATGTGGTTTTTCTTATGTGGTCTGTTTTGTGCTTTTTCGTGATATCATTCCAGAGAACGTTGTCTCATTCTTTAACTGCATTGTATTTGTGGTTTATAAATGACAATAAACTGAAATCCGAATCTGAATCTGAATCTAAATGACCAGTGGAACAAAAACCGTTCCTGAAACAGCTTGCCTTTTTCTTCAAAGAATCATTTAGAAGAGTAAACAAAGGAGTTTAGTTTGTGTTCAGACAGAGATTAAGCACTTCACAAGGAGATGTATTGAATTCCATTGATCTGGGAGGTACATTCGCTAATTTTAAAGGAAAGCAATAAAAGCAAGCACTCACACCTTCACTAGAAGACTGCAGTCCCATTTCATTTGCACAGACCGATTTGGGACCACAGAAAACTCACTATAAGTGCTGTCGTCTACCAAGAGGTTTTGTTTCAAGTCCAATTGACAGCTAACAGAATTTCTCAGCCCCTTGATAACTTGCTACTGAAAATTACATCCTTGAAAGAATGTTGAATAAAAGCAAAAGTCAAGAAATTAGATTGGTCTTAAAAACCTGAACCTAGTTCACGTGCATTTATCTATTCATGTTGGTGAAATGTGCACTCAATGCTCATTCGTCATCCTTGTAAAGAATGCAGATTTGGTGAATTCATAACTGCTAACAAACTGTATTGAAGTGTATAGTCTTTCTGATGTGAGGCACAAGGACCTGAAATAAAGCACGTGTTCTTTATTCATTATGATCTGGAGCCTTCTACAACCATTTTTGGAGCCTAGAGCTCAGTTAGTCACATAATGTACAGTTTAATGGATTACTGATTATAGTTTCTAACCAATATTCCCCACACTACAAAGCTGAAACTTTTCTTGCACAGATCATATACTTTTCAGTGATCTTTTCTCTCAACAAGGATTGGCTTATTGACGCAGTGGAGTCAGAAATGTGGCAAGGTTAAACAGAGGTCTGTTATGGTGCTGGCTCATCCCAAGAAGTAGAACTGAACAGAGCATCCTTATGGGTTCAAGCTTTTTTAAAGTCTGCATCAAGCTGAGAGGATGCGGGTGACGAGTTGGATTGGTGTAAAAATCTTGAGCAGTGGGGAGAGGGTATCATCCAGTATGGTCACAAAAATCTCCACACAGCTGA
Source organism: Hypanus sabinus (assembly GCF_030144855.1). Classification (NCBI taxonomy): domain Eukaryota; kingdom Metazoa; phylum Chordata; class Chondrichthyes; order Myliobatiformes; family Dasyatidae; genus Hypanus; species Hypanus sabinus. Next base: position 50,060,321 of record NC_082713.1, read on the forward strand.
ATGATCTTATCTGCCTTGGTTACTTGGTTACCAATACAATGGCTGTCCCAAATTATTCTTGTTCCACTTCCTCCAATTTGTTACGCCACTCCATTTCTGTTTCTGGTTATATATATATATGTGTGTGTGTGTGTGTGTATGTATATATATATATATCCCTTCCTCCGATTAAGTGGTCCATGTCAATGTCAGTATTCATATTAATGTCTTGATTATACATCTTTAATTCTGTAATCACCATTTCATTTAAATATACTATGCAACTATGCCCTGTCATTGCTTAGACTTTATGATCTGCTCCTTTAGTGATTTTTACTCTTTCATTGGATCTTGAACCACCCTGATCACTACAGCTTAGCAACACCGTGACCAAGTCGCTCTCCTGACGCCAAAATAAACTTTGTCTTTTTTGTTCTAATTGACTTTTTCCTTATAAAAATGGGCATAATTTGTTTTTCTTGTCAATGCTGCAGGTATTCATGTACTTGACAGAAGGTTCTTGAGAAACTGAAAGGTTTGAAGGTAGGTAATCACCTGAGCCAGATGGTGTAGACCCCAGAGTTCAGAAAGAAAGTGGCTGAACAGTCTGTGGAGGCATGAGTAATGATCTTTCAATAATCACTAGATTCTGGAATGGTTCCAACAGACTGGAAAATTGCAAACATCCATTCTTCAAGAAGTGAGAGAGGCAGAAGAAAGGAAACTATAGGCCAGGTAGTCTGACCTCAGTGGTTGGGGAGATGTTGGAGTCGATTATTAAGGATGAGATCTCAGGGTACTTGGAGGCCCATGGTAAAATAGGCTGTAGTCAACACAGTTTCCACAAGGGATAATCTTGCCTGACAAATCTGTTGGGGTTCTTCAAACAAATAAGCAGGATAGATAAAGGAGAATCGGTTGATGTTGTGTATTTGGATTTTCAGAAGGTCTTTGACAAGGTGCCAAACATGAGTCTGCTTAACAAACTAGGAGCCCATGGTATTACAGGAAAGATTCCACCATCGATAAAGCAGTGGCTAATTGGCATTAAGCAAAGAGTGGGAATAAAAGGAGCTTTTTCTGACTGGCTGCCGGTGACTAGTGGTGTTCAATAGGGGTCTGTGTTGGGACTGATTCTTTTTACGTTATGTCAATGATGGAACTGATGGCTCTGCTGCAAATTTTGTAGACAATATGAAGATAGGTGGAGGGGCAGGTAGTTTTGAGGAAGTAGAAAGGCTTCAGAAGGACTTAGACTGATTAGAAGAATGGACAAAGAATTGGCAGATGGAATATAGTGTCAAGAAGTGTATGGTCATACACTTTGTTAGAAGAAATGAAAAGGTTGATTATTTTCTAAATGGAGAGAAAATGCAAAAAACTGAGGCACAAAGGGACTTGGGAGTCCTCGTGTAGGATTCCCTGAAGGTTTATACAGGATGAAGCTGTGGTGAGGAAGGCAAATGCAATGTTAGCATTCCTTTCAAGATGACCAGAATATAAAAGCAAGGATGTAATAATGAGACTGTGAGACCTCACTTAGAGTACTGTGAGTAAATTTGGACCCCTTCATAGAATGGATCGAGTGGATGTGGAGAGGATGTTTCCTATGGTGGGAGAGTCTAAGACCAGAGGACAGAGTTCAGAATAGATAGGCATCCTTTTAGAATGGAAATCAGGAGGACCTTCTTCAGCCAGAGAGTGGTGTATTTGTGGAATTCTTTGCCATAGGCAGCTGTTGAGGCCGAGTCTTTATGTGTATTTAAGGCAGAGGTTGATAGATTCTTGATTGGTCAGGGCATGAAGGGATATGGGGAGAAGGCAGGAGATCAGGGCTGAGAGGAAAACTGGATCAGCCATGATGAAATGGCACAGCAGACTTGATGGGCCGAATGGCCTAATTATGCTCCTATATCTTATGGTCTCTTTGGTCTTATGATATAGGTATCAGTAAACTCAGTTTTGACTTTGATTTTTGAATATTACCCAACTACTTGCTATAGTGTTTCTTCATGCATACAAAGTCTATTGTCCTTGTTTTCTATAAATGAGCACCCTTTTGTTCTGAATTGGTACATTGTGTTGATTGATTCCCAAGGCAGTGGCCAGAACGTTGCACGCCATGGTGTGCTTTGTACCATTCATGCACACATGGTACCACACCATATTCTTTTCAAGACAGAAGGGAGGCAGAAAGCAGGAAACTAAATGCTTGATGGTGTCACATTTGTCACTGGGAAACTGGTGGAATTCATTAGTTTGGAGGTAGAAGTTGAATGTTTAGACAACTGATATAATTCAGCAGTTTTAACATAGAACACAAGTTTAATTTGACATCATGTTCAGAACTGAGGGGCCTTTTCCTGTTCCAACTAGATGCAAAAATAAAGTAAACCTATCTGCCTGCAGGTGATCTATAACCCCTCCATTTCCTCAATGCTTTTGTGCTGGTTGAATGCTACTACTGTGTCTGCTTCCACTGTCACTCCTGGCACTGTGCTCCAGATACTTATCACTCTCTCCTTTAAAAGAAAGCTTATTCCACCCTTCCCCTTTGGGCTTTCCCCTTTTCACCTGATATTTCTACTCTGGGAAAAAGCCTAACTATCTACTTACACAGGAAAGTGTTCTGAACCCTCTCCAGATCCTCCTCACATTTTCTGTGATGGGGGCAACTAAAACCTCACACATCTTCAACTAAATGCCATCTTACCAATGTTTTATATATCCCAACATGATTTACAGACATACCTAAAACATAGTTTTTGGAAAGAGTAAGGTCTTTCATATATTTATTAAAGCTCTCAGAGTTTAATGATTAGGATGAATAAAGGAGAACCTGTAGATGTAATGTATTTAGAGTTCCAAACTGTGACATGTACATAAAAGGCTATTGCAGTAGATAAGAGCTCATAGCATTGCAGGTAATAGGTGTACAATATTAATTTTGATAAAGAATTGGACCTATTGCCATTGAATACAGTGTCATAGGAGAACTGCTTCTCGGGATTCTCGGGATGAATGAGTTATGAATGATTCAAAGGGTTGGGCTTATATTCATTAGAAGGATGAAAGGTGATCTTTTCAAAATGTCAGATTCTTAGGGGGCTTGGCAGGTCAGACATTGGGAGGATATTTCAATCCGTGGGTAACCTAGAAGTATGGAGCATAATTTCAGAATAATGGATCATTCATTTCAAATGGAGGTGAAGAGAAACTTCTTTACTCAGAGAAGTATGAATTTTTGGAATTCCCTCCTCCAGGAAGCTGCGGCAACCGAATCATCAAATATATTCAAGGCTATAATGGACTGTAGTGGATTCAAGAATTATGGGGGAACAAGCAGAAATATGGAGCTGAGGCCAAGATTTGATAAGCCATTACTAAATGTCAGAGAAGGTTTGAGGGGCACAGCCAACCCCTGCTCTTATTTCGTATGTTCTTCTGTAAAGCCCAGATGGAAAAATATATTCTCTATATGCAAGACCTGATTAAGGTAAGGGATAATTTAAGTTAAATGCAAATTCATATTATTCCATATCCCAATATTATAGAGCTACAGAACACTTCTGTTCAAGTCCTTTGTAGAATATAAAGTGACATTCATTTCAGTAAAATAATAAAGATCTGTGTGACAAATAACTATTACAAGCCCTCTGGAAATCATTTTGTTTTTTCACAACCATCCAATACAACTGCTTTTCCACAAACCTCTGCAATTTTACAAAAGCATCAAGCTGCTGTGCACTGGTGCCTAGCAACAGGCGGCCAAGGGTAACCATAGCAACTTCGACTGAAGAACATCCAATGAATTCTCTGTACAAGCCAGGACACAGCTGACTCAAAGACAGCTTCAAGTGTCCAAAACTGATGTTACTATTATGTAAAGTATGTGCTGGAATAGCACGCCACGAACGGCATGTTATGAACAGCAATCACACAACATATAAGTCAAATCAAAGTCAAAGCATAACCAATTATGAATGTTGGTGGAAATTTAGACTGCCAATGGGAGCAGGTGGTGTTATGAACACCCCTGTCCTCAATTATACCAGTGCCCAATACTAAAGAAATATCTGAAGTGCTTTCACTCATCATCGGCCCAAAATACCAAGTGAATGATTCATCTTGACCTTCTGAATTTGTACAATTACCAAAGCTAGTCTTCAGCCAAATTGATTTACTCCAGATGATACAAATGAAACAGCTGTTTTGGATAGATCATTGTTCCTTTCTTATTGAAGTATTGCTCCATCTTTACTCAAAACTCCAAAGTTTCGACAATGGCATATAACAAAGAGAATGTATGACCTTTTCACAAAATTGCCAGATGTATCCAGTCTTGATGATTTCCATCCTTCAGCCTCCTTTCAATCATCAGACAGGAATGGTAGGGAATTTTCAGTGGTATCAAGTGGCACCAATAACTAAAATGTTTAGGTTTGTGCAAAGACCACACATTTTGAGACCACATCACGACCCTTACATCATCTGCGAGGTGCAGGTCAGAGTGTAATGGAATAATCTTGACATGCAACTCCTACATCCTTCAAGACACGACGTCATCTGTGACGAAGCAGCCAAAATGATTGCATCCAATCCATTATTCACTCTCTTCACTGTGGCTGAACTATGCATACTTTACCAGAAGTACTGCACCATGTCATCAAAGTTCCTTCAAACAGCATCTCTTGAAGCACTATTTATCGCGTGAGGGACAACTATGTGGGCACTCCACTGCCTGGAAGTCCCACCCCTCTAAACCCAAGAATTCACACAACATCCTGACTTGGAAATAAATTACAGATGCTTCAAGTTACTGTGTCAAAATACTACTACCATTACACAACAGCACTGGGAGCATACCTTTACCCCAGCACCGGAGGCAGTTTAAGAAGCTGGTTCACTCCACTGTCTGCAAGGCAATTAAAAATATGTAATGGATTCAGGCTTTGACAGGGACACACATAGGTTAGGAATGAATAAATAAATTTAAACTAAAGTAAACAAATCATACATAAGGAAGAAACTTTACTACTCCAATATCTTAATTTAATCGACATATTACAATGAGAATATTGCTGTAAAAGTCAGTATGATTTTTTTTTCCCTAAGTTTACATTCTCCCCTCTTATTGGTACTGGTTGATGTTCCATATGTACCATACCTCCCAGGATCATACTGAAGTGCCCACTGTTCACATAAAGACCGGGTGTGAAAGCTGACATATCAATAAAGTATAAGAGTATCTCAGCCCAAACAAATTTGGTTCCCTTCTGAAAAGTACATCACATCAGGAAATCACCAAAAGACTGCCAGGAGAGGGAACCCTAGGTCATTGAATGGGCTCTGTATGCTCTTGTCGTATAGCTGAATTCTCTAATCATTGTTAAAGTACTATATTGAATAATTTCCCACAAAATTAGCTCCAAATCAGACATTTTTTTGCTAAGACAATCTTTTGTTTCTGTGGAGAAATGTTCTTAGTAGTGCGTATCCTATTGAATGAATAAGATTTTTTGAGATCTCCAGGAGAAAATTTAACAAGAGGAAGGAAAATTTTAAAAATAAGAAATGGCAAATACTAGAAATATTTCGCAAAACAGTTATGATCTACATAGGAGAAAAAATTAATGTTTTGGGAAGGCTGCATCGGAATGGCAAATTTTACTTGTTATTCAGGTTTATTTGTTATTGAGTCCTCAGGCTTGACCAAACTTCTGTACTTGTGGCATGTTTCTGTGGAAGGGGAGAATATAATGATATGAAACAGCAATGGCTTCAGAGAGTCCATTTTTCTGTGCAACCAAATGCTCTCAGGGAGAAAAAGCTACCTTTAGAATGAACAACTGGCTAATTTAGTTGGAGTTAATGAGAAGGATCAGCACATTTAGAGAACATGTCTAGAATATTTTACTGTCATTTTCCCATTGTAAAATATGCCGTGTTGCTGATGGCACTTTTGTATTTGTATCTCAGTGTGCTTCATGAGTGGTAGCTATAAAGGAATAGCACCATTTTCTCCAAAGTACAAGAGGTATTCCAAGCTATTTTTCTGTTGTATACAATCCATACTTTCAAAATGTGTGAGCTTATATGCCCCCGAAAATGATTAACATTCCTAGAAAATCTATTGGTGCAATGAACTGCTTTTGTATCCAGTCATCTCACTATGTGATGTATTTGGACAAACATAATATGCCCTGCTTATTCAGAAAACCTCAGACTACATGCTGCAAAAAAGGAATAACTACTAGAGTGAAGTACTAGAATCAGAATCAGAATAAAAGTTATTGTCACTGATTTACAAGATGTGAAATTTGTTGTGTTGCTGCCCCAGTACGCTGCAAAGACGTAAAATTTTTGCTTATTATTGAGCGAATAGGGCTATAAAAGAAGGAATAACAAGGTAGTGTTCATGGGTTTATTCACCGTTCTGAAACCTGATGGTGGGGGGGAAGAAGCTGTCCCTGCATCATTGAGCGTAACTCCGGTTCATGGTAGAAATGAGAAAAGGGTATTGCATGGATGGTGTAAAGTGATGGATGTTGCCATGGTGAGGCACTGCTTCTTGAAGACATGCTTGATGCCTTGATGGTTGGGTGGGGGGTGGGGTGGATGTTGTTGTGCTGTGATGGAACTGGCCAAGCCTATTACTGTATGCAACTTCTTGTGATCTTGTGCATTGGTGTGCTGGGCCCAGGAACTTGAAGCTGCTCATAACTCGGAAAGGAGATATTAACTGTGAGACCATAGAGTAGCACGAAAGAAAGAAAGCGCAGAGTAACATTAAAGAGAAAAAAGATTACTGAAAGGGCAAGGTGGGGATCCTTCCACACATAGAAGCTTAGACATTTCCCAGTCTGGATTGAGGAAGTTGCAGGTTTTGATTTATTTTCCTTGTCAAAGGCCATTGATGGCATCCTGCTGTCCAAGGACAATGTGAGGGAGCTTGCTAGAAACAGAATGCCCTTTGTAGTTTGTAAAATAGGTATACATTCCTAATATTATCATGCCTAATTTGTAAACCTTTTGAATTCACTCTGAAGGGCTTGACTCAGATTCCAAGTAACCATACTGGGATTCTAATATGACAACTGTACAAGAATACAGGAACAAATAGAAATAATTTCTTCATGGACCTTCTTTGTTGGGAAAAATTCTCTTTATGTTTCAAATATTTGAGAATTATACTACAGAATTATGGAATCTCACTTTATGTTTCTTTACAGAGACATGACATTTGACTGATATATGGAGAGCAGGTACATCTTTGAAAGAGAGCTGTGGATGCTAAGCTATTTAAGGTTGAGATAGCTTTAAGGATAGAAGACTGGGCAGGAATGTTAACCTGAGGCACAGAATTAGTCACAAATGTATTGAATGATGAAATGCCTACTCCAATTAAAATTTTGCTTATGGGTAAAACCTACATCCTATACAAGATAATGTATGGGAAAGAGCTACATCTTATACAAGATAATATGTATTCAGAGATAACATAAATTAAATGAAAATAAAAACTGATATTTGAATAAGTAATAAATGTAAAATAAATCCATGTACATGAAGCACAAAAATATTGGATTTATGAAAGAGATGTATTCCTGGAAAATGGCTCATCTAGTAAAAATTAATTAATCAAGAAGCCTGAGCAAAATACATTCTGAGTATTTTGGTATAGAGTGTTCTTGTGGTTTACTCCTCTTTGTAACAAAAAGTAGATTTGAAAATTGAAGATACATATTCAGAAGAATCAATGAGTCTATAATGAAAATTCTCAGATAGAATGTTTGTAAATCTAAGAACCATGTAGCTCTCTAATAAGTTGGTGAATCGACTAAGAATTGCATTTGTTGCCAAGAGTGTGATCTGATTTATAATGCCCCAGACTGTAAAGCATTGAGAATTTCAGTTCTGTTCATTTCAGGGAGCTGAAATACAACTATTAGATAAGAAGTGGTTTGGAGCAAAATTCGATGTAGAGCCAAGCGATGACATGTGAATACATAAGAATGATTCTGATTTTGTATTTTCAGGCAGCAGTAAAATACTTCGGGTATTGGAAATCTAAAACTGATAACAACAACAACGACGACAACAAAATAGAAACAACCCTAACTCTCCAAGTCAGGTTGGAAAGTGAAACAAACTTATTGCCAATGATTTTCCCTCAAAATTGACAAAAGACAAATCACATATATCTTGGTCTTTTTAAAGTAGAGGTTACTCCATTGTTGTCAATAAATTAATATCATTTGACAGCTTTGTGGACATATTAATATCGTTTCAAGATGTTACACTCCTGAAAGTCTTGGAACAATACCACCAAAGATCCTTGCAAAAGATTTTGAGGATCAGATTTTGAGGACAGATGGGCAAATTGGAGGAAACCAACATGAACAGCATTTCCACCATGATAAAGCAACACCAACTCTGATGGATCAGTCATGATATCCAAATGTCTAACTCACATTTCAAACAGATCCTTTACTCCCAGTAGAAGGAAGGTCCGCAAGCCCCTGTTGGGCAAAGGAAACACTTCAAAGGTAATATCAATATCAGCCCAAAGAAATTCAACATTACATCTGAAAACTGGGATAACATTGCACTGCGGTCCTGCTGAAAGGTCTTGGCCCAAAATGTTGACTGTATTTTTTCCCATAGTTGTTGCCTGGCCTGCTGAGCATTTTGTGTGTATTGCTTGGATTTCCAGCATCTGCAGATTTTTTTTTTTGTTTGTAACAATGCACTCAATTGATATACCTTGACAAATCTCTTCAATGGGGAGTTGCGCTACATTAGATTGACCTCTGCTGTGCTGCAGAGAACAAGGAGGAGCTGTGTAAGGAGAGAGTGAATATAAAAAGACCCAACTACAAATCTCAGCCACCACTTATTCTTCCCCACACTGCTCCAGAATATGTGAATCCTGAACAGACACCTGAGGACCCACCAATAGACAACTCCTTAGGAGAACAACATATTTGACTTGAATGATTGCACAACTAGTGCTACTGCGTTCAGCACAAAACATTACAGTTTAAAATTATCATTATGGAATGCTAAGATGTTGAATTTGATTAAGGAATCTCAAGAGTGGTTTATAAATGGTGCCTCAACAACTTCACAATGCAATTTTCTATATTAATGAGATGAACTCGAAGATGCAGCCATTGGCACCATCTTAAATTTGCCTGTTTGTTGGTCTCCCCTTTTGTGTGAAATGGGTGACATCTATCTCTCTGTCCCATTAGTGAGAGAAAGACCATGTGGCATATTGAACTATCGGGGAAACAGTAGTTTTTGTTGACTACAAATCATGGTCTCTCTTTGGGTGCTTTGCTGTTGCTAGCTTGGTGGGTGATGGGTGCTGATGCTTTTTGGTGAATGGGTGGGGGAGGAGGCCTTTGGGGGGTTCTAATGTTTTTCTGTTCATTCTTTTGAGGTTCTTCTGCTTTTCGTGGATGTCTGTGAAGTCTAAGAACTTCAGATTGTATGCTGTTTACTTTCTTTGATAATAAATGGAACTAGGTAAGTATGTTCACTTCCTTTCCATCTGTTGTTTCAAATCAAACAATTTTGAGACTAGAGACCAGCAAATGGTTGTTGTACAATAGTAGAATTTGTTTTTATTTTAGAATTAATGGCAGAGGTGAGTTGTAAGGGTTTATAGCCTGATTTCAGGACTCATGAAAATTAGGTCTCTAATGCTGGTAAAATTGGAAATGCCATTAACATCAGTGTACAGTGATATCCAATTGTCACTCTTGTTATAGCATTTGTCCAAGGTAGAACATATTGAATTCAAATGAGGTATTACATAATGTTATGATGATAATCATTGCCATTGGAAAAAGTCCTGCATCTTCCATTTTAACCACTAACTTTTACATTAAAAAGGAATGTTAAAGTTGAAGAAGTAGTATTAATATCATCTTCATGTGTTGGCGCATGGCCAAGTGGTTAAGACATTCGTCTAGTGATCTGAAGGTTGCTAGTTCGAGCCTTGGCTGAGGCTGTGTGCGTGTCTTTGAGCAAGGTACTTAACCACACATTGCTCTGCGACGACACTGGTGCCAAGCTGTATGGGTCCTATTGCCCTTCCCTTGGACAACATCGGTGGCGTGGAGAGGGGAAACTTGCAGCTTGGGCAACTGCCATCTTCCACAAAAAAAAAGCCCTGTCCAGGCTTGTGCCCTGGAAACTTTCCAAGGCACAAATCCATGGTCTATTGAGACTAACGGAGGCCTACTACTACAATATCATCTTCTCAAGATCACAAGAGATGGACAACAAATGCCGATGTTGCTCAGTCTATTCTGAGAAATTGGGGCAAAAAGAATAGTGCTACTTTTTTCCCCAGCATTTTGTTTTTTGAAACTTATAAGAGGGTAATGGTGTCATAAATCTATTTGACAGCATACTAGCCATAAAATATAGTTAGGTGATGCTAACTAATCTCCTCTACAACAGTAATAGACCTGTATACAGCTGTACTATCTCCTTGAGTTAAATATACTCGGTGTAAGTTTGGTACACGAGTTGAACTTGGTGGGGTCTTCTTTTGCTGCAGCTCATCCACTTCAAGATTCAACATGTTATGCATTCAGAGATGCTCTTCTGCACATCACTGATCTAACGTCTGGTTACTTGAGTTACTGTCGCCTTCCTGTAAGCTTTAACCAACCTGGCTGTTCTTCTTTAACCTCTCTCAATAATTAGGCATTTTCACCCACAGAACTGCTGCCCACTGAATGCTTTTTGTTTTTCGCACCATTCTCTGAAAACTCCAGACTGTTGTGCTTGAAAATCCCAGGAGATCAGCAGTTTCTGAGCTACTCAAACTACTCCGTCTGGCACCAACAATCCTCCCACCATCAGTCACTTCGATCATATTTCCTCCTCATTCTGAAATTTGGTCTGAACAACAACTGAACCTCCTGACCATGACCGCATGCTTTCATGCATTGAGTTGCTGCCACATGGTCAGATATTTTCGTTGATGAGCAGGTGTTTAGGAGTACATAATAAAGTGGCCACTGAGTGTAGATCCAGGCATAATGGTGGTTACTATAATTGGGATGTTTTCCACATTTCAAAATGAGCTTAGTATGAAAAATTTACATTTTCTCAGCAAAGAATTCCTGAAATTCCTCCAAACTCAATGATAGGATTGTGATTAAATATTTATTAAACTCTCTGGATGGATACTTTGTGTTGAAATAGAAGGAACAGAATAACAAATGAGAAGGATTGTTTACAGTGAGGTAAATAAATAATTTCACACCAGATATTCATATATGTAGCTGAGCACTCAAATTGGCCTTTAGGCATGGTTGTGAATGTCAGCCTATCCCGTGCACTGTGTTATGCTGTTCACACATTATACTGAACGTTGGCACCTGTGTCACTCGTTTGCATAATTGCATTTACTTCCAGATTTGTTTTCTCACTTTTTAAAATTATCAATGACGAAGTATTAAAGACAAAATTAGCCCCTTTCAATTAACAACCACTAAAGGAAATTGCAGGCTAATTTGGGTCTGTCAGTATATTTCATTGCATTTTGTAATTTACAGACTGTGGTGCTGTGATTTAACTGAACAGTTGTCAGTGGTACCTTTATATCTGTGGGCATGAAGATCAGCACCTAACAGGATTCTAAATTTTAAAAACAAAGAAAACTTGTGCAGTGTGCACGTGATGCACTGTACCTGTGAGGATATGCTTGTCCTAGTTTATCTTCTCCTGGGCACTTGTATATTGCAGGAAATTCCACAAACAAAACATGGTTCTACGTCTGTTCATGTTTCTGCTCCCAGACTTGGCATGATCCCTGACCTTGTGTGATCAGTGACTCTAGTTCTCAAAATGTTCTAGTCCTGCTGCAGATTTGAGTCCCCTGTGAATAGGGTACCAGCCATCCCTGGTTCAGCTTTCCAGCCAGATCAGCTTTTGTTCAATAGTTCAGTTTAATATCAGAGAAAGTATACAGTATATAATGTGAAATCCTTACTCTTCACAGAAATCCACAAACCAGAAGAAAAAATCCACAAAGAACGAATGACAGAAAATGTTAGAACCCCAAAGCCCTCATCCCTCCTCCCATGCACAAGCAACAGCAAAAGCATCAACCCTCCCCCACTCCCTCCCTGCCACTTGCTCCAGAAAAAGTATCAACTCTCCCCCAACCACCATGCAAGCAAAAGCAAAGCCCTCAGAGACCATGATCTATAGTCCATCAAAAATTACTGTCAATCCCAACATCTTGGACAGGCTGTCTCTCATCAGCGAGGGATATCTTGAAGGTTTCTTGGGAGCCATCCTGCCTAAGGTCTTTCAGGATGCAGATGGTTCATGTAACCCAGCCTCCACATTGAGCACCTGATTGGTGCCTGCTGAAATTATTCTGAAAACAGTGTTCAGCTGCCGGGGCACAGGCCCAAGTTTAGGTGTGTGAAAGGGGGCCCGAGTTTAGGCTCCTCGCAGCTTCTTGTGAGTTGTACGGCTCAACGTCTGCAAAACATAATCAACCAGTTCTTGATACAGTGAAATGTGGCAACTGAGATTCACTAGAAAAGCATACCACTATATCAGCCAAACTCCATCAATTATTCAGTGCTTTCCCATGCTTACCCATGTACTTGTTGCTTATTTTGGAAGCAGATTCATGGAATCTGGGAGATAAAAAACAACCTCTATCTGCTTATTAGGAAAGTTTGCTGCTTTTGCTATGGAAATAGGACCATATGTCTGAGATTACAGTGAACACAACAAAAATTATTCTTTTGTTCCTTGTTTAGGAATTTCTGCATTTTTACTAATTATAATAAAACTGGTTTTCAGTGGGAAATCTGATATTGCAGGAATACTTTGGAGGTGATTTCTGTTTAATTAAAGTGAAGATAGAACAGTACAGGCTCTTCCCCCTCCCCCCCCCCTTATGTTTTGCCAACTAATATAAACCTATGGCACGATCAATCTAATCCTTTTCTCTCCTACACAGCCCCTAGCCCTCCATAATTCTTACATTCAAATAAGAATCTTTACTGTATCAGCCTCTACCACCACCCTGGAAGTGCATTCCAGGCCCTCACCACTTTTTGTGTTTAAAAAAACCTATCTCCGACATCTCCCGTAAGCTTTCCTCCATTCACCTCAAATACATGTCGTCTGGTATTGGCCATTGCTGCCCTGGGAAAGACATGCTGGTTGTCCTTGCCTTTCAGAGTCTCGTATACCTTATCAGGTCAAGTTCACTCTAAAGAGAAACCCAGCTCATTCAACCTTTCCTTATAACACATGTTCTCTAGTCCAGGCAGCGTCCTAGTAAATCTCTTCTGCATCCTCTCTGAAGCTTCCAAATGCCTCCTACAAAGAGGCAACCAGAACTGTACACAGTACTCCAAGTATGGTGTGATTAGAGTTTTAAGGAACTGCAACATTACTTCGCGGCTATTGAACTCAGTACTCCAACTAATGAAAGGCAGGACACTAAGTTCAAGTTCAAGTTTAATTCTCATTCAACAATACATGAACACAGCCAAAGGAAACAGCATTTCCTTTGGGCCAAATTGCAAAAAAACAGTCATACACAGCACAAGGCACATATAGCACAGACAGGAGAGCAAGTAAACGTATACAGTAGTGTGGTCACACAAAAGAAATTACATAGCTCAAGTCCCTGAATGAGACGTCTTGTAAATAGATGGTGCATCGGTGTTATCGGCAAGAACAAGCAGCTCTCAGCAATCTGCAGGTGAACATGTGCATGCACACAGTCCAGCTTGTCTTTCACCAAGTGAGCACGGGATGGCAGTGCTAATGGAAGGAATGCTGCCCATGGACCAGTACTGTGTCTACTTCTTTTCATGTTATATGCCAATGAGGTGGATGATGGAATAGATGGCCTTGAGGCCAAGTTTACGAATGATACAAAGATAGCTAGAGGGGCAGATAGTGTTGAAGAAGCAGGGAGCCTGTTAAACAACTTGGACAGGTTGGGTAAATGGGCAAAGAAGTGGCAGATAGAATACAGGATAGGGAAATGCTTGGTCATGTACTTTGATAGATAGAATGTTTTCCAAATGGAGAGAAAATTCAGAAATTGGAGGTGCGAAAAGAACTTGGGTTAACTTGCAGGTTTAGTCAGTACCAAGGAAGGCAAATTCAATGTTAGTATTCATTTTAAGAGGATTAGAATATAAAAGTACAGACTTAATGTTGAGGCTTTATAATGTGTTGGTCAAAACATATTTGGAGTATTGGGAGCAGGTTTGGGTCCAATATCTAAGGAAGGATAGGCTGAGTTGAGGAGATTTAGGAAATTATCTTGGAAATGTAAGTGTTAACATATCAGGAGTGTTTAATGGCTCTTAATCTGTACACACTGGAGTTTAGAAGGTTGGAGGATGGCAGAGAAGTTATTTAAACCTACTGAATATTGTATAGCATGTATAGAGTTACATGGAGGTTTTCAGTAAAGGGAGAGTCTAGGACCAAATGGCACAGCCTCAGAATAGGAACTCATACCTTTAGAACAGAGATGAGGAGAAATTTCCTGAGCCAGAGAATGTTGAATCGATGGAATTCATTGGCATGGATGGGTGTGGAAGCCAAATCATTTGATCTATTTAAAGCAGAGTAGTAAGGTATTCAAAGGTTATATGGAGAAGTTAGTAGACTGGGGTAGAGAGGGAATATTGCATCAGCCATGATTGGCAGTGCAGACTTGATGGGCCAAATGGCCTAATTCTGCTCCTATGTGTTCTGGTTTTATGGTCTAAATATTGCAATGGCATTGGAGATCACCTCAAATTGTAATTAAATCCAAATTCCTCCCCTTTCTTCATAAAAAAGAATACTTGGCTATCGGTGCCAGTTAATGCACTTCTCTTCCTAGCTGTACTTGGAAGATCAGGCACCATTGCAGCAGAGTCCTCCAATTCAACCTGAGGTCAAATTTATTACATCTCTAAGATCTTCATTAGTTTTCTTGGCCCTTTCCTGACTCTTTCAAATCTTGATATAGTCATGTTTTAAATAATGAATCCGCCTTGTAACATATTCTCTGTGTTAATGCAAATCAAGTCATTAATTGACAGCAGGTCAACACAAAAGTGGGACCAGAGGGAGAGGTTAAACTGACTGAATCAATTTCAGACTACTGACCCAAGCTACGTGATTAATTAGTGCATTGCAATTATCAACCAGTTACTAACTAGCATATTTGCAATGGAGTGATCTGAGCTTCCTATGCTCCCAACAAATGTCTGAGGCAGAATGTGATACAAGGTGCCCGAATATGATCTACCATCATTCCCTTTGTACTGGCATTTATCTATGCAGAGGCTAAGAACAGATTTACTTTGTGATGATACTTCAAATACTACTCACAAATATTTTTTAAAAGTATAGGGATTGCTAAATTAGGTTTTCTTGCCATAGCAACCACTTTGACATATTTTCCTATTTGCTACTAAAAATGGGAAATAGCCTGTTAGTGAATGTGGAGGCCCTGACTTTTTTATTTTTATCTCTTTGTTAAAATTAGGGCTCTCTAACATTGTGCTACATATCACAAGAAAATAAGCTGGGTGACCAGTAAACAAATTATTATAGAATATATCTCTGAAACTGCTTTTGTCCACATTGTCTCATGGGTGTCTAATTTTGAGCTGCCAGATTTGCTCTGAGTCCATCCACTGGGCACAGTTGTGGTGTCACATACATAACATGATGGAATATGCCCTAAGCATGAAGACTGGACTTTACGTCCACAAGCACCTTGCAGTGATCTCTACCACCAGCATTATTATGGATGTCTATACCTGTCATAGGTAGACTGATGAGGACAAGGTCAGCTTGGTTCATCCCTTGTGTTGGTTCACTCACTACCAATCATATCCAGACTGCTCTATACCTCTGACTCAGCCAGCTTGGTCTTTGATAATTCTATTGACTGACTCTTGGTGATAACACTGAAGTCCTCAACCAGAATCTATTTTGTGCCCTTACTATTTTCTGTGTTTCTTCCAAGTATTACTCAGCATGGAGGAGCACAGATTCATCAGCTAAGGGAGGATAGTAGCTGGTAATCAGGAGGATGTTTATCTCCATTGGCTCTGAATTAACGGTGAAGACTTTAAGGATGAGTCCCTCTCATCTGTAGATCACTGTGCAGCCAGCTCTGATGAGTCTGTCCTGCTAATGGTACAGGATATACGCAGGCTATTATATCTAATCAACGAGATCATTGTGTCCGGATTAGCAATATGGGCCCGGTATTGTTAAAATTGTATATCTAGAGATTACCATGATTATTAATACTGCTACAAATATGAGAAAATAACTAACTGGAACTGGAAAGGGCAAAGTGTTCCCTAAGTTTCGTCTGCCACTCAATAAGATTATTGCTGATCCAATCCTAACCTATGTTTCACATTCCTTCCTATTCCTTTAACCTTTGATTCTCTTTTGGCTTTGAATATATTCAACAATTCCCTGGATAGATAGTTCCAAAGATTTAAATCTGCAGAGAGAAAAAAATACTCTTGAATTCTGCCTTAAATGGGTGATTCCCTATTCTGAGATTATTCACCCTAGTTCTAAATTCTGACGCAAGAGAAAATATCGTAGTAAACTGGTGATGTTGCCAGGACAAATATTTCAGAACTATCCTTGATGACTAGTTACCCAAATCATCAACTTATTCAGAGCTTATTACATTAAAGCTGGTGGGGAGCCCAGCAACCAATATTAACAATTCCTTAATAATCAGAGTAACTTACTTCTGTTAATACTGTCCCTCGAATTGGTACTCCTGTGGATTTAGAATTTTGATAGCAATGATATCATTACAAATCTGCAACTTATACAAATTATTTCCTAAGTTTGCAGTAACTTTTTAGAAAATACAATAAACATGGTCTTTGGTGCTAGGAAGTTGTGGCACATTATCAACAATGTTTAGAAGGGAAAAGATGAATTAGTCATGATAAAATTATTATAGTCTTTAGCTCTTTATTTCCAATGTTGGATGCAACTGTTCAATTTCCTTAAAAAGCACAGGAAATTAAACATGGTATCACCAATGGTCATGTAGCTTTGTCAACAGCTGCAGCAGATGTTGCATTGTTCAGTTAATTAGCACAGCAATGGAAGAATTTAATGGGAACACTTGTACATTAGCAGTTTGCAGATTCATCTGTGTACAAACAAAAACAGGAAGTTTATAATGACGTAAGTATCATGTCTGCACCCGAGAATTACAGCTGCAGAATAAAAAAATAACTTCCCTCAAAATAATTTCTGTGATGCATATAATGAAGAAGGTGTGCAGGTAGGTTGAGAAGACTCAAGAGGGTTGTTAACTGTGAGTCATTTCACTACTGTGGCTCAGCAGAACTTTTGGAGCATTTCAAAAATAATTGAAGTTATAATTTACTGAGGACAAGCAGTTCAATAAACTCATGGATAGAATATTGCAATTGCAAATTTCTTACAATTCTTTCATTCTGTCACAGCAAAATTCAATAAGTTGAATTTTGGAAGTGCTCAGGTGGTCAGACACCATACTGTATACAGAGTTAATGTTTCATGTTGGTTTCTCTTTGCAGAGTTCCTGCCTAACCTGCTGAGTGTTTCCAGAATTTTATTTCAGGTTTTCAGCACCAGTATCTTTATTTTTGAATTTTATTACTTTTCAATTCCAGAAGTTACACTATCAGACTATTATTGAATTTATTTAATAGTCTACAGGATAATTGAGAAATGGTTAAAAATAGTTGATCAGAGGAAGCATTTGTTACTTATCTCACATGGAATGGTCTTTTGTGCAAATTGCTGAATGCGAAAAAATATCCAAACCGGAAAGGTTTGAAATTGGAAAGGTGCAATCATCAAGGAAACATCCATTGGAATTCAGATTTGCTTCCTTCTGAATGAGTATGTGCACAAAATGCATAAAGAGGATCTCTAAATCCCTGCTTGTGTTATACATAACAACTACTTAGCATGATTAGGAGTTTGAAGGCCAGCTAGATCCTAAGATGAAAGCTTTTGACTGCCTTCTGGAAAGAGGAGAGTTTTTATGGGGTAGATGAATTAAGAATCCTGAGAGGACTCTAACCTTTGTATATAAGTTGTTAAATGTAACAAACTGAAGTGGAATGGTCTCATTTCTCATTTTGGACTCTTGAAAGGTTATTGATTAGCATTGGATTAAACCACTGGTCCATCCCAATGATATTCAATGTTTGCAAGTTGACAGAATCAAGGCAGGATTCAAATGGTTTAAAATTCCTATGTTGTAATATTTCAATAACTTGAATTGCATTGTAATAATAGAACTCTCCACCCTGTTTTGGTGTTTCATCATCAACCATCTCTCCAATCCCCCCACTCTCTCCACCACCACCTCCCCATCCCAAACATACACACACAACCATTCTACCCGGCAACATTATTTCTGTCACCAAAGTTTGTGGCTAGCCACTCTTATCTTCCCTCCAGAGGCTTAATGATGTTACCAGCTTTAATCAGATTTCCAAGAAATTGGTCAGAGACTATAACGATGGAATTGCAATTTGAAGTACTATGAATGGGTCTATTTACAGTTTCCCTTAGTTCTGCATCATTGTGGAGCATGAAAGGAAATAGTCCTGTTGAAGAGCTTTGGCCCAAAAAGTCAACTGGTCTGCTGAGTTCCTCAAACATTTTGTGTATTTGCTTGGACAAATCTAGGTTCAAGACTAGGTTGGGTGGGTGGGTTGCTGAAGGGGGAGGGGAGGAGGGAGGGAGGGAGGGGGAGAAAATGAGGAAACAAAAGAGAGCAAAAAGAACTCTTCAGGGATGACCAACAGATAGAAGTATTGGAACAAGCATTGTGGATCAAGCATCAATCAGTAGGGGTAGGATTGACTGTAGGTATGGGGGAGAAGCAGAGGTAAACTTGTTCAAGTTGTTGCTGAGAAGCTTCTAACCATATCCTGATTTTCATTACTTTTGAACTCAAGGTAGGATTACTAATCAAGGGGTAAAGTTGGTAGTTGGTGATTAGTAGAAAAACCAGAGGAGTAGTGGGGATAGGGTGTATGCTTTAATTGTCAGTGGAAGGATTAGTCAGGGGATGTGGTGGATATGGTGCTTTATAAGGTGGTCAGGCCAGACCAGCAGATCAATGGATGGGTAACTGATTAGATGTGGTTTGTGACCTTTGGGATTTGGTTGATGGATGGAAGGGGCCTGAGGAAAAGTGGGATGTACATATAGCAGAGAGCACCTTTTGGAGCTGGGTTCCCAGATCCAGTCTGAGATTGGTTCAGTGGGTCACATTAAGATGTCAAGATTGTTTGATGTCATTTCCAATACATAAGTGTAAAGGAAACTACAATAATTATAGTATTACTCCAGATCCGATAAACACAAAAAAACACACACGCACAGAATAAGATAAAGAACACAATAATAATAAAAATCACAGTAAATATAAATACGTAAGACAGGGGAAACTATAAATACCAGAAAACCAAAGCAATGCGTACAATATAAATGCTGGAAGAACTCAGCAGGTCAGGCAACATCGATGGACTTGAATAAACTGTCGACATTTCAGGCTGAGACACTTCTTCAGGACTGGAAAGGAAGGGGGAAGGTGCCAGAATGAAAAGGTGGGAGAGGGGAAGGAGGCTAGCTAGAAGGTGATAGGTGAAGCCAGGTGGGTAGGAAAGGTAAAGGGCTGGGGAGGAAGCAATCTGATAAAAGAGTAGAGCGGACTATAGGAGAAAGGGAAGGGAGAGGGGACGCAGGAGGAGGTGATAGGTAGGTAAGAAGAAATAAGAGGCCAGAGGAGGGAGTAAAAGAAGAGGAGAGGGGGAGGGAATTTTTTTTTACCGGAAGGAGAAACGATATTCATACCATCAGGTTGGAGGCTACACAGACAGAATATAAGTTGTTGCTCTTCCATCCATATAAGACATCTCAGATACATAGATTGACAATATGTCCATAAAGTGACACTAGGCACTCAAGAATCTGCACATAAATTGACTCTGACAAGAAATGATAACACAGTGGTGGAATAGATTGTGTTCATCTGCCTTACTGCTTGGGCAAAGTAACTGTTTTTCAGTCTGGTGGTACTGGCATGAATGATGTGTAGCCTCTTCCCAGGTGAGTTCAATAAGCAAGGTGGGTGGGATCCTTCATGATGTTGATGGACTTTTCTGTTACCTTTCTGTATACATGTCCTTGATGATGGGCAGGCTGGAGCTGGTGATGCGTTGGGCAGTTTTGACTATCTGGTGTAGTGCCTTCCTGTCCGCTACAGTCCAGTTTCCATACTATGCAGTGATGCAGCATGTTAGGATGCTCTCTACTGCGTATCCAAAGAAGGACGTGAGCATTGATGTGCATATTTAGTTCTCTTCAGCCTCCTCAAAAAGTAGAGGTTTTGGTTAACTTTCTTGATTATGTAGGATGAGCTCAGTGACCATGAAAGGTTGTGTGAGATGCGCACTCCTAAGAGTTTGAAACTGCTTGGTTTCCATTGCTGTTGCGCAGATCTAAATGCGGGTGTTACTGGTGAGAGTTCTCCTGAAATCGATAACCATCTCTTTTGTTTTGCTGACATTAAAGAAGAGGTTATTTGCCTGACACCAGGCCTTGAGCTCTTCCACCTCCTCTCTGGAGTCTTTCTCATCATTGTTGGTGGTGGACCTCACCACTGTCGTTTCATCGGCGAACTTGACAACATAATTACTCGGATGTTCAGCCGTGCCTGCGTGTATAAGCAGAGTGTAGAGTAGTGGGCTCAGTACGCAGCCCTGGAGATCACCCGTGTTGAGGACGATGGGGAGGGAGGTGCAGTTGTGCACTTTGACTACCTGAGGTCTGTTGGTTGGGACGACCAAAATCCCCTTGCACAGTGGTGCACTGAGATCGAGGAGCAGGAGTTTGTTCACCAGGGTCTGTGGGACAATAGTATTGAATGCTGAACTGAAATCCAGAAACAGCATTCTGACATAAGTGTCCATATTTTCTAGGTGTGTCAGAGCCAGATGCATGACAGATGCTGTGACATCAGTTGTACTGTGGTTCAGTCGGTGAGCAGTTTGGTGAGTGTCCAGTGTTTCAGGAATGGAGTTTTCGATATGTGCCATTACCAGCTGTTCAAATCATTTCATGATGATTAGCATCAGTGCCACTGGGCAGTAGTCCTTTAGTTCTGAAAGTGTAGAGTTATTCGGGACAGGGATGATGGTGGTTTATTTGAAGTATGCGGGGACAACAGCTTGGATGAATGAAGTGTTGAAGATATCAGCGAGCTGGTGTGTACACTCCTTAAGTACTTGGCCTGGGATGTTGTTTAGCCCAGCTGCCTCTGGTGATGTAGTAGATGTGTGGTTGACAGCTTATTTTATGGTTGACTATTATACTGAGGTATTACACAATCCAGTTTAGCCTCAGCCGTGGCAAGAGAGCGAGTTGGATTTATTATGACTGTACCACAGCTCTGAGGGGCCGAAGGTTGCGGGGTAGCCCCCTCCTTTGTGAGAATCGCAAGATCACTATTGATTTGGGTCAGGAGACCCAGGAAATGAGAGAGAGATGTGCGGAATGTCTCGTTCCCCGGCGATATAAAGCTACGGGACACGGCCATTGTCTCTTGAAGATGAACTTGTGTATTGCAATACTGTGCTACGTGGAAGCCGTCAGGCAAAGTGGGCTGTTTGAGGGAGGGATTGCATCACCCCCAATCTGAGACCCTGTGAGTCAGGATAAAAGAGGGTCTGTGGGAACAGCCCCTCAGACGCACCAGAAGAAATGCTAGCGATCCCGTAATAGCGGAAGCCGGTAGGGAGGAGGTCATGTGCATTTGGTTCCATTTGCCCCGGAACCGGTGGCTTTTACCACGGGAGACTGGCTTTTAGCTAACAACGGGAAAACCAACTCCCAAAAGACTCGAAGGATTGGCATCATAAAAGAACTGGGCAAGTTTAACTCGTCTCTCTCTCAAACCCAAAACGCTGCAGCTTGAATGAACTAACAGTGACTTTTATATTTCCATCGGACAATACATTATCCCCTAGACAACAATAGAGCTATTTCTTATTATTATTATACCCGCGCTTTTAGATTTAGTATTGACGACGTATATTATCTGTATGTTTGCATTGATCTTATTTTGTATATTTTTATCAATAAATACTGTTAAAATAGTACCATCAGACTTCAACGGACCTCTCTATCTTTGCTGGTAAGTGACCCAGTTACGGGGTTCATAACAGATTTAAGCTGTGTCAAGAAGTGCAGACAGGAACTGAAGACAATTAAATTCTTACCGATATTTGAGGTAGGTGTATTTGAAGCATTATTTCATTTTAAGGTACAATAAAACATCAAGGTTCAAGACTAGGAAACCTGGCTTTGCAAATGACATCAAGCAAATTTTTCTGTAGAGAAAGACCATATCTTTGAATGGATTTGTGGGCAAGGAAGGACTTGAGGATAGAATAGTGAATGCACAGATCTTGGAACCATTTAGGCACCAATTGAGTACCATGAGCACAGACTACAGATGTTTTTGATGGAGCACAAAGATATGCCAACTGCTATTCATCAAGTGTATTTACAATGTGAGAATAATTGTTGCAAATAATAATAACAAGAAAGGGTACAATGAAATTCCATACAATTCCTATGGAATTCTCTTCATATTGAATTTTGTCATTGTACCATTCTTATGATAGCTTGGTCAATCAGTGGATAAAATAATCAATAATGTTAGTACATTCAGATTTATTTAATGTTTCCATATATTTGTAGAAATTATTCGGATGGTCAAGTAAATTCTGAGCTCTGCGTACTGAGGTATTTTAAAGAACTAGATGTCCAGTCTACAACAGACAGTTTGAACGTTTGTGTTCCAGGACCAGTTGAAAGTCACTTCTTAATTGGGGATTTTCTCTCATCAAGTTTTCTTCCTACAGTTCCAGTGAGCAGTACAAGTTGGATTCTTTACTTCAACTCCAAAGGCAAAAAATGTGATTCATTTAAATACTTACTCATTACATCACAATTTTCAATGTTAACAGTCATGTGAAAAAAAATCATACTACAAATAAAAAATCCTTTTGCAACTGAACTACACATCTGGTAGTGTTAGTCATTTCTAAGATATTCAAACCTGCTTTAGTGAATGTTCTTCTTGCTCAATATGCTTAATTATGTTTAAATCCAAAAGCTTTAATCCTTAAGTAAAAATGTTAGCACGACAGTAATTCCATCAAAAAGATTCCTAGTTCTGAAAGCTGCATTTTTTTCACTGCTTGGCTGGTTCTGGGATTAGCACACAAAGAGAAATAAGTCTTTGTATTTCTGCAGATAATGCTTCAAATTCATAGTGCTGCCATTAATAAAGCATATAATCAGCCTTCAGTGCTGATATGTATTAACATGCTTTGTTTAAACAAAAGCAGGTTAAATAATATTTTGTGATTATTGGACTCCTCAACATGGAAATGATGACAAGGCTTTAATCTGGGATTGAATATATCATAAAAAATAATTTTGTGAGGAAATGAAAAAGAGCAACATATTCAGGCTGGAAATCCCTTCTCATTTCTCCAGGAAAACAATATTGTTCTGTTGAAAATTGCCTATTCTGGAGTAAAGCAATTTTTATACTTCTTTGGGTATTTTTTGTGCTAATTCTCAAATAAATATGAGAATGTATTACAATCCCAAAAGCTTTATTTTCCTGCATTAAACTTCCAAATGGCTTCAATTGTTATGCTATTCAAAAATATTGTCTGAGATTTCCAAAAGTATATATAATATTATTTGTCTGAAAGATGTCATTTTTATTTATTTACAGAACAACCAGATTTTACTGACCCAGTTTACTCTGAAATGTTGCTATTTCAAGAGGCAGAACTCAGAGAGTATTCTTTGTCCTCATGAAGATCTAGTTTTCCTATGATCTCAAATACGGTCTGACATATATGCTTTAATGATTTGCCTATGTAGGACAGGGTCACCACCACTCTTGGCTTCTTTAAGATCATTCGTGGTTCCTGATCCATGCCACATCTCACAACGTGTAGTTTCCAGCTGACTGTCATATTAGGGAGTTCATCACACTCTACACTCTGGAACTAAGAGTTGCTTCTTCTTCATTCCGCAGAAGTAAGTGGAGTGAATCTATTACAGCGTACCCCAGCAGGCACTGTAGGTATTCAAATATCAAACCCATTTTTGCAGCTTCTTAGCAAGAATGCCTGGCTGTTGAGGTTATTTTGAGGGAGTTTTATTTCATAAAAGTGTTAGAAAGAAAAGGAAATCACATTGAAAAATGAAGAGATAAATACCACGATTGGCAGAAATGTAAGAAAACCGAGTGTACACAGAATATGTTGATTTGTAACGGCACAATCCTGGCCTCATTTCAATGAATTTCTGATCTAAATATGTTTTTCCTTTTTTATTTCTGTTATTATATAATGGGCCCCTGTCATCCCCCTGTTCTTGCATCATCCATTCATTCAGTTGAAACACTTCCACATAACTGAAAGAAAATTGCCCTTTAGGAGCTGGCTGCACAGATTTGGTCTGGAGGGTTAAATTCGGATAACTGTGAGAACTTGCAACACCTCAATAGGGAGGACTGCATTGAACAGTTTCAGAGTACCATTTCAAAGAGAAACACAACAGTATTTTGTGAGCCACCAAATGAAGCTTTTGTTTGTTATGCACAAGATTTTAATGAAAACCATAACATAGTTTTGTTATTGTTCACCTGTGACCTCTGATCATAACTAACAATCTTCCTAATTTATTATTCACTACTACTAATTTATATAATTATACATTAATTTTGATAATTGCATTCATTAATATTTCTTTATTTTAATACAGATACCTGCAATTGTGCAATTTGGCTGTAGTTGACTTTATCAATATTTAGTAAGCAACATGAGGAAATATAACCAAGTAGATATTAATAAATTTGTCACTTTGGTGAGAAAACAATTCTCTACTTGTCTGTACAAAGGGATAATAAAACATGGAAAGATTCAGTAAGCTAGTAACCAGATTTTGTTTATGGCATATTAGCCATTAAATATCTCAGCTTCTTGTATTCAGCAGGTGCCAGGAAATTCCAGAAATATTCTGGAATGTGCAGACAAATCTTTTTTTAGGATGCAAGACATCAATTGACTGTACTTGGAGGGGAGCAGTGGTTTTATATGTTTAGATTTAATCTTGTTGACAACGAAGTAGACATAACTTGTGCTTTAAAATCATTTAATGCCAGACCCACCAGTTGCCAAATTCAACCTTCTGTAAAAATTTGCTGGTTCTTCTGGAAATTGGGTCTAAGCTAAAAAAAAAATAACTTTATTTATATAACACCTTCATGCATTGAGATGCAGGCTGAAAGCACTTTACATAGATTGTAAAGATAAATCAATATAGTCATAAAAGTATGAGACAAAATTAAAAATCATAAGTAAAGATAAACATTATATAGAAATAAATGTAATTGAATATACCAAATTATATAAATGCAATCAATATTAATGGGCATTAAGTAATTCTAAAAGTAGACCATATTAAAAAAGGTTTTTTAGAAGTCTTTTGAGATGTCCCACAGTACTAACCAGGTATTAGAAGAATATTCCACATTTTTGATGCATAAGAGCAAAAGAACACATCACCAGTTCTTAGGAACACTAAGCAAACTAGTATTCATGGATCTAAGATAAGATAGGGATGTAAGGAGGTAGACACTCCAAAGTATTATTCTGAATTCTGAGTTGACCATATTGCAATTTGAGACATGCACCTAATCTAATGGCCAACAATTTAAGAGATTTAGTTTCAGGAAAACATTTTTTTCTTGGCTGCAAATTTGTAAAAATCCCATTATAAAGGTAACATTGATGGCTGCAATATAATGTAGTACTGAGATAATTTTCCAGGGAGAGACTACTACATTTTGTAATCCAATTGAAATGTCCCTAAACTATGAAAGAAATTGAATCGTTCACGATGTTGTTGCCCGGGCATTCTTCCAAAGTAAATTCCCAAAGGCGGACTGACTTCCCTTCGAAACCAAAGCTAGACCATTACAAACATTGTGAACAGGCTGGCTGCCATACCTGGATATTCGTGTGACATAAACACGAGAAAGTCTGCAAATTCTGGAAGTCTAGAGCAATACACACAAGATGCTGGAGGAACTTAGCAGGTCTGGCAGCATCTATGAAAATAAATAAACAATCGATGTTTTGGGCCGAGACCCTTCATCAGGAGAGTAGTTTTTAATAACTCTTGGTTTCCACCCATTAAGCCCAATACCATTATTCATCTTTCATCCTTAGGAACCCTCTCAGGTGATACTGATGTTATTGGTTTCACCCCTTGCCCCTCAATGGCAATTGGCTCTGCCTCAACCACTTGATTGACCTTGGTGCCAACACCCTATTCCACAGAGCACAAAGGAAAACCTGTAATGGTGGTTGAGTAGTGCTACTGAGGTTTACTACACTGAGCCTATAAGACAAAAGTGTTTCAGGTCAATGACCTTTAACCAGAGCTGCAGAAAAGTTCTGATGAAAGGTCATCAACCCAGAGTTGCCCGTCCGGCTGGGTATTACAAGCTCCGCCAGCTTTGTTTCATATTTCCAACATCCACATTTTTGTGACTTTAAACTAAACTAATTGTGTCCTCACCTGACAGCCTTATTTTCATACCTCCCAGCTTGGCTTGCTGGATAACAATAAGGAAATCCTGGCTGTTTATTTATTTCCTTAATCCAGGAATGTTGAATCTAAATATATCACCTCTTCCATTGCCCTGGCTGAGACGAGTTACTTTAGCACATAAGGAACCTGGTCCTTTCCTTGCCAATTTCCAGATGAATTGGCCCATGATCAATTCTAACTGTTCTTCACATCAGTATGAGTGCTTCCAGGCAATCTTAAACTGCTGCTTTAGGACAAAAAAATTCCAATAATATTTCTTAGTCCTTCAGCTCACAGCTTTGGTGTACCCTCTCATGACAATGATATGCCAGTACTTAAAATGCCCAGTAGAATAATTTGTGTGGACCTACTTTTTACAGTTCAGTTATATTTGTGCCAATTCTGGTGTTTCAGGACAGATCAATATATATATGTTTGCTGATGACACCACAATTGTAGGCCGTATCTTGGGTAATGATGAGTCTGAGTACAGAGAGGAAATTAAGAACCTGGTGGCATGGTGCAAAGACAAACACCTATCCCTCAACGTCATCAAGATGAAGGAATTGGTTGTTGACTTCAGAAGGAGTAGCGGACCGCATAACCCCATCTACATTGGTGGTGTGCAGGTGGAACAGGTCAAAAGCTTTAAGTTCCTCAGGGTGAATATCACACATGACCTGACCCACCAGTGCCTTTACTTCCTGAGAAAGCTGAAGAAATTTGGCCTGTCCCCTAAAACCCTCGCTAATTTTTATAGATGCATCGTAGAAAGCATTCTTCTGGGGTGCATCACAACCTGGTATGGAAGTTGTCCTGTCCAAGACCTGAAGAAGCTGCAGGAGATCATGAACATAGCCCAGCACATCACATAAACCAATCTTCCATCCTTGGACTCTCTTTACACCACACACTGTCGGAGCAGTGCTGCCAGGATAATCAAGGACACGATCCACCCAGCCAACACACTTTTTCTCCCTCTTCCCTCCAGGAGAAGCTTCAGGAGCTTGAAGATTCGTACGGCCAGATTTGGGAACAGCTTCTTTCCAACTGTGATAAGACTGCTGAACAGATCCTGACCCGGATCTGGGCTGTACCTTCCAAATATCCGGACCTAACTTGCACTACCTGACTTCCCCTTTTCTATTTTCTAATTATGATTCATAATTTAAATTGTTTGGATTTGTACTTCAGAGAGCACGAAAGCACAGAATCAAATATCGCTATGATGATTGTATGCTCTAGTATCAATTGTTTGGTGACAATAAAATAAAGATCATTGAGGAAAAACTCAGCTATCAAAACTTGCTCATTATTGTAGGATGTCTTGGGAGTTTTGGCACGACTGCTGCAGAGAGGGAAGAATAAACTAGAGTTATATCCAAAATTTACTACAGAAAATAATGTACTGTGTTATAATTCCAGATAGTAACATAGACTGAAATGTACAACATTATAAATCCAAGAACAAATAGTAAACAGCTCAAATCCTGCTATGTACTATAAAGTTGGAAGATGTTTACAGACATAAATATCCACACGGAGGATACAGCAGTTTCAAAGAGCTTTAAATTATCAACTGGAAAAAGACACTCATAGATATTGGGTAAAAATGAAGAAGTGGGTTTGCATAGTGAAAACTGAATGAGGTACTATATTGTGTTATGATGCAGTGACTAAGCTGAAAGGTCCAAAAGTAGATGTGGGCTTTTCATTGATGATCATGTTTAACAAACCAATTGGAGGAAAATTTCATAGCTCTAAAAGTCAGATCAATGAAAGAGCAGATAAAAAGCATAAATTCTGTAATGTAAAGGCCAGAAGGAAGTGGCAGTTATATTAGAATCATAAAATTTCTGACACTGTTGCAGATTAAGTGAGCTCTAAATCTACTTACTGGGTACAGCGTGAGAGCTAGCACTGAATGCTTTATTAGTTATCAGTGAAGATGTAATCAAGCAGCTCCAAGCATAAATGAATAAATCTGCCCTTCAATGAAGGAAGAGAAGTCATTGTTGGGTAAGAATTCTGGAAACATGAGATTTTGGGAAGGCATGATTTACACCAGGAGACACAGGTCCACATAGACAAGCACAAGTGTAACAGAATGAATGAATAAGTGTCACCAGTGAACACTCACCATGCCATTTTGATAAACTATAGAAATACAAAAAAACATTGCAATAAAGAAGCTAAGCTTTTGGAGGAAAGAATCATTTCATCTATTGGACATCGTTTATTCCTGTCACAGAATCGATAAACGTGTCTGTTCAAATGTAGAATAAATATCTAAGATGAATTTTTAAGAAGAAAGAACATATGTATCATAAGAGAGAACTGTGCCTTTTGGGGACTGCAGGCAATGAGAATGAATTTATTTTGATGTACCCAGTTGCTCTAAGAGGGGCAGTACATTGGGATTGCAAACTTTGCCAATCCATTGCCTCATTTTGTTCACTCATTGAGCAAACAATCTAAGAGTAGGTGCAGAAACAGAAGTATAATGGCTGAACTGAGAAGGGTGCAAGGGTTCTGGGAAGAGAATTCCCAGAATTAGACTTAGGTGGTTGAAGTAAGATGGGGCAGAAAATACTGGAGATCTGCAGAGAAAGAATGTGGAGTTCTTAGGGAAGGAGATTGTGAAAGGAGAAGGGTTGGTTACGTAGGGAGAGGCCACAATTGAGCAGGAAAGGCAATGACTCACTGCAGTTTGGTACTTTAAGCAGTGGCAAAGCAGACATTGGAAGACTGAGAAGACCAAGCCCACTCAAGTTTGCCGTTTGTGTAGAAAAGGCAGTGACTTGAGTAGAAAAGGAACTTTGGTGCTTTAAGCAGTGGCCAATCAGCGTTGATTTGCAAGAACAAATTAAGGTAAGGCAGGGCATGTGCAGTGGCCATTTTCTGAGTGGCCGTCATTGGAGTGATCAGAATTAGACTGGAGATTTCTCGGGCTTTACCTCTTTAAGGCTTCTGCAACAAGAGGCTTGAGTGAGACAAGGCAAAAAACGCTGTAGGAAGAGTTTCTCCTTGCACCCCTCACAGTTCATTGTTCTTTCTTCTTTTATTTGCTCAGTTAGAACAGTAGAGATGTCAGGCAGGATCCTCTTGCGGGATGAGGGAAGGCAGTGAGACCCCTTGTGTCCTTGATGACTACACCCACAGGAAGCGCAATCACCTGCAGCTTCTAACACTTTGCCTTAAGGAATTAGAGCAGGAACTGGATGAACTCTTGATCATTCGGGAGGCTGAAGGAATGAAAGATAGAACATATAGAGAGGTGGCTACACTCAAGATGCAGGACATAGGAAACTGGGTGACAGTCAGGAAGGGGAAAGGGATTAAGCAGCCTGTACAGAGTACCCCTGTGGCCATCCCCCTCAGTAACAGGCAACAGGTACACTACTTTGGATACTGTTGGCGGGGGGTGGGGCGGGGGGGGGGGGGAATGACCTAGCAGAAGAAAGTCACATGGGTCAGGTCTCTGGCACTGTCTGTCTCTGCAACTTGGAGTCAGACAGTAAAAGGACTAGATTGGATCGAGTTTGTCAAATGTGTTCAGGAAAGTTTCCTTAATCAGCACATGGACATTCCAATGAGAGAGTGTGCGATGCTGGATCTGCTGTTAGGGAATGTGACAGGGCAGATGACAGAAGTTTGTGTAGGGGAACACTTTGCATCTAGTGATCACGTTGCCATTAGTTTTAAAGTAAATATGGAAAAAGATAGGTCTGGTCCGTGGGTTGAGATTCTAAACTGGAGAAAGTCCAATTGTGATGGTATTGGAAAGGATCTGGCATGTGTGGATTGGGACAGACTGTTTTCTGGCAAAAGTGTACTTGATAAGTGGGAGGCCTCCAAAAGTGAAATTTTGAGAGTACAAAGTTTGTATGTGCCCGTCAGAATAAAAAGTAAATATAACAGGTTTTAGGAACATTGGTTTTCAACATTGGTTTTCAAGAGGCCCTGGTTTAGGAAAGAAAAGAGTTGCATTGCCTTAATCAATTTTCCTGTAACTTCCTCGTAAAACTCTATAAGATTGGTTAGACATGACCTCGCACACACGAAGCCATGCTGACTATCCTTGAGCAGTCCATGTCTATCCAAGTACTTATATATCTGGTCTCTTAGAATAGTGGTTTATTTTTAGAGACTTTCTTAAATAGTGGAACACCATTGGCTATCCTTCAATTCTCTGGTACCTCACCTGTTACTAAAGACGATTTAAGTATCTCTGCTAGGACCTTGGCAATTTATGTACTTGCCTACTGCAAATTCTGATTGAACGTTTTGTCAGTTCCTGAGGATTTATTCATCCTAATTTTCCTCAAAACAGCAAACACTTCCTCCTTTGTAACGTGTACAGGGTCCATGAAGTTGATGTGGCATTGCCTCACTTCTATAGACTCTGTGTCCATCTTCTGAGTAAATACAGATACAAAAAATTAATTTAAGATCTCCCCCATCTCTTTTGGCTCCACACATGGATTGACATTCTGATCTTCCAGAGGACCAAATTTGTCCCTTGCAATCCTTTTGCTCTTAACATAATTATAGAATCTTTCACTTTGTCCGCTAGGGCAACCTCATGCCTTCTTTTAGCCTTCCTGATTTCTATCTTGTGTTCTGTAGCAGTTTTTGTACTTCATAAGCACTTCATTTGTTCTTACCCCCCTATCTCTTAACCAAGGCCACAATATCTCTTGAAAACTAAGTTTCCCTACATTTGTTATCTTTTATTCTGATAGGCACATACAAGCTTTGTACTCTCAAAATTTCATTTTTGAAGGCCTCCCTCTTTCCAAGTACACCTTTCCTAGAAAACAGCCTATCCCAATTAACACTTGCCAAATTATTTCTGATACCATCAAAATTGACTTTTCTTCAGTTTGGAATCTCAACTCATGGACCAGACCTATATCTTTGCATACTTACTTTAAAACTAATGGTACTGTGGTCACTGGATGCAAGTGTTCCCTTACACAAACTTCTGTCACCTGCCCTGTCTCATTCCCTAATTGACGATACAGAATCACATGCTCTTACATTGGGACTTCTGCATACTAATGATGGAAAACTTTCCTAAGTACATTTGACAAACTCGATCTTATCTAGTCCTTTTACAGGATGGTCTTCCCAGTCAATATATGGATAGTTAAAATCATCTAATATAACAGCCTTATGTTTCTTGCAACAATCTGCAACCACTTCACAAATTTATTCTTCTAAATCCCTAGAACTGTTTGGTGGTCTGTACGATAGCCCAGTTAATGTGGTCATAGCTTTCTTGTTTCTCAGTTCCACCCATAGTGCCTCACTAGAAGAGTTCTCCAGTCTGTCCTGATGGAGCACTGATGTGACATTTTCCCTGACTGGTAATGCCACCCCTCCTCTTTTAATCCTTCCCACTCTGTCACGTCTAAAACAGTGGAACCTCAGCATATTAAGTTGCCAGTCCCGCCCCTCCTGCAAGCAAGTCTCACTAATGGCTACAAAGTCATGATCCATGTCCTGAGCTCATCTGTCTTTCCTATGACACTTCTTCCATTGAAGTATATGCAGCTCAGGACTCTAATTACACCATTTGATTTCTGACTTTGTCTGAGGTCTTACCAACATCAGCCTCCACAACCTCTCCACCAACTGTTCTGGCACTCTGGTTCACATCCCCCTGTGACTTTAGTTTAAACTGTCCCTTCTGTACAGGTCCCACCTTCCCTGGAAGAAAGCACAATGATCCAAAAATGCCCTCTCTCCTACACCAACTTCTTAGCTATTCTATGTATTAAACTATCATCTTTCTATTTATGGCCTCACTAGCATGTGGAATTGGTAGCAATCCTAAGATCACAACAGTGGGGGTCCTGCCCTTTAACTCAGCACCGAACTCCCTGAACTCCCTATGCAGAGCATCATCATACACCCTACCCGTGTCATTGGTAACTACATGGACCACAACCTCTGGCTGTTCACCCTCCCACTGGAATGCTGAGGACCCAATCCGAGATGTCCTGAGCCCTGGCACCTGGGAGGCAACATACTACCTAGGAATCTCGTTCTCAGCCACAGATCCTCCTGTCCATTCCGCTAACGAATCTCCTATCACCGGGGCGTGCCTCATCTGAGTCACAAAGCCAGACTCAGTGCCAGAGATCTGACCACTGTGACTTTCCTATGTCAGGTCAACACCCCCCCCAATGGTATCCAAAGAGATGTACCTGTTGTTGAGAGGGATGGCTACAGGGCTACCCTGTACCCTTAAAGGTACAGAGGTACTCCTTAATACCTTTCCCCTTCCTGACTGTCACCCAGTTTTCAACGTCCTGCATTTTGTGTGTAACGACCCCTTTATTTATCCTATCTATCGACCCTTCAGCCTCCCGAGTGGTCCAAAGCTACCTAATTCCAGCTCCAACTTCTTAACGTGTTGTAGCTAAATGCACTTCTCGCAGGTGTAGTTGTCAGGGTGACTCAAGATCTCCCTGCCATCCCACATCCTGCAAGAGGAGCATTCAACTATCCTGCCTGGCATCTCTACTCTCCTAGATGAGCAGATATAAAGGAGGGAAGGAAAAAAATACTTAACCTAGGGCTTCTCTTCTTTTGCTTTCTCTGAGTGAAGCCTCTCTTCGCTGAAGCCTCAAAGAGCTAAAGCGTCAAGATTACCACTCTGACTCTGCCTACTTAGATGACGGACGCTGTGATGATGCCCCTGCCTTCCTTTAACTTGCTCTTGTTAATCTTAAATGTGGATTGGTCATTGGTCAAAGCTCTCTTATGCTGTCACAACTCTCTGCTCCCTTTTTTACTTAGACAGTGGTGAGGCCTAGTTTGGAGTATTGCATTCAGTTTTGGTACACTCCCTACAGGAAAGATGCAAATAAGGTTTAAAGTTTACAGAGAAGATTTACAAGGATGTTCCCAAGTCTGGAGGACCTGAGGTACAAGGAAAGATTGAACATGTTAGGGCATTATTTCTTGGAACATAGAAGATTGAGAGGAGATTTGATGGAGGTATACAAATTTATGATGGATTTAGATAGGATAAATGCAAGCAGTTTTTTTGTCCACTGAGGTTGGGTGGGACTCCAATGAGAGGACGTGGGTGAAGGGTAAAAAGTGAAAAGTTTAAGGGGAACATGAGGTGAAATTTCTTCATTCAGAGGGTCGTGAGGGTGTGGAACGAGTTGCCTGCACAGTGGTGCATGCAAGCTTGATTTCAGCATTTAAGAGAAATTTGGGTAGGTACACCAATAGTAGGAGTATGGAGGGCTATGGTCCCAGTGCAGGTCAAAGAGAGTAAGCAGTTTAAATGGTTCAGCACAAAGTAGATGGGCTGAATTGCCTCTTTCTGTGCTGTACTTTTCTATGACTCTAAATTAAATACAGGAAACTTTAACTGTGCCATTATAGAAATTACACACAATTAGAATGGCAATTAAAAGAGAATTATATTTTGTAGGCAGAGAGAGAAAAGGTTTAATAGGATCAGAGGTCAGTGGTTAATAAATGTGCTGCCAGAGGAATTCGATTTTAAAATGATCATACTTGTTGTCAAATTGTGTATCTTCCTTCCCCACTATGTCAGTAGCCTCTTCCAGTGTGCAACCCACAGAGATGGCTGTGCTCCTTCAATCTGCACACAACGGTACTCATTGAGGATCAGCAGTGGAAAGGATGAGCAGCTTTAAGTTCCTGGCTATCGACATCTCTGAAGGTCTACCCTGGGCCCAACATATTGATGCAATTACGAAGAAGGCATGGGCAGTGGCTATATTTCATTTTGAATCTGAGGAGATTTGGTACTGGTATGCCACCAAAGACACGAGCGAATTTCTTCAGATGTACCCTGGCTGATATATGGTCTGGTATGGTGGGATCAGGAAAGGCTGCAGAGGTTTGTAAACACAGTCAGCTCCATCACAGGCACTAGACTCTCCACCATCAAGGACATCTTCAAGAAGGCGGCATTCATCATCAAGGACCCCATCTCCCAAGACTTGCCCTCTTCTCATTACTATGACCCAAGAGGAGGTACAGGAACCTGAAGACATACAGAATGGACAATGAACCCATGAGCAATACCTCACTATTTTTGCTCTCTTTCTGCACTACTTATTTAATGTTTTAACATACGTATATTCTATCATAATTTATTGCATTTTTAACGTATTGCCCCATACTGCTGCCACAGAATGACACATTTCACAACATATGTCAGTGATCATAAACCTGATTCTGATTCTGTTTCAATTGTATGTTGATTTTAATATCTCTATTGCTGTAATCCATGTGTTTTATTGCACTGCAATTAAAATTGTTCCTTAATCAAAATATTACCTTGTGGCGACCCACTTCCCAGCGCACTCGAACCAGCTCACAAATCAGCGCGTGCCAGCTTTGAGACGAGTCCCAAAAAGGGGGCCAAGTCTGCTTCACCAGCAAGGGGAAAAGTCTGCGCACGGGACGGGACTGTGAATACGCGCCCCCTACAGCATTCCCACCTGGGGAGGGCGGGATCAGGAAGGCTTTAAAGCGAGAACACGAAGTTCGAATAAATCTCTTTTTGCAACTGCAGCTCATCGACTCTGTGTCATTATTTCAGCACTGCGTGTAGCGCACCGCTACAATTGGTGACCCGGACGGCCCAAATGATATTTGAGCCGAAGATGAATGACGCCGCATCTGTTCACGCAGTTTCGTTAAAACTGCCAAGCTTCTGGATGCTGCGACCTCACCTATGGTTCCAGCAAGCAGAAGCCCAATTCCACATTCGGCAGATAACCTCAGAGGACACACATTACTACTACGTGGTGAGCTCCCTCGACCAGGAAACAGCGGCCCAGGTTGAGGAGTTCATACAGTCTCCCCCAGCGGATGGCAAATACATGGAATTCAAAGCCCTGCTCATAAGAACTTTCGGACTCTCACGACACGAGCGGGCTGCCCGCTTACTGCACCTGGATGGTTTGGGGGACAGACTGCCATCGGCTTTGATGAATGAGATGCTCTCCCTGGCCGGAGGTCACAAGCCCTGCCTCATGTTTGAGCAGGCATTCCTGGAGCAGCTGCCTGAGGACATATGCCTGCTGCTGTCCGACGCGGATTTCAGCGACCCCCGGAAGGCAGCAGCATGGGCGGACTTGCTGTGAAAAGCCAAGAAGGAGAGTGGGGCATTCATCGCACAGATCACCAGGCCACACTCCCAGCAGCAGACCAGACCAGGCCTGGCAGCAGAGCCCGCTAACCCCAGAGGCAGTGGTGAGGAGCCCGACGAACAGTGGTGCTTCTACCACCAGCGGTGGGGAGCAGAAGCCCGCCGCTGTAGCCCGCCCTGCAAGTTCCCAAGAAACGCCAGGACCAGCCGCCACTGATGGCTATGGCGGCTAGCTATCGGGATAGCCTCCTGTATGTGTGGGACAAATGGTCGGGACGCCATTTTCTGGTCGACACCGGAGCCGAGATCAGCATCTTACCTCCGACGAGTTACGACACCCGCAACAGGGCACTGGGTCCCACCCTGAGGGCCGTGAACGGCAGCACAGTAAGGACCTACGGCGCCCGTACGGTGCGGCTACAGTTCGGCTCCAGCCAGTTCACGTGGGACTTCACACTGGCTGCCGTAGCCCAACCGCTCCTGAGCGCAGATTTTTTGCGGGCTCACAGCCTACTGGTCGACCTGCAGGGAAGAGACTGGTCCACACCGAGACGTCAAACGTTCTCCCTGGGTGAAGCCCAGTTGCCAGCCCCACACTTAGACTCTATCACCCTGTCCGACAACGACTTCACCAGAGTCCTGGCGGATTTCTCATCGGTTCTGGCACCTCAGTTCACAGCAGCTGTGCCCAGACACGGCGTACGGCACCACATCCCGACACAGGGACCACCCCTCCACTCCCGTGCTCGAAGGCTTCCCCCGGACAAGCTCTGACTGGCGAAGGAGGAGTTCAAGAGGATGGAGGAATTGGGGATCATACGGCGGTCCGACAGCCCATGGGCCTCCCCCCTGCACATGGTGCCCAAAGCAACAGGGTGCTGGAGAGCATGCGGCGACTACCGCAGGCTGAACAAGGCTACAACACCAGACCACTACCCTGTGCCACACATTCAGGATTTTGCAGCAAACCTGCACGGCGCACGGATCTTCTCCAAGGTGGACCTCGTCCGGGGATACCATCAAATCCCGATGCATCCGGACGGCGTCCCCAAAACGGCACTCATCACCCCTTTCGGCCTTTTCCTCCGCATGCCGTTCGGCCTAAAGAATGCTGCACAGACGTTTCAGCGGTTAATGGACGCGGTGGGACGCGGCCTGGACTTCACTTTCATCTATTTGGACGACATCCTCATAACCAGCAGCAGTCATCAGGAGCATCTGTCCCACCTCCGTCAACTCTTCGCCCGACTGAGTGAATACAGCCTGACAATCAACCCGGCCAAATGCCAGTTCAGGCTCGACACCATCGACTTCCTGGGACACAAGATCACTACAGACGGGGCAACCCCTCTGTCCGCTAAGGTAGACGCAGTCTGCCATTTCCCCTGACCCAACACAATCAAAGGCCTTCAGGAATTCGTGGGTATGGTAAATTTCTACCACTGCTTCCTCCCTTCAGCTGCCCGAATCATGCGCCCCCTGTTCGCCCTGATGTTGGGTAAGGGCAAGGACATTACCTGGGATGAGGAGTCTGCTGCCGCTTTCATTCAAACGAAGGAAGCCTTGGCGAACGCCGTGATGCTAGTGCACCCCAGAATGGACGTCCCTACCACCCTCACAGTGGATGCATCTAACACGGCAGTCAGTGGGGTGCTGGAACAACTCATCGAGGGTCACTGGCAACCCCTGGCATTTTTCAGCAAACACCTGCAACCACCCAAGCTCAAGTACAGTGCTTTTGACCGGGAACTGTTGGCGCTCTACCTGGCGATCCAGCATTTCAGGTACTTCCTAGAAGGTCGGCCCTTCACCGCGTTCACAGACCACAAACCGCTTACCTTTGCGTTTACGAAAGAGTCCGACCCCTGGTCGTCCCGCCAGCAGCGACATCTGTCCTACATCTCTGAATACATGACGGATGTCCGGCACGTCTTGGGAAAGGACAATGTCGTGGTGGATGCGCTCTCTCGCCCTTACATTCATGCCCTTTCCCAAGGGGTAGACTTTGAGGCACTGGCAGAGGTGCAGAAGGCAGATGAGGAGATCCCTAGTTACAGGACTGCAGTCTCCGGTTTGCAGCTCCAGGACCCATAGGCCCAGGTGAGAGGACCCTGCTCTGTGACGTCACCACCGGCCAACCCTGCCCCGTCGTCCAGGCAGCCTGGTGGCGACGTGTTTTTGACTCCATTCATAACTTAGCGCACCCCTCCATCAGGACAACCGTCCGGATGGTCTCCAACAGGTTCGTTTGGCACGGACTCCGCAAGCAGGTCAGTGAATGGGCCAAAACGTGCATGCACTGCCAAACTGCCAAGATGCAGCGGCACACCAAAGCCCTGTCGCAGCAGTTCCACCCCACCCACCGGTGTTTCGACCACATTCATGTGGATATCGTGGGCCCCCTGCCAGTGTCGCGAGGAGCGCAGCACCTCCTGAGTATCATAGACTGGTTCACAAGATGGCCTGAGGCGATCCCGCTCACCGACACCACCTCTGAATCTTGCACCCGGGCACTGATCGCCACCTGGGTATCTCGCTTTGGTGTACCGGCCCACATTACCTCCGACAGAGGCGCCCAGTTCACCTCCAGCCTGTGTTCAGCTATGGCCAGCCTTCTGGGGACACAGCTGCACGACACAACTGCCTACCACCCACAGTTGAACGGACTGGTGGAGCGTTTCCACCGTCAACTGAAGTCAGCTCTCATGGCCCGCCTGAGAGGACCTAACTGGGTGGACGAGCTCCCCTGGGTCCTGCTCGGAATCTGCACGGCACCCAAAGAGGATCTGCACACCTCGTCGGCCGAGTTGGTGTACGGCGCACCCCTGGTGTTCCCAGGGGAGTTCGTACCAGCCCCAAGGGGGCAAGAGGAAGAACCCGCAGCAGTCCTGGGCAGACTATGCGAGAGGCTCGGTAACCTGGCCCCCATAACCACTTCGCAGCATGGGCAGAACCCAACCTGCGTACCCAAAGACCTGCTAAACTGTAAGTTCGTTTTTGTACGACAGGGCGGACATCGGGCACCGCTACAGCGGCCCTACGAGGGGCCGTTTACGGTGGTCAGAAACAACGGGTCCACGCTTGTGCTGGACATTGGGGGGAGAGAGGAGGTTTTCATGGTGGACCGTCTCAAACCAGCCCATGTGGACGTGGCGCAGCCAGTTGAGATTCCGGCACCGCGGCACAGAGGCAGACCTCCCAAACAGAGTCTGGTCCAGACTGTGGACATAGTGGGGTGTATTGCCGGTTCTGTGGGGGGGGGGTATGTGGCAACCCCACTTCCCAGTGCACTCGAACTGGCTCACAAATTGGCGCACGCCGGCATTGAGGTGAGTCCCAAAAAGGGCGCCGTCTGCTTCACCAGCAAGGGGAAAAGCCTGCGCGCGGGATGGGACTGTGAATACTCGCCCCCTACAGCATTCCCGCCCGGGGAGGGCAGGATCAGGAAGGCTTTAAAGCGAGACCACGAAGTTTGAATAAATCTCTTTTTGCAACTGCAGCTCATCAACTCCGTGTCGTTATTTCAGCGCTGAGTGTAGCACACTGCTACAACCTATCTTTATTAAGAAGTAAACTAACTTCATTGACAAATTCTTCATTGACAAGTTATTGTAATGCTTTGTCTTTTAACATCTACTGAGGTGCCTGAGAACCTGTCTTGCATGTTATATACATCAAGGATGTTGATTATTTTAGTTCTTTCCCCACAAAGGTCTGTCATTTCTAAATCATCCATGGAATTCTTGAACTTTAGACCCTCAACCTTTTTCATGGATAAACAGGAAGTTTACAATTAGGCTTAACATTTTTTCTATGCTTTTGATGAGTAGCTACACAAAGGCATATCTTGTGGAATGTGACGGAAAATGCAGTTCACGTCAAAACAAGGACAACAACATTTAATGTCTTTTCCATACAAATAAAGAATATGAAAGTTCCAAAGGTCAGTGCATCATAATTAAACTTGTTAACAATACTCTATCAAGGTTAACATCCTCTTGCAGAATATAATTTCCTGATTAAAAATATATCATGGAAGTTCTAGGGTCAATATCATAGTCACAGAAATGCTTATTGATATTTAACATTTACAAGGAAACCATGTGACTTTTTTGATAATATTCTTTATCAGAGTAATTTCTTTATTTTTATTTTGCACCACTTTCAAATATAAATCTAAAGCACAATCCATGGTTGAGGGATGTTTATGTTGTGCCCCAATCTAGTTTTTCTTTATTGTACCTACATGGCCAAATGAATGTTCATGTAGTAAGAGTGCAGAAACAAATAAAATGAATATAAGTAATATTTTCACTGAACTAGTGCAGTTATACTGAAGAGTTATAAACTGTACACAAAAATGTGCAGTATTTGGATATTAAAGAACCAACATGGACATTTGTGCCATTATATTTATGAGGAGATCTATGACCTCCAAACCTGGTAGCGCCCCAATTTACCACTGACCACTTTTACTTGTAACCAAAGAACACAAATAACACAGCCCAGCAGATCTATTATTTGTCTGCTCTTGCCCTATCAAACTTACATCTTCCTAACTTAACTTGATCCTCTGTCACTCAGAGCAACACCTTCGTACGGGCATCAGTGATACTTCAGATGTCCACCATTTCCCTGGTCCTAAAAGGTTCACTTTCACAATGGATGTCCAGTCCCTTTTCAATTCCATCGTACATCAGGACAGTTTGAAGGCCCTCTGTTTCTTCTTTGAACTGAGGACCAACCTCTTTCCCCGCACCAACATATTCATTTGATTGGCAGACCTTGTCTGTACTCTCAACTACTTCTCCTGATTAAAGGTGTAGCTATGCAACTCACAGGTGCCCCAGCTATGCTTGATCTTTTGCTTTTTGCATGGACCAGTCTTCATTCAAGGTTTATTTGGAACCACTCCACAAACTACTTTCATCATTTCTCACCTACCTACCACCTCCTCTAGTGCCCTTCCTTCTTTCCTTTCTCCCATGGTCCACTCTCCTCTTCTGTCACATTCCTTCTTCTCCAGCCCTTATATTTCCCACTCACCTGGCTCCATCCATCACCTTCTTGCTCATCCTCTTTCCCCTCACCCCACCTTTTTGCTCTGGCATCGTCTCCCTTCCTTTCCAGCCCTGAAGAAGGATCTCGAGGATCTTGGTCTGTAACATCAACTGTTTATTCATTTCTATGGTAGCTTCCTGACCTGCTGAATTTCTCCAGCATTTTGTGTCTGATACTTCCCTTCTCTTTTTGGATCTCTGCCTCCATTTCAGGAGATGGTCTAGCCACTAACATCTTTTACAAGTCCACAGTCTCCCACAGCTACTGTAAATATACACCTCCCCCTTTCTCTGCTAAGACTGCAATTCCTTTTCCAAATTTGTCTCCAATTCCAATAATGAGGAATTCTGCTCTGATGTCTCTTAAGTATTCTTCCTCCTGAATTGTTCTCCTCTTTGCCATGGTGGAAGGAACTCTCAACTGTATTTCCTCCACATCTTGCATACCTGATCTCGCTCCATCTCCCTCTCAGAACAATGCTAGACTTCTTCTAGTAATCACCTTCCAAACACTGGCCTTTGTATTCAATATGTTACCATTCTTAATTTCTGCCAGCTCCAACAAATTAGTCACATCTTCCTCTCTCCTCAACTTTCTGCATTTTTAAGCATAAGCTCACTTTCCGGCTCCCTCTCCCACCCTTCTGTTCCCATCCACTATTCCCCATCCACAAGCACCTTCCCAATGAAGTTGTAGGAGATGTGAACTGGTTGGTTAACTGCTTTGTCTTTCCACAGATGTTGCTCAGCAGGCTGAATTCTTCCAGTTTTTCTGTTTTTGAACCTTCTTTCAAATTATTTTTCTTGTCCATTCATCTCCTCCCTTCCCTTCTTCCAGGACCCAAACAATCACTCCAGATGAACTGGTGACTAACTTCCACTCTTCCAAATTATTCTACCGCGCAATGTGCTCTCAATGTGCCCTCCTCTATATAGGAGAAAACGGAAGCTGTTCAGGTGAATGCTTTGCAGAGAACTTGCAGTCAGTTCTGAGCTTCCTGGTGCCTACATTTTTATTGAACAAGCAGCTTCTCCGCTGACCAGTTGGTCTGTAACCTCCTGGGCCAAGGCCCAAAGCAGGTTTGAGGAACAATACTTCATTTTTCATATTACAGTATGCAGAATCCAGTTTTGAATACTTCAACTTCAAAGCTCAGTTTTTCTGTTTTTTTTATCAAAACTGACCATCTGTACATGCTATTACTCTTTGTCCTTTTTTTTTCCATTTGTATATTCTGGCCTGCTTGGCGCATGCCACTTGTACCAAGCAATACAGCGTCACTCAGACTTCACACCATGAATAATACATGAGACAGACAAAGAGACTTACTTGTCCATTCCATGGCTGTCCATAATTTTGTCCTATTACTGACATATCCTTTGTTTCACCATCGTCCTCCCCCACCTTCTCTGTTACTCAGACTGACTTCCTATCTTCCATTCTCAGTTGTGAGAAAAAGTCCCTAACCTGAAAAGTTAGATAGTTTTTCTTTCCACAGATGCTCCTTAATCAACCGAGTTTTTGCACTATTTCCCTTTTTCTTTCTTTATATTTTTCAAATTATTGTTCTATAGTTCAATGTTTTCCCTACTTATAACTGTTTAGGTGACTTTAAGAACAAAAATCGACCCTTCAGCTCACAATGACTGTGTCAAGCATGATACTAAATTAAACTAATCTCATATACCCCCATCTCCTGCTTATTAAAAGCCTCTTGAATATCATTATCACATCTGCTTCCACTACTACACCTAGCAGCACATTCCAGGCATCTATGACGCTCAGTGCAAAAAATAGCCTTTAGTTTTATTTAACTATGTTATTTGTTTCTTATATTTATTTAGTTTAAAAGTCCTTTATAATTACTTATTTAAATGTTATTAGATTTGAATTATATCCAAATGTCAGAGGTATTTAAAAGCTCTTGAATTATCGGGGACAAGCTTTGGCAGATGTCAAATTTGGAGAATAGCACCTCCTGACTGCACACTGACCACAGGAATCCTTGCCTCCTGAGCTGGGATGCATCAGATTAGCAAGGCTGCCCTCTGTATCTTGACTAGGTAAATACAGAGCCTTGAAAGTATATTCAGCCCCCAACCCTTTCTTCACATAAATGAGCATTACAACCTGGGTTTTGGATCAATTTAACTGAGAATTTTTATTTGTGAATCACATTCTCCTTTTTTCCCACAGTAGAGCCTTAAAAAAAGGGAAAAATGTAAAGCATATAAAACTAAAAATTCAAAAACTGGAAAGTTAGCACTTCAAAAGTATTCATCCCCTTTGCTCAGTACTTAGTTGAACTCGTTCTCACAGCTATTACAGCCAGT
Source organism: Hypanus sabinus (assembly GCF_030144855.1). NCBI lineage: Eukaryota > Metazoa > Chordata > Chondrichthyes > Myliobatiformes > Dasyatidae > Hypanus > Hypanus sabinus. The sequence goes on from NC_082713.1 coordinate 50,103,602, forward strand.
ATTCTTTCTGTTTAAGTCTCTATTAGCTTTGCACACCGTGATATTTGCCCAGCCCTCCTTGCAAAATTCCTCAAGCTGTGTCAGGTCAATTGCAGAACAGGAGTGGACAGCAATCTTGAGGTCTTGCCAGAGAGGTTCGATCAAGTTAAGGTCAGTACTGTGTCTGGGCCACTCAAGGACATCAATTTTCTCCATTTGAAGCCATTTTATGTTTGCTCTGGCAGTGTGTTATCATGCTGATAGATGAACCTCCTCCCCAGTTGAAGCCGTCTGCAGAGGTTTGTAGGTTTTTATCCAGATCTCTCTGTATTTAGTAGAATTCATCTTCTCATCATTTCTGAACAGATCTCCAGTTCCTGTTGCTGAAAAGCAGCCCCATAGCATAATGCTACCTCCTTCATACTTTGCAGTAGAGATGGCATTATCTGGCTGATGTGCAGTATTAGATTTACACCACATATACCGCTTAGTGTTGAGGCCAAAAAGTTCCCCGTTAGTCTCATTTGACCACAAGACATTCTCCCACATTGTTACAGCATCTTCTAAGAAATATTTTTCTAAGTCTTTACGGGCTAGGATGTGCTTTTTATTATAGACAGTGCTTCTTCCTTGGCATTCTTCCATAAATACCCTTTAGAGATTGTGGAGCCATGAACTTCATTTCCAATTGCAGACACTGACTTCTGCATCTCACTCGGAGTGACAGCTGGTATCACAGTGGCCTCTCTTACACGTGACGTTCTTCTATGGTGACAAAGTTTAGAGGGTTGGCCTGACCTAGGCAATGTGGCTGTGTTTCATATTTTTTTCCACTGTTTCATGATGGACCTCACTGAGCTCTAAGGTATGTTCAGTGCCTTTGAGATGGTCTCGTATCCTTCCCCACATTTGTACTTCTCTATTATCATTTCCCTGATTTGCCTTGAATGATCTTTTCTCTTCATTTTGGTTTGATCTGTTGAAAATCTACTATACTGTTGAACCTTACAGAGAGAGGGGATCAAACACGAGGAAATCTGCAGATGCTGGAAATTCAAACAACACACACAAAATGCTGGTAGAACACAGCAGGCCTGGCAGCATCTATAGGGAGAAGCGCTGTCAGAGAGAGGGGATATTTATTCTTATGAATTCATTGAAAACAGGTAATCTTTCAATTTTCTACATCAACAAATGGGTGAGTTGGTGAGGTAATACAGCATATTGGACCTGAGAAAAGTTAGTGTATTAATTACAAATGGGTTGAGTACTTTTTCAGCCTCACAATTTTGGTTTTTAATTCCTAATGAATTGTTGACAGGTTTCAGAATTACACTTTGATTTGACATGATGCACAATGTTTTGTAGAATAACTCAAAAAATCCTACTTCAATATATTTTAAATGTAGAAAATGGGACAGTAAAAATGTGAAAATGTTTGTGGGGGCTGAATCTTTTTTCAAGGCACTCTATTGTGTGATAAAACTGAGACAGGACACTCTAGGTGGGGGTTAGGCCAGCAAGACCCAGACCACTGATTTGACATGAACTTCTGTTTTTGTGCAACATTCTCATTATATCATGGAAAATATACTGCTTTGTTGAATGAAGTGTTCCTAAGATTTTACAAACAGATTATACCATAAGACATATGAGCAGAATTAGACCATCTGGCCCATCGAGTCTGCTCCACTATTCAATCATGGATAATCCTTTTTTTAAAAATCATCTCCTCAATCCCAGTTCCCGGCCTTCTTCCCGTAAACTTTGATGCCATGTCCAATCAAGAACCTATCAATCTCTGCCTTAAATTTTCCCAATCGACCTGCCTTTTAAAATCTCCCATGGCTACCATAACATTGCCCTTTTGACACACTTTTTCAATTTCCTGTTGTAACCTGTGGCCCACCTCCCAGCCACTGTTGGGAGGCCTGTATATAATTACCATCAATATCCTTTTATCTTTACAGTTTCTTAACTCAGCCCGCAAGGATTCAACATCTTCCAATCCTATATCACACCTTCCTACTGATTTGATGCCACACTACCCTCTCTGCCTACCTTTCTATCCTTCCAATATTAGGGATAACCTTGGACATTCAGTTCCAACTACAGCCATGCTTCAGCCACGATTAACCAGCAAGTTACTGTTGAGCAAACTCTCTGGTACTAAACACTATCCTTAGAGATATGACATGGAAGTAGGCCTATGGCTGATTGCTCCTTGCCAACTATCAGTCACCTATTAGCACTAATCTTGCATTAATCCCATTTTTTATTCGCTCCCCAACCTTCTCTTCAGCTGTCTCAGATTCTACCACTCACCTACACACGCGTGATAATTTACAGTCCATCTTGTACAAAATATGAAAGGAATCTGGATCACCAAGGGAAACCCACACCATCACAAAGAAAATCTCCAAACGCCACACAGACAACGCTCTGTGTTCAGACCAAACCATGATCTCTGGTGAGTAACTGGCTCTACAATCTGTAACACTGTGAAAATTACCTGAAAGTAACTAAATTCCACTGAGTTTGGATGAGACAGCAGCTGGAGGTCATGGTTAAGGGTGAAAGGTGAAATGTTTTAAAGGAACATGAGGGGAAACTTCTTTACTCAGAGGGTGGTGAGAATGTAGAATGAGCTGCCAGCGCAAGTGGTGAATGTGATTTTGGTTTCAACATTTTAAGAGAAGTTTGAATAAGTACATGGATGGGAGGGGTATGGAGGGCTATGGTCCAGGAGCTGGTTGATGGGATTAGGCAGTTTAAATGGTTCAACATGGGCCAGATGAGCTAAAGTACCTGTTTCTGCACTGCCGTTTTCTATGACTCTAAATGTTTAAAATGATAATGTTTGTGACATTTTGGTTTCTACCTTGCAGCATCTGGCTTCTTAACGTAATCTCATGGCTGAGGAACTGAAAAGCTTCTCAAACTTAGAGCCCAGTACAAGACCCATAATTCAAAAAAAACTCTACATAATCAGTTTTAATGGGCACAACAAATCCTTTACAGGAGGCAACAGGCAGCAACTAACATTGGGGAAATTGAAATCCATGTTGACTCTTTGTGGAAGTTTCTTCAAGGTTAAAGGGAGGGCTGCTCTTTCATCTCTGATCACCTAACCTGGCCAGTAGAATGCATAGATTGCTCCCGTGTTTCCCGTTATCTTAACTTTGACCTAGATTATCCTTAAGAAACTCAGAAAAGACTTCCTTGCAGCCTATCTACCTTGTTTTCTGGTGACTTGTTTGTTGGTACTAATGGCCCAGAGTTGTTCTTTAGAAGAGGAACAACATGTACAAATGGCCAGTGCTGATGAAGACAGAAGGAAAGAGGAAGCTAACCTTCAATGCCGGGCACCAGTAGTTACACAGTAATAATTGACAGAATTGCCGTTGCTAGGAATACTCTGATAACCTGGACAGGGAAAAGGCAAATAGAATTTAACCAGCAAGAGTATGAATTCATGCATTCAGGGAGGTGCCAATGAGATTTGGGAATATTCAATAATCAAATGCAGTGTGGAGGAACAAGAGGGCTTTGGTGTGTATGCACACAGAATGGTTACAGGACTGGTTAAACTAAGATGGTTAATAAGGTATAACAGGTGTTTTCCTTTATTAGCTAGGAAAAGAAGATAAGATCAGGAAACCTGAGTAAATTTCATGACACCATATTGCAGGAAAGATGTATGGCACAACAAGAATATGAATGGTATTTACAAAGACATTACCAGGACTGGAAAATCACGGCTATGAGAAAGATTGGATGAACTATGGTTGTTTCCCATGGAACTGAGTAGCTGAGGGGAGACAATTACAGTGAATAAAATTATTGGGCATAGGGTGAGTATCAGTATAGTAAATAAGAGGGACCTATTTCACTTATTATTGAAGTCAAAAACAGACTTAAAGTAATTATGAGAAGGTTTAGGTGGAAGATAAGAAAAAAATCATCAGGGATTGGTGGTGATTTGGAATCCATTGTGTGAATGGATTGTTGAAGCAGGAATCATCATCACATTTCAATAGTACTTGGATGTTTAGTTAAAGGCCCGTGAACAGCAGGCTGCTCTAAACTTGATGGGTTGTGGAGCTAATTGCTAGTGATGGGATTAGTTTAGATAGCTCTTTATTGACAGGCACAGCTATGATGGGCTGAATGATCTCCTGCATTATACATTTTCTATGATTAAACTGTAAATGTTGGGTCATTATGTTCATATTAATGATTTAGTGACAGATCTTGTAGGTGGCCTGCATTTCACAGTAACCCACAATGTCACATAGACAACACTACTGCAGATTGAGACTTCAGATGCTTGGATTAGACCCAATGTGGTTGCCTTACCCTGATATTAAGCAATACTTCTGAGAGAACCCGGATCCTATTATTTTGTACTAGACTTCAAAGTTAAAATAAAATCAGTTAATTATTTGCCCTAGACTTCACAACTTTTCTGACTACACTGAGCACTGTTCCACCCTAACAATGCCAATAATAGGACCCTATTATGTTGTATTAGACTCCAAAGTTAAAATAAAGCCAGTTAATTCTTAGCCCTAGACATCACAATTTTCTTGACTGCACTGAGGGCAGTTCCACCCTAACAATGCCTTGTGCATTGGGAGCTTCGGTGCGTGATAACCCATTGCAGTAAGAGACATTTATTGCAGATGATGTGAGCTACAACAGCTGGTTAGGATATGTTTCCTGTTAACTTCAAAATGCATTTGCTGTGGATAAAATAAGGCGGATAGAAGAAAGGAAAAGGCACTGCACGGTGATAATGGAGCAGCAAGCAGCAATCCGTTACCATTTCCCAACGGATGTCAGGGGATTTGATATTTTTAGTGAGGACAACATGCTTAACTACAAAGGAAGGAATTGTAAGAATTTCCTGTTAAAAGTGGCATTTTGAAACATTAATTAATACTCAGCTGGGAAGTCACAAATTCTGTTGGCTCATCTTCTTAGAATATAATAACAGTCAGATTGATGACTGACATATAGTTCAGATTTTTATTTGAACTCTAAAGAATTGCTTCATTGCCACAAAGTAATAAAGTATCTTGGGACTTTCTCACTTATATGTCAAACGCAGCCCAGTTAATTATTTTGTAAGCAACACACACAAAATGCTGGAGGAACTCAGCAGGCCAGGCAGCATATATGGAAAACAGTTAAAAGTCGACATTTTGGGTTGAGACCCTTCATCATTTGGGAACTGGAAGCGGGCTCGGCCTGAAACGTCGACTGAACTCTTTTCCATAGATGCTGCCTGGCCTGCTGAGCTCCTCCAGCACTTTGTGTGTGTTGCTTAGACTTGTAGCACCTGCAGATTTTCTCTTGTCTGTAATCATTTTGTAAGGTGGGAATACTACTTGTTAATTTGCCTTAGCTACTTTAAAAAATTATAATTATGAAACAAGGAAATGAGTAGAAAAAGAAGAAAATTAGCAGGAGAAAGAGAGAAAATGGGGAAAATTACTTCATGAGCAAAAATCTACCTTGGGATGTAGTCCCTGTTGTTGAACAATCAAAAATTGTAACTGCACACAAAAAGATCCACAGATTTTTCTATAGTTTTGCTTGAGAGAAAATTCCTGCTTCAATAACTAAGACGAGAGAAAATATAGGAAGAAGCAAACAAGACAAAAAACTATATTTCATTTTTTATTGATTATAATGAACTTAAATTATATACAATTTTATAAGGAAACACAATTAGAACATAAAAGCAAAAAACATTTTAGTGCAAAGTGGTCAAAGTATTCATATTTTTGCTAAGCTGTAGTGATAAGGGTTTTGCCTGTTGGTTCAGCAACTAAATTGGTGAAGGAAAGTAGCTGATTTTGAACATGATGATGTGGGTCTTCAGGCCTCTGTACTTGTTGCCTAGGGTAGCTGTGAAAAGATGGCATGGATGAATGGTAGGGGTTTATGACAATTTACTTGTAAAACTACTATTGGTGGTCAATGATTACCTCATCGATACCTCATATATAAATATCCAGAAGTTCACAGGACTGGTAAAGATGATTATATAAAGTATAAAGTTTATATAATTTAGAGTATATGGTTTTTATAGTTTATATAAAGTTTCAGCCAATTCAGTAGAAAGCTTGCTTTTATGCTCCAAGTTGTCGTCTTCAACCTCCTTCTCCATCAAACATCTGTGTTACCTTTTATTTCTTATTAAACCATGTAGTTAGCTTGCAATGCCCTAAATGCTTCAATGCTGTTTGTTTCAACAGCCTCAAAAGTTACTTTTTTTAACATCAGGATGAAGTTACATATTTCAGGAATGCTTTAAGCATAGCATAATAAATAGTAGCAGGAGTTCTATTCTTTAGCCTCAAATCCATTTCTGTACTCATTTTCCATGGCCCAAAATAACCCTCCAGTGCAGAAATCTACCAATATCAGTCTTGAATATAATCAATAATATAATCAGCATCCACAAGTTTCTGAAGAGAATTTCATAACTTTCACAATCTACTTGGAGAAGAAATCCCAAATCACCTTAGTCTTCAGTGGGCGACATATTATCCTGAGATTATGCCTCTGGTCCTAGGCACACTATCCAGAGATTATGCTTCTCGTTCTAGGGCATAGTCTCAAAGCATCTGTCATGTATCATCAGAAGCTTACAATGGATCTACAATTTTTCAATGAGATGACCTCATTTCCCTGAAACTTCAGATGCAAAAGGTCTGTTATGATTAGTCTTTCCTCATAGGATATCCCCTCATCTCCTTAGCTGCATTACCTCTAAGAATATTGTTCAATAATTGAGACTATAATAATCCAAGCGTTCCAGTTGTTGTCTCACCAGGGCCCTATTCTTAAATGTTTTAAATTCATAGGTAAATGTTAGTGGCATGGCCAGCATTTGTTGTCCATTACTAATTATCCTGAGAAAGTAGTGATGACACACCATCTAGACGAGCTAAATGTCAGGGCATTCTTCCTAGTTAAGATATCTCCAGAGTGCTGTTAGGGAGGGGGGTTTAGGATCAAGATGCAGATGCAGGAGGATACTATTCCCTATCCCTTTGGAATAAAAGCGAATATTCCATTAGCCATTGTGATAAGAGATGTGCTTACAAATCTTTCTGAATACTGTCCTTTAGGTCTCACACTGTTCAAATAACATTTTATTTTTCTATTCATTCTTTTGATAAATCTTCTGATGAGTGCTGATTATAGGAGAGAAGCATCAATGTCCAGTTCTTAATATTATTGTAGAGATGCATATCAGGCTTGCTTTGTGAACTTTGAGATGGTCCTGTCCCTATGGATGCCTCTTCATTTGTTTATTTTCCTTCAATGAAATTAGCCTGAAAAGTCATTTGGACATCTACATAAACATGAAGAGAAGGGAACTGTAAAAGGGCACGAGGCGAGGGTCGCATGCATTAATTTCATTATGCAGCCAATGTGCAATGTTTATCATGTCAATCTGTAGCACATCAGTATAAAGCTTGAAATTGAAAACCTCACATTTAAGGTTTGACAACTGAATATTATCTCGAATGAGAGATTCCTCCTCAAACAGTGGAGGTAACAGTCTTCGAATAATTTTAAGGCAGAGTGGAGTAGATTATTAATAACCAATAAGGTGAAAGATTATTAGGTTAAATGGGAATATCGAGTTGAGGTAGCAATCAAATCAGTCATGCCCTGAATGTTTGAGCAGGTTTGAGAGGCTGAATGGCTTTCTGCTACCCCAAATTTATACTTTCTTGTTATAATTGTGTAGTAATTGCCCATACTATGAGCTCAGAGGTGGATAAACTGACAATTAAAATTCTACAGTATAAAAAGGAAATAGTTAGGGTTGGACATTGATAAGGAACATAATGAAATAAGTGCAGTTAGAATAGCTGAAAATTTGCGACACAGGCCATTTGGTGCTTTGTGTATGTGCCTGTTGAAAAGGAGTCACCCAACTTACAGCAATCGATAAAAATCATGCTTGTCACAGTTTATTGTCATAGGCACATGTGCAATGACATATAGCTTTTAATGCAATTCTGCATACCCTTTCACTGTTGTGACGGTGCCCCTCCCATCGTTCTTTCTTTCAGTGAGTTCCAGACATCTGCCTCACTATTTGGGTTTACAAAAAGATTCCATACTTCCCTTTGAAACCTTTTATCAACTACTTTAAGCATATGCCCAGCTTTTAACCAGCTAAGTGAGGGAAATTGAAAAATCACTTCAAAATTAAGATAGGTAAAGGGTACCAAAGAATAATAAATTTACTGGAGTAAAACACTTAAATTTAGAATGGCTATTATAAATAATTTATCAATTTAATTATTTTTCTCCGAATTGTCATTTACATTCAAATTCTTTGAGTGCTTGAAGCTAAATTGTGGCAATCTTTTTTCAAGGATTGTTCCAACCTTATTTTCTGGAATTCCAAACAAAGCTATATTCCAGAATACTCCCTTACTGGATCATGGGATCTGAATGCTATCCTGCTAAAATGCTGCATTCTATATTGCCGAGTTCAGAGGCTTCACCTTATAAGTTGTAGCTAATTAAATACAGAAATATTCCAAAAATTCAAACGTGTACACACAAAAGGGACATTTGGCATGACCCTTTTAGCCCACACTAATTATTGATCACCATAGAAAGCATCCTTATCTGGATACTTCACGGCTTGGAATGGAAACTGCTCTGCCCATAATGACAAGAAACTATAAAGTTGTGGACACAGTTCAGAACATCACCCAAAAACAAACTTCCCCTCTTTTGACTCTCTCTACACTTCTTGCTGCCTTGCTAAAACACCAAGCATAATCAGCCACCTCAGGCATTCTCTCTTCTCTTCCCTTCAGTCAGGCAAGAGATAGTGTGTAACACCAGGCTTAAAGACAACTTCTAACCTGTTGTTATAAGACTAATGATCAGTTCCCTATTGTGATAAGATGGAATTGTGCTCTCATAATCTAGCCTGTTATGACCTTATAGACTTCCTGCACTGCACTTCCTCTGTGACCGTAACACTTTATTCTGCGCTCTGTCATTACTGCTGTAATGAATTGATCTGTATGAGCAGGATACAAGACAAGTTTTTCATTGTACCCCCAGTACATGTGACAATAATTAGCTTGTTTACAAATGTATCCCACTCCGCTCATATTGTGGTTGAGCTCATATGAGTGATTGATTAAATGCAGTCAATTTTGGAAGTTCAGGCAGAAGTGAACATACGTTCAGAATTGAGCCAAAGATCCATCACATTACTTTCCCCTCCTGCTGACGTTACTGTCAAAAATGCTATTTTTAACAATATTCAACACACAATTTTATGCTATAATAGAGGAGTTAGTGCACTGAGGGGAAGAGTCTGAGTAGGCATCTCATTCTTAACTTCATATTTATCTTAGCAATCTACCTTCTCAGTTATTTACAGCCACCAACATGTATTATTCATTGCGTATACTGTTTCAGAAAGATTTAAAAACTGGCCATGAAAAATCATTAAAATGCCCTTCTGTCAAATCCTTGAAGTATCTAATGTCAACTTTGACAGTATTTAGGAATCTCAGGAAATTAATCGCAGTTGCCTTTGTGGAAAACTGATATTGCTCCTGTGAGTATTTCAAAGGTTCTGGTTTTCGTCACAGACCTCAGACATAAAAGTTCCCGTAGCTGCTTCAGGAATGAGAGATCATTATATGTGTATACTGTATGAGTGTTGAATCATCTCATTTAAATTCCAATCCAGGAGCTAAATGATAAAAATAATCTAAAAAATTCTGGCAGGTAATTGTTTCATTATTTGAGCAGCAGTATTCAAATTCCTCAGTAAGCTGCATTATTATTATTAAGTTTCCATTACTTCTCATTATAATTGCACTGAAGTGCACTTTAATATTATTATAACCTGCTGCACCTTCTACCTTATTAAGTAGATGGGAGATTAACAAGAAGACCTAGTTTTTCATTTTATTAGGGTAAAAGTCTACAACTAGTGAAAATCTAAAATAAAGCCCAAAAACGCATCAAGTCATGCAGCAACTGTGATGGGAAACAGGGTGAAGGTTTCAGATTGATGATCCACCATTGGATTTACTTTGACATTAGCATAAAAAGGGAAAAAGTTTTATGCTAATAAGAAGGAACATCTCATTATTGTGGAAAGTATGAATGTGATTCTTGTGTTCTTCGGCATTGTTTCTAGGGCAGTATGAATGGCCATAGGGAATATGGCCTTAGATTGAAAGGTGTTTTAAATTTTAATTTAGATAATGTCGATCATGCACACTATTTTTCTCCAGGATGTAAATCAGTCAGCAGTTGCTGTATAAGCATGCATGGAAAGGTGCAACATCCATCCATTCCTCAAACGTTCGAACATTATCTGTCTGCTGGCACTTCGATTCCCTAGGATCTTTGTATCAACTGTTATAAATTATTTACTATTATCCAAAGAATAGGACCAATAAGCCTTAAAATAGGAATTCCTCTACAGAGATACTTGGAAGAAAAGAACAAAAAACATTATTTGAGGCTCTGTGAACTGCTACCTTGTGTCTCAGGTCCCAGTCAGTGTACACAGAGTGGTATATGTGCATCAAAGTGAAAATGCCTCCTTTGGCAAAACATTAATGTGGATTGAGAGTTTTTTTTCCCTAAGGATATGAATCCAAACCGACTATACATTTGGATGCTTACTCAGAAGCATTGTAGTTTTACAATGATTTCAATAGCACTCTGTAAACTACTGTAACCTGAGGCTACACCAGTTGAGATGCCACATATCATAGTGCAGACCATTTCACACAAGCTTACAAAATGTTTGTGGGGTACAGCCTATGTGTGGTTAGGGCTAGCTGACAAACAGATACAGAGGCGAGCTATCACCTGTAAGAACATTGACAGACATCATTAACCTGGCATTTCTGTGACCTGAACCTGTGTTCAGTGTTGTTTTCTCATAGGAATTTTGCTGTGGGATGGTACAGAAGACAACTGTCACTATGAGGCATCTCTTGATCTTAGCAGCCAACTCCCCACCTACATTTGGGATACATCCCATGCCCTCCACCTCTTCAACAACTTCCGGTTCCCTGGTCCCGACCGCTTCATTTTCGCTATGGATATCCAATCCTTATGCACTTCCATTCCCCATCAAGAAGGCCTCAAAGCCCTCCACTACTTCCTTGACAATAGACCTCACCAGTTCCCCACCACCACCACCCTCCTCTGGTTGGCGGAACTGGTACTCACACTTAATAACTTCTCTTTTGGCTCTTCCCGCTTTCTTCAGACCAAGGGTGTAGCTATGGGCACTCGCATGGGCCCCAGCTATGCCTGCCTCTTTGTTGGTTATGTGGACCAGTCTATGCTCCAAACCTATACTGGTACTGCTCCCCAACTTTTCCTTCACCACATTGATGACTACATTGGTGCTGCTTCCTGAACCCATGCTGAATTCATCAATTTCACCAACTTTGCCTCTAACTTCCACCCAGCCCTTAAATTCACTTGGTCCATCTCGGACTCTTCTCTCCCCTTTCTTGATCTCTCGGTCTCCATCTCTGGAGACAGACTGTCCACTGACATCTTCTATAAACCCACTGACTACCATAACTACCTTGATTACACCTCTTCCCACCCTGCCACATGCAAAAACGCTATTCCCTATTCCCAGTTTCTTTGTCTCCGCCACATCTGCTCCGAGGATGAGGCTTTCCATTCCAGGACATCTCAAATGTCCTCTTTCTTTAAGGATCGTGGTTTCCCTTCTGCCATCATCAATGATGCCCTCACACGCATCTCCTCCATTTCCCGCACTTTGGCCCTTACCCCATTCTCCCATCACCATTACAGGAACTGAGTTTCCCTTGTTCTCACCTACCACCTCACCATCTTCTGGATCCAGCACATTATCCTCTGCAACTTCCGCCACCTTCAACAGGACCCCACCACCAAACACATCTTTCCCAGTCTACCCCCTCCGCTTTCTGCAGGGATCGTTCCCTCCACGACTCCCTGGTCCACTCATCCTTCCCCACAGATCTCCCACCTGGCACTTATCCCTGCAAGCACAAGTGCCTCACCTGTCCCTACACCTACTCTCTTACCACCATTCAGGGCCCCAAATGGTCTTTCCAGGTGAGGCAACACTTCACTTGTGAGTCTGTTGGGGTCATCTATTGCATCTGTTGCTCCCGGTGTGGCCTCCTCTACAACAGTGAGGCCCAATGCAAAGTTGGGGACTGCTTCATTGAGCACCTCCACTCCGTCTGCCACAACAGACAGGATCTCCCAGCTGCCACACACTTCAACTCTGCTTCACGTACCCGTTTGGATAGGTCCATACATGGCCTTCTCTACTGCCATGATGAGGCCAAACTCAGGTTGGAGGAGCAAAACTTCATCTACCGTCTGGGTAGTCTCCAGCCCCTTGGCATGAACATTGAATTCTCCAACTTCCGGTATTTCCCTCTCCCTCCCTTCCCCCATCCCAGTTTCACTCTGCCTCCTCTTCCAGCTGCCTATCACCTCCCTCATGGTTCCGCCTTCTTCTACTACCCATAGTGCTTTCCCCTTACATTCCTTCTTCACCTTTCCTGCCTATCCTCTCCCTGCTTCCCCTCCCCCACTCCTTGATATTTCCCCTTACTGGTTTTTCACCTGGCACCTACCTTTCCACCATCGCCCCCACCTTCTTTATACGGCTCCTGCTCCCTCCCTCTTCAGTCCTGACGAAGGGTCTCGGCTCGAAACGTTGACTACTCATTTCCACAGATGCTGCCTGACCTGCTGAGTTCATCCAGCTTGTTGTGCATGTTGTAAAATAAGGTTTATTGATTTACTGGAAATGGTACCTGTTACCCCTAATCCTCCACAGCCTCCTAATGTTCAAAAAAATCAAAGCTATCTATGTTATTTTAGTATTTTCCCAGTCAGAAAATTGTCCCATAACATCTATTTGCATGTCTACCTCAGAAAGCTTTTGGGCTAGTTTGAGAATTTCACCATTTTCAATAGGAATACGATCAATAGAGGGTTAAAGAAGCGATACAATCCTTGAGCTTGTTTTGCCATTCAATAATAGGATTGATTTAGTACCTCATCTATAATCCGTCTTGTTTCCCTTAACCTTTCTTTCCCATCAGTATCTAAGTCAAAAGTTCTCAGTCTTGAGTTCACCCGAAACCAGAAATCAACGTCCACATCTTTCTCAGGTAACACATTTCTAATGATTAGTCAGCTGCAGCATTTTCTCCTTATCTGAATCCCAAATGGCCAAACCTGTATCCTGTTATCTTCTGGAATCTCACCCTGTTGGCCTGTAGATTAAATGAATCAGGATTTTCAAGGGTGGCCTAATTCTGCTCCTATATCTTATGCTCTTATCTTTTCTCATTCGTATCCAACCATCTACCGATGATAATATATAATCCCCATACTTTATTTTATACCACTGTCTTTTGTCTTTTGTGTGATTGCTTGTCAAATACCTTTGAAAATCCTAATCTATTTCATCTACACGTTTCCTTTATCCACAGTACTAGTTGCATACTCAAAGCCTGTATTAAATCTATCGCAGATAGTTTTTCCTTTCTGAAGTAATGTTGGCTCGATATTAGATTTTCTTGATTCTTCTAGGTGCTTTGTTATCATTTGTCAATATCCTAAAAGACTTTGTTGGATCTGTCATCAGTCAAGAGATGCTGCAAGTTAAGTTCAGACGTTTTGAAATGCTTTAAACCTTACTGGTCTATTTGAATTTTAATTAATTGTGATCAAACTTACACTGCTTCAGTTGGTTTCTGTTTTTGAACCAAAATGGCTTCTCTTTGAATGGAAGAATGCAGATGTTACATATGACCTCTAATCCTTGCAGATCTTGGATCTGCTCAGCTTGGTACGGTCACAGTAATCTATCACTGGCAGCCTGCTCTGGTTATACGAATGTTCCAACAATTTAGGTTAGGGTTAGCAAGCAAGCAAGAAAGTAGATGAGAATTCATTACATTTTCCTTAGTAGTAAAGTGGAGCATATGGGGGAATACATCAGCATACAGCACCACATAAATGAAGTAATGCACTTTCTTCTTAAAACAACACAGCACGTTTTTATCATCTTTGCTGGTTTTTTTCTGGTTTGGCACAGGATGTGTACTCAGTCCTTTCTCTGAAATAAGAGACTGACAGTGAAATGAGAAAGTGGTGACAAGAACATTAAAAGTGTCAGTCATGCACATGTGAAGTTGATGCTTTAATACTACAACATAATCAGAGCAAATTCAGTCCAACCACAACTGGGTTTCATTGTGGGACTGCATTCAAAGACTTGAATTCTTTGGTAGATATTGTAGCTATTTCTCTAGTGTGCAGCAGCAACCATGTGAACATAGCTATAATTTTATCTTTGTTTTGTTGGTGCAATTTCATGCCTCTCTGACTTTCTGTGTATGGTTTCAGCTTGCAAGTATTTCAGATGAAGTGCTGTCAGTAACAGTCAGACTAAAAATAGCATTCAGCAGTTGTATGAATAAGAGCCAAAGATTGCTTGTGAAGGCTTCTGCAGCCAGTGAGAGAGTTAAATGGTTCTGTTGGTTTTAAAAATATTTCGTCCTTCTTTCATTACAGAATAAAAGATCAAGTGCTCTTCTAATCAGACTCAGCTTCCAACTGGTCTGAACCAATCAAAGATGTGTTTGATGATCTCTTGCAATGATTGGCATTAGACCATAAGTTCTATTGGGTTCAGACCGTAGACCATGAAAGAGCCTCTTAAATAAAATGTTGAGTCTGTAGAACCTTCACCAATTTGAAGTCTGGATGTACTGATTTGAGTGAGGAAACTTTGATACCTGTATTATATTTGTAAGAGGTGCAAAAAATGGAAATTAAGAAACTCATTGACCTAAATTTCTTCAAATTTTGGGGCTATCTGACATTGCAATACAGTTGTTGCTTGCCAAAAGATTCAATTTTTTTTACCTATCACTAAAGTTACACGTGGGTTAAATATTCATGGACTCTCTCTCTACTTCAGGGAGTTTTCACTTCCTCTGCTAAATGGAACAGCTGGCTCCTGCTGTAACTCTGCTTATGGGATGTATCCCAAGCAGCAGACAGCACTGAACAAAGCTGTCTAGATAGGGATGGCTGGCAGGCTTTCGATGCAAAAAGCCCGATAACCAAATCAGCTTCACTTCTTGCATTACATCAATATGTTTCTTTCCACTAGCATTCACCCACACTAATTTTTTTTTCTCTCTTCTCTCATCTCCTCATCCCTTTTTCGTGTAATCCATCTTTTGTTGTTGAGGACTGAAAGCTAACAGCATGGTAAGGTGGCACTGCACTGGAAGGCAGGAGGGGAGGGGAGATAGGTAGACGATGTCATGTTTGTGCAAATGCTTTTAGTCACTCTTAATGCCCTGCACATCATACATCAATGTACAGACTGACATAGGTTTTGCTTACAAAGGCATTTTATCTCCCAATTCTATTTTTATGGAGTTGGCAAAGGGATTTACTTGAGCTGACGGAAACAGAAAGTGCTGGATAGTGTTAGCTGGAAATATTTGAGGGCAGGATTGGAAGAGGCTGAAGAGCTGCTTAAGATTGAGCCTGGGTCAGGACTTAGGATAGAATGGAAAAGGGATTGGTTTGGAAATGAGCTGTCATTGGTGGAAAGTAGATCAGACCAGGGCCAGAGTAGGTTTGGAATAGCTCAGAAGAGGAAGGGTGACAACGAGACATTTAGCAAATGTAAGTGATGCCAAAATATGTATTTGAGCAGTGCAATATCTCTTTGGATGATCTCCATGTACGTGAATGTCATTTGCATGGTGGCCTTCCATCTAATATCTCCATGTCCTCTGCAGGTTCACTAGGTGCCTGAACACATTTGACAACTGAGTTTACAATAAAATTCAGTTGTATAAGCCATCTTTACTCATGAGACTCAATATGTCTGGGTTCCTTCTGATTACTTCACAAAAATATTAACATATTGTGAAGTTAAATATTTACTTATTTTCTATATAATTTCCATGTGAACATGAATTTTTACAAGCATTGATCTTTTTGACATTCAACTACGTGAAGATGGTTCTTTGACAAACAAACCTGCTGTAGTCATTTCTGGAACTCAGTCAGAGTTATAACAGTATTAAATTACTTGTAGAGCAGATAATCAGAAACTGTTTAAATCCAAGATAACATTTAATCTATTGGTAGAACACATAGATGTATTGGTGAAGTATGAATAGATAGTTTACTGGCTGTATTGAGCCAACATATTTGTTTCAATGAAGTAAGTGGAAATCCTAGTAATTCTCTTATATTGATGGGTAAAAATAAATGATTGGGGGTGGCTAGTGTCAAGAAGAGCATGAAAGAAAGAGAAAAGGTATGGAAGAGTAGAGGAGAGGAATTGTAGAGCACAGGAAGCAGAGCTGGAGGGTAGAAAAAAGGGAAGGGAAGGTAAAAGTGAAAAAACAGAGAAGGAGGCAATAGGGGAAATAGGGGAGAGGGAGAAACAGAAAGGAAGAGTGGTAAAGTGAATAGTGGAGAGGAAAAATAGGAAGATGGGGTGAGTGAAGTGGGTAATGAAACAAGAGACACTTGTGAAACATACACAAAATGCTGGAGGAACTCAGCAAGCCAGACAGCGTTTATGGAAAGAAATACAGCTGATGTTTTGGGCCAGGAAGACAAGCAACTCACAGAGAAGGCAGGAGGAACTCATCAGAGCAGGTCCTGCAGAAGGGTCTCAGACTGAAACGTTGACTGTACTCTTTGCCATAGATGTCGCCTGGCCTGCTGAGTTCCTCCAGCATTTCGGTATGTTGCTTGGATTTCCAGCATCTGCAGATTTTCTCTTGCTCGTGTTTTAAAGACACTGCACTGCAAGAACATTTCTTTGGAATTCCTCTTGGTAGTTTATCCACTATAAATTTGTTGGTTTTTTTGCACTTTCTACTGGTCTTCCATTAAAGTTACAGCAAATAGTAAGGAAGGACTGCTTGGGGATTTTATTCCATAAATTTTAGAAATGAGAAAATGTTAGGCCCAATAAAAGATCTCATGTGGTCCCTTCACCAAACTTCCAAATGTTTTAGTGAGATACTGCTCTTGAATGTGCTTCTGCTAATGATTTATTCCTTTGCATAAAAGTTCTGACTAATTTCCTTTCTTACTTCTAACTTATTGATTGTAGCTCATATAATTTGTCTTTTGCTTTCATAATCTTCAAATTCTCAACTAGATCACCAAAATGGATTATTTATATTACCTAAGAAAACAAACCCAGCTTCCTGTAATTAATCATAACTTAAATTCCTGATGCTTGAAATAAGCTGTACGTTATTGTGTTCTCTGAAGGGCAGTAATATCCTTCTTATGAGTAGATGGCCAGAACTACACATCATAATCTAGATGGAATCTGACCAACACCCTAAACAGAAATAATTTAAACACTTCCACTCTGTTTTACTGCTAATGATTGTAATGTAATTGGTATATGAATGTTTTCTTTGTACTAATAACATTTACTCTTACAACTTATTATTTTGGGTAGTGGGCTATCTTAAACTACGATTAAAATTATGTGAAAGATGTATTGACAATTTGACAGTAACATATTTCTAATCTAAATCATGATTTGTATCGCATTGGATTTGACCTTTAAATTGTTCAACAGGGACTTATGAGGCTTCCACCTCAAAAAGGCCACATGACAATTGTACTGCACTTTTAGTTAATGATTGATGAGGAGAGACGAAAGGAACCAATCTGGTCCTGCCATCAGTTCAGGCACTATTTGGAAGACTGAAGGAACTTAAGAGTTGGGTGTGGCAGTATTTTATATTATTGCATCTGAATTGAGTTGACAATTATAAATATGATAAACAGAGTAAGAATTGACATAGTTTGGATTTGCAATTCACTTGGTTATCATTTTAATGTGGGATTAGGAGGGCCCAAATAAACTAGACGAAAGGGTAATAAGACAAACTGCAGGATGATCTGCCACATGAGGAATATACTTGTCTCCCACACTATAAATTTAGAAGTCATGAAGCTGTTAGTGTTGATCTCCAAATGACTAGTTTGTTTAACTGACGAAGTAGTAAGAAATTGATCCAGACATGTAGCTAAGATCATATGCCCTTACTGCTTTGCTTGTGTTTACTCACAGGGTAGTGATATATAAAGCAGGCATATAGGTTCACAGTGCTTAGTTTCCCAGATACATTACTTGTATAATATTTGCAAGCTGCTACAGACAATCTCCTGAATTGTAATAGAGAGAAATAAATAATGTGAATGAACAACTTGTACATTAGGTACCTGTTACGCACAGATACAATATACCGTTACAATCCAGGGCTCAGAAGTTCACAGTCATGCTGAAGTAATAAGCAAAATGTAACATTTTAGCTGGAATCAGCCGTCGGGTTATTGGCGCCATTTTTCTTCTCACTTTTTCTACGTTTTTTCTCTTGCTTCATATTTCTATTACTGAAGTTTCCTCATTTTCTTTATCTTCCCTATATTATTACTCGTCCTAGATCAAACAAGTCCCTCGTGTAGCTATGTGAATAGTTTTCTAATAGTTAAAAGATAGAATAGATTTGGGAATGCTGGGCTTCATCTGACAGAAAATATGCCTGATGTCACTGATTTCACAGCTTTTGTTGGAGTGCATTAAAACAGCTGACTAGAGACCAGGGATGAGGCAGTCTCTTCTAAGAGACTTTTACAAAGTCATTATGATTAGTGAAGATAACTATATTAGGAGCAATTTCAGTTCACAAGGAGGTTACTGATGATGTTCTGAACTGATTCCTTATTATTGATAACAAAAAGAATTATTTTATAAAATCATTTTTTCTAAATTGTGATCCTAAGTGGAAGGTATTACTTGGGGCCCAGTATAGATGCTTACACTGTACAGGCTACCTAGAGATAAAAATATTATGCATTTATACTTTTCCAGTCTGCACTATGCCAGTTTTTTGAAAATAATCTTAAATACTGAATTGATATAAAATGTTTTTTCTCCCTCTCTTCCTTTCTCCTGATCTCCTTGAAATCACTCCTTCTGCTTTCTTTTCTGTTTTCCCCCCTATCCTTGATCTTCTTGCATTTCCCAGAAACTACAGTTAAGAGTGTAAATAGATGTGTTTATCCTTATCAGTGACCCATTGACCCTGCTGCAGGGTTCTGTAGGTTAGCTTCAGCTTGAATTTCGATTAATTGTTCTGCCTTTCATTTGGAAGCCACCCCGTGTCACCTTGACAGTCAGTTAATGAGAATTGCATGCATCGCAACTTGCCTCCTTCTTTCATGATCTCTGTATACGTACTGAAAATCAGTTTTAACATACAGATTTTTATTTCTATGATGTGAGAACCTCTGCCATTATTTAGTTTCTTCTACAATGCAAAGGTATTTAAATCTGCTAGAATTATGTAATTTACCGCTTTTTTGAGATTGTCTTCTGGTGTCCTCATTTCAACCTTGGTATTGTCCCGGATTAAATTTCCTGGCCCGTAACAGTGTTTTGTCAAATGAAAATGCTTGTGATGGTAAGGCTGCTGCTCTAACATACCATCCAGTTACACTGGCCTGCATCCATTCCTCTGAAGGATGAGCCATAAAAGTATTTCATAGAGGTAAACAGATTACTCCATTCTATATTAGTACACACATAGGCAGCTTGTCACATTTGGCATCAGTGCTATGGACCATGTTTATTTAAGGCAATGTTATTTTTGGCAGCTTGGATGTGAAATGGAACTTTTCAGGTTTCTGAGAATAATAATGGATCATTGTCAAACATTAGATGCTTTCGAGTTCAGCAGCAATATCGTTCCCTACAACTGTTTGTGTAGAAATTGTTTACCGTTTGGCTTCAAGGTTGCTGTCTACTTTAATATTGTTAGGGGTTAAAGGGCACAGTTTGAGTTCATCAGCTACGTGATTAAAACCAACTGAACTTTAGGAATTGTGGCTCACTTTTACTTTGCTCATCAGTTCTGGGAAATGGAGCAATTCAAGCACTCAGTGTCAACGTGAGGAACTGCAGTTCCTCTTGACAAACGGAAGCATTAAAAAAATAAATTTAACATGCTCTCTGTCCCTTTTAGTGCCTTCTATTCCTTCAAGACATGTACTGCTTGAGCAGCCTAGTATTAAAATATCATCTGTATCTAAATGATGTCATCGGATGCCAGCTTTTTAAAGTCAAGAGGCTGTTGTCAGACCGACATGAGGGCTTTGTCATCTTTCAAGAACATACCTGTGTTAAAAAAATATGGTTATCATGCAGAAGGCTGGAATAAATGGGTCTTTTCAGGTTGGAAGGTTACTTATAGAGTGCCCCAGAGATCAGTTCTGGACTCTCACTTATTTACTTCTTACACTAATGACCTGGAGGAGGAGACACAGTGTAATTTATCCAAGTTCGCTAATGACACAAAAATAGCTGGAAGGGCAAATTGTAATGAGGATATTTTGACACTGCAATGGATCATGGATCTGTTAAGTGAGTGGCAGTAAGCTGAGCAAATGGAGTTTAATGTGGGGAAACTGTGAGGTAGTAGGAGGAATCAAAGTTAAATGAACATCTAAATGGAAAATGATTGCAGACGAGTGAAGCACAGGGGCAGTTAGATGTTCTTGTATAAATTTCAAAAGGTTACCAAGCAACTGGGAAAACAAATAGCACATAGGTAAGTTTTGTTATGGTTGTACAGGATGTTGCGGAGATCTTAGCTGGAAGACTGAACACAGTTCTTACTAGAAAGGACATAGGAGGCAGTCCAGAGGAGGTTTAGCAGACTAAAGTTCAAAGTTCCAAAGACATTTATTATCAAAGTGCATATACATCACCATATACAACCCTGATATTCATTTTCAAGCAGGTATACACAGAAAATACAACAAACACAACAGAATCAGTGTAAAACTGTACACAACCAAGACAGGCAAACAACCAATGTGCCAATGCAAAAAGAAAAAAATAAGATAATAACAATAAATAAATAAGCAATAAATATCAAGAACATGAGTTTTAAAGTCCTTGATGGTGAGTCCATAGATTGTGAAACCAGTTCAGTTTTTGGGTGGGAGAAATTAAGTGAAGTTACCCCTCTGGTTAAAAAGCCTGATGGCCGAGGGGTAATAACTACACCTGAACCTGGTTGTGTGGGACCAGAGGCTTTTGTCCCACCTCTCTGATGACAGCAGTGAGAAGAGATGGTGGGGTCCTTGATGTCAGATGATGCTTTCCTGCGTCAGCACTCTTTGTCGATGTGCTCAGTGGTGGGGAGGGCTTTACCCATGTTGGATTAGGCTGCACTTGCTGCTTTTTGTAGATCTTTCCATTCCAGGCCATTGGTATTTTCATACCAGTCCATATACTCTCCAGCGCACATCTATTGATGTTTGTCAAAATTCAGGTGAATGCTGAATCTTCGCAAGAAAGTGGAGGTGCTGCCGTGCCTTCTTTGTAATGGCAGTTACATGCTGGGCCCAGGCCAGATCCTTTGACATGATCGCAGCGAGGAAGTTAAAGTTGCTGACCCTCTCCACCTCTGAAGCCCAGATGAGGCCTGGCTCATGGATCTCTGGGTTCCTCTTCCTGTAGCTCTTTTGGACTAACTCCTGAGATGAGAGGATCATCTAATCTTTAGAGGCTAAATGGGCCTGGATTCTTATGAGTTTAGAAGAATAAGAGGTAATCCTATTGAAAGATGTAAGATTCTAAGAGGGAATGACAGGATAGATATTGACATATGTGCACTAGTGCAAGAATATTGAACAAAGGAACTTAGCTTCAGGATAAGGAGCCTATTATTTAAAACAGTAGTATGCTGAAATTTCTTGTCCCATGGAACATTTAAAAGAAATGGGAATTTTTGTAAGTTTGAAGGTTTAAGTACCATATGGATGTGGTACGGAGAAGCTGAGGACCGGGGTATTTCAGCCACAAACATTCTGAATGGTGATTTGGCTTGATGGCCAAATCCTTTTCCCTTTTTTTTCTCATATTCTGCTTGTGTTGATATGGAACATGGTGTGAGGCTTGAGAGAGGCAAATGAGTAGGTCGCCGTGGGTGATGTAAAACCCCCAACTGTCCTGCTCTCAATGGGCTCGATAGGCCTACATTGAGAGCTAGAAAATTGGTAAACACGTGAAAAATATATGGGGATATAGTATTAGAAAAGGTTTAGTTCATTTTTTAATCACAGGATTTCTCTTATGCATGGAGCAATCTTTTCAAAATTCTACTTTAAAGAGAGGTATTCTGCCCATTGGCCTGAACTTACTGCATGCTTTGATTGAAGTACATCTGTGTCAAGTGCGACGGCTGTTCACGATGGAGCTATGACTGAATGAATAACCTTTGGACAGTGTACAGTTTGGAGACGTGCTCCCTGGCGGATGCCAGGGAGAGGAGCCAAATTAGTTGTGAGGATTTCGAGTGGCAATCTTAGAACTCTCCTGCAGTGGGCAGCTGCAGGCAGTCTCCATACAACTAGCAGAAGTGACAATCTTGCTCATTAAAATGTTCTGCCTTCCCTTCAATCTATATGAAGCTGGGATGTGATTACAAATTCAATTGACCTTACTGGGATTGAAGAATTCATTTTCTGATGACTCTATGGTGATGAGGTGTTTGAAGTGTTTGGTAGAACTTGTTCAATAGCATTGGTATTGTCAGCTAAGATGGTTTACAATCTCTATGTAGCTCTTGTTTCCTTTTCCAATTTCTTTATTATGTGTGTCCTGGTTTAGACACAGCTGAAACATGAAAAATCCCAGTAAATCACTATTACTTATCTACATTAATTAACAATAGCATGTATTTGCATTACATGTTTTAAAACTGTAACTGAAATATATTCTCTTCTTTGATAGTTCCCACATTTCTAATGATGCTAATAATTCATTTTCACTTCACTACAGGATCTCTACCTTTATACACTACATGTAAGCTTGCTGACCATGCACAAATTCATTCCTTAATCACAATATTTGCACAGTTTTCCAGGGATTCTTTTCAGGGCAACAAATGCACCTGGTGTTCTGACATAAAATTAATCTAGGAGTGCTCCCTCCAACATTGCTAAATGTTTTCAGAGTTCCTGTATCCCTCTGTGCCTTTGCAGGGATTTGCTCAGTATGTTAACTTGCATGAAGGCAGGAGCATGTTCAGAGCTTATAGGAATAATTATTTTAAACTCAAGTTATTTTCTTTAGAAAATAAAGTCAATATGCTACATTGGTTGAATCTTTGGAGTTTCCATTTTGTCAGTCAACTTTCAATAAATCTTATTTTTGGAACAGGCCTGTGTGCGTTCAAAGATTGCTGTTTTTGGCAGTATTTAGCGTACATTTAGATTTACCAAACTGCGAAGTTTCAGTGTAACTCAGGAATGTGCTGAATCCATGAGGGTGCCTATTTCACTGATCACAGTATAACTCCAAGTGTTGCTGCTGGGTTTTGCTCTAAACAATCTTCAGGAACACGTGAAAATTAAATATAAAAAGCTTTGAAACCTTTTTATAATTTCAAATCTCAAGTTATTCTGCCTTATTCTTTCCATATGATTCCTGTTCCAAAAATTTCACAAACATGTTTTCATTTTACAATGCTTGTAGCAACCGTTTCTTGCCGCTTGATGGCATTGTAATTATCTTTGGATTAAAATTATTTTCAAGCATTTCTCTTATGCAACAGGTAAAACTGCTTATAAATGATATATCCACTGAGCTCCTGAAGGCAGATCTCTGTCATGAATCTCTAAGTAGAGTTGAACATAAACATGAGGATAACAGTGCACAAAGATGTTTTAGAGTAAACTGGACTTCAATCTCTAGGATCTGTCTGTACTCCATTGAACAATAGAACTCTGCAATATTTTTCTTGTCAAATCTCTTAATTTTGTTGGAGCTTTAGTTTAGGGCCTGTTTATCTCTATTTTTAGTCCCATCTTCTTCCACTTTCTGTACATTTTTTTTATTATTACAATTCTGAACTTATAATTTATTCATATTCATGGATGCTGCCTGACCTGCTGAGTTCCTCCAGTATTTTGAATGTGTTGCTCTGGATTTCCAGCATCTGCAGAATCTCTGGTGCTTATAATTCTGATTCAATCTAATTGACAACATACTGCTGCTTTTATTTGTTTGTCATCTCAAAGGTACTTTCCCTTCAAAGTCTTCAAAAAGGTTGTGGGGATTAGAAGTAATAAGTGTGGTAAACTGTAGGTGTGGTAAACAAGATTCTGGCAGTAAAATCTGGACAGTTATTTCAGCGTTTCTTCAAAACTCTGGAACTAATCCATTGAAATATTAACTTAGCCTGAAAACCATTGTATACTGCACTAATCTATTGCATCATTCCATAGGTGACATTTTTGTTTGCTGTATATTGTGTTTCTACTGTACCTGATATGAATATTATTTATCCAGTAATTTGGAGTATTTTTTTAACTTTGTGTGATTCCATCTTATCCAGTAATTTGTAAAGAAAACAAAAAATCATGTTAATCTTTTTTTTTAATATTTATTCTGTTTCCTCTGCCTCTATTAACATGGGTCCCAAAAGGATCAATGTAACCACACAATCTTTTTATTGCTTATGTAAAGAGACTTAGCACTGTGCATATCTATACATTCCTATCTTCATATCCACTTTAATAGCATTATAACTCTACAACATTCATACTTTTACCAAATTTTCAGGAATAAAAGAGTAACTGTTTTCTTTCCATTCTTTTTCATGGATGGAGCATTTGCTGCATGTCATACATTTATTCTCAAAGAACTAATTTGGCTCTTCTTATCTGATATAGTCAATTTCTGCCATCATGTATTATCAATAACAGATTTGCTGGAAATGCTCAACAATTCCAAAGCTAAAATTATGTAGCTGCTGGAAAATTTAAGTATAAACAGAATATGCTAGAAGTACTTGGCTGATTTCCAACATCTAGAGCATTTTGCTTTCAGTATATTTGCTGGTACTTTCTCTGTATTGTTCACAAATAAATTAAAGTGCTGTTGGACAGGCTGCAGGAAAAGATCATTTTCTCACCTCTGGCTCCAATCACTCCAGCTCATTTCCATTGATACTACTGAACTTACTTGCCCTTTGAGCTTTCCTTTCTACTTGCAAAGCTTGAAGTGCACAGGCTTAAAAGCCCTTCTCCCTTTTTAATCCTCACTTGGTGTAATCAAGTTTCGCTGCACAATTGTCCAGCCCAACTTGTCACCTCTGGGGAATTCTATAAACTCTCTGGTTTTACTTCCTTCAGCATACTCTGGGCTCAGTTTTAAGAATATTGCTACGCGTTACTGCATATTTGAAGACAGCAGTCTGTTCTTCAAGTTGATTAATGTTATTTTCTGCTCCCATTTCCAAACATGATGTTCTATGTGCTTAGAATTTATTTTGAGGAAGCCTGAAGATGACCTTACCCAATGATTATCTTTTGATTTCTATTGCCATTTCATGTTCCAGCTAATTATCTATTAAATTCAGCATTGCTTTTCCTCTTTGCAACCTTTCCAAGCATGCAGCAAATACTTTCTGGAAATGTGTCTGCCTATTTAACCTAATTTAATAAATTTATGAAGGAATTCCAGTAGTTTTGTGAGACAAGACCTATTCTTTTCAAAGTTGTGCTGGTTGCCCTAAATGGCCTTCGTGTCTTTCAGATTAACAGAGTGTAATGCTCTCAATCAATTTTGTGCTACAGATTTGAAATTTGGTGCTAATTAAGCTCCAGATTAGGAGCTGCAGATTGCATTCACTATTGTCTAGCTCTGTTTCAGCTGGACTTCCTCAAAATATCAAGGATGCTCCCTAACTTCTTTGCTCACTTTGATATCCCAGACAGTTTTAATTAGTCTCCAGTGATGATTCATCTTTCACGTCTACATAAATTATTTTAATTTTTGAGCCCATCTGATATGACCCTGACCAAGAAATTCTTCAGCGCAGTGAATTGTTCATTAAATGCACAGCGTGTGGGTGGGGCAGTGCAACAGCCTCAAACTCCTGCAACAGAGCAGAATTTACTCCACTCAAAGGCTTCCCTCCTTTAATTCTACCAATACACCAGAGAAACGTAAGTGGGTTACAGATCTGGTTTATGCATTATGCAGAAGGGAGTGAGGCTGAGACGGGGGAGGGATAATCATGGTGTTAGTGCAATATGAGACCTCAGTTGCTGAGTCAATCAACAGAGGTGCCTGTAATCAGCTGCTGTGGAGTGGTTAGGTTTGTGACCAGTTGGTGGCTGAAGGAATGGATTGAGAATTGTAGAGAGAGTTTAACTTAAGGAATATCAACCATTGCTTCTTCTCAATACCATTGTCAAAGCCTTCTTGTACCTGAGTGTCCTTTTCAGGCCAGCATTTCCCTGAAATACCATCTACTACACAACGCGCTGTTGGATGTCAGTGCAAATGCCTTGAACCTCTCTGATTATCACTTTATTAAGAAGTGGGACCCAATGCCAAATCAAGAACTTTGAAATTGAAGTGGTAATGCACCATCAATAATTCTCGGAGACGTGAGTCGAGATAGGCTTTTATTAGCTGGAAGAAAGCACAAGCAGCAAGAGACCACCACACAACGTCCTGGAGACTGAGGGAGGAGCAGTGCCTCAATCGCCTTTATACAGGGGTCTGTGGGAGGGGCCACAGGAGCAGTCAGCAGTGGGGTGTGTCCAGACAGGTATGTGCAGTTCACCACAAGTGGTAAGTCCTGGTTGTTTCTCAGTGAAAACACCACAACGGATAGATAAACATGACACTGTGGTGACCCACTTCCTAGCGCACTCGAACCGGCTGACAAATAGCCAACGCGCCGGCATAAAGGCCAGTCCCAAAAGGGCGCCAGGTCTGCTTCACCAACAAAGGGAAAAGCTCGCGCGGGACTGTGAATACGTGCCCCTACAGCATCCGCGCCCGGGGAGGGTGGGATCAGGGAAGCTTTAAAGCAAGGCCATGACACTATTTTACAGAATTTCTCCACCTTGTAATTTTCACCATCTCCATCAACGAAAGTTGATCTGAGGAATTAGTCAAAACACACCTATTTCCTAATCTTCCCAAATATTTCCTACAAATCTTTTGTGATGTCTGGGTTTCAGTGCTCAACCCTCCTTGCATTCAGCTGAGAAAATTGCATTTATTTTGCTATCTACTATGTGTTGTTTTATTCCTCTCTAGCTTCTTCAGACACTCGCATCGACTTCAGTCTATTCCTCTATAATCCTGTTTGTTTGCTTATGTCTTTTCAATTTATACTCAGTATTTGAGTTGCTTTTAACCTCATAAATTTTTCATATGTTTTTGGCTTCTTTGCTCAGCTGAAGTAGTACTGCCTTTTCAATAAAATGCAGCCTAGAAGATCTGTTCTGCTGTGGATTGCTTTTGTGATATGTGATCGTTTTAAAGAGGAAGCTTAACCACCAAAAATTCTGTGAGCACAATAGAAAATTTGGTCATATTCCTCTGTGTGTGGTGCAATAATACTTAGTGATAGCTGGCGCACAGATGTATAAAGCATGGTTGGCATTGTTGCTGTGACAGGGTGAGCCTTGAATATGTATTGCTGTAGAAAGTATGTAGTTCTTAACAGAAGAAAGGATATTTGTTTGGCCATAAGCTGAAGCGACTGCCTTTATCTGAATTGATCTCAAGGAAGTACAGTTGGCCAGCAGGCTGTGTTGCCATCACTCAGATCCAGAGATTCCAGTCCCATCCTGGCCTCTTGTGCTGTGCTTCTCACTGTAAATTGATTTGACTTTGCACCCCAGTTTTCACCTACATCTCAAAAGATGTGCTCTTGATAGAATAACTGACTACTGGAACTGACCCTGAGTGTAGGTAGGAGGAGAATCAGGCAAAAACTGAAGGGTATGTGAGAGAGAATAAATTGTAGGAAAATAAGTGGGCGAAGGGAATCGGCACAATGGCCTCCCGTTAGGGCATTATTCTGGAGTTAGGATATATAGCAAATTATTAACATCCAATTTTAAGACCTGAATATGGACTATAGACTAATTCTAAAATGCAGCATTGGAAAATAGTTTCCTCAAGCTGTGAATGCCAATTAATTGAAAACCTGACAACGGTGATTAACATTCATTTTGGGTGTTTGGAGTGTGGGTGCAAAAAAGGTGTGAAAACATATGTAACTCAAAGGAAGCATTGTAGATGTGTTGTAACTACAGACTTGGCTGTTGAGCCTCATCATATAAAATGTCATGTAATATTGAGTTGAACAGGCCTCACCCTCCAGAGAGCGTCTCATTTTGCTGAATAAACCACTTCTGTATCCACTAGCTGCAGGCTCTCTCCAGTGAAGTTTGGACAGGAAATCCTAATGCATGATTACCAAGAGTACAAGTGGACACCCGGTAGGAAAGCTACAAGAAATGGAAGACTGATGTACACAGTGGATGTTGGTGATCAGACTTGGAGATGTTATTTGGACCAGATACTGGATGCCCAACTGAAGACCACACCTGAGTCGACTGCATCCAATAAGATGGACACGTTACAGTCACCAGACTTACCTCTCAGTAATGACATCACTGAGAGCAATGTGATACCAGAGACTGAGAACGTTGTCTTGGACAAGTCACCTACCACGCCTGATACCAGTCCATAGGTCCAGAGGTGCTATCCTGAAAGAAAAAGAGCTCCCAAAAGACTGAACCTTTAGAACTGTGGTTAGTCATGGACTGTTATTGTGAAAGCAGGTTTAATTGGAAAATGGGTTTATGAAAGGGAAATTGAATGTTCTGTACATATGCAGTTTTATGTTTCATTAATCTAAAGGGGGAGGAAGTGTAATGTATGGATCTATTTCTTTTAGAGCAACGACGCCCCCCTCCAGTGCTTAGCACTACTCATTGATCCATTGTCTGTGCTTGCACTGTCAATGCATGTTCTCTCTCTCTCTCTCGCTGCAATGTGAATTCACCAGTTAAAGCCATCAACCGCGTGTGTGCTTTTATTAAATTGATATGTAGTTGTGCACAGGCACAACAGGTATCATGAACATGCCGGAGAGCTGAACTAGTAGATAGATGTAAAAGTAGTGTGGTGTGTGTTAATGTAAATTAATTAAATATTTGTGTGTTAATATGGTGAGACGTTCCCACCAGTTGCGAATCGTGGTTACTGACAGCTTGGGACACCAGTGGAGTGTGTGGATACTTGTTCTAGCCTGTATATTGGCAGACCCTTCTGCCAATGTGGGTGTGTTTTAAGGATACGTGTGTAACCTTGATACAACAGTTTTAAATACAAAGGAATGATGAGTTCAGATTCACGTAAGTAGCAGATTGCAGACTACATACCCTATGGTTTTAACTGTGTGCTGTTTAATTTTTAGTCATCATTTATATTTTGCATAATCTTGGAATTGGTGTGGAGATATTTGAGGGAGAAGTTGTCCCCAGATATCTCTGTTGGGATGGCACAGACTGAGAACCATGATGACCCAAGCCGGCCCTCGATTTTGTTTACAACCACCCATAAGCCCCTCACTCTCTGGGAGAAGCAGAGCACTTTGTCAGAGTAGCCCACAATTAAGGTATTCTGTGGGAATGCAGAACGCTGACAAAAGCTCGAGAAAATGATTGAAGTCCACCAGATGCACCCGAAAGGTGTCCATGTGTTGGTAAAAGTCAAGTCAAGTCACTTCTATTGTCATTTTGACCATAACTGCTATCTACAGTACATAGTGAAAATGAGACAATGTTTTTCAGGACCATGGTGTTACATGACACAGTACAAAAACTAGACTGAACTACGTAAAAAACAACTACACTAGACTACAGACCTACCCAGGACTGCATAAAGTGCACAAAACAGTGCAGGCATTACAATAAATAATAAACAGGACAATAGGGCAGTAAGGTGTCAGTCCAGGCTCTAGGTATTGAGGAGTCTGATAGCTTGGGGGAAGAAACTGTTACATAGTCTGGTCGTGAGAGCCCGAATGCTTCGGTGCCTTTTCCCAGATGGCAGGAGGAAGAAGAGATTGTATGAGGGGTGTGTGGGGTCCTTCATAATGCTGTTTGCTTTGCGGATGCAGCGTGTGGTGTAAATGTCCATAATAGACCCCGAAGAGAGACCCCGATGATCTTCTCAGCTGACCTCACTATCCACTGCAGGGTCTTGCGATCTGAGGGTGCAATTTCTGAACCAGGCAGTGATGCAGCTGCTCCGGATGCTCTCAATACAACCCAAGTAGAATATGATGAGGATGGGGGGGGGGGGGGGGAGATGGACTTCCCTCAGCCTTCACAGAAAGTAGAGACGCTGCTGGACTTTCTTTGCTATGCAGCTGGTATTGAGGGACCAGGTGAGATTCTCCACCAGGTGAACACCAAGAAATTTGGTGCTCTTAACGATCTTTACCGAGGAGCCGTCGATGTTCAGCGGGGAGTGGTCAATCTGTGCCCTCCTGAAGTCAACAACCATCTTTTTGGTTTCGTTCACATTAAGAGACAGGTTGTTGGCTCTGCACCAGTCTGTTGGCCGCTGCACCTCCTCTCTGTAAGCTGACTTGTCGTTCTTGCTGATGAGACCCACCACAGTTGTGTCATCGGCTAACTGGATGATGTGGTTTGAACTGTGTGTTGCAGCACAGTCGTGGGTCAGCACAGTGAACAGCAGTGGACTGAGCACACAGCCCTGGGGGGCCCCCGTTCTCAGTGTGATGGTGTTGGAGATGCTGCTCCCGATCCGGACTGACTGAGGTCTCCCAGTCAGGAAGTCTAGGATCCAGTTGCAGAGGGAGGTGTTCAGGCCCAGTAGGCTCAGCTTTCCAATCAGCTTCTGAGGGATGATTGTGTTGAATGCTGAACTGAAGTCTATGAACAGCATCCGAATGCACGTGTCTTTTTTGTCCAGGTGGGTTAGGGCCAGGTGGAGGGTGCCCAAGGAATATGTGGGACAGTATGGCCCAGGGGGGTGCAGGATGGCACATGGGCAGCTTACGAGATCACCATTAATGAAGAGAGAGTTTGTTTATATAAGGGGAAGTGAGGAACCAACTGGGGGAGGTGAAAGTAACAGGGGGACAATATTGTCAGTAGTTCAGGGAGCTGATGACCCTGACAGGGATTTTACAAATCATAAATATCAAGTGTATGGGGAGTTTTCAGGATTGGATAATCCAAGGAGAGATGACCCAGTCTTCTTGAAAATGCTGAAGGAAGGCCTGAGATCAGCCCAGCAGGAAGTTTTAGATTTGGGCATAGCGGTGGTATCGACCTACTCTGTGATGATATTGTGGGCCAGTGAGATAGACCAGAGGAGAGGGAAGCGAAGTTGTAAAGTGACCGTTGTGAATGTAGCTGCCATGATGTCACAGAAGACTTGCTTTGTGTCCCAGCAACTGGGGTGCGTAGTAAGGAACTGTTGGAATAGACATGGGAGGGTAAAAGAGATTATTTGTTACAGCTGTGGCCTATTGGAACCTGGTTGGAAACAATGCCCTGAAAAAAGAGGAAAGTGTGAAAATCACTCAACAAAGTAGGCAGAACTCACAGCAGCACCTTCTCTTTCCGATTTGACTACTGACCAGATTATAGAGCTGGTGAAGTCAAACAAACGGCTGACAGCAGCCCCTATTGCCCATAGTGGACATCAACAGATGTACACAAGGTTTATTAGGGGGCCGGCAATGTGAAATGTTAGTCAGTAACTGATCCACCCTCGCTCAATACTGGAGGGGCAAATTACATTACCAATGCAGGAGGTGAAACAATGAGGGTGGAGAGAGTTCAGCACCAGGCACTTGAGATTGAGGGAATCCACCTTCCTGTAGATTTTTGGGTGTGCACTGTTATGAATGTACCACAGCTCTGAGGGGCCGAAGGGTGTGGGGTAGCCCCCTCCTTTGTGAGAATCGCAAGATCACTGTTGAGTTGAGTCAAGGGGCCCAGGAAATGAGAGAGAGAGAGAGAGAGAGAGACGAGCGGAATGTCTCGTTTCCCCGGCGATGTAAAGCTACGGGACATGGCCATTGTCTCAGGAAGGCGAAGCTGTGGATTGGAGACTTTGCTATGTGAACGCCCTCAGGCAAAGTAGGCTGGTTGAGGGAGAGATTGCATCACCCCCAACCTGATTGTCATCTACGACCCTACGAGTCAGGATAAAAGAGGGTCTGTAGGAACAGCCCCTCAGATGGACCAGAAGAAACGTTAAGCGACCACGTAATAGCAGGAAGTCATCTGAAGGAGGCCACGTACGTTCAGTTCCGTTGCTGGAACTGG
Organism: Hypanus sabinus; assembly: GCF_030144855.1. Lineage (NCBI taxonomy): Eukaryota > Metazoa > Chordata > Chondrichthyes > Myliobatiformes > Dasyatidae > Hypanus > Hypanus sabinus. The sequence continues at coordinate 50,135,912 of NC_082713.1, forward strand.
TGGCTGGAACCACAGAAAACAGTTTTTAGCTAACAACGGGGAAACCCACTCCCCTGACTCAACAGATTGGCATCATAAAAGACCCGGGCAAGTTTAAACCGCCTCACTCTTAAACCCAAAAACGCTGCAGCTTGAACGAACTAACAGTGACTGTTATCTTTCCATCGGACAATACACTATCCCCTAGACAACGATAGAGCTATTTCTTATTGGTTATTATTATACCCGCGCTTTAGATTTAGTATTGACGACATATATATTATCTGTATGTTTGCATTAATCTTATTTTTGTGCCCCTTTATCAATAAATACTTTTAAAAATAGTACCATCAGACTTCAACGGACCTCTCTATCTTTGCTGGTAAGTGCCCCAGTTACGGGGTTTCGTAACAGCACAAGCAACAAAGGTGCTATCCTGGGGATAGACACACTGAGTAAGGCAATTATCAAAGACTGAGGAAAAGGAGAAATAACACGATCAAGACAGGGACAGTGAACAGGTGTAACCTGCAATGCAACTAACCCGGCCCACGTAGAGACAGTGGTTCCAAGCAGGGAGGAGAATGTCAGGAGATCTCAAGAGTTATGGTCAAGCACATCAGGAGGTGATAGAAGTAGTTCAGCTGCTTGAGGAGGCAGTAGCAAGAGGGAGATATTAAAGAGCAGAAAAGGAATGAGTGGGCAGACATCAGTACGAGGAGGGCAATGGAAAAACAAGCAGCAACAGCAATTTCTATAGTAAAAAGATGGCACTGCCATTCCAAATCTACAGTATACTTCTAATTTCTATGATTTTTTATGATGGGCTCCCTCACCTCCAACCCTCTGACTCTCAATACAGGAGCCCCTCAGGGCTGCATACTGAGTCCCCTCCTTTACTCCCAATATACCCATTACTGTATCGCCACCCATAGCTCCAATCTGCTAATTAAATTTGCTGGCGACACTACATTGATTGGCCTTATCTCAAACAATAATGAAGTGGCCTACTGGGAAGAAGTCATCTCTCTGACACAGTGGTGTCAAGTAAATAACCTCTCCCTCAATGTCACAAAAACAAAGGAGCCGGTAATGGATTACAGGAAGAATGGAGATGGGCTAACCCCTATTGATATCAGTGGATCTGGGGTGTAGAGGGTAAACAGCTTTAAATTCATCGGCATCCACAATCACTGAGGACCTCACGTGGTCTGTATACAACAGCGTGTGGTGAAAAAGGCACAACAGCACCTCTTTCCCCTCAGAAGGTTGAGGAAGTTTGGTATGGCCCCCCTAAGGAGTTTCAACAGGGGCACAATTGAGAGCATCCTGAATGACTACATCACTGCCTGGAATAAGGGGTAGGTCATTTAGTTCAGAGCTAAGGAAAAACTTCTTCTCCCAGAGAGTTGTGGGGGTCTGGAATGCACTGCCTCAGAAGGCAGTGAAGGCCAATTCTCTGGATGTTTTCAAGAAGGAGCTAGATAGGTATCTTATGGATAGGGGAATCAAGGGATATGGGGACAAGGCAGGAACCGGGTATTGATAGTAGATGATCAGACATGATCTCAGAATGGTGGTGCAGGCTCGAAGGGCCGAATGGTCTACTTCTGCACCTATTGTCTATTGACTCTGCAGAGGGTGGTGTGGACAGCCAAGGGCATCTGTAGTTGTGCACTTCCCATGATTCAGAACATTTACGAAGACAGGTATGTAGAATCACTGGGGACCCAAGTTACCTCAACCACAACCTATTCCAGCTGCTACCATCTGGGAAGTGGTACTGCAGCATAAAAGCCAGGACCAACAGGCTCCGGGACAACTTCTTCTACCAGGCCATCAGTCTGATGAACTCATGCTGATTTGAGTGTATTCTATGTTACATTGACTGTTCTATTTATTGTAAATTATTATAAATTACTATGATCACACGTTACACATTTAGATGGAGACATAATGTAAAGATTTTTACTCCTAATGTATGTGAAGGATGTAGGAAATAAAGTTAATTCAATTCCATTCTAATGTACAGAAAGAAACTACATCTGCCAATTTAGTAAGATTACATGGAGACGTGAAGGACCACTGTAACCAGGGTAACACCGAGGCATCGAGCAAAGCAGCAGCTACAAATTGCGGATCAGAGAGAGCCAGAGGGAGAGAAGATAGTCCTCCCACAGCCAGGTGACCAAGCCATTGGGTGGGAGTTGGCTGAAAAGGTAGATTTCACTCCTAGGTGGTTAGAACCACAGGTGGTACTTCGATGTTGTTGTACAGTCCTCGTGGAGACACTGGGCTCAGTATGACCCACTTTCTTGTCACCCTCTCAGACAGAGCAAGAGATCAAGTTTACCAGGTGACAGTGTAATTGCGGAGAACCCGAGTGATGAACACCAGACCTGACCAGAGCTGATGGAAGCAGACCCATAGCAAACGTGAAGGCAGAGGACACCGAGAGAGTCTGATAGCAAGCTTTGAATTGCATGTTAAATTATAACAGAAATGTTACTCTGTAATGAAGGCTGGCTGCTGAAGACAGGTGATTAGTTGTGTAGCTCAGCATAGAAAAACATTTGGGAAAAATAGATGGGATGGGATCCAAGTTACAGCAAAGAAATCAAGTTCCACAACTAAGAGTTTGCACACGACGTCTGAAGGCAGTAACCCCAGCCTGAATGGGGAGGGAGTACAAATGAGTTGGGCCCTTTCAGTGGTTAGGCCAGCAATGGACTGGACAGTCTGGAAGTGCGTGCCTCTGGGGAGAGGTCCTTCCAGTCATTGAGATAGATGCCAACCCAACCCCTCCCATACATTGATGAGAGGGCTTACGAGCTTGATACATTTACTTTGCTGGGGCCTCTAACCAGTTTTAGCTATCAGAGAATGAAAGGGTGATGATAAAGAATGTGATTAAACTGCAATCAGACAGCAAGGAATGAGGCAACAGGCATATGAAATATGAAGCTGCATTTTAAAGACTGTTGGTCAAATTTCTGGAACAATCTCTGCTTAGAGCCTTGTAGGTAGCCATTAGGGATGACAGTGTAGATGTAGATGCACATTGGGTGATAGTGGGGGAAGAGTTCCAAAGCAGGGCACTTTTGCTGCCCTATCTGATTAGATCCTCAAGGTTTGGCCTTCCCTGGAATGAAGAGGATCTGTTAGAGCATTATTCTGGAGTTAGGGTGTATATTAACATCAGCAACTAATCTTTAGACCTGAACATGAATTGTAGAATAAATTTAAAATGCAGCCCTGGACAACAGTTTCTTTGAGCTGCAAATGCCAGTTAACTAAAAACCAGACAATGCTGATTAACATTCATTTTGTGTGTCTGGATTGTGGGTGTGAAGGAGGCGTGAACATTACATGTAATTCCAAAGATGCATTGTAGATATATTGTAGCCTCAGAATTGTCCTTCGATCTTTAGCATATGGAATATCATTTAATATTGGGTTGACCAAGCCTCTTCCCCCTGAGAGTGTCTAATTTTGTTGAATAAACCACTTCTGTATGCGTTCGTTTCAGTATCTCTCCGGTGACTTTGTTCACATTACACCTCCTATGTCATGAAAGCTCCACAGTGGATGTGTCTACTCTTTCTTTAGGTGGGAACCAACCTTTCCAATCATTGCCCCACATGCTCACATCAGATGGCATCTTTGTTGAGAGTGCACCGCTTCCACTCTCACCTCCTACGCAACATCTGAAGATAAAGGACCCCACAGCTTGGACTTTCAGATCCTATTGAAAACCAAGGCTTTGATTTCCTTCAAAAGATTGCACATCGGAGTATGCACTTGTTGCTTGATTTTGTAAGTAAAACATAGTAGTTGCAAATAGCCTGGTATTTCAATATTTACATGGAAAACGCCGAGCATGCTGAGTATCATGAAGGGTATCACCCATATCGCAGCTTCAGGCTAGTGAGGGTCCCTTGTACAGGGCTATTTTAACATTCATACAAATTCTATTTTTCCTCTATTATCTCTCTTAGATCACATTTCCTCCCTAGTGTAACAATTTGTAATATACTGTATATTCATGAATATTAATCTATTCACAATACTAGAATTATAAGATTTATTCTCTTTCACATTTCAGTTAAAAACACTGAAAGGCCAACCTCATGAGTTGAGATGTATTGCCGTGAGTTATATTGAATACTTATTTATTTAATTCTTGCTACTTGGCAATATTCCCCCACTGAAAAGACTCCACAATATATTCAGACAAGTTGCAGGAAAGAAAGTTAACAAGCTGTCAGGGTGACTGCATGTTGCAATGTTTTCAGGATTGTTTAGATATTATGACATGGTTAAACTGGAAAGACTGTAGAAAAGAGTTACAAGGATGCAGCCTGGACCAGAGGGCGTGATTATAGCAAGAAGTTGGTCAAGCTAAGTCTTTATTTCTCAGAACATAGGAGAATGATGGATGATGCTTAAAGTTATGAGAGGTGTAGGTACGGTGGATGTTAAGTCTTTTTTCCCAGGATAGGGAAATCCAGAATTCAGGGGTATAAATTTAGGGTGAGAGGGCACATACTTATTAGGGGTCTGAGGGGAGATTTCTTCCATGTGGAGGATGGTGAGTAGATGGAATGAGCTGCCGGAGGTTGTGCTAGGTACAACAGTATCGTTTAAGAATCATTTGTATACGTACATGGAAGGGCGGGGCTTGGAGGGATGTGAGCTGAACACAGGAATTTGAGACTAGTTGGGTGGGCAATGTGGTGATCATGAACTAGCTGGGCTGAAAGGCCTGTGTCCATACTGTATTAATCCATGTCTCTATTAAACACTTGGCACTCAATCAAGTGACTGCCTAAGTGTAATTTGTTCTGATTTTTTTCAAGCTTGTTACCCAGTCCACATTTGTAGCCTTCAGTTCTTAATTTTTCCCCATTATTTTTCCACATCTTTTTCATATTATGTGCTCTTATATTATGTTTGAAATATACCCTTTTTATGGTAGTGCAAACCATGATTCAACCATATTATGCTAGAGAAACAGAATGGAATATAATAGTTGAGCAACTTTGTTTTGGAGGAAAATTGCTCCCAGTGTTTCTTATATTAAATAATGGCAGTTCTCAGCTCATCTGCAGGGTTTGTCGGTGTCAGCAGGTTGAGTCTGATGACTTTATTCATGTTGGAATCAGAAACTGGAAAATAGAAACTGCAGTAATTCTATAGCTCTGTACTACTGATGCAGTTGTTCAAATGTTATATAGCCTTCTATTTCCCTTGCAGAATATTGTTGAATCATGTTTTCTTATGATTCTTATATTAATAAAGTAATCAAACTCCTTACTGAACACCAAAAATGCTACAGATATATTAAGAACTGACACCATTCAGTTTAGGAAACATTGGAAACCATTTTCTTCCAGATGTTGTTTAAAATGTCTATTCTATTTCTTTTGTTCAGTATGATTGGACTTTTCACCACCAACCATGTATTGCTCAATATGAGGGTTCACAATTGTCAATTATGACCAAATTTGTTGAATATATCTCAGTAGTATATCTCAGGATGCATTATTTTGCCTTAACCATTCCCTGCTGAACCAGAGACTAAATGCACATTTCAGTTGGTACAGATAATACCACAGACACATGCCCTAATGCTCATCTTCCCTCAGTATATGGCCAATAGTGATGGAGTTTGATGCTTATAGTAGCCATTGGCAGGGCAAGAAGATTCAGAAGGTCGTTCCTTATTTTACTGATCCCACAGGAATTTTCTAGCTGCTAAATAAGATAAGCTAAATATTAGTCCAACGATTGACACAAATAATACTTGATGTTTATGCTTGCTTGCATGACTCGGAATCATAGGGATTAACACGACCACCACTTGAACTGTGAAGCTGAAAACACTCTTTGGTTCACTTTCCATCATAATAAGTTCCAATATGAATTTTATTCTATTTGAGAGAATATAACTTGGTAAGCTAGATTGGTGAATTAAGCACATTGTGGTTATCCATTATTAACAAAATTACATACTTTTCAGCCTTGTAAATGTTGTTGTTTCTACAATATATCTTTGTCCATTGCTTTAATATAGATCATCAGACAATTTTAATGAGTAAAATTAGTTTATTAAATGGATAAAGGAACAGTCAAAGATCAGACGAGAAAGCTCTTATTAATAAAGATCCCTTTAAAAGTCTGGGACAATTTGACATGCCTTATAATCATTAGAATATCTTTGAAAATGTGTCCATTATTATAAATTTGAAACTATGACAGTAAATCTCTGATCAGAAAGATCCAATGAACAAAAAAGTGGTAAAGACAATATAATCTGTTTAATTACGTTGATGGTGGGATGAATATTGATTAGGGCACCAGGGATAACTGCCTCACACATCTTTAACTAATGAAGTTTTTTACATATGTAAAAAGCTGAGAGGAGATGGTCAAGTATCTAGTACACTTTCACAAGAGCATTAAAGTCTCTTGCCAGAAGTACCCCTGCTTTGAGGGGTTGCTCGCTGAGCCTAGAGGTTAGATGGCAAGCTTTTTGTCACCAGTCAAGGTGATGTCATCAGTGCGCAGTCGAGTGTCGTTTATGCCGAGTTCTCGAATTTACATTGGAGTGACCCATTCTTCTGTTTGGTTGGTTGTCGTGCTAACTGTCAGACTCTGCTGGGTCCCAACCAACCAAATAGTTGAGCGATCTCCACTGATCTGTATCCCTAATTATCAGTTGTTGTGAACATTGGGTTCCTCGGGTGTCTGCTTTTCACCCCTGGGCCCTGATCCCTCTGACTGGGACCCAGTGGAGAAGAGCACCCAGCACGGAAGTCAACCAATCGAGTCGGAACAAAGTAAACGCAAGCACTCGGCAGAAACAACGCTCCATTTTGCAGTGATGATGTCACATTGTCTGGTGATGAAATGTTTGCGACCTAACCTCTAAGCTCCATGAACAACCCTACAAACATGCAGGCAACCCAAGCTAGCAATCTTCTCATTCACTTCAGAAGTATTCCTAATAAAGGAGGAATTATAGAGATGAATAATCTCCCGGGGCCTAGGGAAATGTATCCCAGGCTGATATAATAGGTGAGGGAGGTGATTGTTCAGAAATTTTCAGATCTTCTCTGGCTACAGAGGCGATGCCACATGACTAGGTAATAATAAATGTATATTTACTCAGGAAGAGCAGCAGGGACAAGCAAAATTACAACATGCAGCAAGTTTGACATCAATGATAGGGAAGTTATTGGCTAAAAGTCCTAAGGGAAAGGATTCATCTGCACTTGAAGACACAGTGGTTGATAAGGGATAGTCTACGTAGTTTTGCTTAAGGGATGTCCTGTCTAATTGGATTTTTAAATCAATTTGTTTTCTTAAGAGCCATGAAGGCTGAGGGGTAACCTGATTGAAATATACATAATTATGAGGTGTAAATGGGAAACGTTTGCACTGTAATACAGACAGCATAGGTTTAAAATAAGTTATGGATTCGTTACATTATAGAAAGCTGAGATTTTGAAGCTACTTCAAAAGGTTTATTGTACTAATGTTTCTTAAAGTATGTTCAGTACAATCTCATATTTTCATGTCACAAGCCCAATAACGATGGATTCGGTGCCACATCGCATCTGATCTTCTGTAATGAAGTATGGCAAGGAGATAGAAGAACTTTGAGGAATATATTCACCACAGTTCAATCAGCCTCTCAATGGGAATAGATAAAGTGAAGCAGACATTCAGAGTAGGCCAACTGATAATTCCCTAAAATTACCTCATCCACCAATTACTTGCTACCTATCCTCAATGGAGCCCCAAGTTCAAATGGAAACTGTCCCAGCCATTAATTGCTGTCCTAATCTAACCCCTCCACATCAAACTAACCAATAGCTGACTCAACACATGCCCTCCCTATTAGTTAACATGATTGCTGATGTTCCCCAAAATCTCCCCATCAACATACCCAATAGTTCATCAGTCCCAAACCAACCCTATGAACGTAACCAACCAATGACTCAACCGCACTCTTGTCATCAACTGGTCATTTATTTGATCACTGACCCAACTGTCCCCTCTCCTCATCAGTTTTCCAAATTGCTGACCTGGTCTGAAATCTCAGCCCAACTATTTGGTTGTTAACTCCTATCTGGTCATGGATTATATCAGAATAAGAATCAGGTTTAATATCACCATGAAATTGGCTATTTTGCAGCAGCAGTACATTGTAATATGTAATAATAAACAGTAAATGACAATAAGAAATATACTGTATATATATATACTGTATAAAATAAATAAGTAGTGCAAAAGCAGAGCAAAAAGAGAAAAAATAGTGGGTTCGTTGCAACACACTCAAAATGGTGGAGGAACTCAGCAGGCCAGGCAGCATCTATGGAAAAGAGTACAGTCGACATTTTGGGCCGAAACACTTCAGCAGTTTCATTGTCTATTCAGAAATCTGCTGGCAGTTAAAAAGAACCTGTTCCTAAGATGTTGAGTGTGTGTCTTTAGGCTCCTGTACCTCTTTCTGGGTGGTAGCAATGAGAAGAGAATGTGTCCTGGGTGATGGAGGTCCTCAATGATGAATGCCACCTTTTTGAGGCATCACATTTTGAATATGTCCTCAAATGCTGGACAGGTTGGGGGCTATGAAGGAGCTGGCTGTGTCAGTAACTTTCTGCAGTTTTTTCTGATCCTGTACAGTGGCCTCTCCATAACGTACGGTGATGCAGCCTGTTAGAATGCTCTCCACGTTACATCTGGAGAAATTTACTAGAGTCTACAGAGACATACAAAGCCTTATCAAAACTCTGAATGAAATATAACCACTGCCATACCTTGTTTGTAATTAACATCAATATTTTGGACCCAGGATAGATCTTCAGAGATGTTGACACCCGGAAACTTGAATCTGCGCACCCTTTCCACTACCAATTCCTCGATGAGGACTGGTGTTTGTTCCTTTGATTTTTCCTTCCTGAAGTCCACCATCAATTCCTTGGTCTTACTGACATTGATTACAAGGTTATTGTTTCAACACCACTCAACCAGCTAATCCATCTCACTCCTGTACTCCTTGTCAACAACTGGAATTCTGCCAACAATAATTGTGTCATTGACAAATTTATAGATGGTGTTTAAGCTGTTCAATAGACAATAGACAATAGACTATAGGTGCAGAAGTAGACCATTCGGCCCCTCGAGTCTGCACCGCCATTCTGAGATCATGGCTGATCATTCACTATCAATACCCAGTCCCTGCCTTGTCCCCATATTCCTTGATTCCCCTATCCAACAGATATCTATCTAGCTCCTTCTTGAAAGCATCCAGAGAATTGGCCTCCACCATCTTCTGAGGCAGTGCATTCCACACCTCCACAACTCTCTGGGAGAAGAAGCTCTTCCTCAGCTCTGTTTTAAATAACTGAACTCTTATTCTCAATCCATGCCCTCTGGTACTGGACTCTCCCAACATCTGGAACATATTTCCTGCCTCAATCCTATCAAATCCTTTAATTATCTTAAATGTTTCAATCAGATCCCCTCTCAATCTCCTCAATTCCAGCGTGTACAAGCCCAATCTCTCCAATCTCTCTGTGTAAGACAGCCCTGCCATCCCAGGAATCAACCTAGTGAATCTACGCTGCACTTCCTCAATTGCCAGAATGTCCTTCCTTAAACCTGGAGACCAAAACTGTGCACGATATTCCAGGTGTGGTCTCACCAGGGCCCTGTACAAATGCAAAAGGACATCCTTGCTCTTGTACTCAATTCCCCTTGTAATAAAGGCCAACATTCCATTTGCCCTCTTCACTGCCTGGTGCACTTGCTCATTCACCTTCATTGACTGGTGAACTAGGACTCCTAGGTCTCTTTGCATTTCTCCCTTACCTAACTCTACACCGTTCAGACAATACTCTGCCCTATTGTTCCTGCTTCCAAAGTGGATAACTTCACATTTATTCACATTGAATGACATCTGCCAAGTATCTGCCCACTCACCCAGCCTATCCAAGTCTCCCTGTATTCTCCTAACGTCCTCTTCGCATGTCACACTGCCACCCAGTTTAGTATTGTCAGCAAACTTGCTGATATAGTTTTCAATGCCCTCATCTAAATCGTTGACATAAATCGTAAAGAACTGTGGTCCCAATACAGAGCCCTGTGGTACCCCACTAGTCACCTCCAGCCAGTCTGAGAAACACCCATTCACTGCTACCCTTTGCTTTCTATCTGCCAACCAGTTTTCTATCCATGTTGAAACCCTGCCCCCAATGCCATGAGCTCTGATTTTACTCACCAATCTCCTATGTGGCACCTTATCGAATGCCTTCTGAAAATCTAGGTACACAACATCCACTGGCTTACCCTCGTCTAACATCCTTGTTACACCCTCAAAAAACTCCAACAGATTAGTCAAGCATGATTTGCCCTTGGTAAATCCATGCTGGCTCGGCCTAATCCTATTACTGCCATCAAGATGTGCCACTATTTCGTCCTTAATAATGGACTCAAGCATCTTCCCCACGACTGACGTTAGGCTAACAGGGCGATAGTTCTCCGTTTTCTCCTTCCCTCCCTTCTTGAAAAGTGGGATAACATTAGCCACTCTCCAATCTTCAGGAACTGATCCTGAATCTAAGGAACATTGGAAAATGATTACCAATGCATCCGCAATTACCTGAGCCACCTCTTTTAGAACCCTTGGATGCAGACCATCTGGACCCGGGGATTTATTAGCCTTCAGTCCTACCAGTCTACTCATCACAGTTTCTTTCCTAATGTCAATCTGTCTCAATTCCTCTGATATCTTATGACCCTGGCCCATCCATACATCTGGGAGATTGCTTGTGTCCTCCCTGGTGAAGACAGATCTAAAGTACGCATTAAATTCTGTTGCCATTTCCCTGTTTCCCATAACAATTTCTCCCAATTCATTCTTCAAGGGGCCAACATTGTTCTGAACTATCTTCTTTCTCTTCACATAGCTAAAAATGCTTTTGCTATCCCCTTTTATATTCTTGGCTAGACTGAGCTCATACCTGATTTTTTCTCTCCGTATTGCTTTTTTAGTTTTTTAGTTCCTAGCCACACAGTCATCAATGTAGAGAGAGTAGAGTAGTGGGCCAAGCACACTCCCTTGAAGTGTGGCAGTGTTGATTGTCAATGAGGGGGAGATGTTATTTCTTCACTTACAAACAAGCTGGAGGAACTCAGCAGGTTGGGAAGCATCCATGGAAACCAGCAGTCAACATTTCGGGCCAAGACCCTTCGTCAGGACTGAAGAAGGAGGGGGCAGGGTGGGAAGGAGAAGGCTGGTAGGTGGCAGGTGAAAAACCAATCAGAGGAAAGATCAAGGGGTGGGGGAGGGGAAGCAGGGAGGGGATAGGCAGGAGAGGTGAAGAAGGAATATAAGGGGAAAGCACTATGGGTAGTAGAAGAAGGCAGAATCATGAGAGAGGTGATAGGCAGCTGGAAGAGGAGGCAGAGCGAAAGTGGGATGGGGGAAGGGAGGCGGAGGGAATTACCGGAAGTTGGAGAATGACTGCTCATTTCCACGGATGCTGCCCGACCTGCTGAGTTCCTCCAGCTTGTTTGTATGTGTTGATTTGACCACAGCATCTGCAGTGTACTTGATGTTGTTTCTTGTTTGCACTCACTGCAGCCTCCTGATGAGGGTGTCAAGGATTCTGTTACAGAGAGAGGTTCAGAGGCCCAAGTTTTGAAGCTTGTTAATTAGTACCGAGGGTATGAGGCTGTTAAATGCTGAGTTGTAATCAATAAACAACAGCTTGATGTAGATATTACTATTGTCCTGGTGATTCAAAGCTGCATGGAGAGCCAATGAGATTGCATCTACTTCAGACATATTGTGGCGATAGGCAAATTGCAATGGGTCCAGGTCCTTGCTTGGGCAGGAGTTGATTCTGGCCACGATCAGCCAATCAAAGCATTTCATCACAGTAGATGTAAGTGCAAGCAGGCAATAGTCATTGAGGAAGCTCATCCAACTCTTCTTGGCCACTGGTATGATTCTTGCCCTTTGAAACAGATGGGAACATTTGACCGCAGCAATGAGAGGTTGAAGATGGCCTTAAACACTCCCACCAGTTGGGTTGCACAGTTTTCAGTTCCCTACAGGTACACACACCATCAGTACCAGGTGCCTTGCAAGGTGTCCATCCTCATGAAGGATGTCCTGATGTTGGTTGCCAAGACAGAGATTACAGGGTCAGCAGATGCTGCAGGTATTGAGACAAGAGTAATTTCAAACCATATATAAAAGGCTTTGAGCTCATCTGGGAGTGAAGTATCACAGCCAGTCATTATGTTAGGTTTCACATTACAGGAAGTAATGGGCTGCAAATCCAGCCAGAACTGACATGAATCTGATTCCATTACTAACTTCAATCAGAACTGTTTCTTTGCTCTTAAAATAGCCTTCTAAATGTCATACCTGGATTTCCTGTATAGTTTTGGATCACCAGTCTTGAATGCCACAGAACTAGCTGTCAGCAGACTCTGAATTTCCTAGTTCATCCATGGTTTTTTGTTTGAGTGGTGTCTGATATGCTCTCGAAGGTACACGCTCATCCACTCAGCTCTTAATGAAATCAGTGACAGCTGTGGCATATTCATTCCGATCTGAAGATGAATGCATGAATATTGTCCAGTCCAGTGACAAGCACTTCTCTACTTCTCTTGATCATTCCTTCTTGGTCCTCACCACTAATGCTGTGGTCTTTAGTGTCTGCCTATACACCGGGGGGGGGGGGGGTTTAGAAATACAGCCAGTTGATCAGACTTTCCAAAGTGTGAGTGTGGGATGGCAGAGTAAACATTCTTGATGCTGGTATAACCGTGGTCAAGTGTGTTGGCTCGTCTGGTTCCACAAGTGATAGGTTGGTGGTAGTTGTTCAGATGCTTCTTCAAGTGGGCCTGGTTGAAATCCCCCATAATGATCAGGAAGGCATCAGAATGTGCTGTCCCATGACTGCTGATCATGGTGCTAAGTTCCTCCAGCACCTGGCTGACGTTGGCCCGAGGTGGAAGGTACATCGCTACCAGGATGATGGCGTAAAAATTCCCTCAGCAAAAAATGGCTTCGATCTTTACCATCACACCCAATGTCTATCTAGTAATCTTGCTGCAATGGCAGTAAACTAATACCTAAAAGGGTTAATTGCAGGTTGTTACTCTGACTCTATGAGAGGCCCTTTAGGATGCTCTAAAACCTTTTTGCCATCAAGGTTAAATACTGTATCTTTTTTTGGTCATAGGGGAAAAAATTGCCCCTCAAATTTAAATTTAATCAAACCAATTCAAGTGTAAAGGCTGCAAAAAATTCTGAAGAATTTGAGATATATTTTTCTCAAAAGCACTGCAAATCCAATCTAAGGATTCTAGCGTACATTAAAACATTGATCTTAGCATATGCCAGTGCTCTGTCACTGTTAAGGTCCAATGTTTCTTTAGAGCAATTTATTGTCATTTGATCTGTTTGGGTTGTTCATGAGAAATAAGCCAAAAATTTTCATGAACTGTGATCTTTGAACTTTACTCTTGACATCTGCAGTGACCACACTTTTTGAATGGAGCCTTGGATTCAAATGTGTTTGTTGGTATTTCTCAATGAGCCCTTTAAAATACTTATCTCCAGGTTTCGAGTGACAAGTATGTTTTAACGTAAAGTGAATCAACAAACTTTAGCTGCACTTCAAGTAAAACTATCATTTGTCAAATCTGTTCAGTGTGGACTTCATGCAGCAATGCGTTACTCACTCGTCACAAGCAACTCATGGGCTGCGTAGAAGCACATTTAGATTGAAGTCTCTGTAACAACATACCCCTTTTACTGTGTGCAGAGGTTTCAGGCGCGTGATATCAAAGCTGAATTCACATACCACTCTCCTGAATTTGCAGCCTCCTTATGTCCAATTTCTCTTTACTGTTTCGAAAACTAGTAATGTTTTTTTTCCGTGTAATGGAATCTTGTAATGTCCAGAGCAATAGAAAGCTTAAAGAAATTTAAAATATAGAATAGAAAATAGATCGTGAATAATCTATAAATAGCAGTTTTATAAACCATTATAATGCTTAGTGTTTTTTAGTTTCTAGTCTTCAAGGATAAGTGGGTTTGGAGTTGTCCATAGGTAGTATGGACTTGTTCCCTCTTATCTGACTATCTGACCTGTTCCCTTTTCTTTTCCAGTCCTGATGAAGGGTCTTGGCCTGAACTGTCAACTGTTTATTCCCATCCATAGATGCTGCTCGACTTGCTGAGCTCCTCCAGCACCTCATGTGTATTCCTCTAGATTTCCAGCACTTCTTGTGTCTCATCCCAATATCTGTCACTTAAAATATTGACAAATGAAAGTCAATTCATGTGCTGAATTAGGAATCAATGTCAAGGTAAACAGAAGCAATACAAACATTGAAAGTACAAGGGCCTAGAAACTGCAGTGAGTCAGTGTGCTTCATGGACAGGCCAGCAATGCCAGTTTTAGTCTAAGTCCTGCCACTGCGAGATTCCACTTGTGCTGAATAGGTGTCACACAGGACATGTATGCTTTCTGAGGCTGAAGCCAGATCTTGGGTTTTTGGGGTGAGAAGCAATGAATTATATATGGAATTTTCTGCCACAGGAAACAGTTGAGGCCGGTTCATTGGCTATATTTAAGAAGAGGTTAGATATGGCCCTTGTGGCTAAAGGGATCAGGGGGTATGGAGAGAAAGCAGGTACAGGGTTCTGAGTTGGATGATCAGCCATGATCATACTGAATGGTGGTGCAGGCTCAAAGGGCCGAATGGCCTACTGCTGCACCTATTTTCTATGTTTCTAAAGATATGTTTGGTTGTTAGGGTCTTGTTGAAAAAGGCGGCAGTTGTCAGACTTTTTCTGTGATTACAAATAACAGAAAGTCTTAGAACAAGACTAAAACACCTATAATGTAATGTTACCAAGCCACCTTTTACACACCCATTTCAGCAGCATGCTAATCTGGAAGTGTGTCGTAAAACATTAGTTCAACATGAGTTTGTAAAATGAACCTAGTAATAATGATAAAAGTACTGAAAAGCCAACAATGAATCAAACCTTTGTAATAGTCCTTTCATTCAGTAAGTTGTATGCCCAGCATATGTGGCATTTTGAGTAAAGGCAAGAATTTTCAGCATTAGTAATGTTGTTGGCTACACCTACTGCATTTTATTTACTTTATCAGGATGCAGAAGGGCTCATGTTCAGATCATTTGGGTTGCTGCACTGGGTTGAGCCAAGTCACACCCTTCGAAAATCATTTAAACCTCCTGACCCAAGATCCTATTTTGCACATGTGTGTTTGTCCATTAATCAAATGTAATTCTACAGCATTTGATCTGTTGGCATCACTGTAACAATTTAGGTATTGCATTGGAAACTTCACTCACTGGATTTCCATAAAATCTCTGGGCCCTGCATTGTACACAGGCAGGAGGGTATAATTTCAGACTCTGCAGTATTGAGTTGTGTGCCATTGTTTAACCTTAGACTATTTCAGAATAGGTATTTATATAATTGCATTTCTAATTGAATAAATAAATAATTGATGCTGGGGAAACAGAGAGCTCTTGGGAAAGCACGGAACTTGATAATTAGGTTTTGATGCGATGTACAATGTACTGAGTAGATCAACTCCATGTTACAAATTTATACCATTTCATGCTTCTAACTAATTATCTCTGAAGTTTGGTAAAGTTTTGAATAACGAGATTTTGTTCAGTGTTACATGTGTTTTCTAACCATGCTTCTAATTGTTTATTTACCTTAAACTGTACAACATTGAATGCCTGATTAAACTAAGGGGGAAATCTGGGAAAATAAATAGTATTCCTATGGCTAAGCACCCAATGTTATTCTCTCTGAAGGTTTTCATGTGCTTTAACAAGAAAAGTTTTCCCTTATAAACAATCAGAACTACATCCCTATAGAATTGAAGGCACTTATAATGTCAAAAATGAGAATATTTTAAATTTGGAAATATTATTTTAATTGCATCTTAATAATGATTTATTTTAGGAAATTAGTAACTTCAGGCTTTTTTATCTTTGAAATTGGATCATGATTATGGGAAATAACATGGTGTATATTCATACATCTATACATAACACTCATATGAGTAAATCAAATAATGAGTTAGTTGTCTCCAATGAATTACACACTGAAGTTCTTGATAATGTCTCTGAGATATTATCATAATTAGATTTCACCAACATTGCTCTACGGGTTTACAGAGCAGCTCCAAATGCACCACAATCGGTGATGATGAGTCCCATTTAGCCACTTAGTGAATTGGACCCGCTTTGAGAACAGTTCTCCTTCACAACACCTCTGGAATATTGTTCATCAACAGCACTCACCGAGGAGCTCAATCAGCTGCACGGTTAGCAAGGAAAAATGGTGGAGATGCTGATGCTCCAGGATGAACAGTGAGTTGGTAAAGTTGTGTGGGCACCAGCCGGTTAGACAAAGAAGAGAGAGGGGAGTAGAGGCAGTGGCAATCTCTACAAAAAAGGAAGCTAGACAGCAATATGGCAGGAAGCCCTGCTTACAGGGGAATTGAATACACAGGAGACTTGAGCACAGCAGCAATATTACTTGGATGAAAACAGGACAAAACGGTGGCTCAAATGCAGACAGGCAACAAGTGACAGACAGGGGAAGGGGATTACATCAAGCATACGAGTAATGCACAGACAAACTGGAAAAGATGAAATTTTTTTATGGCTAATAATACTCTTGAGGTAGGAAATCATGCTGAGGAGATGCAGGAATTGAATATTGCAGTGAGATAGTGAATAAAAGTGATTTTACTGACAGTACAATTGTGATTGTTATCTGTAGAGATCCTCCTCAGGTTTTGAACCTTTATAGAGAGCCCGTACATATAACTGAGCATTTGAGAGATCAGCCGGATGAGTGGGGATGCATTGGCTGACTGCTGGAGGGCAACAGGCGTCCTCTGCCAGGAAGGACCGAGAAAGTTCTGCATGCTACTCTCTCCATTTCCCCAATCCCACTCGCACCGCCACAATCTAAGGCCAGGTCGAGCCAAGCAGAGACGACTCACTGGGTCAGAGAGGGCTGGCAGTGGCTATTCATTCTGTGCCTGTCCACTCTGCCATCCCAGCAATTTCTGCAGTCCTTTTTCACGCATTGTCTTGGATCTTTTCTGATTTACAGATTGTTTGGATTATGAACAGTTCTCACGTGCTTGTTCCTTTAAGGAGACAAAGTGTTATCTATGTTAGGAGAAAGGGCATTTTGAAACAGCAAACAAGTCCAGGCACACAGAGGAGTGAATAAGAACAGTGCTACCAGTACAATACCCGCACTGAAACAAAACTTCTCCAACAGGAAAGTACCATGAAGGGAGTCTGCCAAGCATCAACATTAATGCAGACAATGCAGAATTTAATTTGTTAACATCGACAAATGGAAATTAACAACATTTCTAAGTCACTGCTCTGATCAAAGTTAAGCCATTAGTAATGCAGCCTGAAATAGGGGCAATTTGTTCCCTTCTGGGTAACGATAATTGGAATGGAAAGTCGGTCATTTAATGTTCGCTGTATGGAGAATTTGGAGAAACATGCATTATTTTCTCTGGAGTTTTGAAGGCTGGTGGGAAATCTAATAGAAATGATGAAAAGCAGAGATAGGGTAAATAGTCTTTTTCCCAGGGTAGACATGTCAAATACTTGAGGGCATAGTTTTAAGAAAAGGGTGAAAGTTTAAAGGAGGTGTGTGGGATAAGTTTTTTTACATAGAGTGTTTTTAGGTGCCTGGAGTGTGCCGTGTGAGTGGGTGGAAGCAGGAATGTTAGTGGTATTTAGGAGGCAAGTAGACAGCCACATGAACATGCATGAAATAGAAGGATATGGATCAGGCAGACTGATGAGTGTAGTTTAATTTGGCATGGTGGTTGATACTGACATTGTAGGCCATAGGGCTACACTGTTCTATCTTTGGTTGGCATAAAGCACGGTCAGTCTCAAGATATTTCTGGTGACATTCTGAAGGTATACAATGTACATTGTGTTAGAGCAGTCGCTGACTCAAATTGCTGACTGAATTAAACAGCCAACATTACTTGGCAAGGATAGATCAAGCCCAAAGATTTATTGGGCAGAAGCGCTACTGCTCAAGTTGATATTTTGTCTGGACTGCCATATGAAGATTCTAATGTGGGTGGTGACAGGACAATTTTTAATATTATATTTATAGATGGTAACTTCCCAGTCACAGTAATAGAGATTCTTTGAACGATATAGCAAGCTCACTATAATCATAAAATCTGGATCAGTTTGCAAATGTAGATCTTCAACCATTCTACAGATGAAAGTTTAAGTCCAAAGTGATTTGGAGTGGGACCTATCACTATTTTACTATTGTTTTGGCTGACCAAATCTTATTAGCACTGCAAAAGTGAAGGCTCCTACCAGATTTATATATTGGTCAGGTATTGAAAAGGTTGTAGAAGAATTAGTGTCAATATTTATATTTGCTGTCAGTGCTAATCAATAAGCTTCAAAACCTAATTCTCTGTACCTCCCTCCATAACTGGATTATTGACTTCCTAATCAGGAGACCACAGTCATTGTGGATTGGAAGAAACATCTCCTCTTCGCTGACAATCAATATCGATGCACCTCAAGGGTGTGTGTTTCGCCTACTGCTCTACTCTCCTTATGCACAAAACTCTGTGGCTAGACACGGCTCAAACACCATCTATAAATTTTCCATTAATAGTACTGTTGTTAGCAGAATCCCTGATGGTGATGAGGATAGATAGATGAGCACGATAGATCAGCAGGTAAGTGATGTCACAACAACCTTGCACTCAACATCAGCAGGGCCAGGAAGGGGAAGGCAGAGAACACACACCAGTCCTCACTGAGAGTTGAATGGAAATGGTGAACAGCATTCAGTTTCTGGGCCTCAACATCTCAGAGGATCTGTCCTGGGACCAACACATTGATGCAACCAGGAGTTTGAGGAGATTTGGTATGTACACCAAAGGCACTAGTAAATTTCCACAATAGTACTCTGAAGAATGTTCCCACTGGTTGCATCACTGCTTGGCATGGAGGCTCCAATGTACAGGATCAAAAGGGGTTGACAAGGGTTGAGGGTTGTAGTCTCAGCCATCTCCATCACAGGCAATAACTTCCCCACCTTTGAGGACATCATTCATTCATTTAGAAACATAGAAAACCTACAGCACAGTACAGGCCCTTTGGCCCACAAAGTTGTGCTGAACATGTCCTTACCTTAGAAATTGCCTAGGGTTACCCATAGCCTTTTATTTTTCTGAGTTCCATGTACCTGTCCAGGAGTCTCTTAAAAGACCCTATCGTATCCATCTCCACCACCATCGGTAGCAGCCCATTCCACACATTCATCATTGTCTACATAAAATATTTACCCCTGACATCTCCTCTGTACCTACTTCCAAGCATCTTAAAACTGTGCCCTCTCATGCTAGCCATTTCAGCCCAGGGAAAAAGCCTCTGTCTATCCACACAATCAATGCCTTTCATCATCTTATACACCTCTATCAGGTCACCTCTCATTCTCCATCACTCCAGGAAAAAAAGGCTGAGTTCACTCAACCTATTCTCATAAGGCATGCTCCCCAATCCATGCAACATTCTTATAAATCTCCTCTGCACCCTTTCTATGGTTTCCACATCCTTCCTACAGTGAGGCAACCAAAACTGAGCACAGTACTCCAAGTGGGGTCAGACGAGGGTCCTATATAGCTACAACATTACCTCTCATCTCCTAAATTCAATTCCATGATTGATGATGGCCAACACACCAAACACCTTCTTAACCACAGGGTCAACCTGGGCAGCTGCTTTGAGTGTCCTATGGACTTGGACCCCAAGCTCCTTTTGATCCTCTACACTGCCAAGAGTCTTACCATTAAAACTAGATTCTGCCATCATATTTGACCTACCAAAATGAAGCACCTCACACTTACCTGGGTTGAACGCCAACTGCCACTTCTCAGCCCAGATTTGCATCCTATCGATGCCCTGCTGTAACCTTTGACAGCCCTCCACACTACCCACAGCACCTCCAACCTTTGTGTCATCAGCAAATTTATGAACCCATCCCTTTACTTCTTCATCCAGGTCATTTATAAAAAATCATGAAGAGCTGGGGTTCCAGAACAGATCCCTGAGGCACACCACTGGTGACCGACCTCCATGCAGAATATGACCCATCTACAACCACTCTTTGCCTTCTGTGGGCAAGCCAGTTCTGGGTTCACAAAGTAATTTCCCCTTAGATCGCATCCCTCCTAAATTTCTCAATAAGCTTTCATTTGATTTTATTTGTTCATTAATTTATTGTTGTAACTTACAGTAATTTTTTATGACTTGCACTGTACTGCTGCCACAAAACAGCAAATTTCACATCGTATATGATAATAAACCTTTACTTTACTTTATTGTCACCGAACAATTGATACTAGAGCGTACAATCATCACAGCGATATTTGATTCAGCGCTTCGCGCTTCCTGAAGTACAAACTGAAGTAAATATAATAAAAATTTAAATTATAAATCATAATTAGAAAATAGAAAAGGGAAAGTAAGGTCGTGCAAGTCAGGTCCAGATATTTGGAAGGTACGGCCCAGATCCGGGTCAGGGTCCGTTCAGCAGTCTTATCACTGTTGGAAAGAAGCTGTTCCCAGATTTGACCATACGTATCTTCATACTCCTGAACCTTCTCCCAGAGGAAAGAGGGACAAAAAGTGTGTTGGCTGGTTGGGTCGTGTCCTTGATTATCCTGGCAGCTCTGCTCTGACAGCGTGTGGTGTAAAGTGAGTCCAAGGATAGAAGATTGGTTTGTGTGACGTGCTGGGCTGATTCTGATTCTGATGTTGCTGTCAGTGTAGAACAGCAGCACCAAGAAAGAAACCACCATAGACATGATCATAACAATCACAACCATTTCAGAGAGTACACTGCAATTTTTTTGCCGGAAGGGCAGCAACAACATTTTAACATTAGTTAATGCAAGATGGAAGTCGATTTGAGTTCCATTAATGTGATGTGATTCTGTAAAACAATGGAATGTTCAACTGAGGAGCTTTGATTAATCTTTGTGACCTATACCATTACCATCTGACAATAAAAAGACTGTTCATACCATATTGGAATATTTCAAGAAATGCCATTGTATCAAACATATATTATTTCCTCTGTATCATCCTTCCTTTAATTCAGCAACTGAAAGATCCATCTGTGGTTTGAAGGACCATAAGTTCTCCAAAATTATTCTGGTTTGACAATGAGTAATTGGTTGAAAAATGTCTTGTTCAAATATCAGACAGTACAACAGATTTCACATCAGCAATGCTCTTGACGCATCATAGATTTCAAATGCTGCTGGGTTTAGTGAATCCCAGCTCACAGGAGAGTGAAGAGGCTGTCTTTCAGTCAAAACTCACACGAAAGAAAGAGAATGAAAACACGGGAGTGCTAAGAAAAAGAAGTACGACAAACAGAAGTGGATATTAGTGAGCTGATACAAGGCGTAATTGAATATGCTGAAGAAATACATGATGACGCGTTTATTCCAGAAAATGGATTTACAAGAGGAAATATAAGTTGACAACCAAAAGATCACATATTTTTCAGATCAAGAACTGAGCAGACCACCAGAGAGCCAGACACAGTTAAGGTGAAAGCAGAGCAACAGACTGGAACCATGCTTCCTCTACATGAAAAATGTCTCACTTTTCCAGGAGGGGAAAACAGTGTTGTATATTTTTATGTAGAAGCAAGCAACCACCTTAGTGGCTACAATGTGCAAATTCACAGTTTCATAAACAGTGTAATACTCTAGCGATTCAGTGTTGAAATCACTGAATTCATAACCCAGACACATGGACTAATAATCTTGGGACCTGAGTTCAAATCTCGCTATTAGGAGCTGCGTAAAAATATCCGGCTTTTAAAACACGATGTTATTAGATGCTACTTCAACCAATAATGGCCACGTACTGAAGAAAATCTAAAGGAAAGAATAAAATTGAAAGTCAGTGGATTCAGGAGGTGCTGTCAACATTCAGATTCTTGTTCATGGTATGGATTGAAAACGGACATGGGAGCACGGAGGAACATCGAGAAATCTCCAGGCAGACCCTCTTCATTGCTGCTGCTGCTGTGAGGTCCAGGACTCTGCTGGGAAGAACAGGCCCCCAGTCCTCGGGGTCACGTTGCCGATGGCCGTTGGCGGGCCGTCTTAATACGCTCGGCAGAGGATGGTGCTCGGAGAAGCTGTGCCGGAGGGGATGGTCGTCGGCTCGGAGGTTCGATGGACTCGGAGTCCGCTGCGGTCTGTCGGGACCCTGGGGACTTGTGGAAACTGTGTGGTGATTTCTTTTGAACTTATAGTCCTTTAACATCTTTGGACTATTTTTACTGTGCCCATGGTCTGTTTTTTTATCAATTATGCTATTGTTTGCACTGTTGTAACTATATGGTTTTGTGCAGGTCTTGTAGCTTTAGTTTTTGGTCTTGTGTTGTCTGGTGGATTTGGAACTCCTTTCCGGGGAATTCGCTAAGATGATAGCGCGATATTAATACGCGGCAGCCTCTCTGGACTCTGGATTGGGGATTGCCAAACGTTATGTGGATTTTCTAGTGTAGTCTGTTTTGTCATATGCTTTTGTGATATCATTCTGGAGGAACATTGTCTCATTTTTTAACTGCATTTCATTTGTGGTTTCTAAATGACAATAAACTGAATCTGAATCTGAATTCTATTTCTTCATTTCCCTTCAATGAAGGCTAAGCAGCATGTTAGCTTTGTTAGTAGAAGTCATTCCTTACACTTTATAACTCACTATTGACTTCAGTTTGTAGATGCTCCTACACTAACAATACATCTGGTAGAGAAATACAGTGGAAATCTGGGAACATGCTCAAAGCTTTGTTCTTCACATTGTAACCAATTGTTCTTTAGCTGGAATCATTTCATAGCGACCATGGAAAGTACAATTACTCCGGTCTCCTTCAACTGAAGGTAGTAGTGACTTCCTTTCAAAGAGTGAATAGCTCAACAGGCAAGAGGATGGAAATTCTCAAAGTTTTGCACAAATGCTAAAGTGATTGTTACATCTCTACCCTTGTTCTACCCTGAGCTCACGATTTTTCCAAACAGAGATCAAGTGTAGTTGTTAAAAATTGTAGAAATCGACACAAGTTATTGAATAAAAGGGAAATCATAGTTTCAGTAAGTCTTGGAACATTTCTATAGTATCAGATGTGGTAGCTGCTCAGATTCATTCATATTGGTGCCTGGTAAAGTGGCTATGTGTTCTTTGCTCTGTTTCCTATTCATCTATTTCCTGTTGCTGAAGGTGTCAGACCCCACGGGCAGATGCTTCCCGAAAAGTTCCGTTTTACTGAGAGTGAACACATGACAGTGTCAGCATTATGAAGTAATACAGGAAAAGCTGATGAAAGTTTCAGGTGTGACATCCCCTGATTTCTCAAACCATTGTCTCAAGGTGACAACAGGAAACTCTTCCTGATACAGTATAGGTTGACTGAAAGCAATTGATAATCCTGATTTCTTTTGCCTTTTATGCTGATGGTTCCCTTTTTGACATCATTTCTATTTGTAGTTCAGTCAGTGCTTTTAACCTTTAAGAGAAACACAAATAAAAACTGCAGATTCTGGAGTAAGGGAATTGTCGATGTTTTGGGTTGAAACTCTGCTTTAAGACTGATTAAATTTGTGGCTGTGATGGTGGTGGGTGTCAGGAATATTAACAGCTTCCTTGTATATTAACTGAGTTGAACTGAACTGACTTTATTACTTACATCCTTCATATAAATGAGGAGTAAAAATCTTTATGTTGCATCTCTGTCTAAATGTGCAATGTGCAATTTATAGTAATTTATAATAAATGATACGTACAACAGGAGGTCAATACAACATAGAAATACAATTGTGTCAGCTTGAATTAATCAGTCTGATGTCCTGGTGGAAGAAGCTGTCCCGGAGCCTGTTGATCCTGGCTTTTATCCTGTGGTACTTTTACCCGGATGGTAGCAGCTGGAACTGTTGTGTCCCCAATAATCCTTTGGGCCTTTTTTACACATGTGTCTCTAAATGTCCTGAATATTGGGAAGTTCACAACTACAGATGCGCTGGGCTGTCCGCACCACCCTCTGCAGAATCCTGTAATTGACAGAAGTAAAGTTCCCATCCCAGGCAGTGATGTAGCCAGTCAGGATGCTCTCAATTGTGTCCCTGTAGAAAGTTCTTAGGATCTGGGGGCACACACCAAACTTCTTCAACCATCTGAGGTGAAAGAGGTGCTGTTGTGGTTTTTTCACCACACAGCCGGTATATGCAGACCGTGTGAGATCCTCGGTGATGTGTATGCTGAGGAGCCCTCTCACCCCAGACCCATTGATGTCATGATTGATGTCCTGTCTCTATTCCTCCTGTAGTCCACAACTAGCTCTTTTGTTTTCGTGACATTGAGGGAGAGGTTGACACCACTGTGTCAGGGTGATGACATCTCCTATGTAGGCTGCCTCATTATTATTTGAGATTAGGCCAATCAGTGTAGGGTCGTCAGCAAATTTAATTAGCAGATTGATGCTGTGGGTGGCGACACAGTCATGGGTGTACAGAGAGTAAAGGAGGGACACCTGTGTTGAGGGTCAGAGGGGGAGATAGGACAATAAGTAGAACAAAAGAAAATAACAAAAGAAATAGAACAATTAGCTTGATCTGTGCTCTCAAGTCAAAGCATGGTTGGGACAATCTGTCATTTAAGTGAAGTGAATAAAGCAATGTAGTGGAGCAAAAGAGTAAAGGACTACACATTGAACAAGTGAGCTTCATGTCCAGAGGAGGGCCTACAGATAGAGAGAGGACTGTATATTGGCAGAGAGTTACACTTAACTAATATTTTTATAAAGAGTGATTCCCACCAACTTAAAACTTTATTAAGTATTTTTCAGAACATAACAGGGCTTAGTGACTTTGTCCACTGAGATTCCTTAGCAAGAAAGATTCACCTAAAATCGTTTGGTTTGGTTTTGGATCATGTTTGACACAATTGATCCAGTGTTTGCTAAGACTGATCCAGTGAAGCTTTGTACCTATGGGCTAACAATGCTTTAATAATTAAATAAAGTAACATTATATTGTGAGGAAAGGATACCATGTGTACTCATAACAACTGTCCAACACAAAGTACCTAAAATAATTAGTACTTTGTTCATTAAGTTTTTCTTCATTCAAGCATATTAATTTACAATTTTCACATCGGACAGAGATATATGACAGCTAAACTCAAGGAAATTCAAAATATAGCAAGCACACGAACATTATATTGTGCATTATGATCTTGGATAACTTGACATTAAAAAAGCTCAAACTTCTCTCAAATGCTCTAAGGATGAGAATAATCCCAGTGTATATGAGTGTATCTATTACCAGTCCTTGCCTCTACTGAGTATATGAAGTTGGTTATATTTGAATTGCCTGTTTTTATATTGATTCTGCTGTCAATGGTGATGGGGGAGAAAAAAATGCAGTCAATGTTTAGCCCAGCAGAATATTTACAGACATTCAAATCAGGTGGGCACTGGCTGCTAGGAGGAAAACTCTGAGAAGGTGTGGTTCACACGGTAATGTACTGTATGGGTGGATGATTGTTTTGCAGGGGTGATGGTAGTTTATTTTCTTCCTTTTGCTGGCTCTTCTCCATTGCTCCAGGTGAAATTCGTCATACCAGATTCGTCTTTCCAGATCTTTCCATAAGGACTTCTGTGAGCATCATTAAAATAAATATCTCTGACAAGTACAAATAGAGGAATTTAAAATTATGATACCATTCTCATTTCAAATCTGCTCGTTCTAACACCAAAGGCTTTCCTGAATTTTACACCTTTTGTTCACTGAGGATTTTTAATCTTAGGTTTGTTGAACAGTTATTGGAATTTGCAGGAATTAAAGAGTCATGCTGTATTTTTATTCCGAAGTAGATTTTGTTTCATGTTAAGACTGCTCAGCTCCTTCTTTCATTCCCACAGGATGGCCTGTAATCAAATTCACTTCCTGACATGTAGAGCAAATGAACATTTCTCAAAACGTTTGCTAAATTAACAGAAACCAGCTAAGCAAACAAAAGTGTCAGTCATAGTACTGCTAGGTATTGCTGCGGTCAGATCAGATTCATTTCCAAAGATCGCGAGATGAGGAGAATGTCAAACAGTTTGTGGAAATAGTAAAAATCATCCAAATTTTGCATCAGCCTAGATGTTTGGTCAGACAAAGGCCATTGTATTATTTCCATCTAAAATAATACCATTATTGATCAAAGGTTAATATCATTTTTATCTTGTTTCCTGTTGGAAATTTAAGTCTTGAAATTAGAGAGAGAATGAATTATTAAGAAAGTGATGGTACAAAAGAATAGATTTCTTTATTACAGTTCTAATGTGGCATTTGAATAACTGAGTCAAATAGCAGCAAAAAGAATGCAACTTTTGGAAAGATGGACCTTTGTACATCTCTCTAGGATGGTTCCGACTTCCACACAACTTTTTCCTGACTTAGAAGTGAAATGAGTAAATGCTAAATTAGTTTGAAAGAAGGTTTGCATTTTCTAAAATTATTATGGAGTAAATGAAACTGATAAAAAGCCCACCAAAAATATCACTTGCTTTAAATTCATGTAATCCTATTATAAATTAAACATAGTCCTTGCATTCCTTGCTTTCTATGTTTATGGGACATGTGCTCTGTCAGTCAGCATGGTCACAGACTCAGCTTTCTATTTGATGCCCACATGCAGTGAGAATAGGGTATGCAGGAGACAGAAGTGGGTGTACTGGGGAAGAGCAGTTGAGCACAGAGTGGGTAGTGGAGCGAGAAGGTTACTTTAAATTCTGGAAGGATGTCCTCGCCTGGTCCTTGGCAGCACATTCAAAGAGACAAGCTTGCATGGTATCGGAGGTTCTTGGCAGAATTGGGTAAGGGCTTTTTCAAGGAGCAAGATTTGAAGTTTGCTGATATCATTCAGACCCCATTATTTTGGAGTGAAACTGAATGTGAAGTGTGTGCAATTGCTAGCAAGATTCAATAAATAATCTTCAAAACCCTTGCCTTTGAACTCTTCTATTTCCCACACTTGGCTCTCACCACCTCCTCCCCTGGATTTCAAACAGGTGCTTCTAAATGTCTTCCTTCTTCCTGAACTATGGTTTCTGCACTGCATCATTGTAGCCAGAGTTACTCACTGCATCTCGTCCTGTCCTGCAACTGTCCTCACCTGCTCTTGCTCTGAAGAGGCAGAATAAATTTGCTCCAGCCCTCACTTTCAACATTGTCATCTTCTGAAATCAACAGTCATTCTCTGCAATTTCCATCAGTTGCAACAAGATCGCCAGACACATCTTTACCTACTCCCCCTTTTGCAGCATTCCAAAGGAACCATTCTATTCAACAAATTCATGAACGTTTCCTCTTTTGTTGCCATAAACCACTTACCATTCATTGGAACTTGTCAAGGCAACACCAATCTTTAAACCTTTTTGCTTCTGACCATCAAGTGACCCCCAACCCTCTCTCCAAGTGAAGAAGCAATTATCTAGTCGCACTTCAGCCAAAGTAGTGTGATTTATTTAGTATGCATAAAGTGATCTTTAGTTTGGAGAAGACAAACACAGGTTGTGTGACTACTTTGTGGAGCAACTATTTTCAATCTTCAGCATTAACCTAAAGTTTCTTGCTGTCTGCATCTTTAGTTCTCCCACCCACTCTCACTCTATTTGCCTGTGGCTTCCAACACTGCAGAATTTTGGCAAAGCCCAATTTCAGCTTGAGGAGCAGCACCTCATCTTTCATCTGGGCACTTTCCCCACTTAACATTGAATTTTCTGATAATTTACTTGCTCTATCTATGTCAAAGCTGGCCATTTCAGCTGTGTAAGCCATCCATCCTGTGATTTTTGCTCAATTACTTTCCCTCTTAATCAGCACACTATGATCTGTTGTTGGCAACGTTTCTGCCAGAGAGTCCTTGCACTGAAATGTTATCTCTTTCTCTTTCCATAGTTCTGCCTGAGACTACACCAGCCTCTTATTCCACAGGTTTCCTGCTGAGCAGCGGAGTGAATCAGGTGGTGACTATGAAGCTCTTAAGTAATCATTGAGTTGGAATTAACCCACTGTTTACCTTACCAGCTCTTTGCTGTATTCTTGCTCAGAGATTAAAATCATTGTTCCAGTTAGTGATGGCAAGGAATTAAAGTACTTTCCATCAGTAAAACTGAAGTGTCCATATTGCACCTGTGTGAGCTGGTTGCTGAGTTAAGGGGAACTGCATTCTCTCAAGCATGTGGTAGAACTAGCAACAAAATCCTGAAAACTATATAGCTGACACAATCTCACTCTGAAGGAAATAATCCGTATAGTTTCTGCCTGTTTCTTTGCTTCGAACAGCTTTCCTGGTTACCCAATATAGACCCATATACTGTAGTGATAGAGCACAGAAAAGCACACATCTGACTTTATTTTCCCAATATTTTTCATAGGCTTGCCTACTGTAATGGTGCTTTCACAGGTCTCTGTAAAAATCCCTCAGCCAGTTGAAGCTCATTCAGAACGCTGCTGCTAGAGTCCAAGAAAATAGAACACATCACTCCATTTCTCAGATTGCTACTTTGGCTTCCTGTCTATCAGAGGACTGACTTCAAAATATTACTACTGGTTTATATAGCATTGAATGGTCTAGGGCCAAAAAACATCTCCGATCTCTTGCTGCATTGTGAACCTTCCTGAGCTCTCAGGTCATCTGGGGCGAGTCTGCTTACCGTCCCCAGGGTCAAAACTAAACGTGGTGAAACAGCTTTTAGTTACTATGCTCCACATATCTGGAATAAACTTTCCAAGGACCTGAAATCTGCCCCAACTTTAAGCTCTTTTAAATCAAGGCTTAAAGCTTTTCTTTTTGCTGTAGCTTTTGATTAGAATTTCCTGCACTGTAACTTCTATTTATCATATCTATTTTTGTGTGATTTTATTCTCTTATATATTGTCTGAAATTTGATCTTTGGATTTTAATATCTTGCTTTATGTAAAGCACTTTGAACTGCCTTGTGTTTGTAAAGTGATATACAAATAATCTTGCTTGCTTGTTTGCTTGCAGAGTTCCATGAAACCCCTCCCAATTCTACTACTCAACTGCACACTTGGGCCAATTTATGGTGTCAATTAACCTGTCAACCAAAATGTTAATAACCTACCTATCAATATATTAATAACATTTTGCATGAAGTATTATCTTCAGTGGCATGTCCCAAATTAGGCTTTCACAAATTTGAACCAACTTTCTCTTATCCTTTGGTTACAAACATCTAAATATCATGCACTTCATTCATCTCCTCAATGGAAGAAAAGCCCCAATTATTCCTAGTTTATATGCCTTGCATCATTGCTCCCTTTTTAATATCTCTAAGCAATGAATGCCTTAATTTGTTTGTTTTAATGCAATGTGTTCTCCTGTTGATATTGCTAACAGTAGTAACAAGCTGGTTCAGCTTTGGACTGAAGGTCTACATAATTATCCTAAAAGTAGGAGCAATGAAATTTCTGTGGAATTAAAGCATTTTAAAGAGTTATTAACTTTTTTGTAATGCAACAACAGTACTGCAATGTACTAAAATATCTTAATATAATGCCGAATGGTTAAATTATTGACTAGTAATCTAGGGGCCTAGAGAAAGGGTCTAATTGAACTGTTGAAATCCCAAATGGCAGATGAGGAATTTACATTTAGGAAAGAAAATAAATCAATTTTATTCTCTTTTTAAGAAATAGCTGACTCTTAACTACCTTTTGAACTATCCCAGTGAGTCACTAATTTCAAGAGAAGTAGTAATGAGCCAGCAGTACGCATATGAATAAATATAATTCCCAAAGCATAGTTCAACTAATTTAAGTGAATATGTCTGACACAATGATAAATAAAACATTCAAGCCTGAGAAGTATAAACTTTTTATAAACATTTCTGTTTTTGTGGCATCATTTCAAATTATGATTTTGACTGGGGATCTTGAGGCATGTCATATTTTTGCACCTGACAAGATTTTATTTTCAGATGTGGATTATGTGATATTATTAATCACTTATTGTGGCACATTAGAACAAAATGTGATTTAAAGCCATTGTTCTAAGGAACAACCATTGGTTGCCAGTGGAAGAACTAGATGTAAGGTAAGAGTGAAGTTTCCTAAAGTAGCTTTTATGAACGGCTTCATTTCCCTCTACCTGCAGCCTTAAATTGGATACTCAGTGATCTCACCTTAATAGGCTCTTCCCCAAATTCCAAATCACCAAATCCTAATCACATCTGGCCCTGAGTCTCTGATGGCTTCTGTCCCAGATTCCCTAATCCCCTTGATTCCTCCCCCATCCACCTCCCCATCCTTCCATTTCCTTAATCCTGACCCACTCTGATCCCTTAATTGCCAATCCCTTAAAGATCTTGATCTTCAAGCTCAAACACCACATGGCAACAACTAGAAAATGATCCTCCCTAAGATTCTTTTTGATCAGATTTCCAATGCAGGAATTCTAACTCCCAGGCCTCCATTCTTTGAGATGGCTAAGAGGTGGAATATTTTTATTCTTCCCAGACCACCCCCTAGAACACAGTTAGGTCTCTGGTGATTAATATGCCTCCCAAATGATGGAGGGGCTGACTGCTCTGAGTTAACTGATCTACACTTTTCAGTGTGTTCTGCTCAACAAGAGGGATAGCTTGTAACACTAATGCAGTAGTGCAAAGAAATTGGGAGTGCCAAGGATGATATGGTTTAACTGGGCCACTGCAGTTTCTAGGCCACAGATTGTGAATTAGTGAAGAAACAG
This sequence comes from Hypanus sabinus, assembly GCF_030144855.1. Classification (NCBI taxonomy): domain Eukaryota; kingdom Metazoa; phylum Chordata; class Chondrichthyes; order Myliobatiformes; family Dasyatidae; genus Hypanus; species Hypanus sabinus. The sequence goes on from NC_082713.1 coordinate 50,166,848, forward strand.
TTTAGGTCTGATGTTGGTAGTTGTTTTGATAAGCTGAATGATCAATGCTAAAATTGATTTCTGCAAGGGTTAACAGAGGAAATGCTCTATCAAATTGCTCGCAAGGATCCTGGTCCCTTCAAGTTCAGGTGTAACCCATTATTTTTGTACAGGTTATACTTCCCCCAGAAGAGATACAATCACCCAGAAATATGAAATTTTGCCCCACCCCCCCCACCACACGTTCATCTGCCTAATCAATCTATTCTTACCCTCACTGGCACATGCAACAGGCAGCAGTCCGGAGATGACTAGTCTTGAGGTCCTGCTTTCCAGCATTCCATCTAACTCCCTGCATTCCCTCTTCTGGACAACAAGCTTTCCTTCTTGTCCAATCGAACACACTGAAAAGTGCAGATCAGATAACTCGGGGTGGTCGCCCCTCAGTCACTTGGGAGGTGTGTTAATCATCAGAGACCTAACTGTGTTCTGGGGGTGGGGTGGGAGGAGGTGTGGGAAGAATAAAGATACTCTACCCTTTTCCTACCCATGTCATCAGTACCAATATGGACCGTGAGTTCTGGCTGCTCCCCCTCCCCCTTTAGAATGCTGTGGACCTGATCTGAGATGTGCTTGGACCCTGGCACCTGGGAGGCAATGAACTATCTCTTTCACATCCACAGAATCTCCTGTCTATTTCCTGAACTGTTGAGTCCCCTATTTCCATCACTCCCCTCTTTTCCCTGCTCCCTTCTGAGACACAAAGCCAGAACCAGTGCCAAAGACCTGGTGGCTGCAGCTTTCCTCTGGAATGTCATCCCTCCCAGCGTTTGCTTCCTTATTATTTGCATGATTTGTTCTTTTTTCACACATTGGATGTTTGTAGGCCTTTGCTGTGTGACTCTATTGTGTTTCTTTATTCTGTGGGTGCCTGCAAGAAGATGAATCTGAAGGTTTTATATGGTATGAAAACTTTGATAATAAATTTACCTTGAACCCAAGCAATCTCAAACTCTGCAGAAAGTCCAGACCTGCCCACTTGTTTGATTTTAAATCTGGCCCTACTTACAACTGGTAATGCTCCCTGTGATCTCAATCTTGGACTGTTAAAGGATTCAAATGAAAAATAAGGAAGATACTCTGCAATTTAAATCATTCACGAAAGCATATCTGAAGCAAGTCATACCATCTTTGTCAGCTTTGTTGAGAAAGGATGCAAATGTACTGTAAGATTTGCTAGGCTGTTACCTGGATTGGACAGGCTGTTGTATGAAGAAAGGTTGTGCAGATTTATACCTATTAGACTTTAGAAGAATGAGAGAGGACTTGATTGAAATGCTTAAGGTCCTGAGGAATAGAGGTGAAAAGAATCTTTCCTTCAATGAGAGAATCTGAAACGGGGGTCACTATATAAAATAAAGGATTAATCATTTATGACAGAGAAGAGGCAAAAACGTTTTTCCCACAGTTGTGAATTATTGAAACTTTTTTTCAAAGACAGTGAAAAAGGAGTCTTTGAATATTTTTAGGACAGAGATTGGTAGATTCTTGATAAGCAAAGGGGTGAAAGGTTACTGTGTGTCGACAGGAATGTGGAGTTGAAGCTGCAGTCAAATCGGTCATGTTCTTATTGAATGACAACAAAGATCAAAGGGTTTAGTGGTGCACTTTGGTCCTAACCTATACATTTGTATGTCCTTGGTTGCCTCGGTAGGGTTTGAGAAGTGAGAGGCCAGTTCGACCATCTGAGCATCAGTTATAAGCAGTTATGTAGAGATTTAATATGCAGATAGTTCATATTTTTATTATGAGACTTGAGTAACATGTGAGCCAGAATGGACAAGGAGGAAAGGTTTCCTTTCCTATTAGATATGAACAATTAAGTTCCATTTTTACAGCTGTTCATTTTTTATAGTTACCAGTTAACAATTTCAGATTTGTTTAAAAATTGAGTCACACATTCAAAATGCTGGAGGAATTTAGAAGGTCAGGTAGCATCTACAGAGAGGAATAAACAGTTGATGTTTCAGGCCAAGACCCCTCATCAGCGTGAAGGGTCTTGGCTCAAAATGTTGACTGCTTATTCCTCTCCGTAGATGCTGCCTGACCTGCTGACTTCCTCCAGCATTTTCTGTGTTACTGTGGATTTCCAGCATCTGCAGAATCTCTTGTGTTTGTGCTTTTTATTGAATATTGAATTTGAATTCTATTAAATTAAATCAAAGTTAACACCATTCATAAAATATAACAAAGTTCCATTTTTTCCTAACATAATAACAAATGTGACTCAGCAGAGACAAAACAAGTGAAAAATGCAGCCATATCAGAGAGAGTATAGCACCAACAGAGCAGATGTAAGCCTGGGGATTTCTTTCACCCTAAAGCATTACCACTAATAGCAATTGTGTCATGGGTCAACTCACATACCATATATTTCCCAATATAAACAAGGTAGTAGGATGCAGAAATATAGTGCAGCAATTATATGTTTAAATTGGCTTCAGTTAAATGGGACCAGACAATGTTACTGCAGTGGTGTTTTGCTGCTCCAATTTGTTAATTGTGCCCTTATGAAACAGCCTTTACCAAAGCTGTAAATTATCCGAAGCACAAATATTAATCACTAGACATGTTGTTAGCTGGAATCAGAAAACTTCGAACTTTGTACACATTTGTTTTCAAGAATTTCTCAGCTGGAAAGACCCAAGAGGTAACTTAAATGTTAGAAAATCTGCAGATGCTGGAAATCCAAGCAACACACACAAAATACTGGAGGAACTCAGCAGGCCAGACAGCATCTATGAAAAATGGTAAACAGCTGAGACGCTTCATCAGGTCGACTATTTACCTGGAAATGCTGCCTGACCTGCTGAGTTCCTCCAGCATTTTGTGTGTGTTGCCCAAACGATAACTGTAATGTTGTTGGGTTACATCGTAAACCAGGAGACCATTAAAAAATATAAAACTTAGAACAAATTGAGATAGGCATCTGCAATAACATGGCAGAACTAATGTGATAGTAGTTAGATATATGAAAAATAGGACATGATGAAGTATTATGGAAAGTATAGACTGCTGTCAGCATATCATCATTGAAATCTCTTAATTGAAAGACTATTTTCTTTTTAAGCTGTAAAGAATACTTCGGAAACTCACAATGCAACCTTTCATTTTTTAGGGATTGTTATGTCAATGCAACACACACAAACTGCTAGTGTCTCAACCCGAAATGTCGACTGTACCCTTTTCCATAGATGCTGCCTGCCCTGCTGAGTTCCTCCAACATTTTGTGTGTGTTGCTTGGATTTCCAGCAGCTACAGGTTTTCTCTTGTTGTTATGTCAATGGTTGTTTTGTGAAGATAATAGAAACATAGAAACATTTGTACAAAGCCTACAGCACAATACAGGCCCTTTGGCCCACAATGCTGTGCCAAACATGTACTTACTTTAGAAATTACGTAGAGTTATCCATAGCCCTCTATTTTTCTAAGCTCCATGTACCTATCCAAGAGTCTCTTTAAAGACTCTATTGTATCTGCCACCATCACTGTCGCCAGCAGCCCATTCCACACACTCACCACTCTCGGCGTAAAAAAATTATTCCTGTCATCTCCTCTGTACCTACTTCCCAGCACCTTAAAACTGTGTCCTCTCATGTTAGCCATTTCAGCCTTGGAAAAAAGCTTCTGACAACCCACACGATCAATGCCTCTAATCATCTTATACATTTCTATCAGGTCACCTCTCTTTCTCCATTGCCCCAAGGAGAAAAGGCCAAGTACACTCAACCTATTCTCATAAGGCATGCTCCCCAATCCAGGCAACATTCTTGTAAATCTCCTCTGCACCCTTTCTATGGCTTCCGCATCTTTCCTGTAGTGAAGTGACCAGAACTGAGCACAATACTCCAAATGGGGTCTGACCAGGGTCCTATATAGCTGAAGCATTACCTCTTAGCACTTGAACTCAATCCCATGGTTGATAAAGGCCAATACACTGTCCGCCTTCTTAACCACAGAGTCATCCTGCACAGCAGCTTTGAGTGTCCAATGGACTGGGACCCTAAGATCCCACTGATCCTCCACACTGCCAAGAGTCTTAACATTAATTCTATATTCTGCCATCATATTTGACCTACCAAAATGAACCATCTCACACTTATCTGGGCTGAACTCCATCTGCCACTTCTCAGCCCAGTTTTGCATCCTATCGATGTCCCACTGTAACTTCTGACAGCCCTCCACACTATCCACAACACCCCAACCTTGTGTCATCAGCAAATTTACTAACCCATCCCTCCACTTCCTCATCCAGGTCATTTATAAATATCATGAAGAGAAGGGGCCACAGAACAGATCCCTGAGGCACTCCACTGGTGACCGAACTCCATGCAGAATATGGCTCATCTACAACCACTCTTTGCCTTCTGTGGGTAAGCCAATTCTGGATCCACAAAGTAAGGTTCCCTTGGATCCCATGCCTCCTTATTTTCTCAATAAGCCTTGCTTGGGGTACCTTATCAAATGTCTTGCTGAAATCCATATACACTACATCTCCTGCTTTACCTTCATCAATGCGTTTAGTCACATCCTCAAAAAACTCAGTCAGGCTCGTAAGGCACGGCCTGCCTTTGACAAATGCTGACTATCGCTTATTTTACCTCTCCAAATGTTCATAAATCCTGCCTCTCAGGATCTTCTCCCTCAACTTACCAACCACTGAAGTCAGACTCGCTGGCCTATAATTTCCTGGGCTGTCTCTACTCCCTTTCTTGAATAACTTCTGCAAACCTCCAGTCCTCTGGAACTTCTTCGATCCCCATTGATGGTGCAAAGATCATTGCCAGAGGCTCAGCAATCTCCTCCCTCGCCTCCCACAGTAGCCTGAGGTATATCTCGCCCAGTCCCAGTGACTTATCCAACTTGATGCTTTCCAAAAGCTCCAGCAAATCCTCTGTCTTAATGTCTATATGCTCAAGCTTTTCAGTCCACTGTAAGTCATCCCTACAAACACCAAAGTCCTTTTTTGTAGTGAATACTAAAGCAAAGTATTCATTAAGTACCCCCGCTACCTTCTCTGGTTCCATACAGACTGCTCCTCTGTCACACTTGATGGGTCTGTTCTCTCACGGCTTATCCTCTTGCTCTTCACATACTTGCCCTGGGGTTTTCCTTAATTCTGCCACCAAAGCCCTCTCATGGCCCCTTCTGATGATGAATAATATGTATTCATGTGACCCTTCTTATATCCAAATCACTGCTATTCCTCTGAAAGTAATGCAGAAGAGAACACCGGGAGCTACTACTAAGTAATGGAACATCATATTTTAGTGTGCAGCAAAATTTGCAAAAGCGGCAGCCTCTGCCAGCAAGACAGATGTAACATGTTCCTTTTCCACATGTTTTTGCTACAGATGAGGTGAAGGTTTATTTTCCACTGTACACTTAAAGCATTAAAAAGTGTTCTTTTATTTCAGATGATTCTGTTCCAAAATACATTAAAACTTATGTAAACATTTCAGGTCTATATGTAAGTTTAAGAAGTTGAGATAAGACTGTCTTTTTTAAAATTATAATGACTAATCTCCATGTCAGTCCAAATGCACATTATACGCCTCAGCAAGAAGTAGGATTAAATACTTTGCTTATGATGGAAGCTAGACCTCTGCCTGGATAGATGTTTGTTTAAACAGATAATAATAGATTAAAAAGCAATAATCTTACTGAAGACCCCAGGTGAATCCAGAGAAATAAGTGTTTAGTCTGAACAGCAAAACTGTTGCCAAAACTCCAAGATAAGAATAATGTTCTGAAACCACTCCAAATCCATTAGGATTAGGCTAGCGTTATGATGGTTGCTTGTGAATGCTGGTGGGATGGGGTACAATGTTGGTGCCAACGAGCTCATTAATAAAATATTGGAGGTCCGTGGGCAAAACAAAAAGGAAACGATTATATTAAAATGAAGAGCCAAATGATGTTTTCTTTAATCTGGCCATTCCTACTTCTCATGATCCCATTAATTGACACTAAGCTGCACAATTGGCACAAACCGGAATTCTATCTACAGGACAAAGGGATCCTAAAGGTACCATAGGATTCTGATTCACAACTTCTACTGAGCTGCTGCAAATTTCATGACATATGCCGGTGATACAAAACCTGATTCTGTTTCTGGTTCTGATAAGGTGCTGCACAAGAGTTAAGTAAAATTAGAGCCTACTCTATAATATCGGGGATAATATATTAGCATGATTAAAGATTGGCTTGTGAATAGGAAACAGATGGTGGAAATAAACGTGCCATTTTTGATTGGGAGATTGATCAGTTGACTATAGATATATGTGAACGATTTGAATGAACGTAGTCATTTGCTGATGGTCCAAAGTCGAGTGGTAGCACTAACAGTGCAAGGGAAGCAAAGAAGCTGCAGAAATGCTAACTGAATACATGACAATGACATAGGATATAATGTGGGTAACATCTGAAACCATCTAATGGTAAGCCAAAGAGAAAGTTGGGACATTCTTGAATGGTTGAGAGGGACCAGAGTCACTGACAGTTAAAATCACCTATTAGGAAGGTAAATGGTATGTTGCCATTTATTGTGGAAGAATTTTAGTGCAAGAGAAGAGACCTCTTGATCCAATTATATAAACTCTAATGAGAAACATTCTGGATACCGAATACTGGATAAACCAGATGTAAACAAGGATATAATTGTGACATTTGCATTATTCAAAGCTATAACATAAAATATAACATGTCTGAATATCTAAAGGCTCAGATATAATATCTCTCATACTATTTATGATTATTGCAGGATTTACCTTGGATGTATGTAGTTTTCTGTTTTAGTACAATTTGTACAGTAAAATTGCTCATTTTTGGCTGATCTGCTAGGATGGAATTCCATTTGTTTAAAAGTTAAGTATTTTATTTAATATATTCATCTTTTGTTTTACTGATTATTCTGCTTCACCTAAACTCCTTCCTTTCTCCCATTTTTCATTTTATAATATTTATGTATTTCCATCTCTCCCAGTATGTTTTAACTCTCACTGAAGCTGTCATTGACCCCACACTACCCAAGATAATTTTCCCCAAATAATGAGCTCCTAATGACTTGTGTATTTGCCATGTCAATTCTAACGAGCATATCTATGTTAAACATTATTAATATGGTTTCTGGAAAATATCAGAACACCTTCAGTAGCATTAAAATATTTCATCCAAAACCATCATTTGCTCAAAATGTTTATTTATGATTCATACCACACTCCTCCTGACACCAAGACAAAATCTTCCTTTCTGCTGCTTTTGGGATTTTCAGTGTGAATTCAAAGAAACGATTTCTTTCCCAAAACTCTTTCGCCTGTAAGAAAGTTTGTCTGGTCCTTTTCAAAGAAAATAATTTATTACAACTTTCTTGATTTACACAATTCTTGTTCATATATTGAATATGCCTAAGCAGCTGAACATGCAAGATATGAGTCCTAGAAGTGATTTCTTCTACAACACACTGCCTCGAGTCTGAAATGGAAACTTAATGAGAGAGCAGGCTCACTCCGGTATCCAGTACAACTTCAGCAAGTTTTGGGACAATTTCAGTAATGTTTGTCAAAAACTGTATTGGTTATACATGGGTTAGAAACAAAGACTACTACTGCTTTTTAATCTTGTAAATGTCAAATTGTCATAGCAACTACAGGAAAAGGTCAGATATATATTTACACGTACAAACAAACTGGATGAACTCAGCAGGTCGGGCAGCATCCGTTGAAATGAACAGTCAACGTTTCGGGCCGAGACCCTTCATCAGGACTGAAGAAGGAGGGGGCAGGGGCTCCATAAAGAAGGTGGGGGGAGGGTAAAGAACCAATCAGAGGAAAGATCAAGGGGTGGGGGAGGGGAAGCAGGGAGGGGATAGGCCGGAGAGGTGAAGAAGGAATGTAAGGGGATAGCACTATGAAGAAGGCAGAATCAAGAGAGAGGTGATAGGCAGCTGGAAGAGGAGGCAGAGTGAAAGTGGGATGGGGGAAGGGAGAGGGAGGGAATTACCAGAAGTTGGAGAATTCGATGTTCATACCAAGGGGCTGGAGACTACCCAGACGGTATATGAGGTGTTGCGATATATATAAGCGTCAATTTCTAAAAGGATAACTTAGTTAAGTCGTTCTGCAATTACCTTTGTAAAATGGCATTGTGTTATCTGCCTCACCATGGACATACTTTGAAGATACAGACTTAGGGTAATGTTAACTGCATTCTATGTGGTCATAGAATTGCACATCAACAACGGAGTGATGACTCTTTTAAGATTTTGTGCAGTAACTAGCAGAGTATGCTGAGAGCCACGTAAGACCTCAAGATTTAGGAGCAGAGTTAGGCCAGTTGGCCCATCGAGTCTGCTCTGCCAATTCACCGTGGCTGATTCATTTTTCCCTCTCTGCCCCAATGTCTTGCTTTCTCCCCGTATCCCTTCATGTCCTGACCAACCAAGAATCTTATCTGCCTCTGCCTTAAATATATGTAAAGACTTGGCCTCCATAGTCACCCATGGCAATGAATTCCACAGATTCGTCAGTCTTGCCTTGCTAGGAGTCTCACTATACATTGCCTTTGTTCATAAGCCTGCTACCTCATCTTCAATACTATCACTCTGTATCCCATTCCCCTGCCAAGTTAATTTTAACCCTCCTGAACAACTCCAGCAAACCTGCCTGCAAGGATATTGGGCCCCCCTCAGGTTCAGGTGTAACTCATCCCTTTTTTACAGATTGTACCTTCCCCAAAAGGTATCCCAACGATCCAGAAATCTGAACCCCTGCCCCCTGCACCAGTTCCCCAGCCACACATTCACCCGCCAAATCATCCTATTCTTACCTTCAATGGTGCATGACACAGGCAGCAATCCAGAGATTACTACCCTAGAGGTCCTGTTTTTCAGCTTTCTACTTAGCTTCAAATCTTGTCTACCTATGTCATTGATACCAATGTACCTCAAGACTTCTGGTTGCTCACCTTTGCCCTTGAGAATGCCATGGACCCAATCTGAGACATCCCTGATCCCTGCATCATGCCAAATGGGTGTCTCCATCGCACCCACAGAATCTCATCTCTGTTCCTCTGACTATGGAATCTTCTATAAGTACTGCAATCCTCTTCACCTCTTTACACAGGGTTGTATTTTGGTATAAAAGGTGTGTCAGGTTTACTTAAAGGACTCTTTGTCCACATGACCAAATACTTCACAAATAATATCATATACTTACATATGAAAAGGTAAGTTCATTTGGAGACTGACTGCTACAAATTTTAATACTACCCACATGTATACCTTTGTACATCAAGAAGGAAAGTATGCCTGCTGAGTTTAAGGAATGGGATTTTGCGGGCCAGGAGGGTGATGCCAGATCTCTGACCAGTTGGATCACTAAATTTCAAAATTCAGAAGGTTCGAAGTAAGTTCAAGAAAAATTAGTATCAAAATACATGTATGTCACCAAATACTACCCTGAGAACCAGTTTTGTAGGCATTCACAGTAGAACAAGGAAATAGAATAGAATTAAAGGAAAACTACCCACAAAAATGAAGTAACCAACGTGCAAAGGAAACAAACTGTTTGAATAAACAAATCAATAATAAGTAAATAAATAATACTGAGAGTGAGTTATAGAGTCCTTGAAGGTGAGTCCATAAGTTATGCTCAGTGACCAGTACAATGTTGCAGTGACCGAAGTTGTCCATGCTGGTTTAAGTGCCTTCTTAAAGGGTAATAACTATTTGTGAATCTGATGTTCTGGGACCTAAGGCCCCTGTTCCTCCTTCCTGATGGTAGCAGTGAATAGAGAACCGGCCTGCTTGGTAACGGTCTTTGATGACAGATGCTGAAAGATCAGGTTCTGTAGATCGGGAGGCTGCTCCGGTTCTTGAAGGATCGGAGATTTGGGGCGGCAGTCGTTGGAGAGATTAATCAGGGGAATGGTTGTGTAATAAGTTTAATAAATGGATAAGGTGCATAATTATTATGGGAAACAATTTAAGTGATTGAAAGTATACCGTGGTACCATAGAGCATCTCTATGGGTCACAGTGTTAGTAATTAGCAGTTCTGTAGGTGATCAGCAACAATTTTTTCTCAAAGATACATGGTTAATTTAGATGGATGTTAGCCATTATTTGAACTAAGGAAATCGTACTGATATTGTAAAAGGACACAATGAGGCCACCACACCTTCAGTATGATGCAGTTTTGTTCTCCTTACCAAGGAAATACAGCGTAGATTCACTAGACTAGTTCCAGTGATTGTGGAGTTTTGATGAATGATGAAAGATTGAATAAACCAGGCCTTTATTCTCTTGGGCTTTAAAACGTGACAGAAGATCTCATCAAAACTTGCAAACTTGAAACAAGACTTAAGAGTTTGATATTTCCACAAGCTCAGGAGCCGAGAAACAGGGGTCAATCTCAGAACAGGAAGAAACTTAATTGGGACTGAAATGAGTAAATTTTCTTTCATTCTCAGGCTAGTAAATCTTTAGAATTCACTTCTGAGCAGTATGCAGTCTCAGTTACCTGAAATTGTCATATACACCGGAAGAGTGGGGTATAGGTACAATGAAACACTTGCTTGCAGAAATGTCTCAGGTACATAAGTTTAGACAACACAGATACACTATAAATTATACATCAATTATACAAGATAGAGAAGAAAAATATTGTGGAAAACAATAGCTAAGTATAAGCAAATTAAATCAGCAACAAAGTAAAAGTAAAAGAGAAGGCATACAACAGAAAAAATTAGCAAGAAGATGGAAGATTAGGAATTTTTTTAAAAATCTACAGAAAGCAACTAAAAGAATCATTAGGAGGGAAAAGAGGAAATATGAAAGCAAGCTAGCAAACAATATCAAAGTGGATAATAAAAGCTTTATCAAGTTTATAAAAAATAAAAGAGAGATGAGAATGGATATAGGACTGCTAGAAAATGATGCTGGAGAAATAATAACGGGGGACAAAGAGATGGCAGTTGAACTAAATGAGTATTTTGCATCAGTCTTCACTGTGGAAGACACTGACAGTGTGCCAGATATTGAAGGGTGTGAGGGAATAGAAGTGAGTGCAGTTACCATTACAGGGTGTTCAAAAAGCTGAAATGTCTAAGGGTATGTAAGTTACCTGGACCAGATGAACTGTACCCTAGGGTTCTGAAAGAGGTGGCAGTAGAGATTGTGGAGGCTTTAGTAATGATCTTTCAAAAATTATTAGCCTCTGGCATATTACCAGAGGATCAGAAAATTCCAAATGTCATGCCACTCTTTTAGAAAGGAGGGAGACAGCAGAAAGGAAGTTATAGAGCAGTTAGTCTGACCTCAGTGATTGGAAAAATGTTGGAGTGAATCGTTAAGGATGAGGTTATGGAGTACTTCAGTGAAACAGGACAAGGTAGGACATCGTCAGTATGGTTTCCTTAAAATACTTCCTGACGAACCTGTTTGAATTCTTTGCGGGGATTACAAATAGAATGGATAAAGGGGATGTAGTGGATGTTGTATATTTAGACACTCAGAAGGCCTTTGACTAGGTGCCATACATGAGGCTGCTTACCAAGTTAAGAACCCATGGTATTACAGGAAAGTTACTAACATGGTTTGAGCATTAGCTGATCGGTAGGAGGCAGTGAGTGGGAATAAAAGGATTCTTTTCTGGTTGGTTGCCAGTGACTAGTGGTGTTTTGCGGGGGTTGGTGTTGGGACTGCTTCTTTTTATATTGTATATCAATGATATAGATGATGGAATAGATGGCTTTGTTGACAAATTTGCAGATGGTACGAAGATTGGTGGAGGCTCAGGTAGTGTGGAGGAAACAGGTAGGCTACAGAAGGACTTAGAGAGATTAGGAGAATGGGCAAGAAAATGACAAATGAAATACAATGTTGGAAAATGCATGGCCATATACTTTAGGAGTAGAAATAAATGTGCAGACTATTTTCTAAATGGGGAGAAAATCCAAAAATTTGAGGTGCAAAAGGTCTTGGCAGTCCTTTTGCAGAACACCTAAAGGTTAACTTGCAGGTAGACTTGGTGGTGAGGAAGGCAAATGCAATGTTAGTATTCATTTCAAGAGGTCTAGAATACAAGAGCAGGGATGTAATGCTGAGACTTTATAAGACACTGGTGAGGCCTCACCTTGAGTATTGTGAACAGTTTTGGGCTCCTCATCTAAGAAAAGATGTGCTGGCACTGGAGAGGGTTCAGAGGAGGTTCAAAAGGATGATTCCTGGAATGAAAGGGTTGTCACATGAGGAATGTTTGATAGCTCTGTGTCTGTACTGAATTTAGGATGAAGGGGGATCTTATTGAAACCTTTCGAATGTTGAAGGCCCTAGACAGAGTAGATGTAGAAAAGATGTTTCCCATGGTGGGCGAGTCTAGGACAAGAGGGCGCAGCCTCAGGAAAGAGGCGTGTCCATTTAAAAGAGATGTAGAGTAACTTCATCAGCCAGAGGGTTGTGAATTTGAGGAATTTGTTACCACAGGCAGCTGTGGAGGCCAGGCTGCTGGGTGCATTTAAGGCAGAGCTTTATTGGTTCTTCATTGGACTTGGCATCAAAGGTTATGAGGAGAAGGCCGGAGAGTGGGGCTGAGGAGGAGAAAAAGGATCAGCCATGATTGAATGACAAAACAGACTCGATGGGCCAAATGGCCTAGTTCTGCTCCTATGTTTTATAGTCTTATGGTCTTATGGACATGACAGAACACGAGGTAGTCGGCACTATTCCACTGCTGAGGTAGGAATAGGATTCTGCAGCTTGATTCAAGAATCTGATAAATGTAGGAAAGTAGCTGTTTCTGAACCTGGAGATGTGGGACTTCAAGTTTCTGTACCTCCTGGTCCAGAGGATGGTGCCACCTTCTTGAGGCAATCCTCATAGAGTCATAGAAAAGTGCAGCACAGAAATAGATCCTTTGGCCCATTTAGTCTGTGCCTAACCATTTAAACTGGCTACTCCCATTGACATGAACTGGGATCATAGCACTCCATACTCCTACCATCCATGTACCTACCAAAACTTCTCTTAAACATCAAAATGTGCTGGCAGATTATTCCACACCCTCACAACCCTCTGAGTGAAGAAAGTTCCCCTCAAATTCCCCTGAAACTTTTCACCTTTACCCTTAACCGTTGATCTCTGGTTGTAGTCCCACTCTACCTCAGTGGAAAAAGCCTGCTTGGCTTTACCCTATCTATACCCCTCATAATTTTGTGTACTTCTATCAAATACCCTCTGAAGGGATAAAGTCCTAAACTATTCAATCTTTCCTTATTACTCAGGTCCTCCAGACCTGCCAACATCATTGCAAACTTTCTCTGTACTCCTCCAACCTTATTTACATCTTTCCTGTAGGTAGGTGACCAAAACTGCACACAATACTCCAAATTAGACCTCACCAATGTCTTATACAACCTCAACATAACATCTCACCTCCTGTACTCAATACTTTAATTTATGAAGGCCAATGTACCAAAAGCTTTCATTATGTACCTATCTACCTGTATATGGACCATATCCTCTGGCTGGTCTCCCTCCCACTTAGGAATGATAAGGACTTGGTCCGAGGTGTCCCATACCCTGGCACTCAGGAGGCAACATACCTTCTGGGAATCTCGTTCTCATCCACAGAAACTCCTTTCTGTTCATCTAACTAATGGATCCCCTCTCACTACAGCTCGCCTCCCACCCCCCCCCCACTTTACCTTCTGAGTCGCAGAGACCTAATCACTATGATTTCCTCTGCTAGTTCTTTCCCCTCAACAGTAGTCAAAATGGTCTAGCTATCGTTGAGGAGGATGGCCACAGAGCTACTCTGCTGTCCTAGCTATCAGCCTGCCGAAAGATCCAGAGTTCATCCAGTTCCAGCTCCAAATCCTTAACATGGAGTGTTAAAACCTGCAGCTGAATGCACCTCTTGCAGGTATAGTTATCAGGGACTCTGGAGGTCTTGCTGCCTTTCCACATCCCACCTTTCCAATCCCTGTCTGACATTGCTACTGTCCTAACTAAGCAAATATAAAGAAGGAAAACAATAAACTGTTGGGGGAGGAACCCTATCTACAGATTTTTTTGCCTTCTCTGGCTGAACCCTCACCTCACTGAACCCTCAAAGATCTAAAACCTCAAAATGCCCACTCTAGCTGTGTCCTCTCCAATGATGGTCACTCCGGCAATGGCCGTTCCACATGCCCCTGCCTCACCTTAACTTATTCTGATTGGGTGCTGCTCTAAGCTACAAACTGACACAAGATGCTGCTTTTTCTAGTCAGCTGACGAATTCGAGTGAACTATGTTTTCTCAGGCCTCTGATCTCTCAGAATTGGTGCTGCTCGAAGATCCAAACTGCTGCAAGCGGCTGCCTCCCTGCTCAGTCAGTGACCCTGAGTGAGCGACTTCTCAGGCTTCTAATCTCGTCAACTGGGTGCTGCTCGTGTAGGCGATTCCTGTGAAGAGTATCATTGTGCCCACAATGGATCAAACTGTCCACTAGTCTTCATGCAAAAAGAGAGATTAAATTATTTATCCTAAAGATAAATTAAAATAAAATTGAATTTCTAAATGCTAAGGAAATCGATGAATAGGGTGATGGTGCAATAAAATGGTGTTCAGGTAGAAGATCAGCCATGATTTGCTGAATGGGAACAGATGAGCAACAGGCTGTTCCTAGTTCTTGTTCCTTTGTAACTTTGCCCAGACAGTGACTTCACTGAAGCCTGGCATGCAGGTATGACTTCTGCCTGGCCAACTTTCCAGAGTATCTTGAAATAACTGGAAATTATTTTTTTTTAAACATTGCATTTCAATCAAGAGAGTGTCAATTTATAAGAGCATGGTGTTGAAATAATCAGAGCTGCTTGATCAAGTTTCTTGATGGGTGCATTTGCATTATAGATACAACATACACCTGGAGATCTTAAGGTTTAGTAATTACTGTACATGCACAAGAACCTTTAACATTGTGGTAAATGTTTACGGCTGTTTATCAATATTTCCTCTACTGATAGTTAACTATTATGAACACGATGCAAAAATCAAACTGCATGAAGTACTCAGCTATTAGAGCAGCAGCTGAGGTGACAAAGGCATGACTGATGTTCTGGGTCAAGATCCTGCATCAAGACTCATGTCATCACTTTCTGTATCCAGTCATTAATGAGTAAAATGAAACATTTTATTATAGTAATGACTTACTTGAATACTACTTTAAAAATGTATGGAAAATTTACGTACAGTTGGATTTTCCTAAGTAAGGTCATTTGTATTCCTTGTTGACTAGTATCCTGCTTAGCATTGCCTTGCAGAAGTTGACTCATTGTTACATGCTTACAGTGTGTGTGTTTACAAGTAAATCCCATTTATATGGTCAGGTTCTGCGCTCTTGTGCCAGTAATCCGTTGTCAACACCTGTCCTTCCTGCTGCTTTGCCCGGAACTGGGCGCTGAGAATTTTGTGTGTTTATTATTTCAGTAATATTATAAATATATTACTTGATTAAGTATTCTTTTTCATTTAAATTAATCATTATGGGCTATGTAAAAATACACGAATTGCGTACTTCATGACACTACCACGTGATATGTACACATCTCACATAAAGTAAAAACAAAACTAACATATGCGAGTTATCCCAGATACCTTGTTTTTATTTTGATTTGTTTAATGTTTTCAAGTTACAAAGCATAGTGCGATGAGTAAGTTTTAAATGAATCTCAGTTGACTACCTACCTGTTGAAGCAAAGTGAAGCTTTCCAGTTTAAAATAAGGGCAGTGAGAAACAGTCAAGGAAGAAACAACACAGCACAGAGTGTGCTTCTTTTGCAGGGACAAGCACAGTGAAATGTAAACAAAGTCCGAAAATGGATACAATGAGTACGGGGTGATCATCATAAAATTAAAAAAAGCAGAAATGGCTGGCTGCATCAGAAAGATTGACACTTGCAATTGCATGAGAGATAACTGGGTATCCTAAACTGAGCAAATTGAGCAATAATTTGAAACAAATGAATTTGTCAATGAGAAGCAAATGTCAAATTCACTGAGTGCATTGGATTTAAAGGCATACAGTTTTCTGGGAATTTTATCTGGTCCAATAAAACCAGCTGAACTGAGCTTTGCTGATATTGTGAAAGTAATGCAGGAACATTTAGAACTGAAGACATTGTTGATGGCAAACCACTTTAAGTTTCATAAACAGAATCAAAAGAAAGGCGAATCCATTTCAGCATATGTGGCTGAACGGGAGAGATTCTCTAAGCATTGTCAGTTCAGTGATGGGTTTAATGATGCCCTGAGAGCTTAGTTTGTTGAGTCTTACAAGAAAACATTCAAGAACAGTTCTTAACTGAAGCACAACTTACATTTAAAAGAGCAGTTGAAATAGCTATATCACTGGTAACAGCAGACAGAGATGCAATTGATTTGCAGTCAACAATGAAAGTGAATGTGAACAAAATTGTGATGTCTAAACAGAAACTGGCTTGACTGAACAAATTGTGTTACCATTGTGGCAGGGGCTCACATACACCAGACCAATGCTGGTTTAAAGGCAAAACTTGCAGAAAATGCAATGAAGAGGAATATATTCAAAGAGCGTGTCAGGGAGACAAAAATAAACGGACTGCACATGAAAGAGAAAAAGATAAAAATTCAAGTTGCAGTTTCAATAAGAATACTCATCTGCATGCTGTTGATGAAAAAATTGATGATGATGAGAGTGAAACAGGGCTGGCTTGCCCTGTTTATCTAACAATAAACGAGCAATATGGCTTACACCAGAAGTGAACAGCAAATTAATTAAAATGGAATTGGACACTAACTTGGCTGTTTCAGTCATCCCACAAAATGAGTTTGCATGACATTTCAAAGATACTGAATAGAAGAAGCCTGCAGATATCTAACAAAGAACTTATACTGGAGAAAAGATAACTCCTGTGGAAATGACATTCATAACAGTGAAATACAACAACCAACAAGCCACATTGGTCTTGTATGTGGTAAAAGCAGGAGGGCCAGTGTTGTGGGATGTGATTGGCTGAGACAACTGCAAACTAATTGGACAGGCATCCACCATTTGCATGCCACATCCCCTGTAACAGAGCAAACTGAAAGCAAAATAAGAAAAGTAATTGATACCAAAACTATCATCTATATGCCATGAATTATTTTCCAACAGAGGGCAAACTAATGATGAGATGGATCTCAGTGCCTCTGACTGGAAAACATATTGCATCAATGAATGACCATGCTGATCAGAGGAATCATGAAAGAGGCAAACCAGTGGTCCAACTACAACAGTTTTTGTAGGCAACATAGTTGTGAAAGCTTCCAATATGTTATTCAGGCAGTTACTTGTGAAATGTGTCTTGATTATCAAGTCATGACAAGTCACTTTTATTGTCGTTTCGACCATAACTGCTGGTACAGTACATAGTAAAAATGAGACAACATTTTTTTCAGGACCATGGTGCTACATGACACAGTACAAAAACTAGACTGAACTGCGCAAAAAACAACACTAGAAAAAAAACTAGACTACGGACCTACCCAGGACTGCATAAAGTGCACAAACAGTGCAGGCATTGCAATAAATAATAAACAAGACAGTAGGACAGTAAGGTGTCAGTCCAGGCTCTGGGTATTGAGGAGTCTGATAGCCTGGGGGAGGAAACTATTACATAGTCTGGTTGTGAGAGCTGGAATGCTTCGATGCCTTTTCCCAGACAGCAGGAGGGAGAAGAGTTTGTACGAGGGGTGCATGGGGTCCTTCATAACGCTGTTTGCTTTGCAGATGCAGCGTGCAGTGTAAATGCCCGTAATGGTGGGAAGAGAGACCCTGATGATCTTCTCAGCTGACCTCACTATCCGCTGCAGGGTCTTGCGATCCAAGATGGTGCAATTTCTGAACCAGGCAGTGATGCAGCTGCTCAGGATACTCTCAATACAACCCCTGTAGAATGTGATGAGGATGGGGGGTGGGAGATGGACTTCCCTCAGCCTTCACAGAAAGTAGAGACGCTGCTGGACTTTCTTTGCTATGCAGCTGGTATTGAGGGACCAGGTGAGATTCTCCACCAGGTGAACACCAAGAAATTTGGTGCTCTTAACCATCTCTACCAAGGAGCCGTCGATGTTCAGCGGGGAGTGTCCTCCTGAAGTCAACAACCATCTCTTTTGTTTTGTTCACATTCAGAGACAGGAAGAGAGTTCAAGGAGCTTCAGGAAAGTTGCAAGGCATTGGCTTTAGTGAGTATAAAGAACCAGAAACTATTCTGAATGCATTAAGCTTATTGCACAAACTTCAACATAGAAACATAGAAAACCTTCGGCCCACAATGCTGTGCCAAACATGTACTTACTTTAGAAATTACCTCAGGTTACCCATAGCTCTCTGTTTTTCTAAGCTCCATGTACCTATTCAGGATCCTCTTAAAAGATCCTATTGTATCCACCTCCATGTGCTCACCGCTGTCTGTGTAAAAAAACTTACCTCTGTCATCCCCTCTGTACCTGTTTCCAAGCACCTTAAAACTATGTCCTCTCGTGTTAGCCATCTCAGCCGTGAGAAAAAGCCTCTGACTATCCACACGATCAATGCCTCGCATCATCTTATACACCTCTATCAGGTCACCTTTCATCCTCCATCACTCCGAGGAGAAAAGGCCGAGTTCATTCAACTTAAAGCATACTCCCCAAACCAGGCAACATCCTTGTAATTCTCCTCTGCAACCTCTTTATAGTTTCCACATCCTTCCTGTAGTGAGGTGACCAGCACTGAGTACAGTACTCCAAGTGAGGTCTGACCAGGGTTCTAAACAGCTGTAACATTACTTTTTGGCTCTTGAACTGAATTCCACAGTTGATGAATGCCAGTGCACTGTATGCCTTCTTAACCACAGTCCACCTGCGTAGCAGCTTTGAGTGTCCTGTGGACTCAGACCCCAAGATCCCTCTGATCCTCCACAATGCCAAGTGTCTTACCATTAATACTATATTCTGCCATCATATTTGACCTACCAAAATGAACCACCTCACACTTATCTGGGTTGAACTCCATCTGTCACTTCTCAGACAAGTTTTGCATCCTATTGATGTCCTGCTGTAACCTCTGATAGCCCTCCACACTATCCACAACATCCCCAATCTTTGGGTCATAAGCAAATTTACTAACGCATCCCCCACTTCCTCATCCAGGTCATTTATAAAAATCATGAAGAGAAGAGGTAGCAAAGTAGATCCAGTAGAGAAAAGCCAAGGAATAGAGAAGAATGGTGTCCAGAGCTGTCAGAACTACTTCTTGCAGTCTAAGAATCAACTCCTACAACCACCACAGATCCACAGGCCCCTGCAACTGAGATTGTTTCACACCCCCATTTCCTACCTGCCAATTAGAGTGACACCCCCACCCCCCTTGCCAGGAAAAACATTATCCCACAAGAGCAAGAAATCCTCCACAGTGTTTAAATATTTAGGCCTGAATGGGACAATTTAAGATTTACTATCTATATAGTATACTCTATAGTAGTAGTCTCTCGAAGTCCGAGGAAGACGAATGTGCACAACACAACGACCTGTGCACGAAAGATATTATAATGAAAAAAGCTTTAGCATGGAGACAGTCCCAATCTCTCGGCCTCGGCGGTCAGGACCCACTGGCACGAGGATCGTTACACACGGTGGCCTCTTCGGCTGCAGGAGTTGCCAGACAATAGACTGATGAAGTCCTCCCTATTGACCACCTACGGGACTCCGGCTCCGGATTTCTTCTCAGGGTTTACCCCCATAGCCTTTCCCATAATTGGGTGTGGCCACAAGGCAGCGGAGGTTTTAAAATCAGAGTTTTCCTTCTCCTAGGTGCGCAGTCGACCAGGACTACCGAGCCCCACCTGCCTGAAGCATCTGGTTTTGAGGAACCTGAGACTCACTTTTGCCCCTTCTCCTGTTGGTAGGAACAGTTCCGCCACTTGAAAGCCGGGAGCTGGATTTGGTTGACAGAGGCTATTTGAGACGCAAGCTATGTGGAAGCACCTTATAGGCAGTGAGAGCTTATCCTCATTACCACCTCCGGCTATGTCACCCTTGGAACCAGCATACTCTATAGAAGTTGGGATGTATTCTGTATTGTGTTGGAGTTTATAGTTAAGCAGGGAGGAGTGTTGTGTATTAAATATTTCAGTGATATTTGAGTAATATTGCAAATATATTGTTTGAATAAGCGTTCTTCTTTGTTTAAATATTTCATTATGAGTCATATGTCAATATACGTGAATTGCATACATCATGAATCAATCACATGATGAGTGCCCATCTTGCATAAAGTTATAATGAAATTAATGTACACAAGTTATCCCGGCTGTCTTGTTTTTATTTTGATTAGTTTTATGTTTGCAGTTAAAAAGCTTTACAGAGAATATGCATGAATCTCTGCACTTCGCTAGCACCCCCCAAAACTGAATTGCTCCAGAGCTTGGTGTGAAGAGGCTGTCTGTAAGCACTTGGGCTGATGTTCAACATCTTAGCACTGAAGTGTGATGTTCAGGGGTAGCCACATTGTGTGTGGGCCATTGCTGATGACTGGTAGCACTGACCCCTTGTGTTGTCAGGTTGCTCAGATACGACCTGTTACAGAAGGTGGAAGTTGGTGTTTCTTCCTTGTTTCGTTCAATTACACGTTTCTCCTCAGCCATGCACACTCACCGTCACAGCTGTTGAGCATTTTATCATGGAGAAATCTCTGGCTGGGGAGAGCTGTGTTGCCAAACAGAGTGGGAGACACGTTCCATCACATCCAACAGTGGGTTAAGGAGAAGAGATCATAGGATCTGGCAGTCTGTCAATATATCTGGCAGTAGATCCAGAGCAATGGTCTGTATTCCTTCCAGGAGCAGCAGATCTCAGCATGGAGCAGCTCTCTCACAGGCAGCCTCTTCCATCCAGGCAATAGGCAATCTAATTGGAGGGGGGCACTATTCTTGGCTCAGTCACACTGTCATAACATATCTCTCCAAAGATTTTAGTGCTTCTTCCATTAGTGCTCTTATTTCTGGGCATTAAACACACTACCAGTGTGCAAGGGTCTAAAGCACACTGAATCAAAGATGTATCAGGAAGGTACTAGACCTGAGATTACAGCAATCTAGAAACACAGAATAGGGTAAAATTCTACTTCTTTTGAAATATGAATGAACTGGACAGCCTAGTTCAGGAGAAAACATTTCCATTTGTGGTAGAATCCAAGAAAAGGGCCAAAAACACAAGATATTTGCCAATAAACAAAATTGCAGGAAAAAAAGAGACATTTCTTCTTGAGGTAATTAGATGTGGAATTTTCTGTCACAGGAAGTGTCTAAGACATACCTACAAGAAGGACATAGGATGAGTAGAGGGAAAAAGGGAAATTGAAAGACTTTCTGAGGCTGGGATGAGGTAATGGAATGACAAGAGACTTGATTAGCCTATAAACATCACCACAGACTAACTGGGCTGCATATTGTATATGATTATATGTAAACTATATTAAAAAACCAGAAAATGCTGGAAACATCTGTAGGGAAAAAAAACAGACTAACATTTCACCTCAATAACTTTGCATCAGAAGTTATATTTATATATTTTTGCCAAAGACTTAAAACAAATGTGTAATATTTTATAAACTGGACTGAAGAGGCCTGAGCTTGTTGTAAATTACAAGGGCAAATCTCAAAGTAGCACGCTAAAGGAACCTGAATAAGCAAAACATATTCCTTTTTCCTCAACAGTTTAAAACACTTGTTCAATTTTAAATTGACTCATTTTCTTGTGATACTGTTCCACTATTTCCTGTTTTCCTCATAATTCAACTTCTTGAAAGTTGACTTTTACGATAATTCAGTAGCAAAAGACACCTCAAAGTCTTAGTACTATAAAAACAAAAGAACATTGTTTTCAAATGGTTTCTAATTGTCCTTATCTATAATACTTTGATCTGGATGGTTTAACTCAGGTTCTGGTACAAATTAAAACTAGACTAATAATGGTAGTATGCAAAATCACATTTGTATTCAATGTATATGCATTTCAGAACTGTTTTCAAACGTGAAGTTAATTGAAGCAAACTTTTATACGTAAGTGGGCAACTTCAAAGAGTCAACTAGCAAATTACTTTCTGATTTACTATTTAAGTACAACATGAACTCATATTGAATAAGGCCTCAATGAATTGCAGACTCTGATTTGATCTTAGTTCTGCTTAAAGGTTGTCCCTCCCCAGGTTATGAACCCTATCTTGTATAGCGCATACATACAATCGAGCATTGGGGTGACCAGCAGATCAATTTGCTGTTTATTGCAGGGTTACTAGTATCTTCTGCCACGTGGCCACTTGGTTTACAACGATATTTGAATGACTGAGTTCATGTCCTGGTCTAACTTTATGCTGTTCTCGGTCGGCCTTTGTTTTTATGCAAATATACTCCAGACTTTCTGACTTGATAGCTGTTAGGTTACAGTTCTCAGGAACAGAGTGCTCTTGTAAGTGGTAGATGACTTGTATTAGCTAAGCCTTAACGATACATAATATAAAAAGAAGTGAAGTCCACAAACGGATTTGAATTCTGTTGAGTGTCAGCATACAGAGATCCTCTCTTAAGTTTGCAAACTCATGATTCATAATGAAATTCAAGATTCAAGATTGTTTATTGTCATTCATCAATACTCAAGGGTAAAGGAAAATGAAATGGTTATTACTCTGGATAAGATGCAGAATAAAGAAACACAATAAGTATAACATCACATTAAATATAAATATAAAAAACAATCCTATAAAACACAATGTAGAAGTAACCAAATGTGGCCATATATACTTAAGATTAACTTCTATACACAGATTGATCTTAAAGTGCAGGGGTATCTGAACGTAAGGTGAAATGATAAAGTGACAAAGTTACTCCTGGCAACAGGAGGTTGTCTACGTAGGCCACATGAAAATACAGTAGGACAGTGACTGTGCCATTGTAGATATGAGGTGTGGAATGTAAGTGGAGATGAAGGGTGCTTAGGGGCTGTAGAGAGGAGTGGCTAATGGCTAATGTGGATGTAGTGGTGGTGTGCGGGGAGAATTGGGTGGATAAATGGGTGAGGCGTTGATCAGCCTGATAGCTTATAATACTAGCAATACTATTATCTTTCAATAATTATCAAAGCCAAAATAAATCCAGATTTCATGAGATTGACTTTACTAGTTCAGAATAACAGGCTGAAACTTAAACTGCAGAAAGCATGTTTTTATATGCTGAACAACAGACTTGATGTATAAATTATGGAAGATGACTGGTGATTCCCTCATGCAAAATAAAATTAGATCATTAAGCTCCTTGCATTCTCTGGTCTCCACACATACAACAAGTCTATGCACAAAGGCTGCTAGATAATGCAGCTAAAACAGCCGCTGCCTCAGATCACCAGCGATCCGGGTTAAATCCTGACCACAGGTGCTATAGGTTTGGAGTTTCCAGGCTCTCCCTGTGACTGTGTGTCTCCTCTGGGTGCTCCCACATCACGAAGAAGTGTGGGTTGATAGGTTGAATGGCCATTATAACTTGTTCCTGGTCTGTAGGTCAGTGGTAGAATGTGTAGAGAGTTGAAGGGAACGTGGGGAGAAAAGAAAACAGATTAGCGAAAATGGACACTTGATGGTTGCTGTGGACGATGAGCAAAGGGCCTGTTTCTCTGCTGTAACATTCTCTGACATTTATGACATACACAGAAGGGTTTTCCAAGCCCACAACAGCAATGTCAATATGAAATGCATGCTTGATGTTGATGCTGTAACCTTGGATGTACAAAATAAAAAAAATTCACCACCTTCAAGTGTCAGAGCAGACAACATAGAAAGGCTTACTCAGGCACGTGATAACAGCCTCCCTCTGCCTGTGGGGTAGAGAAGACCCTAAAGCAAACCAGTCTTCATTGATTGACCAGATGTTTCCACAATCAAGTTAAGGCTTTTTCTATTTTTCAGTGCTTTCTGAAATTTCATTCACCTTTTCTGTCATGTTACTTGATCAAGTATTGGAGACCTCAAGCCTCTGACAGTCAGTCTAGGTAAAACGTCCCACTTCAACACCACAGTCTGAATTTAACACGTACTGTATTGAGTGATTATGCATCCAGATTTGTGCTTCTTGAGTGACACTTGAAATTAGCACACAGTTAGTACTCGTAACCATGCTGAAGGTTTTAATGGATAAAATACACATTCACATTTTGCTTGACATGTAAAATAAAATTATTCTCATATATGTAGAATAAACTGACTTAATGTGTAATGCCATTTTGATGTTCAATTCTATGCAATTTGAAATGTTCTATCAAATGACATTTATTTATCTTTCATCTTGGAAAAAATAGTTGTATAAGGTACAAGGTGTACTTCAAGTCAATTGCATATTGGAAGTATGTTTGGCAAAGATACTTTATGTTCTGAAAATACACTCAGAGACCACATTATTTGGTACATCTGTACACCTTTATTTGCTCTTTAGTGCAAATCTATTGTTAGCCAACCATGTGCCAGCAACTCAATACATAAAAGCATGCAGGCATGGTTCATTTGTTGTTCAGGGAAGAAATGTGATCTAAATCACTTTGACCATGGAATGATTATTGGTGCCAGATGGGGAGGTTTGAGTATCTCAGAAATTGCTGATCTCCTGGGATTTTTACGTGCAACGGTCTCCAGAGTTTATAGAGAGTGGTACAAAAACAAACAAAAAAAAAGAAAATCCAGTGAGTGGCAGTTCTGTGGGTGAAAACACCTTGTTAATGAGAGAGGTCAGAGGAGAATGGCCAGACTGGTTCAATCTGGCAAGAAGGTGACAATGAATTAAATTAATTTGGCAGGATGATAGGAACTGGAGTGAATTGCAGTCAATAGGATGAGTTGAAGTGTAACATGGGGACAGGTCTGAAGTTATTATATTTGAATGTACACAGTAAACAGAATAACGTAGGTGATCTTGAGCATAGTTAGAGATTGACAGGTATGACGTTGTAGGCATCACTGAGTCATGGTTGAAAGAAGATCATAGTTGAGAGTTTAACAACCAAGAATACACATTGGATCAAAATGAAATAAAAACAAGTAGGCAGAGTGGGGAGGGTAGCTCTGTTGGTAAAAAATGAAATCAAATATTTAGAAAGAGGTGACATAGGATCAGAAGATGTAGGATTTTTGTGGGTAGAGTTAAGAAACTGCAAATGTAAAAGACCCTCATGGAAGTTATACACAGGCCTCCAAACAGTAGCCAGAATGTGGGATACAAATTACGATGGCAGACAGAAAAAACAAGTAGTAAGGGCAATATTGCGATAGTCGGTGGGGGGGGGGAAGGTAGATTGGATAATCAGGTTGGTGCTGGATCCCAAAAGAGGTAAATTTGTAGAATACCCATGAGATGGCTTTCTAGAGCAGTTTGTGGTTGATCACATTAAAGGAAAGGCAGTTTGGTTTGGGTGCTGTGTAGTGAATCAGATTTGATAAAGAAACCTTTATGAGGCAGTGATCATAACATGATAGAACTTATCCTGCAGTTCGAGAGGGAGAAGAAAAAGTCAGATGTATCAGTATTACAGTGGAGTAAAGAGAATTACAAAGGCAGGTGAGAGGAGCTGGCCAAAGTTAATTGAAAGGGGACACTGGCGGGAATGATAGCAGAACAGCAATGGCTGGTTATTCTGGAGGCAATTCAGCAGGCACAAGATAGATACATCCAAAGATGAAGAGGTACTCTAAAGGGAGGATGGTATATCCGTGGCCGACAAAGAAAGTTAAAGACAACATAAAAGCAAAAGAAACATAGAAACCCTACAGCACAATACAGGCCCTTTGGCCCACAAAGCTGTGTCGAACATGTCCTTACCTTAGAAATTACCTAGGGATACCCATAGCCCTCTACTTTTCTAAGCTCCATGTACCTACATGGAGGGTCTTAAAAGACCCTATCATATCCGCCTCCACCACCGTCACCAGCAGCCCATTCCACGCACTCACCACTCTCTGTGTAAAAAACTTAGCCCTGATATCTGCTCTGTACCTACTTCCAAAAGAGAGGGCAGATAACAAATAAAAATTAGTGGGGAGTTAGAGGATTGGGAAACTTTTAAAAAACCGACAGAAGGCAACTAAAAAAAACCCATAAGAATTAAAGAAATGAAATATGAAGGTAAGCTAGCCAATAATATAAAAGAGTAAACCAAAAGTTTATTCAGATGTTTAAAGAGTACAAGAGAGTCAAGAGTGGAAAATGACATTGTAGTGTAGTAATGGCGTAGTAATAAGCATTTAGCATCAGTCTTTGCTGTGGATGACACTAGCAATATGCCAGAAATTTGAGAGTGTCAGAGACAGAAGTGAGTGTAATTGCTATTATCAAGGAGAAAAGATGCTTGGGAAGCTGAAAGGTCAGAGGTCACCTGAACCAGATGGACTACACCCCAGGGTTCTGAAAGAGGTAGCTGAAGAGATTGTAGATTCTGGAATGGTTTCAGAAGACTGTCACTCCTCTCTTTAAGAAGGGAGGGAGCAGGAGAAAGGAAATTATAGGCCAGTTAGTTTGACTTCAGTGGCTGGGTAAATGTTGGAGTCCACTATTAGTGATGAGATTTTGGGGTATTTGGAAGCACATGATAAAACTGGCCAAAGTCATCATGGTTTTCTTAAGGAAATATGTCATTACTTGACATACGTGTAGGAATTCTTTGAGGAAATAACAAGTAGGCAAATGACAAAGAAGAGTCAGTGAATATTGATAATTTGGACTTTCAGAAGGCCTTTGACAAGGTACCACACATGAGGTTGCTTAACAAGGTATATGCCCATGGTATTACAGGAAAGCTACTTGCATGGATAAAAGATCAGCTGACTAACAGGAGGCAAAGAGCGGGAATAAAGGAGGCCTTTTCTAGTTGGCTGCTGGTGATCCACAGGGATCAGTGCTGCGATCACTTTCTTTTACCTTATGTGTCAAAGATTTCAATGACTGAATTGATGACTTTGTGGTCAAGTTTGTGAACAATATGAAGAGGGGCAGTTAGTGCTGAGGAAGCAGAGGGGCTGCAGGAGGACATAGACAGAGTAGGAGAATGGGCAAAGAAGAGGCAGATGGAATACAGTGCAGAGAAGTGTACAGTCATGCACTTTGGTATAAGAAATAAAGGCATAGACTATCTTCTAAATGGGGAGAAATTTCAAAGGGTGCAAAGGGACTTGAGAGTCCTTATGCAGAATTCCCTAAAGATTAACTTGCAGGTTGTGGTGGTGGCAAGGAAGACAGATGTAATGTTAGATTTAACTTTGAAAGGATTAGACTACAAAAGCAGAATGTAATTCTGAGGCTTTATAAGGCATTGGTCAGACCACACGGAGTATTGTGGGCTGTTTTGGGCTCTTTATCTAAGGAAAGATGTGCTGGTGTTGGAGAGGGTTCAGAGGAGGCTCACAAGAATGATTCTGGGAATAAATATGTTAATGTATGAGAAACTTTTGATGGCTCTGGGCCTGTACTCACCAGAGTTTAGAAAAATGAGGGGGAATCTAATTGAAACCTATTGAATATTGAAATGTATAGATGGAGTGGATGTGGAGAGGATGTTTCCTACTGTGGGGGGAGTCCAGGACCTGACGGCACAGCCTCAGAAAAGAGAGATATCCATTTAGAACAGAAATTAGGAGGAATTTCTTTAGCTAGAGGGTCGAGAATCAGTGGCATTCGTTACCACGGATGGCTGTGGAGGTCGTCAATGTTGACATGTTTTTGATTAGTCAGGGCTGTCAAAGATTTGGAGGGAAAGGCAGGAGAATGGGTTTGACAGGGTATTAGATCAGCCATAATGGAATGGCGGAGCTGACTTGCAGGACTGAACAGCCTAATTCTGTTCCTATGTCTTGTGGTCTGGTAACTCAAATAACCATATGTTGCAACAGAGGTGTTTCTCTGAATTCACAACACATCAAACCTCAAAGTGGATGGACTAGCGCAGGAGGAGACCACGCCAGTCCCACTCCTGAACCTAATCAAGTGCCCACTGAATGCATAAATAAATATTAAAATACATGAAGTATGTCATTCTGTTATAGAATAAAATAGTTGCATATGCACATTTCCAAAAAAAAATTGAGTGATGCTGAGAAAAAAGTGTGGGACTCTAAGAAATTTATGTTGCTTTCAGCTGGTGTGAGTTACACTTAACATTTATGCATTTACATTATAATGGTTATAATGACAAACCAGGACTGGCTGTGATTTTCCTGGATCTACATAGAAACATAGAAAACCTACAGCAGAATACAGGCCCTTCGGATCTACCTCAGAAATTACTAGGCTTACCTATAGCCCTCTATTTTACTAATCTCCATGTACCTATCTAAAAGCCTCTTAAAAGACCCTACCATATCCGCCACCACCACTGTTGCCGGCAGCCCATTCCATGCACTCACCACTCTCTGAGTAAAAAACTTACCCCTCTGACATCTCCTCTGTACCTACTCTCCAGCACCTTAAACCTGTGTCCTCTTGTGGCAACCATTTCAGAGCTGGGAAAAAGCCTCTGACTATCCACACAATCAATGCCTCTCATCATCGTATACACCTCTATCAGGTCACCTCTCATCCTCCATCGCTCTAAGGAGAAAAAGCTGAGTTCAATCAGCCTATTCTCATAAGGCATGCTCCCCAATCCAGGCAACATCCTTGTAAATCTCCTCTGCACCCTTTCTATGGTTTCCATGTCCTTCATGTAGTGAGGCAACCAAAACTGAGCACAGTACTCCAAGTGGAGTCTGACCAAGGTCCTATATAGCAATCTAGGAGCTGGTAAGTACACCCAATTTTCAGGAGTGGCTATCACCAATCAGAATTCACTTACCAAAGCAAGGCCTATACTTCATAGGTAGAATGCTTCAGAAATCAGCATCTATATAGGTAGTTTATATTATGCACTATCAACAGGCAGATGCAGCCAAGGGGTAAACCCTACTGACGAGAGCTCTAAATTTTAGTTAAGACATGAGAATCGGGTCCATCACTGAGGAGGCCTAGCTTGGATGGTCAGTGGGGGTGATCAGAGTAGTGACACAGTGAGTTACAGCTGAGTAATGGGATTAAGGTCTATTTAGAGGTGTTGATGTTTAAGGAATTTATAGAGCTTGAGGGATGGCTGTATAGCCAAACAGTCAAATTCCGGGGGAGGTGGCTGCGGAGGATTCATCAGGCTGCCACCAGGGGGGAAAGATTAACGACTTGACGTGGGTGACCAAGCTCA
This sequence comes from Hypanus sabinus, assembly GCF_030144855.1. NCBI lineage: Eukaryota > Metazoa > Chordata > Chondrichthyes > Myliobatiformes > Dasyatidae > Hypanus > Hypanus sabinus. The sequence continues at coordinate 50,196,182 of NC_082713.1, forward strand.
CCTAACAACATTGTGTCTCAGTTCCTCTCACATTTCCCACTGGTCTTATACAGCCTGAGGCATCTTTCCTTATAGTCTGAGACCTACCGGGGTAGGACTCTATTGCTTAATAAGGAAGCAGGTTACATACATACCAGTTCCATCTAAGAATAATGCAGTTAGTTCAACCCTTATGTCCACTGCCCCAGAGCCCAGGCCCTGCAGATTCTCCCATTTCAAATACTCGCACAGCTCCTTTTGAACCTTGTGGCTGAATCATTTTTACTGCCGTCCCTGTAGTGTATTCCGGCCCTAATCACTTGCTATCCAAAAATAGAATGTTTTTGTTCTTGGCACTTATGGTTCTTTTGCCAATCATTTTATTCAATATACTTTTGTTCTTCACCACTTCACCAACGGCAACAGTTCCTCTCTATCAACAATTCCCACTTCAAGATTTTAAATTCCTCTGTCAGATCCCTTTGCAACCTCCTCTGTTCCTATGAAAACAATTTCAGCTTCTCTGCCAAATCTAGATAAGTAATATTTCTCATTGCTGGCAGAAACAAGAGAAAATCAGCAGATGCTGAACAGCCAAGTAACATACACAAAATGCTGCAGGAACTCAGCAGGTCAGGCAGCATCTATGGAAACGAGTGCAGACGATGTTTCAGGCTGAGACCCTTCGGCAGGACTACTGAAGATCCCCCAGCATTTTGTGTGTTTCTCATTCCTGGTATCATCTCATAAAATCTCTCTTTGCCTTCTTTCACCTCTATAGTGCAGAGACCAGGACTGGGCAATTCATTGGTTTAAAACGATTGTGCCTGCCTCCTGATTCTTGTAGCCTGTGCTTCTGTATGTTTAATAATTTTATTTATTTTATTTTATGTATTTATTTAGTGGTACGGCATTGTGTAGACCTTTGAGCTAAGCCGCCCCAGCAACTTCACAACCCCAATTAGCCCTAATCTGAACACGGGACAATTTACAAAGACCAATTAACCTACCCGGTACATCTTTGGACTGTGGGAGGAAACCGGAGCTCCCGGGGAAAACCCATGCGTTCCACGGGGAGGATGTACGGAGACTCCCTACCGAATGGTGCCAGAATTGAACTCCGAACTCCAGAATGCCCTGACCTGTGAAAGCGTCACACAAATCTCTCTGCAATCATCCTGCAATTTCAACTAACTATGCACATATACCCACAGACACCTTTCTTTTCATACTAAACACAAAGTACACTGCAGATGCTGTGTTCAAAGCAACAAGTAGAACAAGCTGGATGAACTCAGCAGGTCGGGCAGCATCTGTAGAAACAAGCAGTCAACGTTTCGGGCCGAGACCCTTCGTCAGGACTGAAGAGGGAGGGGGCAGAGGCCCCATAAAGAAGGTGGGGGGAGGTGAAAAACCAATCAGAGGAAAGATCAAGGGGTGGGGGAGGGGAAGCAGGGAGGGGAATAGGCAGGAAAGGTGAAACAGGAATGTAAGGGGAAAGCACTACGTGTAGTAGAAGAAGGCAGAATCATGAGAGAGGTGATAGGCAGCTGGAAGAGGAGGCAGAGTGAAACTGGGATGGGGATAGGGAGAAGGAGGGAATTACCCGAAGTTGGAGAATTTGATGTTCATACCAAGGGTCTGGAGATTACCCAGACAGTATATGAGGTGTTGCTCCTCCAACCTGAGTTTGGCCTCATCATGGCAGTAGAGGAGATTCATTCCATCCCAGTTTCACTCTGCCTCCTCTTCCAGCTGCCTATCACCTCTCTTATGATTCTGCCTTCTTCTACTACACAAAGTGCTATCCCCTTACATTCCTGTTTCACCTTTCCTGTCTATCCCCTCCCTGCTTCCCCTTCCCCACCCCTTGATCTTTTCTCTGATTGGTTTTTCAGCTGGCATCTACCAGCCTTTTCCTTCCCACCCTCCCCCCACCTTCTTTATAGGGCCTCTGCCCCCTCCCTCTTCAGTCCTGACGAAGGGTCTCGGCCTGAAACGTTGACTGCTCATTTCCACGGATGCTGCGCGACCTGCTGAGTACCTCCAGCTTGTTCTACGTGTTGCTTTCTTTTCATACTGCTTTTAGGATTCTGCTCTCTAGTTTACTTGTTTTCCGAAGTAAAATGGAACTCTTCACATTTCTTAACGTTGAGCTTCATCGGCTTATTTATCTACTCTATCAGAGAGTCTACATTTTCTTGATGTCTAGTGCTGTACACCTCATGGTATTCTAAGCCTACAATTTTCCCCTTCTTTTCCCTCCTCCTATCCCCCCCCCCAAATGCTGAGCAACTTCAGTGACAAGTTCTGAAGATTGCATCAAGCACCAGACATTTTAGCACCCTCACTGAGCTGGAGGCAGCTCCAGAGCAGCATAGCTTTGCAGAATAATTGACAATTCATTGGTCAATGAGGTTCTGAATCGGAACATGGTTTACATTATTTGACCAGTCAGCTGGCTTTCGAGGATAACGCAATACAATCAGGACCCAGGTCGATTTTAAGCTATCCGGCCATCATTTTGGCTTTTTGACTGAGGAATTGAGGCATCAGGGGATTGTTTCAGCTGCTTTCCAGTTCTCCTGAATTTTCTAGCAGTGTTTTCAATCACACGATGGAATAAGATCTCCCCACTTGTGCACCTTATCTATTCCTGATGGAAGCTGGTTGTACTTGATGTCTCCAGACACCATGTAGGTTTTGACAAAAGGCCTCTGACCTGATGCTTTAACTCTGTTTCTCCCTCCACAATTGCTGCCTGTGTTTATAGCAATTTTGTTTCAATGTCAGATTCCTAGCAGTGACAGATTGCTTTTAATTTTAATGAATTTGGATCGTGTTGCTAAAATGTGTAAATAGAAAGTAGTTGCTCAATGTTACCAGGTAGTTGTACAATGTGATCGCTGCATGTGAGGAGTGCTGTCGCTGAACATCAGTTAGTAATGAGCAGTGTTTTTGAGTGCGAAGAATATGTGGCTGTATCTTGTTAGGCATTTCTTTGAGATCAAGAGTGATTGTTTTCATTCTAGTTCTTTGGATTCTGAGGTGACTGATGACAGTTGTGTGAGATCTGCAGTCCAAGACTCAGGTGGGACAAGAGATGCCTGACAGGGCAGGCAAGTGGATGAATTAGGAGGGTGGGCGCTCCTTCTACCATGTATGCTGGATTTGAATATTCTCCCAACAAATGGATGTCAGGTTCCTAAAACCACACTCAATGATCCTTTTCCCTTTTCAACAGTCACAGGCCGAGGACTCCGATGAGTTTGTGGAGATGGTACACGTTTTCAAAGCCGGGCTTGACAACATCCGTCTGGTGAAGAATCAACAAACTGGAATGAACAATAAAGTGTCTGAGAGTCTGGTGTCAGGTCATTAAACAATGTGGCCTGCCCAACAGATCTGAATGAGTGTGAATCGACATTCAATCAGTGTCAAAATGGGGAAGGAGCTTTCAATACTTTGAGCATGATGCACCATCAATAACTCACTCTGAGACGTGAAGGCGAGATATCGGCTTTTATTGACTGAAAGAAGGAACAAGCAGTGGTTGACCACCATACTACATCCTGGAGACTGAGGGCCGGGCTCAGGCCTCAATCGCCTTTATACCGGGGTCTGTGGGAGGAGCCACAGGAGCAGTCAGCAGGGGGCGTGTCCAGACAGGTATATGTAGTTCACCACAGAGCAGAACACTAGGATGTTGGCCTTGTGGGGTGGAGGTGGTAGTGACATTAGTTTATCTACCCACTGTTTTATTTAATGGATTTTATAGAGTTAAAAGTTCAAAGTAAATTTATTATTAAAGACAACAAACTTTGCAACTACAAAATAAAAAAAAGGAGTACATGAGATGGAGAGTCCTTGAAAGTGAGTCCATAGGTTGTGGGAACAGTTCAGTGATGGGGCATGAGAAGTTGAGTGAAGTTATCCCCTTTGGTTCAAGAGCCTGTTCCTGAACCTAGAGGTGTGGGTCCTGAGCTCTAGTACCTTCTTCCTGATGGCAGCAGCGAGAAGAGAGCATGGCCTCGATGGTGGGGGTCCCTGATAATGGATGCTGCTTTCTTGCAACAGCACATCAAATAGATGTGCTCAATGGTGGGGAGGGATAGACTGGGCCATATCCATTACTTTTTCTAGGATTTTCCGTGCAAGGACATTGGTGTTTCCATACCAGGCCATGGTGCAACTAGTCAATATACACTCCACCACACCTCTATTGAAGTTTGTCAGTTTTGGGTCTTCATGAACTTCTAAGGAAGTAGAGGTGCTTTCTTTGCAATGGCACGTCGATGCTGAGCCCAGGACAGATCTTCTGGAATGATAACACCAATGAATTTAAAGTTGCTGATCATCCCCTCCTCTGATCCCTTGATAAGAACTGGCTCATGGACCTCTGGTTTCCTCCTCCTGAAGATAATAATCAGCTTCTTGATCTTTCTAACATTGAGAAAGAGGTTGTTGTTGTGACACCACTCAGCCAGATTTTCAATCTCCCTCCTATATGCTGACCTGTCACAATTTTGATTCAGCCAATGACAGTGGTGTCATCAGGGCATTTAAATATGGCATTGGAGCTGTGCTTAGCCCCTCAGTCATAAGTATAAAATGAGTTGAGCAGGGGTGAGTTAAGCACACAGCAGTGTGGTGAACCTGTGTTGATGGAGATTCCAGAGGAGAACGTGTTGCCAATCTGAACTCACCGGGGTCTGTAAGTGAGGAAGCCTGGGATCCAATTGCACAGTGAGGTTTTGAGGCCAAACTCTTGAAGCTTATTGATTAGCTTTGAGAGGATGATAGTATCGAATGTCAAACGGTAGTCAATAAAGAGCATCCTGATATATGTATGCATTTTGCTGTCTGGATGTACCAAGGTTGAGTGAAGAGTCAATGGAATCATATCTGCTTTTGACGTGATGTGCCAGTAGGTGATTGCAGCAGATCCAAGTCACTTTTCATGCAGGAATTGATATGCATCATCAGCAACCTCTCAAAGCAGTTCTTTACAGTGGATGTGAGTGCCACTGGATGATAGTTATTGAGGCAGGTTACCAGCTTCTTCTTAGGCACTGGTGTAATTGAAGCCTGCTTGAAGCAGTTGGGTACCTCGGACTGCCGAGGCGAAAGATTAAAGATCTCAATGAACACTCCAGCCAGTTGATCAGCACATCTTTAGTCCTTGGCCAGATGCTTCCCCTGGGTTCACCCTCCTGAAGAATGCTCTCACATGGGCCTCAGAGACTGAAATCAGTGTCATTGGGGGGAGTGGGAGTTTGTGAAGGTCCCTCCATGTTTTTGGCAGGCAAAGCGGGCATAGAAGGCATTGAGCTCATTCAGCAGCAAAGCCTTGTTTCACTTTGTAGAAGGTGATAGCATTCAAGCCCTGCCACAGTAGTCGAGCATCCTTCACTGACTCAAGTTTGATCTGGAATTGCTGCTTCGCACATCGGAGATCATACGTGGACCTCCTGTTCTTACTTGGTTGCTAGATCTTAATGCCTCTGAACCAGCCCTCAATAGACTGCGGATTTCATGCTTTATCCAGGGCTTCTGATTGGGAAAGGCTCTGACTGATTTTGTGGGAACACACTCGTCTACAACTGTTTTTATAAAGTCCGTGACAGATCCCCTGATGCATCCTTGAACGTGGCCCAGTCCATCGACTCAAAGCAATTCTGTTGCTGCTCCTCTGTCTCCCGCAACCACCTCTTTGTTGTCCTTATCTGGAACTTTGCTCTTTTGCCTCTGACTGTATGCAGGTAGGAGAAGGACAGCCAAGTGATCAGATTTCCCAAACTAGCCAGCACAGTGAACCACGGTGACGTGTTGCCTACAAAACTTCTAAATATACCACTCTGAATTACTCTCACTGCTCGCTGCAGGCTGTAATTTCCCTTTAAACAACATACTTTTGAATATTCTTAATAAAGTAGTGATTTCACAATCTTCTGAAGGATTCTTTGGACTTGATTCCCAAGCATGCAGGCACAGCAGCCTTAAACAGATGAACATCAAAGAGAGGGAGGAGGGGAGGTTGGTTCTTGTGGTAACATCACAGCGTTTTGAAATGTCTTGTACAATTAGTCTGTCTCAGATGTATAGAGGAGGATTGGTACATTGCTGCCCCTTAGAAATGAGCTTTGTATTTTCAAACACTCTTTACCTCAGATTATCAGAAGCTGTGTTGGCGTATTGAAGGCGATGGTGCATTTTAAGATTAGCTTTACTTTTCAAATGCTCTTCAAAGCATCAGAACATACAGTGAAATGAATCATTTTACACCAATGACCAACACAGTCCAAGAATGTGCTGGGGCAGCCCATGCTTCTGGTGCCAATATGTCGTGCCCACAAGTTATTATCGCTAATTCATATGTCTTTGAAATGTGGGAGGAAACCAGAGCAACTGGAAGAATCCCCTGTGGTGACGGGGAGAAGGCATAAACACTTTACAGAAAGTGCTGGGACTTCCACAATCATTGACACTGAGAAGCGTTAAACTAACCACTACACGCTATTGTGCTGCCCTTATAATTACATTTTCATCATAACTGACTGCCTTCACTGACAGATGGCATCCAAGATATGGGAAGTGATCCAAGTTTTTTCTTTCATGGACCTCTATCAAGAAAAACAGAAACAAATAATTAATTGATTTGTGTATTTTGGCCTCTAAAATTCCGTTTGTCTATCATGCTGACCTGAAGCCCATTTTGTACCTTATTGATGTAAGATCGCTGCCTTAATACAAACTAGAATAACAGTTATGTAACAGGGTCATTTAAGGAGTGATGTGCCAACCATTGAGTCCAAGTGTTTAAAGCAGGTACTGTACATCCCATTTCATGACACGCCTCCCACATATGGTTCTTACATTGTATTCTAATCTGCCTAGCGCACCGAAGATAAAATAATCGGTTATTTGGTGAAAGAAATAAATATATATACTAAAGTTATTACGAACTCCATGGAGCATGTGGGGATCTTCCGATATCCAGGCACTCTTTCTTTTCCTTTCTTTCTTTCTTTCTTTCTTTCTTTTTTTTTCTATAGGGATGTTAGGGGGATGGGTTAAGGGGAGGGGGGAAGGGTATATTTTTTTTACATATTTTCTTTTTCTTTCTGTAATTATTTGAAAACTCAATAAAAAAAGTTTTAAAAAAATAATCTGTCTAGCAGTTACCAACCTGCCTCCTCCATCGGTTCCAGCATTGTCATCGAACCACTGTCTTAGATAAAAGATTATTTTTTCCAGTGCACATCAGCAGAATGTAAGCTGTACACCTCAGTTCCTACCAATGTTCTTCTGGTAATTTCATGTTAATCTTCCAAGTTAATCATTCAGGTTGAATCAAATGTTCTTCATTCTCAGTTTCCTGTTTAGCCTTGTCTGTTTTCATCTTAATATCCTGCGATGTGAGCTCCTTCACCAGCCCTTTCCTGTACACAACCCTGCTTCCATCTAAATTTTCTTCACCTTAATGCAAATATGGGCTTATTTCTCAATGTTGATTTGAAATGTTTCCCTTACACATGACCCTCACTCTTGTCCTCGCCCCTTCCCCTTCCCCTCTCACTCCTCCATCTCGCTCTCCCTCCCCCACTACCCTTCCCACTCCCTCTACCCTTCCCTCTACCTCTCCCTCCCTTCCTTTCATGTCATCTGCTTTGCTGTTGATGGTGATCCCTTGGTCAAAATCCATGAACAATATTCTTCCCAAGCCACTAACCACGTTACTATTTTTACTCTTAACAAGAGCCACATAAAGTTATTGCACCTACACTCATTATTCTGTCCATCATTGATAGTTGTACGGCAGCATGTTGTATACGTTTATGTTTGTTCAGCAGTAATGCCAGTGATACAGAAGCCAATTATTACTTACTCAGTTCCAGTTCTGTGATGGTTTTAGGCATAATTTGGGGTTATTTGAAAGTTTAAATTATCAACTGCCTCCCACACCCAGGATGAAGCATTTCCTTGGAATATTCTCCATTGATTTTTTTCTCACAGTATTAAGCACTCCGTGCCAAAACCCAGGATATCTTCCCAACTGTATATGAATAAATTCTCTAAGTAATAATCAATTATTTTCATTCCTGTTTGGATCTTATTACTAAATGATACCAAATGACCTTTCATTGAAGAACCAGTTGCATTCCTGTTGAATTTTCCTTGCTGGCTACAAATAAAAGAATTCTGATCAAGATAGTCATTTTTGCTAAATATTCCTCAACCTCTACTTTTCAGAGATTTAGTCTTCTGTGAGCTTCAGTAATGCCCAGTTTTGATAAAGTGAAGTTATAACAACCTCCCTCTTCAGTAACGATATATATATATACTGCCCATTATCACACCAAAACTGACCTCTACTTTTCCATGTCTGTTTATATCTTATTCATATTCAATATATTCAATATAAAACAAAACCTATCTTGTAAATTACTTCAGTTTTATTGCCTCGCTGATATTTTTGTTCCGATATAAAAAGAGCTATTGGAATATTTTAAGGATAAGGGGTAATTAGAATGTTTACAAAGACATAAAGCAACCAAAGTTATCTAGAAGAGCTGCCTCCTCAGAGGGGGGAGGATACTGCTGATACACATCTGTCAATGCTATAAAAATTGAAGTTATTGTATAATAGCTTGATTAGATTAAAACAACAGATTACTTCAATCATATATATTGCAGAATATTTTTGGCACTCTTTTCTAATGTCTATACTTGTATACTTAGATCACCCAGGTACAAACTCAAAGTTTAAAGGAGATTGGGTAGTCTGAGGCATCCCACTGATAATCCTTGAACTAGTGAATAGCTGACTTCATCCAAACACCAAGACTGGCTCAGTCTCTTGTCTTTTTCATTTCAAGTATCAAATTCCAGGCATATATCAAACAATTTATTAACCATTATTGACTGAGTACAGACTTCCTGACTACTTTGTTATATAATAATTGCCAATTAAATTATTTTCAATCAAAGACCCGTCTGTCATATGTGAGGCAGCCACTTAAAATTAACAATTTTCAAAAGGATTACTTCATGTTCAATAAAAGATTCTTTTCTTCATTTTACCACAATTCTAGCTTGCAAAAGAGCTTTATGCTCTAAGGTTTATAAGGGAGAGTGAAATATTTTACAGCCTTCACGTTGACTCATGTCTAGAAGCTGTAAAGTAATAAACAGATTAAATTTCAAAATCACTTTGGACCTGTAACAGTGGTAAAAACTTAAGTGATCCAATGATAATCCAAGAGACAGAAGGGAATTCATTTGGGAAATGATATGATACATGCAAATAATGTCTTATAACTTCATATAATAACAGGAAGAATTACTGTACTGCTTCCATAGTGTAAATCTAGTATTTTTTATGAATGTCTGATTTCCTATCAAACATCAATTGCCACTTTTTAGTGGCTGAGATGACAAAAACCCCTAATCTTAAGCCTGTCATTGCTCTAGATGTTCTTCTAATTGGCAAAACTATTAAGACATGCGACAAACTGAGGAACAGGAAAATCTGAGTGGAGATCAAGAAGAACGTTGCACTCATAGGAGGAACGTTTAAGTTTACTTCCAAGTGTAATGGAGTAGTTAAGCAATCGGAGTAAAGGAACATTCTTATACTGTATTAGGGAAACAAATATTAACTGTGGAGCAGAGACCAGGTAAAATTCAGCATTAGCTCTCATGGGGGTTTTCTAGTTGTCTCCACTTGCCCCTGTCATTGTATGTAAATGTTCTACAACAAAACGTACAGCAAAAAAATTAATGTTCATTTTGAAAAGTTGGGGAAAGAGCGGACCAAAAATTCCACATACCAGAGCATTCCAGTGGTCACTGCATTTTTTATCTTTTCACGGTGATTCACTCAACAGTGAAATGCTTGACTCAATATGAATGTTGCAAAAGTATTTTAGTTACTTTCCTATTGGAGCCTCCGTGCATCGGAAGCACAGAGATCGAGCATGTTGAGGTGGCACTGGTATGATTTTCACTCATACAGATGCAGGCCTGCATAAGGTAGTTGTACAGGCTTAAGTAAAAGTTACAGAGGCCCAATATGAACATGTTCAGGCCTATAGAGTCCACAAAGGAAAACACCTCAAGGCAGACAATGTGTCATTAAAAGCTCGGCCCCTGTGCCAGATTTGCTTGTATCCTGTATGTTTTGTAACTCCAAAATATTAAACTAATTCAAAGTAAAATCACGGAGCTGGGAATAACGTATCTTAATTTTGATCTTACTTTAAGCAAGCACGCATATATGATGTGGTAATGTCATGGTGTATGTAGTTCACTTATTTTTACATACTGTATAACCCATAATGAATTATTTAAACAAACAAGAATGCTTAATCAAAAAGTGTTGACAAAATTACTCAAATACTACTGAAATGTACACAATATGCCTCCCTACTTTGCTATAAACTCCAACCCAGTATAGAATGCATCTTAACTATATGCATAGTGTACTGTAACATGCAACCACTATACAGATATCCATAGCACTGTAAATATTAAATTGTCCCTTTCAGGCCTGAAGGTTTAATTGGATTTCTTACTATTGTGTGATAATGTTTCTCCAGACACTCTGTTTCACAGGTGAGACTTGTGGCTGTGAAACAATCTCAAGTTCTGGGGCTTCCTCTGTGCTGGTTGGAGAACTTGACTATAGGACTGCTGCAAGTGGTTCAGACAGCTATGGATATCTTTCTTCGGGATGTGTTGGCATCCTGGACAGTGCATGACAAGCTTCACTGGACGATGTGGATCATAATGTACAGTCTCTGACATCACCATTTCCTTTACCTTTTGGAAAGCCACCTCTGTCTGCTTTGTCCATCGCCATTTCTTCCCAATCTCTAGTAATGAGTTCAAGGGGTGGAGCACAGTAGCCAAGATTGGCAGGAAGCTGTAATGGTAATTGACAAATCCTGACAAGGACCACAACTGTGACATATCCTTTGGTCTTTGCACATCCACCACTGCTTGAATTTTCTGAGCACAATTGTGTTATCCTTGTGTGTCGATAGTGTGACCACGGTAAATGATGCTTGTTGCAATGCGCTCTGAGGCTGTAATCTTCAGATCTTTTTAACACAGCCCTGACATTTTGGAGTTATTCCTTGTCATCCTTTCCAGCAACACTGATGTCACCTAGGTTACAATGAGTGTCTGGATTGTAGCCTTCTGCCAGAGTGCAGGTGCAGACGCTACACCAAAAATAAGCCTATTATGCTGACAAAGCCCTTTGTGAGTGTTTATATTGACAAGTACTTTGGACTCTTTTTCCAGCTCCATCTATAGGTAGGCCTCAGCTAAGTCCACTTTGCTGAAGCTTTTCCTTCCAAAAAGTTGTGTAAAAATATCCACTGTACCAGGGAGAGGATATTGATCCAAAGATTCAAATATTCAAAGTACATTTATTATCAAAGTATGTATACAGAATACAGCTCTGAGTTTCAATTTCGGTAGGCAGCTGTCAAACAAAGAAACACAGTGGAACCCGTTCAGGTAAACATCAACCACCCAATACACACAAAAGAACAAATTGCATAAATGGCAAAAGCAAGCAAACAGCACATAGAACATCAAAGTGCAAACCAGGTGTTCAATTGTATTCACTTAGTTCAGTTCACGGTTGTGCCACTAGCTCTCTGTAGACAACAGGGCAAAGCATTCTTTGCTGAAGAGCTCCAGACCACATTGAATGGCCCAATCAAACAGCTCAAAAACAGCAAAACAAAAGAGTAACCCGAATGAACCCTGAAGTCACCCAAAATGAGTTGTCAGCTTCTTCCAAGGAGAATCCCAAGACTACAACACTTTCCTTTGACAGCAGCTAGTGAGAGGGAGAGGAAGACTGGGGAAACACAGGCAGGTAGCTCCGCCCATCCTCTGCTGTCGTCCTTGCTTGGTGCTTCAATCAGAGAAAAGCGATGGAGTGGATCATGGGCTCATGCCCCGTCTCCAGGCCACACCACTCCAAACCTCACCGAACTCTCTCAGAGACAACAAAGCGCCAGATTGCTGAATTGATCCAAAAACGCACCATCAAAATGTAAATTACAGGTTCCAATTGCATGCAGTTTAGCCGTAGACTCATATTTGAAAGTAGAAGTAGTAAAAGAAGTACTTCCGTGAGCTGTCTGCAGGATGTTGCCGATGGAAGCATTGTTCACTAGCGCCATCTTGAAAAATAACTGCTTTGATGGTCATCTTCAAGTCAGTACAGATCCTGACAGAGCAATTTTTCTTGGCTACTGGGTCCACTGGAATTTCCCATGGACTCCACTCAACTATGGAAAGAATTCCTCCAGCCTTCATGTGATCAAGCTTACTAGCTGCTTCATCGTGGATGGTATAAGAAACCGGATGGGCTTTGTAAAGATTGGGTGTGGCATTTTCAATGAACGTTGTTTTAGCCTTGATACCTTTGAATTTTTCCAGTGCCATCCTTGAACAGTGCAGTGGCATCACCCATTACCTTTCTTCAACACTTGACACTGTTGTGGTCAACGAGATGTGCAAATGGTGGCTGGGTCTCTAATCAAATTGTAGTTGTCTCAGCCAATCACCACCCCACAATGTTGGCCCTCCTGCTTGTACAATACACAAGCCTGATGTGGATTATTGGTTGCTGTATTTCACTGTTATGAATGTCTTTCCCACAGGAGTTATCTATTCTCCAATATAATTTCTTAAATGGATATCAGCAGACTTCATTTTAGCATCTTTGAAATGCTGTTCAAGCACATTTTGTGCAATCACTGAAACAGTCCAGTTAGTGTCCAGTTCCATTTTAATTAATTTTCCATTCACTTCAGGTGAAAGGCATATTGCTCATCTATTGTTAGTTTTCACATTGTAAATCACAAGGACAGTCACTCTCATCATTATTAGACTTTTCATCACCAGCGTGAAGATTAGTGCTAGTTTTAAAACTGCAACTTGACTTTTTAAATCTTTTTTTCCATGTGCAATCCATTTATTTTTGTTGGCCCATCATGCTCTTTATATGTGTCCTTTGTTGTATTTTCTGTAAGTTTCGCCTTTAAACGGACATTTGTCTGGTTTATGTGAGATCCTGCCACAACAGTATGTTCAGGTTTCTGTTTATATGTAACAATTTTGCTCATGCTCAGTTTCATTCCTGTCTGAAACTCAGTTTCGCCTCTGTCTCTGTTTCTACTGATATGGCTATTTCAAATGCGCTTTTAAATGTAAGTTGTGTTTCAGTTAGAAGTCATTTTTGAATGCTTTCCTGTAAAATTCCACAAACTAAATAGTCTCTTGGTGCATCATTAAGTCCATTGCTGAACTGATAATGCTCAGACAATTTCTTCAATTCAGCTGCATATGCTCCCATTCCTTTTGATTCCACGCATGAAGCCTAAAGCGTTGTGCCAGCAACAATGGTTTTGGATCTAAATGTTCCTGTATTACTTTCACTATATCAGCAAAGTTCATTTTGGCTGGTTTAGTTAGAGCAGTCAAACCTCTAGCAAGCTATATGCTTTTAAATCCGATGCTCTCAGCAAAACTGGCATTCGTTTTTCTTCGGCTATTTCATTTGCTTTAAAATACTGCTGAATTCACTCAGTATATAAATCCAGTTATCTCTTGTGTAATCAAACACATTTATCTTTCTGATGTAGCCATCCATTTCTGCTCTTTTTTTATGATTACAATCTCTCTGTTCATGTACCCTTGAATTTCTCCATTTTCTGCCTTTTTTTAACTTGACAATGTCCTTTTCCAAAGAAACAGTGTGTTGCGCTTTAAAAAAAACTCAAACGTCTTGCTGCTCTTCAACAGGTTGGTAGCCAACTTAGCTTTGTTTAAAACTTCCTCGTCATCATCTTATGTTTTGTAATGCCAGACCATTAAACTAATTGAAAACAAAAACACGGAGATGGGAATATCGTATCTTAGTTGCATTTATACTTTACTTGAGATGATCATGTGTGATATGGTAGCATCATGACGTGTGCAATTCACTTATGTTTACATATAATCCATAACTTAATTATTATTTGTTTAATCAAAAAATGTTTAATCAAACAATATATTTACAATATTATTCAAATACTACAGAAATATTAAATACACAACAGTTCCTCACATCAATCCTACTTCAAACACACTCTCTACCTAATCTGATTGTAGCCTACAATCCCAACATCCATTAGAGCCCTCTCCCTGATACTGCAGAATGATGTCCCGCCCATCTGCCCGCAAAACTAGGCCCATTACGCCTGCTCCTTTTCCATCCTCACACCAGAAACCAGGACCTGGATCTACAAACTGCCTGTTTTCTTTCTGATCATTAATGTATACTCTTTCAGGAAATTTGCACAAAGGCCCTTGGAGTAATTTTTGTGAACTTAGAAAACTGCAGGCTTCTAAATGACCTAAAAATAAACTCGCTGAGGAAGGCTAAGCATATTATTTTTCAAAAGCTTAGCTGGGGCGGAGGACTTGGATTTATTATTTATCTCTGTTCTCAGGAGCAGGTTGTATTTGTGAGCAGGACAGATAAAAAAATTCCCCATATAGATCATTTAACAATATTGCCAAGTATAGGATAATTGTGTTTAATTTAAAGTAACTGTAGAAAGGATGAAGTATTGCATGTACTGGTATTCAAAAATAGTATGGTGTGAATGTGTCCAATAAGCACCAGCATGGAAGATGACAAATGCTACCTAAAATTTAAAAAAACGTGCAAGCACATTCTTCAATTTAACATAAAAGAATGATTCACAGTTAAAATCTATTCTGTGGCACCAAGGCCAATTACAGTTTTAATATGCATTCATTTACGATCATTCTCATGGTCCCCTATCTGTCAATACATATATCAAAACAGTTAAAAGCAATTAATTTGAGCAAAACAACCTGATCACAGACTGAAAATAAATCAATACAATTTTACTACAAAAATGCTTAACATATATATATATTACATTTACTCTTTTCAGTCCGATTAACAGAGGCATGAACTCTTATTTTTATTAATAATTTTCCAATCTGAGGGGGTTGATCTTCCCTTGAAAATCTGGATGCTCTTAAAAATTTAAGTTGTTATCAGTTAAGGCGGACCCAGGGACATGGGTCATTGGGATTCGAATGAGCAAAGAGAGATCGTTTAGGATGACCAAAGGTTAATTAATGTCACAAGCTGGAGCTTAATTCATCTTGCACTGCTTTGAACCTTGTACATTTACAAGCATGCTTCCAGGTCCCATTATGTGCAGAGGCCAACAGGGTGACCTCCATGTGAGATTATTTGTACCAGAAGGTATGAAAGGAGTAAACCACATGGTAAAGTTTACCTTATTATCATTATGAATTTAATATAGATTTAATAGCAACGACCTCCAGGTTTTAACACAGAATACTTAATTGTCTATAATTTTGTGCAGACTTATGATGTCAGTTCAAGGATGTTATACTAATCCCATCTTTCATCAATTACGTTTGCGTATTTTTCTTTTCTCATTCAGTCGGCATTTTGACAATGCATTATTGAATGAGGGTTTTGTTATTCTCATGGATTTCAGCCAGTTTTTTTTTACCTGCCTAAAGCAGTGTGTGGGCTTATGAGGAAAGAATAAAACAAATTACCCGTTAAAAAATGCCTAGCTTTCTCTTTATTTCCTAATCATAACACAACTTAAATGTATTGGCATATTTTTCTATCAGAGAAAATTGCTACTTTTAACAATATTTTGTTAAAGCATTATCCTAAAAAGGTATACTGCCATAGATTTATCTGTCTTTATATCTTCAGCTGCTAAATGGGCCACCTTAGAGATTTGTACATTGAGAATAATGCAACTTGGACGCAGTGAAAGTAAAGGCATCATAGTCTAAACTTCTATAAATAATTCATAGATTTGTACATGCCAAGACTGGCTGTTAAAGTTGTGATTTAATCAAAGAAGTTTAGATGATATTCAAAACTATGTCCAGATTGTTTCTGTGCTTCCTTTTAATGTAGTTATTCAATACAAGCATCTGTCATTTTGACAGCAATCAATACAATAAAAATATATATTGTCACTGCTAAAATTGCATACATTTTATATTGCGTGTTACTCTTGTTGCCCTATTACAGGGAAGATGTGGAAGATTTGAAAGTGTGCAGAAGAGGTCTATCAGAATACTGCCTAGATTACAGAGTACGACCTATAAGGAAAGATTGGACAAACATAGGTTGTTTTTTTCTGGAGTTTTGGAGATTGAGGAGAGACATGATGGAAATTCCTAAGATTATGAGAGGCATAGATGGGGTATACAGTCAGAATCTTTACCCCAGGGTGGAAATGTCAAGTAGTGCAGGACATGCATTTAAGATGAGAGGGGAGAAGCTGAAAAGAGATGTATGGGATGCGTTCTTTTTTACTTAGAGGTCGGCAGTTTCCTGGAGTGTGCTGCCCAGTGGAATGATGGAAGCAGATTCATTAGTGGCACATAAGAAGGTGCTAAACACATAAATGTGTAGTGAATGGAAGGATATAGATCACATAGAGACAGAAAACAACTAACTAATTAGGCATTGGGCTGAAGGGCCTGCTCTTTGTCTGTGCTGCACTGTTCTGTGTTCAAACTGATGCATCATGAAGTTATATCTCAGTAGAATGTGTGAGAGAATGTCAGAAACACTCAAGACATGCAAGATAGTTTTGTGATTTTATCACCAATATCTTAGAAACCTGCCAGGTGGTATAATAGAAACCAGCTACTCCATAACTTCTCAATGCTCAAGTGAGAAGAAGTAACACTAAGTTAGAACTAAGGGGTAATAGCTACAATAGAGGATACATTACAAGATACGGGTACACTGTTTATCTACACTAATGTACTCAGTGCACCATAATTGGCAGGCATGCAACAATAATTTTGACCATGTTAGGAAATGGCTTGGAAAGGTGACATTAATGGGAGTCATAGTAAGCAATGAAGGTTCCTCTAAAGCTAAACAACATGTCACAGCAGAAAATGAATGGAAAATTAAAATGACAGACTATTGGAAGCACAGGGTTACCTTCATAGACCCTCAGAGTGGTCATCCACTCGGGTTTTGGTTTTTCCAATGCTGAAGAGCCCACATTGTGAGTACTGAACACAATATTGGATTGGAGTAAGTGCAAGAAATATTGTGTCCTTAGGTGGTTGGTAAAATTGACAAGGTAGCTGTTGAAGTTCCTGTAGTTGTGTTCTGAAAATGCATATGGGTGTTAACTTTTATGGCTATAGTGGATAAACTTGGTTGCTCAGTGCCAAATTAAAGACCACCTTTATTCTTCAAAGAATGCACACGCAGTAAATTTCTCAAACATGAAAACACTGTGGAAAGAAGCTCCATAAATTATATAACAACATCAGAAAAAAATGCAATCTGTTCTTGAATAGAATGTAGAAAGAAGTTTTTGTTGTCATGCAGGCATACACTCCTTGGCTCTGAGGAAAATCTTGCCAAACAACAAACATTTCTATGATCTTTTATGTTTTATGTAAAATTAAATGAGCACACGAGCCAACTGTGCCATTACTTGTGTACTTATGCACATTTTTTCTCTGATAGTAGCCTGAAGCATGAAGTTTATTATGGTTATGAATTTCTCAGCCACCTCTGGGACACTGCCAATAGGAAGATGGGTGTAGGTTGGCTGCAGCACATGGCATTACTTCTCACTGCCAATAGGAAGATGGGTGTAGGCTGGTTGCAGAACATGGCATTACTTCTCACTGCCAATAGGAAGATGGGTGTAGGTTGGCTGCAGCACATGGCATTACTTCTCACTGCCAATAGGAAGATGGGTGTAGGTTGGCTGCAGCACACGACATTACTTCTCAATGCCAGTTTTTGTAATGCAAAGTATCGAAGGAATGAGGTAAAGAAAGTAAGAAAAAGGATAACTTTGGTTTGTACTTTCAGGAGTGAGGGTAGCACTCTATGATACTTAACCAGCTGGTCTGGTGCATCCGTAGCTCCCCTGTTTATTTTAAATACCAAAATGTCAGATTGTTTTGCAATGAGAAATATATTATTACCTCCTTATAATGAGCTATGGCGGTGATAAGTGGTTCCACAGCAGAAGGCACTGAGGTCTATGATTGTGAAATAACTGTTAGCTGGTGAGAATAGCTAACCATGCATACATTAGATCATGTCCATCTATGCAACTCTGGATGGTAATATAATAATTTCATTGTTGCATTACCATCTAGAATTGCATTAATGTGGACATGATCCTCATCTTAGTTTAACAAGGAAATGATAGAAACAGGGTCATATGATGTCATAACATTATCACCATTTTATCTAAACAGACCTGCCTCCTTGCTGCTGCAGTATTAGCTAGAAGTGACTTTTAAAAATCCAACAAATAAAAGGAGAATCATTTTCCTTTTTATTCCAGTACTTGCTTGCCCAACATCAGTCACAATGAGGAGAAAATCTAGGTTAAAGTTTTTAATGTTCAAATTTTTTCTATAACCTACTAAATAGTTCTTCCAGTTACCTGCTCACCTCTGACTATTAAACAGCTGATATCAGATTCAAAAGCATTATTAACATGTCCAGTTTTAATTGAAATAAAGTCAACATGTCAATTTTATATACATTAAAGATGAGCTCAATTACTTCACATGATTAGGATTTAGAATAAAGTTATCCACTATTAGTTATCGCGTATTGGGACTTCATCCAAATTGTGAAAACAAATCCATGAATAAGTTTATTATGTGTCTTGAAAGAAAATAGATCCTTGTATTATATTCCAGTAGTCCATGGAAAATTGTTTCTAAGTTAATCTTTGGAAATTTGCTTGTGGGTGCATAATTATGGTTAGCAATCCACATAAAATGTAAAATTACAGGATTTAAGCTTCTTTCATTGGAGCTAAAGGGTATGGGCTAGAATGATAATTTATTCTATTGAATTTAAGGTATTCAGTAGACATGCTTGTACTATTTACATGCTGTAACCTATACTTTCTAATGGCGTCCTTTATATCTTTTTTGTGTTTAGCAACGACGAACTCGATAGCATTTAATTATCAGGTGCCATGATAAGATGAATAATATTATTGTGCCATGTGTCTGTAAATATTTTCTTTTTGTTAAGAAGCCATTTAGAGCCTACAAATTGCTGAGAAAAATAAATAATGCACACATGTGAGTCCTCTGTCAATTTAAAATCGTTGTTGCTTTAAAGTTTTTAATGTCCTGCAATTATGCCAACAGAAATGTCCAGGCAAAAATGTTAGCAAATCTCAAGTGAACTTAAGTAGAGCTTTGCTGTGTAATTACATTTACAAGACAAATACCACAGTTAATTCTTGAGGATAGTAAATAGCCGAATGTGTTTTTGCGAACCATGGGCTGAGCAGTACAAATAAATACTGTTAAAGTGACCTCAAAAAGAGGGGGCGTTGGAAAGGTCCATAAATCTTAAATTAGATAGGTTGAATTGAAGCAAATGGTTTTCACTCAGCTTCTGATTACCGGGAATGTTTGGCATTGGTAAGCCAATGATTAATTAAACTAAAAAGGTCATCAAAAGCACAAATATAAGTTCAGCCGCAGTCTTAGTTTTGGAATACAATTTTGGAGGTATCTAAATTTCCAGTAGTTATTCCTTCTTTAAAAAAATGATAGCGGGGTATGGGAGCTCATCTAGTGCTAACTGGTTCCTGCATCCTTTATCAGAGTACATTGCACTGTTTCCAATCAGAATTAGATTGCACACCAGAGCTTTCTGGGTGGTCTCAGAATCAGAAGAAACACTAAATTTATCACTACATGTGTATATTGTTAATATCATTCTATTTGTTTCATCACAAAATGATGATTTTTTTCTTTTTGAAGAAATTGTCAAGTTTTTCCTACAATTCAATAGTGAAACTCAATTTATTTTTTATCCATTGGATGGTGTCCTCGGCAGCTATGGTGTAAGAATTGCTTATTTTACAATTGGTGTGCATTTTTTGAAGTTATGCCTGAAACCTAACATAATTTCTCCTTAAAGATGCATCATCATTGAGCCTGTTTATTATCTTAACACAGCCTGTGTGTTGCAGGATTCAGACATGGCACAAAAAGTATCTGATTTTTGAAGCTATGTTACCTGCTTTGTGGGAAGGAGATTATTCCATTTATAATTCCTTCTTCCTTCTTATCACCGTCACCATATTGTTATCCCTTCTGGTTCAAGAGCCTGTTCCTGAACCTGGCTGTGTGGATGCTGCACCTCTTCCTGATGGTCTGGATGGTGGGGGGGTCCATGATGGATGCTGCTATCCTGCAAAGGTGCTCCATGTAGATGTACTCAATGGTGGAGAGGGGTTTACCTGTGAGAGACTGGACTGTATCCACTACCTTTTGGAGGCTTTTTCATTCAAGGGCAATGATGTTTCCTTACTATGCTGTGATGTAACCAGTCAGGATACTCTCCACTGTGCATGTTTAGGGGTCTGTCAGATCTTTAGATGACATGCCAAATCTTCATTAGCTTCTAAGTAGAGGTGCTACTGTGCTTTCTTTGTTACGGCACTCTGTACTGGACGCAGGACATAAGGAAATGATAACACCAAGGAACCTAATGTTGCTGACCCTCTCCAACTCTGATCCTCCAATGTAGACTGGCTTATGGACCTTAGACTTCCTTATCCTGGTCAATATTCAGCTCCTTGGGCTTGCTGACATTGAGTGAGAGGTTGTTGCGGCACCACTCAGCTAGATTTTCAATTTCCCTTCTATTTCCCTTCACCTCCTTTGATTTGGCCAATGGCAGTGGTGTCATCGGCAAACTTAAATATGGTGGTTTATTGCTCTGTTCTGGAGATGTAGCATAATTTTGGTAATGAAGCCCAGACTTAGAAATAAGCTGGCCTCCGCCTGAGAATCACCTGGTTGAAGAAAAAATGCAACAAAATTCTACTACACCCTAAAATATGTCCTAGAATGGCATGTGAGGTGATGAAGCTTCCTTCTATGCCTATAATATTTATGTTACTATGATCAGAGACTTGGTTGCAATTAACAAGGTGCCTGATCCTTCTCTCCCAAGGCTAGGTCCCCATTTAGCCCAGTGGCTGATGTATGGCTACAGATCACAAGAAATAGGAGCAGAATTTGGTCCCTTGTCCATGCTCTGCCATCTAGTAAAGTCATAGCCAATCTATTTTATCAGCGGTAATGTCCTGCACTAACCTTTGTATCTTGATTCTCTTAATATCAAAAGAATGCATCTATCTCTGCTTTAGATGTAGTCATTAAGACATCTTGGATAGAGAATTCCAAAGGTTCACCACCTGCTGGATGAAGAAATTTCTTCTGGTCTCTGGTCTACATAGCCAACCCTTTATTTTGTGAATATGGTTTCTGGTTCTAGACAGCCAGCAGAGGAAAATATAAAATTTAGATCTACCATGTTAAAGCCTGCTGGAATTTTGCACATTTCAATGAGATCATCTTTCATTCTTCTAAGTTCTTAAAAAGGCATTCCCAATACTTTCTCATGCAAAGGTCAACCCTTTCATTCCAACAATCATCTGATGAGCCTCAGTCTTCTTATCACTGGTGTATCCTTCCTCAGGTGTGCAGACTGGTCCGACACAGACTACTCCGCGTGTGCTCTTCCTTGTCTAATAGGTTTTAATGTAGTTTCCCAATTTGCCATAGATACTTCATCTTTCCTGCCTCCTAAGTTAATCGTAGTCACATTTCAGTCTCTGGTTTTGGAATAAACTAAAACATTGTCAATCTTTATAGAAAACTCCATTGTAGACTATTTTCTAAATGAGGATAAAACTCAGAAATCAGAGGTACAAAGGGCCTGGAGTCCTCATGTAGGGTGCCCTAAAGGTTAACTTGCAGGTAATGAAGGCAAATACAATGCTAACATTCATTTCACACTTCAACCAAACTTGGAGCATTGTGAGCAGTGTTGGGTCCCTTATCTAAGAAAGGATGTGCTGGCATTGAGAGGATCCAGGGGAAGTTCACAAGGATGATTTCTGGAATGAAAGGGTTAACATGTGAGGAGCATTTGATGGCTCTGGGCATACATTTGCTGGAGTCTAGAAGAAAAAGGAGGGATTTCATTGAAATCTATAGACCACTGAAAGACCTAGATAGAGTGGATGTGGAGAGGATGTTTCCTATATGAGGACACATAGGACCAGAGGGCACAGTCTCAGAATAGAAGAATGTCCCTTTAGACAGAGATGAGGAGAAATTTCTTTAGTTATAGGGTAGTGAACCTGTGGAGTTCATTGCCACAGTTGGCTGTGGACGCCAAGTCATCAGGAATATTTAAAGCAGAGGTTGATAGGTTCTTCATTAGTCAAGGTATCAAAGGTTATGGGGAGAATGCAGAAAGAGGGGTAATAAATCAGACATGATGGATCGAGTGGCCTAATTCTGCTCCTATATCTATGGTCTTACAGTAATAATTGTTCCCCAAAGGACCTTAACAATGAGATAATCAATTAACACTCTCTCATTACACGGTTCTAGATTAGTTTGTTGATTCTTCAATATACTGGTTTAAAAAGTCACCTTTTAAACCTTCAATGAATTCGTTCTCCACACAGTTACTGCTCATGATATGCCGGGTTAATGTGCAAATTAAAATCGCTCTTTATTGTATTAAACCCTTTTCCTGAATAGGTATCTCTTTTCCAGATGTATCCTCTACATTGCCACACCATACTTGTTTAGGTGCTAATAGACAGTTCCATCTATATATTCTGCCCCATGCTGTTTCTAACTCCATCTAAACTGACTGCACTCGGTCCCTATCCAAGATCCTTCCTCACTACGGCCACTATCACTTTGCTTAGTATCAGGGCATCATCTTTCATTTTGTATTTCTCTCCTAAAAGTTAAGGACCCTGAAATAGTTCATTTCAAATGTTAGTCATTTTACAGCCACTGCTCTGTAAGAAGTATTAGATCATAACCATTTATTTTAATTTCTACTATTAATTCATCTACTCTGCTATGAATACTGAGTGCATTTAGATAAAGAGCCTTTTCTTGTCTTTATACACTTATTTTACACTGACTTGTCCTAACAGAATCTAGTTATCATTCCTTATTTTGCCACCTTACATTATCATTCTTTTTCTTTTTAAATTCCTAAATTTCCCCTCAACCAATCAATCCCCATCCACAGATAAGTGCATATTCTGCATCTTTTTTGTTCTTAAGCAGTCTCTTTGAACCAATTTCCATTTTAGTTTAGTGGGCTCTGAAGTAGATAAGGAAGCTAATATGGGAATTGTGTCTTCTTTGCAGGGAAATGTGGGTAGACTTAAAGTCCAGTTTCCAAGTAATAGTTCTGGGATGGGGAGGGAAGTACTTAACGGGGAAGTTTGTGAAGACTTGCAAAGGTTTAAAGTGTTCCTCACAGTTGGTTGACTGGACTAAATTGATCAATAGGTCAGTGAAAATTTGGCACTTCTGAAAAAACAGCAGAAGGATCTGAAGGACCTTTTAAAGGTACAAGCATTGGATGTTTTAGGGAAAGTGGTGAACTAGCATAAACCTCTTCACTAATCATGGGACATGTCGCTCCTTAGTGGAATTTGCAATGTTATATAAAACAGTCTCAGTATCCAGCCATTTACTAGCTTCCACTGTATAAATTTACATTCCAACTCCAGGAACATTTGGGATAGCAATTGGGTTACTCGGATTGCTTACAGACTTGTGCAAGTCCATCACTACATCACTTAATGCTTTCCCTACAGACGTTTGGTTATTTCTTGGCTTTGGCATGATATGATAAATCTATTACTGTCTTAATAAAATTTATTATGGTAGTAAACTAAACATGTGTGAATATTCTTACATTCATTCCTCTAATACATTAAATCAATTTAATTTTAAGCATCTGTTTGATTGAACTGGAGAATTTCTCAAATCTGTGTCAGAAAATTGTGTGTTTAAGCTTCACCACAGGATTTAACCACATATGGGTTGAATTACTGGGATTGTCCACTTTAACTTTGACAAAATTACACGGAAACTCCACTGAAACTTTGTCAACAGTGTTTGCACTATTTCTCCAAAGTTTGTGTATCCGTGACCACCACTGCAAGCTCTTCTATTGCTTTTAATGAAAACACTTCATGGACATCAGCTTGATGGATTAGTTAGTTCCAGATCTGTTGCCTGGCCATCATTTATTTCTTATTTTGGCACCAGTTTTTTAAATAAAGAAATAAAATTGACTCACAGCAAGTATACTTAGTTTCCTGCTGCGCAATAACTTGTGTCATATTCTAACACTTCCACCTGTTCAATAAACAACTCTGACAAGTTTTTGTGCGTATTCCAAAAATAGATTTTCTCAATAAAATGTGATTATTATTGCAACTGCTTCATTCATGATTAATTAATTTTCACCTGAATGATAAACACATATAATTTCAAACTTCCAGCTAACACTGATAAACAATAAGGGGTTTTCTCTATGATCAACAGACTGGCTGGACTCCACTGGTACATCCTGTAAAAGGGGTTCACAAGCAGCAGGGAATGCACAGTCTGTAAATAAAACAAAACCTTCAGTGTTTAAGTATGAAGCAGCTTTGCATTCCTGAGTTAAATACAAACTGAGTCTTTCATTAAGTATACCTTAATGGCCTCTCACTTGCATTGCTCCATCTAAGGTAATAGCACTATTAAAGTTTAACAGTAAAATAAAAGCTGAAATTTTTTGCGTTGAGCCTCCATTCAAGCAAATAATGTTGGCTTGCACATTGAAAGAGAAAGAGCTAGGATATCCGTGGAAGAATCATCAAGGGTCATTTCACCTCCCTTCCTTTCCCCATTGTGTAGAGAGAAACAATTAGTGGTTTAATGTTGAGGCCTTGCATCAAAACTTAAAGGAAACACTGTAGTGAAAGCTTCTGGACCTCAAATACTAACTCTTTCTCTTTCCGCAGATGCTGCCTGTCCTGCCAAGTACTTCCAGCACTTTTTGTTTTTATTTCAGGTTTGCAGTATCTTCAGATTTTTGCCTTTCATTATTTTCTAAGTATTCAGTGAGTACTTGATTATTATTCATGTCAAGCCAATTGCTTATACTGGTTTTGATTATTAATGTGAGTCTCCATTTGAAACTTGCTTGAAGTAGTTGAGTATCAATAGAAGTAAAATAACTTGTCCATTATAGGATGAAAATTTTCAATCCAGGCGCTTCCCCGTACAGTATCAAAGGATGCAACATTATGTCAACTTTTGTTAGTGTCACGAAAATTAATGAGTTTCTTCTAATTCATTTGAGTCCTGACAAAGGGTCTTGGTCCGAAACGTCGACAGTGTTTCTTCCTATAGATGCTGCCTGGCTTGCTGAGTCACACCAGCACTTTGTGTGTGTTGCTTGAATTTCCAGCATCTGCAGATTTCCTTGTGTTTTAGTTTCTTCTGAGGTTGTTACTGGGACTAGCTGACGGCTTCTACCTGGCAGGGTGTTGATTGAGAATGATATGATTATAGCACAGGTATGACATTTGGAGCCTGACCATTCGCTGTGACATTCTTGTTGGGTTGTTTTACAGTTTGTAGGCGCAAACCCAGCTTGGGTTGAGGAGCATGTTTGGAGCTTTCAACGGTAAGTCTAAATGTTACCTGTTATTTCAAAGCCACTACAGCTTAAAAGGAGGAAGTGGGGGGAGTGAATTTCCAATAGAATCGACCAGGCTTTGGTTGTCACAACTTCTGAAAGTTCCTGGTATATTTGATCTCATCAGGGTTGCTGGAACTGATGACTTCAACATCAGTGAACATTGCTTTCTTTTAAATGAAGGGATAGACTTTCTTCCTTGATTTACAGTAGAAAATATTCTTGATCCAGTTCTGGTTATTATAGATTTTTACTCAAATGAAAGGAAGATGAAGTAAGAACAGCCATGCAGCCATTTCTCTCTGCTTCTTATTCAATAAGATCATGGCTAAACTTGATCCTCAGAGCCACTCTCCTGCACTAACCTCACTTTCCTTAATTCCTCTAATAACAATGATCAATTTTATCTCCATTCCCATTTTAGACTGTAACCAGATTTGTGATATCCCAGCTAAGGAGATCCTCTGCAACAACCCCTTCAAGCTCTCTTTTGGAAAAAAAGTGTTTCAGTCACACAAATAGTTGAAAAAACTCAGCAGATTAGGCAGCATCTATTAAGAGGAATAAACAGTCAACCTTTTAGGCCAACTTCATCAGGACTGGAAAGATAGGGGGCAGAATCAGAAGGTGGGGGCAGATGACAGATGAAACCAGGTGAGGGGGAAGGAGGGAGGGAGGGCAGAATGAATTGAAAAGCTTGGAGGTGATAGCTGAAAGAGATAAAGTACTGAAGATGAAGGATTCTGATAGGAGATCTCAGTGTACACAAAGAGGAAGAGAAGGATAAGGGAAGAATAGGCAGGTGAGGAGAAAAGAAGAGGTAAGAGGGAAATTACCAAATGTTAGAGAAAGCAGTGTTCATGCCATCAGAGCAAAACACAAAGTGCTGGAGGAACTAACAAGTCAGGCAGCATCTATGGAGAGGAAAAGAACAGTTGATGTTTGTCTTGTACTTATGATCTCAATTGCCAGCCTTTGCAGATTGATTTGTGTTAATGTTTCAATCAGATAATCTCCCATTCTTCTAAATTTTAGAGAGCTTAGGTCCAGATCTGTTTATTTTTTGCCCCATAGGACAAAACCCCTATCCCAACAATCAAACTAGTGAAACTTAATTGTACTTTGTTTAAATTAGCTTATCCTTGCAAAGGGAAACCAGACTTGTACACAATATTCCAAATATAGTCTTAATAAGGCCCTGAACAATTGCATAATATGTCTTTACTCTCATACTTAAGTCTTTATGTGGTAATGGACAACTTGTTAATTTCTTACTGCACCTCCTGTAACTCCTAATAAACATATACTAAGAGTACAAGATGCCATTTAATACCAATGCAATATTTTGTCATTTAGAAAACACTTCAACTTTCCATTCTGTCTATCAAAAGGATGACTTCACAATTTTTCCATGTTATATTCCATTAAGTTAGATTGTCTTTTCTCTTTTCCCCAACCCATCAAAGCCACTCCACATCCTCCTTGTGATCCACAGTACCACCCTTTTTTAACATTGTCAGTGACCTGGGTGTATTATACCTGGGGCTCTAGCACTGATCCCTGCAGCACCCCTCAAGTCAGAGCATCATAACCCAAAATTACTTTTTATTCACACTCTCCCTTTTCTGCCGTATATTGTCTGCAATCACAAACAAGAGACAATCCATAAGACCATAACATGTAGGAGCAGAATAAGCCATTTGGCCCATTGAGTCTGCTCTGCCATTCAGTCATGGCTGATCCTTTTTTCTTATCTCCTCCTCAACTTCAGTTCCCAGCCTTCTCCCCATAACCTTTGATGCCTTGTCCAATCAAGATTCAACAATCTGAAGATATTAGAAATCCAAGCAACACACACAAAATGCTGGAGGAACTCAGCAGATCAGCCAGCATCTATGGAAAAGAGTACAGTCAATGTTTCCGGCTGAGACCCTTCATCAGGACTGGAGAGAAAAAGATGAGAAGTCAGAGTAAGATTGTCTACAATCCATGTGTCCAAATTTTATTTAAAAACCTGTGTAGAAATTTAGTTGAAGTCCTTCTGAAAGTTCAGAAATACTGTATCCTCTACTGTTCCCTTGGCCTTTCAGTTCACTACAAACTCTATAAGATTTGTCATCCTTGCTTTCCATTTCATAAATACTTGTTCACTCTGCCCAGCCTGTTATTTTCCAAATACATTGTCATTTCTTTAATAATAGATTTTGGCATTTCCTTTACTTTCTGATGTCACACTAACTAATCTATTATTTCCTTCCTCCTTCCTGAAATGATAACATTGAATTTGCTATCTGTTGTATCTGTAGAACCTATGGAATGAGTGAAGATGACAATCAGCTCATAATTATCTACATCAAATCTTTCAAAAATTTGAAATAGTAGTCACCAAGTTTGTTGGCCTTCAGTTCCTTTCAGTTCTCCAGAACTATTCTTCAACTATTGATAATTTCTTTTGATCCTTCATTCACTTTTGATCTGTTATTGTCCATTTTTTCCTAGTTTTCTGTGTCTTCTACTGTGAAGGTAGTCATAAAGTATTTCATTAGTTTCTCTGCCCTTCCTCCATCCACAGTATAAATATTCCCATCTCAATTTGTAAAGGATCTCTTTGCTTTTGTATTCTTCCTTAACTTTCCGTCTCAATTTCTCAACTATCCTTTCTGGAATTCTGAAACTTTCCTTATCATGTTTGATGTCCTTTCTATCTTTAACTGCTCTATACTATTTTACAGGTTGAGTATAAATGGAAAGACGCTCAGTGGTCACTTTATTAGGTACACCTGTACACCTGATTAATATATATATATATATATATATATATATATATCTAATCAGCCAACCATGTGGCAGCAACTCAATGCATTAAAGCTTGCATTCCTGGTCAAGAGATTCACACCAAACATCAGAATAGGGAAAGAAATTTGATCTGAGTGGCTTTGACCATGCAGTGATTGTTGGTTCCAGATGGAATGGTTTGAGTATCTCAGAAACTCATGATCTCCTGGGATCTTCACACACAATAGTCGCTGGAGTTTACAGAGAATGGTACAAAAAACTAAAGAACACATCCAGTGAGCAGCAGTTCTGTGAGCAAAAACACTTTGATAATGAGAGAGGTCAGAGGAGAATGGACAGACTGTTTCAAGCTGACAGGAAAGCAACGGTAACTCATATAGCTGTGTGTTACAACAGAGCTGTGTTGAAGAGCACCTCTGAATGCATATCATTTTGAAACGTGAAGTGCATGGGTTATAGCAGCACGAGACCATGACCTGGGGGAACCATGTAAAGTGTATACTGACTCTAACCTCTACAACCTTTTTAAATGTTATCCCTTTCAGATTAGCTATCATGTTTTTAATGTGATTTCCAATCTTCCATAGCCAGCTTGAACACTTTAGCCTGCTTCGTTTAGATTTAAACATTGGTTTTCAGTTGACCAATTAATTTTATCATACATTATGAGCATCTTCCTTAAAAGTCATTTATCCATGAAATGATTAATTAATCTTCTTGCAATACACTAAAATAGATCTAAAATAATAATCAAAGTTAAATGTGTAGTGGGGTTATTTCATTCCAACAGTTGTGGTTATTATTCAGTGGTCCAGTGGGCGGAATTGTGAAAAATTGGACACATGTTGGCTTGATGCTCCCATTCTTGACTTAAATAATACAGATATTCCTATGGGAGCTACTTAGTTCTGTTTTGATTACATGAGCATAAATATATGTGGTGTATAAATTACCCAGATACATCAATTTAGGTCTTTCCTAATGTTTTAATGGTGTCTGCCTGAGTTCCACCTGTTTATTTGAAGAATGTGATCAGAAAATAAACCTTACATTTGTGATTTTTTTTTTGCTGCTCATACCAGCAGTTTCACAGTGAATCAATAACTCACATTCACTATGCACCTGTGCCTTGTGATTCATTAAGAGCAACTCATCAAAAGATAATCACATCCAGCTTTATGGACTAGTGATGCTGCCTGATTGCAGAGTCGAGCTTTCAAACATACGTTAATGTAAAGTATCATTGGAGCATATGATTTATTGTAGTAAATGGTTCATTATTGTTTAGATTCACTGAGGAACTGGCATGTTCACTGCTTCTGAGACATTTATATAGAATTACCTGGGCAACAAACTATGGGAAGTGTAGACATTTTTGACATTTACTGCTCTGCTAAACCTCATGCTGTGAAGATTGTATGTTGGGTATTCATTTGCAAAATGATTTTAGTATTTTATCATCATTGCTTTCACTTAAAGAATGAACTCAAGCTTGCTTCGTAGTATTAACAGTTTGAATTACAGGAGAAAACCTTTCACATCGTTTAAGAAAACCAGTAGGAGATTGGTCCCACAACCACTCATTATTAATGCTGAGAGCCCCAGTTATTTTATGACACAAGTCTTTAGGCTAGTTGTGAACTACAAGTGCCAAACTGGTGCTCTGAGATAGCACTAGTTAGCGAGAAGAGAAGTACAGAATTGGGGGTTGCGAGTGAAGTCGGGAGAGCTACAGAAGTCAACAATTAACCCAAACAATTCTATTTGAGCGCCCAGGAGGAGCCTAAAAAATTAAGCAATAAGGTACTTCAATAACTTGTATCAGTGACCATTACATTTGCTGTTTGGCTATTTGAATGGTAGTTCCACTATATGCAGTGTCTGTTTAATTGTGTGTGGAATTTATTATCTATCAGAATCAAGTGTAATATCGCTGGCATGTGTCAAGAAATTTGCTAACGTTACAGCAACAGTACAATGAAATACACGATAAATAGATATAGAGAAATATACAGTAAGTATATATATGTCTAGTAAATAATTATGTTAAAAATAAGTAGTGCAAAATAAAACAGAAATTAAAAAAAATGTTGTGGGGTAGTGTTCATGGGTTCAATGTCCATTTAGAAATTGGACGGTAGAGGAGAGGAAGCTGTTCCATTGGTAATGCTTTGATGTTTATTTTGATGCATTTTCTCTACAAATTTAACTAATCTTGCAAAGTTACAAGAAACTGGACCACCTCCTTTGGGTTTAGTCAACTATGTAATGGTATCTGAACATTTTACTAATTGTGATCATGCTATGCTGTTTGAAATCGACTGATGTAAAACAGCTGCCAAAGTTTTGTGTAAGGCTAATTCCAACTTATTTGAATAAGTTGTTCTGTTTTTGGTAAGAATGCAGTGTAAACTCAGAGAAACAAAACCTGTATCACAGTATAATAGTTAAATTATGAGCTGCATTTACATAAATTTGTGTTGTATTTTTGTAAAAGGTCATTGGACTGAATTTTTCAACAAGTTAATGGAACGTGAGTAGGAATTAATCATTTCTGGGCAGATGTAGACGAAGTCTGAAACTTAGTTGGATGTCCTAACTGTGAAAGCAGAAGTTCAAAACAACCCATTGCAAATACCCATTGATGCAAAATCAATAATTAAGTATGGGGTAAAGATTTTTGTTATCTAGAAGAAATAAGTGATATGGCTAGTTGTATGGTATTAGGTCACACTACATATTGAATTTCAGGACAAGTTTGAGGGATAAATATCCGACTCATTTTCCTGTTGCTTTACAATTTACCGATTCTAAGTACTCCATTATCTGTAGCCATAACTTCAGGTGCCAATGTCCTGACTCTGAAATGTTCCTTAAACCTCTCCACCTCTGTACTTCCCTTTTCATTTATGAATTGCAGTATAAATTCTACTACATACAGTAACAGCTCGTTGTGTAGCTCAGGCAACATTCAATTGAAGTACCTGGGAATATTTTATAAGATTAAAGATTCTATATGAATAAAAGTTGTGTTGGTGTTGTTACCTCCAAAGTATCGGAGGGAGATAAAGGCAAATGTCCATGTGAATTATTGAGAAAGTAAGGAGTGAAATGATTGTTCATACAATGTGCTTTTTTTAAGAAGTTCTCCTCCTGCCTCTCAGGATCTTGTTGGTATCTTTCAGTAAATATTATTCCTCAGTGTTTACAGTGACTGGTGCTTATGAGAGCTAAGGGACAAGTCTTTAGGCAAAATTCTCCTAACCCACGGCTTGTATAGAGGAGCTTCAAAATCACTTACAGTCTACTTTTAACTAAAGTATTATTCTTCAAAACTAATTGTTTTCATGGTAGTCTCGCTAATGGAAAATCAGTGTGCCTGTTTTGTGTGTCATTCTTCCTGATGTTGAACTGAATTGATAGTACCTGGCATCTCACAAATTGGAAATGTTGCTGAAAAGTTTTAAAAAATAAATACACGTGCGATAAGCAGCTATACCGTAATATATGGAGTAAATTTGTGTTAATATTCCAATAATGTGGGAATTACAAAATTGTTTGTAAAAGCACTGTGAGTATTTTTAAACGCCAACTTCATCCTGTCTCAAGACTGCTATAATTTGGTGATATCTCATGGTTGTGGAAGTTGGTGGGGGAGGGAGTTAATTTTCACCTTCACCACTTGGGCGGTAAAGTGATTGCCCATCTGTTTTGCATAACTTCTCTTTTCATTAAAATAGGGCAGCAGTTTCATGTCAGCTTCTACAGTTCATGAGCAATTGCCAGTACACATCTGTCTATTTGTGTCTTGACAGAGTGCATCTTTCAAAGAGTTACATCCTAAGCAGTTCTCGCCCCTTGCACTTAGTCATGTAATTCTTTGTTGTACTATTTTTTTAATTGCACCATGTAAAAATGCTTTGTTTTCTATTTTTTGTACAGAATTTCACATTCTACCAAATTATTTTTTATCTATCTTCTCCTTGCCTATTCGCCTACTTGCTCATATTCCTTTGAGGGCTCTTTGTGTCCTCCTCAAACTCTACACTCTTACCCAATTTTGTATCATAAACAAATTTGACATTTTCTAAGTTATTGATATAGGTTGTGACCAGCTGTGACCCAGCACTGATTCCCTCAGTACCCAGTGCTCCACATAAAAAAATACTACTACCTATTTTCTTTTGTTAACAAGTACTCAATCCATTCCACTATTGTAATGGTATGGATTGAGTATCCATCCCAATATATTGTGTCAATCCCAAGAACTTCAATTTTATTTCCAAGTCTTAGTGGTACCTTATCAAAGGTCTTCTTAAGGATCCAGAATACTACATCCATTGATCACATTTATCTATTCTGCTGTTACAACTTCAAAAGAAAACTCAAACATGGTTTCCCCAGAAAGAGTGCAGAGGAGATTTACAAAGATGTTGCCTGGATTGGAGAGCATGCCTTATGAGGTTGAGTGAACTGGGCCTTTTTTCTTTAGAAAGACAGCAAATGAGAGGTGACCTGACTGGGGTGTATAACATAACAAGGGGCATTGATTGTGTGGCTAACCTGAGGGGGCATAGTTATATACAATTGCATGTTTTAAGGTGCTTGGAAGTAGGTACAAGTGGGATGTTAGAAGTAAGATTTTTACACAGTGAGTGCTGGTGCATACAATGCTCTGCCAGTGACAGTGGTAGAAGCGGATACAATAGGGTATTTTAAGAGGCTACATAGGTAAATGGAGCTCAGAATAATAGAGGGCAATGTGGTGGGGTAATTCTAGGCAGTTTCTAGAGTAGGTCAGCACAACATTGTAGGTTGAAGGGTCTGTAATATGTTATAGATTTCTATTTTCTATGTTCTATGACTCTGACCAACCCAAAAATTATCTTCTTTGAGGCTCCTTTTCTTCAAGATATTAACATGCCTTTGTCATTTTACAAACCCTACTAGATCCTACATAGATTATACACAAAATAGTTCTCTATAAAACAATTGCATGTATAGTTTACTGTCTTATTCTCCATAGTGTTATTTCTAGTTTGATGTTCTGAATTTATATATCAATTGAAGTCCACCAATGATTATCATACTGCCTTATTAAATGAGTACTGCCTTTAGATTTTTATCGTTCTGGTATGGTGGCCTATCAACAACTCCAAGCAATGTTTGCCCTCTCCATCTATTACCTAGCACCATTCAAATAGTTTTTGCTGCTTGATTCCAAACCTAGATCCTTTCTGGTGCTTATATTCCTTCCTTTATCTTCAAGACTACCCTTCTCCCTGTTCCATTTTGTGTATCTCCTCTCATGTATAACAATCCTGGAATATTTTATTCCCAGTCTTGGTCACTTTACAACCCCATCTCTGAAATATTTTTTGGATTATGCATATTTATTTCTATTTATTGCCATCATATTTTCTATGTGATTCAGAATATTGTGCATTTCTCTTCAGGTTAAGATGGTGCTACCAAACGTCAAAAAGGTAAGTAACCTGACAAAAACACCACTCAAAATACTTTTCTTTTTGTGTTATCGTTGCAAACAGTGAAGGAGCGAGTGATGGCAGGCTGAATTTGGGGGATGAGCCAAGATGGTGTGTTGCAGATAGACGCCTTTGTAGCTGGCCCATGTGTGAGGATGGATCGCTCCAGATCCCAAGCTGATCTGAAGAGCTTAAGTACAGCTTTGGGCTGGGCGACAGAATCTGGGTGGTGTGGACTAGGCCCGGTGTCACAGGGTTCCAGTGCAAGGTATGATGTGCTGTTCAGACAATTAAAACGCCGGCCCAAATGCGAGGCGAGATCCGATTTCACTTGCTCTCTGGGATCTTCACTGGACTCTCCAGGCCACTGGAGCCTTTTGCTGTTCCGTCATGAGGTCAATTTAAGCGCTGGCCCAGATAAACTGAAAAGACAGGGAATCGCTTGGGACAGAAGCTGATTTCACTTGTTCTCTGCGATGGTCATGTCCATGGCACTGAGGCTATGAGACTGCCCCAGCAGCTGTGCTCCATGCTGCTAATACGGTGAACTGATAAGAGAGGCTTTGGGCCTACTCTGGGTTTGGATCAGAGGATTCATTTTTAGTTCAGAAAACTGTTGTTCACCTCAATTGTTTGCATGATTTGTGTTTTTTTATCTTTCTCTTGCGCATCGATTGTGGGTCTTTTTTTTTCTTTATATTGGGTTATTTCAGATTTCTTGCTTTGACTACTTGGGAACGAGCAAATCTCAAGGTTATATAATATACATTCTTTGATAATAAATAGATTTTGAATCTTGAATATTCTGATAAAGTACCTTCAGTTTTGTCTTTTTAACATTGTTGCTCACACTGACTCTAATTGGGAATCTATTGTTACACGTTTATGCTTTGTCTCTTCCTTTTACACTCT
The DNA here is from genome assembly GCF_030144855.1 of Hypanus sabinus. Lineage (NCBI taxonomy): Eukaryota > Metazoa > Chordata > Chondrichthyes > Myliobatiformes > Dasyatidae > Hypanus > Hypanus sabinus. The sequence goes on from NC_082713.1 coordinate 50,231,021, forward strand.
GGTTATCATTTTGCTTTCCCTCACTGTCAAGTTTTTTTTCTGCAGCTTCCTCAAGTTTTTTCCTCATCTGACCATTCCCACTATTTAATTTAATGTTGTGACCACAACCCAAAATACTTGTTCAGTTCATTCAGTTCTATCCTGGCTCAAGGGAACTCCAATCCAGCGGAACAGCTTCCTCTTCCCACAACACGGATACAATTGCCCATGATTGGAAAACTGTATCTCCCACTGATATTTGAGCCTCACAATCCACTCTTTAAGCTTATTGCCATATGCTGCTTTTCATATGGATTAGCTAGTAATAATTTTATTTATTATTCCAAATAAAAATAGAGTACTTGGAAGTAGAGCTCTGCCATGGCAGTCATTTTTTTTTCACAAGTGCAGTAGTATTCCTAGACTTCCATTATCAAGGAAGTGTTACTTTTAGCTGATGTTAAAAACTGCTTCACATTTGAAACAGGGGAAATATTGAAGAGAAAAGGAGTTGAATTTTAGAAAAGACTGACTGATTTTTATAGGGATGTGACCCCAACACATTATTGACTGTGGCACTTGGTAAATCTTATACATCCATCACCTAGTCATCAGTGTAATTGAAAACAGACTATTTCTTGCCAGAGTCTGATCCAGAGACCCAAAAGTGGTCATTCTTTTGCTCATTTTTAACCCTGTGAAAGATTAGATCTCTGAAAACTGTCATTTAGTTGAAAGTTTGCACATGTATAAGTCCAAATATACCTTAATATATAATAATAACAGATCTCTGTTTATCTTTGAGCATAATGTGTCTCACAGCTTCAGAATTATCTAATAAACAAGCAACAATTTGACTTTGATTGTGGAATTATCTTCCTTTCTGAGCTAATTCTTGCTTACTTTATTGATCTATTTGCAGTGTTTATGCAGTGCTAAGAGCCTTTCACTTTATAAGAGAGTTTCAGCAATTGACAATACTTAGTAAAAGCACAACAGTAAAAGATCATTTCCATCTGTTGTTAAAGCTGTGATTCTCAATCTAACCATTTCCATTTTAAAAGTCATTCTGAACTATTGATCAATCTCAGATAATTAAATGCTGCTTGCTTTCATATCAGCTTTGGATTATCCTCAGTCAAATCCACTGTCTCATGTAATGGTGATTGATAACCAGACAGTTCAGGCACTGTGGGAGTAATTTTCCAGAGACTGAGTTTGAATAAAGGGGGCATTCCATTTAATATAACTAGAGATACTCCCCTTCATTTCCAGTTCCTTCAGCATCCATACTTCGATCGAAAGTTAACAACTTTTTGTAATGTTGACAATAATGATATACTTAATCATAATATTTAAACCTTAATGATCATACACCTGTCATTACTTTTTCTCTATTCATTTGGACGATGCCCTTAAGAAGCTGTGAATTCGTACTGAAATGACATAGATTTTTCTGGTGAAGCTGTTCCCACAATTCTGTCTGGTAGAAAGTTCCAGAATTCAGTCTTAGCACTAATAAGGAATAATGATATACTTCCATGTCACAATGGTATGTGTGTCGAAGGGAATCTTGCAGATGCTCTTTTTCCAGCCTGTCCATGGCCCTCATCTTCCTTGATTTTCTTGCTTTATTCTCCTGTTCCAAATTTTACCACCAATGGAAAAATTCCCTATCTACGGCAACACATTCTTTCAAAAACCTGAAAAGTCACAATCTCATCATCTTTTATTTTGATGAATACATATTATGAAAACTTTAGATTTATTCCCCTCACAAATGGATTATTAACAAAGCCAGGTTCAATGCTTATTACTTGGTTCTATATGGTCTGCCTTCTCATTGGTTCCACTACTGTAAGCTGCTCAGGAAATTCAATATCATTTTCACTTCCCATTTTTTTTGACTAAAGTCTCCAACTAAAATATTTTTACTTTTTCAGCAATCATCTCTAATCTTTGAATTAATGCTGCTGCTTCATTAATGATCACAGGGCTGCAGATATACCACTTACAGTTAAATACTATCTTACACATCAGTTCTAACTACAGTTTCTTTACTAATTGCTTCCCCTTCCTTGCTAACGCTGCAATAGAGTATATAAGCAATAAAGCTTCCCTTCTTCCCCTTCCATTTTCTCTGTTTTATCTTAAGGGTTAATAATCTGGAATATTTAGTATATAATCACAACTAGTTTGCAGAATTTATTATGGTCACCATCCCAAATGTATCTGAGCTCCTAATTCACTGTAAGTTATGCTTTAAATTGTCATTCAATGTTTTTCTCATGCCATATGTTTCTTAATCGTCACTTCTATTGTTGCTACTTCCCTGAAATCTAATGTTTAGTAAATTTGTTATTTTATAAGTATTTGTCGGGGTAAGATTCTACTGAATTCATCAGGGACTTCTCACTTTCACTTCTGTTAGTAAGTAATGCCTTAGGAGATTCAACAATAATCATGTAAGTATACCTGGCAGATTTGTTATTGATCAATCAAACAGTAGACTAAAAATTCATCCATGTAGCATGCAATTCTTTTACAATTAAGAATCAACTTAACCTGGAATAAACTGTGATAAAATTATTTCCAATCACAAACAAGAGAAAATCTGCAGATGCTGGAAACCCAGCAACACACACAAAATGGTGGAGGAACTCAGCAGGCCAGGCAGCATCTATGGAAAAGAGTACAGTCGACATTTTGGACCGAAACCCTTCGGCAGGACTGGAAACATTACCAAGCTCTTCCTTGGACCCCTGATAGATTTCTGTGTCAGTTGCATCATGGGTCACATCATTTCCTTGGCAGTGCTCATTTTGAAGGAATACAGGACTTAAACAAAATTTTTCCAGAAAAGAATATTGTTTGTCACTCCAAGGACAATATGCTTCAGTTACATAATTCTAACTACCTTGCTTCGAAGCCCCAATTTCTGCACCATCCCCCTTCCAAAACGCCCATCTCAGCAGTAACATTCCTTCCAGCCTCTACTCTCATCCTCCTGCAGACCCATTTCCCTACTTACCTCCCTACCTCCCCACCGCCCACCTCCTCCAGCCATCCAATCTGACAATATCATGACCCTAGACAGAAAAGAGCAATATTCATTCAATTCTGCCTGAGATCATGGCCAATGGCATTTTTGAAATTTGTAGTAGGAACCCACAATCAAGAAATACATTGGTTTGCTTCTGTAAAATCCATCTAGTTTCTTAGAATACTGAGATCAGTGGACAGATTGGATGACATGAATTAGTCTAAACACTGAGGTGACCATTTTCATTGTTGAAAAATCGAGAAGTTGCTGTATAAGGGGTGATGTTTAACAAAAGCTTCCAATTTTAACCTGCTATTTAGGATGTAGAATACAGGCTTGAATCTAATGAAAGATTCTTTTCTCTTTTTTTTCTATTGTTACGAACCCCGTAACTGGGTCACTTACCAGCAAAGATAGAGAGGACCGTTGAAGTCTGCTGGTACTATTTTTAAAAGTCCTTATTTATAAAGGGGCACAAAAATAAGATTAATACAGACATTCAGATAAAATACGTCGTCAATACTCAATCTAAAAACGCGGGTATAATAATAATAATCAATTAAGCAATAGCTTTATCTTTTGTCTAGGGGATATTGTGTTGTCCGATGGAAAGATAAAAGTCACTGTCCCTTCAAGCTGCAGCTCTTTGGGTTTAAGAGAGAGGCGGTTTGAAACTTGCCCGAGTCTTCATGAGGCCAATCCGTGGAGTCAGGGGGAGTTGGTTCCCCGTTGTTAGTTCCAAGTCGTTTTCCGTGGTACCAGCCACCAGCTCCCAGGCAAGGGAACCGAACGCACGTGGCTTCCTTCAAATGGCTTCCCGCTATTACGGGATCGCTAGCGTTTCTTCTGGTGCATCTGAGGGGCTGTCCCTACAGCCCCCTCTTTTATCTTAACTCGCTGGGTAGTAGATGTCAATCAGGTTGGGGTGATGCAATCTCTCTCTCAACCAGCCCACTTTGCCCGAGGGCTTGCACGTAGCATAGTCCCCAATCCACAAACGTTGTCTCCAGGAGACAATGCCCATGTCTCTCTCTCTCATTTCCTGGGTCCTCTGACCCAACCCAATAATGCTCTTGCGATTCTCACAAAAGAGGGGGCTACCCCGCACCCTTCGGCCCCTCAGAGCTGTGGTGCATTCATAACACCCCCTTTCTTCAAAGCATTTTCACCAGCGGTGAAACGAAGTAATACAGAGTCTTACAGGGTTTTAGAAGCTAACACAATACAAAAGTTTTTTTTTCTACAGAGTAATACAGTGATACATTCAATTCAGCATACAAACGGTTAACGATTACAGTGGCATTTCCTTTAATATTTTAACATCTTGTACCTTGCTAAAGTCTTGTAGCATCAGACTTCAACTTAATAACCACCTTTTTTTTTAGCAACAAAACTAAGGAGTTGTGATCTTAGCTTATGTGCATCTACAAAAGTTTATGTGAATACTAATCGTTTCGGTCATTTTCACTGAACAGGCAGGCTTCCAAGGGGGTTGTCTTTATTATTCACAGGCTTTGGCGAAATCCCGTACAACCTGCTTTGCTATTTAAAATGGCATCCCCATTAACCGTCGCCTCTTTTCCGGTGAGTTCCCATGCTGGGAACTTGAGTAATCTGGCAAGGTAAACGCCCGCCCGCCTTTTTCATAGGGGTTATTTTATCAACACCGTGGCCCAAACTTAGACCATTTCCACCCAATTCTTTAATTTTACACAGGTGGCTAGCCCTCTCGTCAGGACCCTTCAGGCTATTGGTTTTTAATTTGAACTCTTCATTCAAGTAGCATTTCGAATTCGGCCTCTTCACACCCCATCCTGGCATAACAATAGAGTGGGGGGCCCTGCTATCTCCCGGCTCACTCTGTAAGTGATCTGCCAGGTTTAAAATTTCTTCATTCGACTTGGGAACTACAGACTTTCCGTTTCCTTCAATAATAATTCTTATCTCCCCATTCTTAAATTCTGCATTAACTTTGAACACACCTTCGAGCACAAACACCTGGGAACTCTCACTTCCCACTGTTACCAAGGTTAACCCTTTTCCCACTGAACCAAGTCTATCCGACCCACAAGGACGGCCGCCCCGTTGCACTGAATCAAATACCTCAGACTTTTTCTGAGCTCCGTTACTAGGTTCAGTACCACGTGCATCCCCATCTTGGACACACTCAAAGCCTGGCCTCTTCCAGGCTTTCAATACCCGTACCCTTTTCAAATTCTCCCAGGTACTCTCTGGGCAACTCCCTTCTGGAGTAAACTCAACCCCGCAGGCTGAAACAACCTCATCTGCCAACCCAGCAGACTTCTTCGAGGTAAGGGCACCCTTTTCGTCTAGGGCTGCCCTCATTTCATTATCGGGAACGCCTTTAGAAGTTTCAACTTCCTCAAACAGTTCTGCCAAACCAGACAGATCATCCCTGTCCAACTCTGGACCTCTTAACCGCTCTATCGGTTCCTCATCTTCATTTTTTGCCTCTAGGACCTTTCTCCTCACTAAAGGCAGATCTACCTCCGCTCCCTTACCCTCTTTCACTTTACTACTCTTCGTTTTACCACCCTCTAAACCCTCGTGGTACAGGGTCAGTAGAAACGTCTCGGCCAAATCAAAACTGGCCAGATTTAAACTGCTCTCGTTCTCAGCTGCCTTTCTCGGCAGGCTGCGAGTGACCGCGCATGCGGGATAGATCTTGGAATCTAGGGGCGGGGCCACCGCACTCGCCTGTCGGCGAGTCAGCATCATGGCTGCCCAAACCTTACCACCTGCTAAATCGCTACCGAGAAGGACGTCTGCGTCAGTTCTCGGGAATTCTGATCGCACCCCTATTTCTACGGGTCCAGACACCAGCTCACAATCCATAATGACCTCATGTAAGGCTACCATTTCTATCCTTTTACTTATTCCCTGTACAGCTACCATTCTCGTCTTTCGACCAAACTCCTAGTACCTTACTGCTGATCAATGACAGCTCAGCCCCCGTGTCTCTCCAGATTCGTACGGGAATTGGTGGGTCTCCCTCCCTCACAGACACGGTTCCGTGTGACAGACAAGTCTCTAACCCTTCACGTACTCTGTCTACCCGGGGCTCTCTTGTTGATCTACTGATTACCACTGCACATCCGAGAGGGACTGCTGCTTTCCCTTTTCCTGTCTCTTTCCTCGGAGCAAAGCACTGAGACGCAACATGCCCGCTCTTCCCACAATTAAAACAGGTTAAGCCCTGAAATCTCTGGTCGTCTGGCCTTTCCCCCTCGACCTTACCACTAGCTCCCGGCGGGACCTCTGCCTCAGCCGGCGGACTTTCTCAATCGTTCCCACAGTCCCTCGGGTATCTTTTTGTTGAGGAAAACTTTGTCTTGTGGGTTAGGGCATATTCATCTGCGAACCTAGCAAATTCAGAGATGGACTTATTCGGCTTCTCATTCAAGTGCATCAGGATCTCCTCTGGAACAGAACCTTTAAATTTCTCAATCAAAATTAACTCCCTGAGACGCCCATAATCCTCGTCCACTATTTCTGCGGTGCACCAACGGTCCAAGAGCACACCCTTCTCATGGGCAACTTGGTATACGTCTGATTCCACCCTTTCCGTAAATTTCTGAACATTTGTCTATAAGCTTCAGGTACTAGCTCGTAACCCCAGAGAATGGCCGCCTTTACTTTGTCATAACTCTCCTCCTCCATGGACAACGCCGCATTTGCCCGCGGTGCCTTCCCTTTTAACACACTTTGTAACAACGCCACCCACTGATCTCTGGGCCACTCCTGATTCACTGCCACCTTTTCAAAAAGCAAGAAATAACTATCAACATCCGTCTCCTCGAACGGAGGTACTAACCTCAACACCTGACTAACATCAAACCGCTCCTCTCAGTCTGACCCCTGACCGTGTTGCTCTTGCTTTAACTTCTCCATCTCCAAGTCATGTTTCCTCTTTCTCTCTGCCTCCCTCTCCCTCACAGCTGCTTCCAGCTTTTTTAACTGAAGATCATGCTCTCTTTGCTTCTCAGCTCTTTCCTGCTCCCTTTTCACCTCTAATGCCCTTTCTCTCTCTCTCTCTCTCTCTCTTTCTCAGCTCTTTCTCTTTCTCTCTCTCTCTCTTTCTCGGCTGCTTCCAGCTGCTTTAACTTAATTTCATGTTCCAATCTTAATTTCTCCAACTCTAACTGAGCCTTCCCACTAGCTGGTACCTTTTCAGGGATATTTTCCAATACCTCAGCTGCAAACACATTCTTCCCGATATAATACTGGGATATTGCCCTTCGCACCTCCTGCTTTTTCATGGACGACCTCACCTCTGCGAGGTTTAACCCCTTCGCCAAATTTATATAGTCTGATTTAGTGGCCGCCTCTAGCGCCTCCAGAGTCGGGTTTTCCATAAATTCATCCACGTCCATCTTTGCTGGTTTCCAGTCTGGCTACCCACGTACCAGATCCAAGTTTGGACTTACAAGCCCGATTCACTGGCTCCCCAATTTGGTTTCAAATCCCGAGACGAGAACCCCAATTGTTGTTACGAACCCCGTAACTGGGTCACTTACCAGCAAAGATAGAGAGGACTGTTGAAGTCTGATGGTGCTATTTTTAAAAGTCTTTATTTATAAAGGGGCACAAAAATAAGATTAATACAGACATTCAGATAAAATATGTCGTCAATACTCAATCTAAAAACCTGGGTATAATAATAATCATCAATTAAGCAATAGCTCTATCGTTTGTCTAGGGCAGGGGTCAGCAACCTTTACCACTGAAAGAGCCACTTGGACCCGTTTCCCACAGAAAAGAAAACACTGGGAGCCGCAAAACCCGTTTGACATTTAAAATGAAATAACACTGCATACAACGTTTTTTTTGCCTTTATGCTATGTATAAACAAACTATAATGTGTTGCATTTATGAAATTGATGAACTCCTGCAGAGAAAACGAAATTACATTTCTGCATGCAACAAAAACATTTTGAACTCCGAAAAAAAGACGTTGGGTTGAAAGTTACTTTTAAGTAAAATACTCAATGTCTATTTGAGTCCTTCTTGTATTTATGAAAAACGCCGAACTTAAATTTTCCGCCAGCAGCAAACCAAAAATAACATCAGCCAGCTGTCAGCCTGAAAAATAAAAGGACTATTTCACTGAACAATGAAAAAATATGAATATACATAAAATAATAGGCAATTAAAATATTTATCATACTTGGTTAATGGGATTTCTGCTCCTGGACCTCAGCACACAGCGTCTGCACATCAGGGCTGTATGACGTCACCTTCATCTTTACACAGGATCGCAAGCTGTCATCTGTGAGGCGTGCGCGATGTTTGTTTTTAATAAAGTTCATGTTGGAGAACACCTGCTCACATACATATGTGGATCCAAAGATCGACAGGACTCCAAGCGCATACTTTTTCATGTTTACATAAATGTCGGGCACAGCATTCCATGTTTCAAACACAAGTTGGTCCGGATTTGGAAGGTTTTCAATATCACTCCATTTGTGATTCTGAGCAAGAACGGCCTTCTGACGGGCAACATCTTCAAGGTCTGCTGTCAAGCGTCTAAACTTGGACACCCATATGTCTTTGTCGGCTATGTCGGCCAGTTCCATCTCAAGATCAGGTTGACTCACACCTGCCAATGCAGTCGTATTCAGTAGGGAAGGATCGATGCTTAAGGGAGTGACCGGGAAGGATAATGTGTTTTTTTCCTCTCTGAACTCACAGAAGCGTTTCCCAAACGATGTTTGCATTGCGATGATTGCAGAATGTAAATACTCCGAAATTATCATGTCGTGACCTTGTTTGAACTCTCTCAAATTGGGGAAGTGAGACAAAGTGCCTTTCTGTAAATCTCTGGCAAGCACTGTCAACTTACGCTCGAATGCCAAGACATCCTCCAACATGTGCAGGGCTGTGCGTCCTTTCCCCTGAAGAGCTGTGTTCAGCGTGTTCAGGTGCGCTGTCATGTCTACCATGAAGTGTAGCTTTTCCAGCCACCCTGGCTGTTCCAGCTCAGGAAAGTTGAGCCCTTTGCTGCCCAGGAAAGTTTTCACTTCTTCCAGACACGCGACAAAGCGTTTCAGCACCTCCCCTTTGGACAGCCACCGGACTTTGTTGTGCAGCAGGAGATCACAATATGCGCTTTCCATCTCGTCCAGTAACAAACGGAATTGACGGTGATTTAAACTTTTTGCCATTATTTTATTGACAATCTGAATGACAACATCCATTACTTCTGTGCATTCCGGAGGAAATGTTTGAGCGCACAGTGCCTCTTGGTGCAAGATGCAGTGAAAAGTCAGCAGCTTTCTGTCCAGCGACTTCTGCAGTAAAGCCACAAATCCCTTGTGCGTTCTCGTCATATTCGGAGCCCCATCAGTAGCTACTGACACCAGATGGGTGGTCTTTATTCCTTTGGCTCTTAAACAATTCAAGACAGCCTCACAGATGTCCTCCCCCCGTGTTTGGTCTTTTAGAGGTATCAACTCAATCAGTTCTTCCTGTGGCCCGGCAGAGTTTACATACCGGCAGAACAACGCTATTTGTTCAATATCGCCTTTGTCTTTAGACTCGTCACAGGCAATCGAGTAGGCCACAGCTGAATTGATGTCTTTAATTTGCTGTCTTGTGATGTCTTCTGCCATTTTTATGGTTCTGTCTTTGACAGTCTTTGCAGAGAGGGGCATATCCCTGATTTTCTGCACAATTTCACTCTTGTTTTTAAAGTCCGTGAATAGATGTTCTGAAATCTTAATGAAAGATTCTTTTATATATTCACCATCTGTAAACTGCTTCCCGTGCCTGACTATTTCCTGAGCGGCAATATAACTGGCGTATGTCGTTGATTTTCCAGACTTCATCCATTTCTGGAAATGATTTTTGCTCAGATCAACCTTCCGCATCAGTTCCGAAACGGCTTTTTTTCTCTCATCTCCATCCGGATATTTTTGAGCAAAGGCTGCGTGTTTACTCTGGAAATGCCTTGCGACATTTGACTTTTTGTTGTTTGCTAGTTTCTCATTGCATATTAAGCATACCGGTAAACCAGTCTCGTCAACAGTGAAAGCAAATGAATCTGTCCACGTATCATTAAACGTTCTGTTTTCTTCAGTCACTTTTCTTTTTTTAGAATTCTCCATAGTTGGCTTACCTTGGATCGAAAAATTAAAGAAATCGCGCACTGGCGGGTGTCAGGTATTGGCAGTGGTGACGTATATTAATAGCGATAAAAACACGTTGCAGCGGTGTGTTCAAGCAGTCAGTAAACTGCAGTCGAATAACTTTATTCGAACTAAACAGCCTTGCTTCTAAGCCTCCCTCAACCCAGCCCCCATGGACGCAGATGCTGCAAAAGACACGTACTCACAAACCCCCGTAGGCAATCTCCCTTAGCCGGAATGCTGGCTAATTGAGAGCCGTTTCGGATGTGTCAGAAAATGTGTCGCCACACTTACATTGTACAAGATCACCATAATCTTCAAATTTAGAATTACATTTCAAAAGCTAACAAACTAACATAAAATACATTTTAATTAAATACTGACCAATTATTTCCCAAAGCCACAGGGAGCCGCAGCACAGAGGTGAAAGAGCCACAAATGGCTCGGGAGCCGCAGGTTGCCGACCCCCGGTCTAGGGGATATTGTACTGTCCGATGGAAAGATAAAAGTCACTGTCCCTTCAAGCTGCAGCTCTTTGGGTTTAAGAGAGAGACGGTTTGAAACTTGCCCGAGTCTTCATGAGGCCAATCCGTTGAGTCGGGGGAGTTGGTTCCCCATTGTTAGTTCCAAGTCATTTTCCGTGGTACCAGCCACCAGCCCCCAGGCAAGGGAACCGAACGCACGTGGCTTCCTTCAAATGGCTTCCCGCTATTACGGGATCGCTAGCGTTTCTTCTGGTGCGTCTGAGGGGCTGTCCCTACAGCCCCCCCCCACCTTTATCTTAACTCGCTGGGTAGTAGATGTCAATCAGGTTGGGGTGATGCAATCTCTCTCAACCAGCCCACTTTGCCCGAGGGCTTGCACGTAGCATAGTCCCCAAACCACAAACGTTGTCTCCAGGAGACAATGCCCATGTCTCTCTCTCTCATTTCCTGGGTCCTCGGACTCAACCCAATAATGCTCTTGCGATTCTCACAAAAGAGGGGGCTACCCCGCACCCTTCGGCCCCTCGGAGCTGTGGTGCATTCATAACACTATTCTTTTCTTGAAACTATTCACGATTAAATTTTATTGAGATAGATGCTGTACAGTTTGAATATTTTCAGGAGAATAAAATAATGCAAGGAAGTCACATAAATGAATTTAAACCAAGAAATCACCACGTCTAGTAGAAATACAGGATAGGGTAGATTTATTCCTTGGGAATGTAACCATTCTGCTATCAGACATTCAGTTCTTAACATCTTTTATACCTAATAATAATTACTCGTAAGGTGCATTTGTGCAGGTACTCTGAAGTGACTGTGAAGAGGCCCATTTTAGTCAGGCTGCATAATGTCCTGTTGGCTATAATAAGCTTGTTTTAATTTCTCTGTAAGAAGTTGGGCAGCATTTGATCCCTTTTGCAGTGAGTGATTGCAGCACTGTTACTTTAATGCAAAATGTACCAAATAAAGTATCAAATTGACCCATATTATCAATGGTCCTAAGTATAAATCGCAAAATATCACTATAAAAATTAAAAGTTTCTTAGACACTCGATCATTCTTTCTCCTCTTTGTACAATGTGCATACTTTTAAAATTGCCACAAAGCCATTTGTTACTTAGTCACATAAATAAGCCAATGTCCAAACTACTTTATGGTCAAACTGTTATGTTTCGTGTTCAGGTTGGAAAAAAACTATGTATAGTATCTCTAAATAACAAAACCCCAGTTGCCATATGCTGTGGAACAGCTAAATATAGCATAATTATTTGTGAACATTATTAGGAAAGGAATTATTGTTAACTGCCTTGGAGTTGCAATTGTTTCTGCTGAAAATAGTTTATTTCAAATCATTTGCTAAAAGTAAATTACAGTAAATATTGCTTTAATACACAAGATATTATTGAGCTGCTAGAAATCTCAAGCAACACACACAATATGCTAGAGGAATTTAGCAAGTCAGGCCACATCTATGGAGGGAAATGAACAGTCCTCATTTTGGGCCAATAACCTTCATCAGGGCTGGTGAAAGGTCTTGGCCCAAAAGGTCCACTGTCTACATCCCTCCATAGATGCTGCCTCCAGAATTTTGTGCGTGACTGCATTACTATTTTGAAACTGATGTTAGGCTTGAATAAATCCCAGGTAAAAAAAAATTGAAATGTTTATATGTAATTAAAAGAGTTAAGATGCATGTGGGAAACCTACAAGGTAGATGTTTCCACTCCTGTTACATTTCTTCTCATGGTAGACCTCAAGTTGTCCATTCAATGAAAGCAGCCCAGAACTGCCTGAACCATCAGTAGGCTGGAAATTGAACCCACAGAGCACAGACCCACAGGGTCTCTGACGCAGACCCTCAAGTCCAACTACTCTAATCCGACCCTGGTGCCCACCCAGTTAGTCCCACTGAACTGCATTCAGCCCATATCCCTCCAAGCACCACTCCTCTATATGCCTATCCAAGAGCTTTTTAACTGATAATATTTTACCTGCCTCAACCACTTCCTCTGGCAGCCCATACCATATAGTTATCGCACAGAGTTGCCCTTTGACCCTTTTAAACCTTTCTCCTCTCACCTTAAACCTACTTTTTGGCTGCTGTACCCTAGGTTACAATCTACCTCATCTGTATGCCTCTCATAATGTTAAACGCTTCTATGAGGTAGCCCCTCATTCTCCTGTGTTCCCAGGGATAAAACCCCTCTGGTTAACATCCTCATAAACCTTTCCTGCAAGTAAATCTGAATGCTCAGCTTCATTATGCATCCCACAGAAAAAGTAGATAAAGTTTCTTGGGTTGAAAGTATTAATACTTCTTTAATGTAGTAGCCTATAGGAAGCAAAAATATGGCATAGATCTGCTGCTGCTGTTGGGAAGCCCAGGAAGTTCAAGGTGATGGCGATGTTGACCTTCACAGGCAGAACAGTCCAGGCATGGTTTTGTGGCAGATCTGTCTCTACTGATTTTGAAGCATTCCCTACCAGATACATCACTCGTCAGAGAGCAGAAAATGAGTCTTTGGACATAGGTCCTTCTCCTCCTGTATTGGTCCCTGCCCTGCCTTCATTGCATGGTATGTACCATGCTCGGTAGACCTTCTACAGAAAGGGCAAAGGTGATGTCTTGTTATGTGGCAATGTCACTTTAAATACAGAAGACTGCTGACTCAGACAGCCTCCAGCAGCCTGGAGTAGTTGAAACCAATTGTGTGAATATTGCTTTAAGACCCACAGCTGCATCAAATGGCATTGTATCACTCTGTGTGTGTTCTTAGCATCAAGTGTCTGACCTGTACTAGTGCACATTGCTGCAGTGTGTTGGGCCTGATTTCCCAAGCCACGCGTTTGTCACTTAAATCAGGGTTAAATATCAATTTTCAATCACACAACATTATAAAGGCTGTATTGGTAAAGCACTTTTAAGTTAAAGTGTTATCTGATTTTTTATTTGCTCTTTAAGATGTTTAAAAACATAAATTAGGCATCATCTTTGGATTGTGTCTGAGAGTAATTATAGGGGGTTATGTAACTGCCCTTGAGGAAGCAGAAGCACTTGGAAATTTGACAGTCACTTTTGTAAAAGCTTGTAAGAATTTGGAGGTGGTGAATGAGATACTTCATCGAGCCTTGCACGCAAATCTGTTTTAATCAGGAAAAAATGCAGCAATCTTTCATTCGAGCAAACTTAAAGTTTACTATGTAATTAAATTCTACTAATTAAATCACTAAATTGGACTGTATAACCCTTTGCTACTGAAACTGTGCCATATGTTGTGGAGTTAAAGTAACTCCATAAGCTTCACTGCAGATTTTATCTTGTTGAATGCTCAAATTTGCTATTTTGCTAATTATACAAAATTCTGGAAAACTTGTATTACTGATTAAGCAGCACACAATCAATTCAATTGTAAAGTTCTGAGAGGGACAGATAACATCAACTTAAATGCATTATATTTCATGTTGCTGATGCACCTGGGTTACGAAGGCCAAAAACTGTTAAGTAACTTCCAAAGTATTTGTATCTCTGTTAATAGTTTTTCCATCTGAAATTCTAACTAAAATCACTATCTCTAATTACCTGAATGGCCATGATTGTGCCAGTGAACAACAGGACACTACAGGCTACGGACAATACTTCCTAATGTACCTCTTCTGAATTACTCTCACTGCAATCTGCAGCATGTATATTTCCTTTCAAGAAACATACATTTAAGTCAACTTAAAGACCTACAGATTTCACCCCCTTCTGAAGGACTCCTCACACCTTTAAGTGGACGAAGGTTCATCGCCATGACCAGAAGCGAGATGGGTGCAAGGGGATGGGACCCCCAAGCCAGGTTGAAATGCAAAGGGATGAGGTACCCGCTACCCAGCATCTTCTTAACAAACTGGAGAACAAACCTGAAGACCTGAGGACAAGATTGCTGTATCGAAGTGAAATGAGTAATTGTCATGTTATGTGTTTTACCAAAATCTGGCTTACTCAGAGTATGTCAGATATAGCAATCAGGCCCGAAGTCGTCTTGATACATATGATGGACTGAACTGCAAAAAGTAGAGGTGTGTGTTTTATGATAAACTCTCTGTGGTCTTCCTAAATGGCAATTTTGTCGTACTTTTATTAACCCAAGCTTGAACACCTCATGATCAAATGCTGACCATTCTATTTGCCAAGAGAATTCTCCACTGTCATCCCGACTGCAGTGTACACACCGCCGTTGGCTAACTGTAATCAGGCGCTTGAGATACTGTATGATGCTGCAGCAAAAGTGACACATTAGACCACTTCAGGAAGTCTGATCACTTGACTGTCCTTCTACCTGCATGCAGGCAAAGGCTAAAGATTAGGATACTGAAGAGGTTGTCGCAGGAGTCAGAGGAGTGGATATATGATCACTTTGAGTCAGTGGACTCCTCTGTGGATCTGAGTGAATACACCAGTTGTCATGTACTTTACAAATAAATAGTTGTAAATCAGTGTGTCCCCACAAAATCGTTCAGTCTTCCCCAACCAGAAGCCTTGGATGAACCATGAGATCCACAATCCGCTGAGGGCCAGGTATTCGAATCTGGCAACCTAGGAAGCTTACAGAGGTCCTTCAGAAAGCCATTTCATGAGCAAAATGGTAATTCCGGGCTGAATTCTAATCACTGAAGGATGCTCGGCAGCTGTGGCAGCCTTGAATGCTATCACCTCTTACAAATTGAAATCAAGTGACATAGATGGCTTTGCTTCCTGATGAGCTCAATGCCTTCTCTGCTCGTTTTGACTGTCAAACCATGGAGGAACTATCACAAACTCCCACAACCCTGAATGATCCTGTGATTTCAGTCTCTGAGGCCAACGTGAGAGCGTCCTTCGTGAGGGTGAACCCATGGAAAGCATTCAGTTCAAATGGGGTACCTGGCCGAGTACTAAAGAACTGAGCTGATCAACTGGCTGGAGTGTTTACCGATACCTTTATCTGCTCACCTTGGCAGTCTGAGATACCCACCTGCTTTAAGCAGGCTTAATTTATACTGGCACCTAAGAAGAACATGGTAACCTATCGTCCAGTGGCTCTTGTATCCATGGTGCTGAAGTGTTTTGAGAGGTTATTGATAAAATATATCAACTCCTGCCTACGAAGTATCTTGGATCCACTCCAATTTGCCTACTGGCACATCAGCTGCATCACTGCCTGGTTCGGAAATTGTACCATCTCGGATCGCAAGACCCTGCAGTGGATAGTGAGGTCAGCTGAGAAGATCATCGGGGTCTCTCTTCCCGCAATCACGGACATTTACACTACATTCTGCATCTGCAAAGGAAACAGCATTATGAAGGACCCCACGCACCCCTCATACACTCTCTTCTCCCTCCTGCCATCTGGGAAAAGGCACTGAAGCATTTGGGCTCTCACGACCAGACTATGTAACCGTTTCTTCCCCCAAGCTATCAGACTCCTCAATACCCAGAGCCTGGACTGACACCTTACTGCCCTATTGTCCTGTTTATTATTTATTGTAATTCCGGCACTGTTGTGTGCACTTTATGCAGTCCTGGGTAGGTCTGTAGTCTAGAGTAGTTGTTTTTTTTCTCTCTGTGTTGTTTTTTACGTAGTTCAGTCTGGTTTTTCTACTGTGTCAAGTAACACCATGGTCCTGAAAAACGTTGTCTCATTTTTACTGTGTACTGTACATAGCAGTTATGGTTGAAATGACAATAAAAGTGACTTGGCTTGACTTGAGATCCACAGCAGATGACATTTCATTGGCTCTTCATTAAATCCTGAAGCATCTGGACAGTAAAGATGTATACATCAGGATTCTCTTTATTGACTACAGCTCAGCATTCAACACTATCATCCCCTCAACACTAATAAACAAGCTTCAAGACTTTGGCCGCAATACCTCGTTGTGCAATTGGACCATCAGCTTCCATCAGCTTGACTAATCTGTTGGAGTTTTTTGAGGGTGTAACAAGGATGTTAGACGAGGGTAAGCCAGTGGATGTTGTGTACCTAGATTTTCAGAAGGCATTCGATAAGGTGCCACACAGGAGATTGGTGAGTAAAATCAGAGCTCATGGCATTGGGGGCAGGGTTTCAACATGGATAGAAAACTAAGATAGAAAGCAAAGGGTAGCAGTGAATGGGTGTTTCTCCGACTGGCTGGAGGTGACTAGTGGGGTACCACAGGGCTCAGTATTGGGACCACAGCTCTTTACGATTTATGTCAAGGATTTAGATGAGGGCATTGAAAACTATATCAGCAAGTTTGCTGACGATACTAAACTGGGTGGCAGTGTGACATGCGAAGAGGACGTTAGGAGAATACAGGGAGACTTGGATAGGCTGAGTGAGTGGGCAGATACTTGGCAGATGTCATTCAATGTGAATAAATGTGAAGTTATCCACTTTGGAAGCTGGAACATGAGGGCAGAGTATTGTCTGAACGGTGTCGAGTTAGGTAAGGGAGAAATGCAAAGAGACCTAGGAGTCCTAGTTCACCAGTCAATGAAGGTGAATGAGCAAGTGCAACAGGCAGTGAAGAGGGCAAATGGAATGTTGGCCTTTGTTATAAGGGGAATTGAATACAAGAGCAAGGATGTTCTTTTGCATTTGTACAGGGCCCTGGTGGAATATTGTGTACAGTTTTGGTCTCCAGGTTTAAGGAAGGACATTCTGGCAATTGAGGAAGTGCAGCGTAGATTCACTAGGTTGATCGCTGGGATGGCAGGGCTGTCTTACGCAGAGAGATTGGAGAGATTGGGCTTGTACATGCTGGAATTGAGGAGATTGAGAGGGGATCTGATTGAAACGTTTAAGATAATTAAAGGATTTGATAGGATTGAGGCAGGAAATATGTTCCAGATGTTGGGAGAGTCCAGTACCAGAGGGCATGGATTGAGAATAAGAGGTCAGTTATTTAAAACAGAGCTGAGGAAGAGCTTCTTCTCCCAGAGAGTTGTGGAGGTGTGGAATGCACTGCCTCGGAAGATGGTGGAGGCCAATTCTCTGGATGCTTTCAAGAAGGAGCTAGATAGATATCTGTTGGAAGTTCAGGATCCAGCTGCACAAGGCAGGGTCAAGGCCGAGGTGTCTGAGCTTCAGTCCAGCCTGGATGGAACTCTGGTGTTGAATGCTGAAATGAACGTTAACATTGCATTTGCCTTCCTCACCACTGACTCACACTGTCAAGCTTACCTTTCGGGAATCTTTGCACCTCAGATTTTTGAATTTTCTCACCACTTAGAAAACACGTTTCATTTTTATTTCTTCTACCAAAACAGATGACTATACACATCCAGACACTATATTCCATCTGCCACTTCTTAGACAGATTCAGAGAATAGGCAAAGCCCTGCTGCTTCCTCAACACTACCTGTCCCTCCACCAACCTTTGTATCGTCTGCAAACTTGGCCACAAAGCCATCAATTCCATCATCCATTAACATACAACATAAAAAGCAGCAGTCCCAACACTGACCCATGTGGAACACCATTAGTCACTGGCATCCAATCTGTAAAGGCTCTCTTTATTCCCACTCTTTCCCTCCTGACAATCAGTCAGTACTCTATCCATGCTGATACAGTGACTGCTTATCTTGCTAAAGAGCCTCATGTGTGGCACTTTGTCAAAGGTCTTCTGAAAATCCAAGTACACAATATCCACCAATTCTCCTTTGCCTATCCTTCTTGTTATATCAGATTTGTCAGACAAGATTTCCTTTTAAAGAATCAATGATGACTTTGGCCTCCAAGTACCCCAAAAACTCATCTTTAACAATCAACTCCAACATCTTCTCAACCACTGAAATTCAGGCTAACTGGCCTACAATTTTCCTTTCTTCTGTCATTTGCAGCTTACCAGTCTTTCAGAACTGTGCCAGAATCTATTGATAATCCCTCCACAATCTCTTCAGCTACCTCTTTCAGAATCCTGAGGTGTAGTCCATCTGGTCCAGAAGACTTATTTAAAAAGGGATGTTTGAGAGCATTTGTCTGATGGGACTTAGTTTCAGTCAACAGGCTGAGTATCAAATCATTAGGGATACAGAGTCAGAAAAGGACAGCAAATATAGTATTCAAGGTGTTGTATCTAAATGAGCGTAGTATAAGAAATAAGGTGGATAATCTTGTTACAATATTATAGATTACCAGGTATGAGGTTGTGGCCGTCACTGAGTCATGGCTAAAGGATAGTTGTAGTTGGGAACTGAATGTCCAAGGTTACATGTTATATCAGAGGGATAGGAAGGTAGGCAGAGGGGGAGGTGTGGCTCTGCTGGTAAAGAATGGCATCAAATCAGTAGAAAGATGTGACATAGGATTGGAAGATGTTGAATCCTTGTGGGTTGAGTAAAGAAACTGCAAGGGTAAAAGCACCCTGATGGCAGTTATATACAGGCCTCCCAACAGTGGCTGGGAGGTGGATCACAGGTTGCAACAGGAAAAAGAAAAGGCGAGTCAAAAGGGTAATATTATGGAGATTATGGAGTCATGGGAGATTCTAACATGCAGGTCAATTGGGAAAATCAAATTGGTAATGGATCTCAAGAGAGTAAGTTTGTTGAATGCCAATAATACAGCTTTTTAGAGCAGTTTATTGTTGAGCCTACTAGGGGATCAGCTATAGTGGATTGGGTGTTATGTAATGAAATGGAGGCAAATAGGGAGCTTAAGGTAAAAGAACCCTTAGGAACTAGTGATCACAATATGATTGAGTTCAACTTGAAATTTGATAGGGAGAAAGTAAAGTCTGATGTAGCAGTATTCCAGTGGAGTAAAGGAAATTACAGTGGTATGAGAGAGGAGTTGACCAAAGTAAATTGGAAGGAGCTGCTGGCAGGGGTGTCAGCAGAGCAGCAATGGTGTGTGTTTCTGGGGACAATGAGGCAGGTGCAGGACATGTGCATTCCAAAAATAAAGAAGTACTCAAATGGTAAAATAGTACAACTGTGGCTGACAAGGGAAATCAAAGCTATTACAAAAGCAGAAGCAAGGGCATACAACAAAGCAAAAATTAGTGGGGAGATAGAGGATTGGGAAGTTTTTAAAAACCTACAGAGAGCAACTAAAAAAATATATTATAAGGGAAAAGATGAAATATGAAAGCAAGCTAGGAAATAATATCAAAGTGGATAATAAAAGTTCTTTCTAGTATGTTAAAAATAAAAGAGAAATGAGAGTGAATATAGGACCACTAGAAAGTGAGTCAGGAAAAATAATAATGGGGGACAAGGAGATGGCTGATGAAATAAATGAATATTCTACATCAGTCTTCACTGTGGAAGAATCTAGCAGCATGCCTGATGTTGTAGTGTGTGAAGGAAGAGAAGTGGGTGCATTAACTGTTACAGCAGAGAAGGTGCTCAAAAAGCTGAAAGACCTAAAGGTACATAAGTCAGTTGGACCAGAGGGTTCTGAAATAGGTAGCGGTAGAGATTGTGGAGGCATTATAAATGACCTTCAAAAATCATTGGATTCTGGCATGGTGCCAGAGAACTGGAAAATTGGAAATGTTACTCCGCTCTTTAAGAAGGGAGGAAGACAGCATAAAGGATATTATAGACCAGTTAGCCTGACCTCAGTGGTTGGGAAGATGTTAGAATGATTGTTAAGAATGAGATGATGAAGTACTTGGTGACACAGGACAAGATAGGACAAAGTCAGTATGGCTTCCTTAAGGGAAAATCCTGCCTGACAAACCTGTTGGAATTCTTTGAGGCGATTACCAGTAGGATAGATAAAGGGGATGTAGTGCATGTTGTATATTTGGACTTTCAGAAGGCCTTTGACAAGCTGCTACACATGAAGCTGCTTACCAAGTTAAGAGCCCATGGTATTATAGGAAAGTTACTAACATGGTTAGAGCATTGGGCAGTGAGTGGGAATGAAAGGATCCTTTTTTGGCCGTCTGCCAGTGACTAATGGTGTTCTGCAGGGGTTGGTGTTGGGACCACTTCTCTATGCTGTATATAAATGATTTAGATGATGGAATAGATGGCTTTGTTGCCAAATTTGCAGATGATACGAAGATTGGTGGAGGCTCTTGGTGGAGGTTAATGTGGAAAGGATGTTTCCCAAGGTGGAAGAGTCTTGGACAAGAGGGCACAGTTCAAGGATAGAGGGGCGTCCATTCAAAACAGAGATGCGGAGAAATTTCTTTAGCCAGAGGGTAGTGAATTTGTGAAATTTGTTGGCACGTGCAACTGTGGAGGCCAGGTCATTTGGTATATTTAAGGCAGAGGTTGATGGGTTCTCAATTGGACATGGCATCAGAAGTTATGGGGAGGAGGCTGGGAACTGGGGTTGAGGAGAGATAGAAAAAAGTATCAGCCATGTTAGAAACATAGAAACATAGTAAAACTACAGCACAATACAGGGTCTTCGGTCCACAATGCTGTGCTGAACACTTCCTTATCTTTAGAAATTACTTAGGGTTACCCATAACCCTCTATTTTTCTAAGCTCCATGTTTGAATGGCAGAGCAGACTCGACGGACCAGATGGCCTAATTCTACTCCTATGTCTTATGGTCTTAAGGACTTACCTACTTTCAGAGTTTTCCACTTCCCAAGCACCTTCTCCCTTGTAACAGAAACTGCACTCACTTCTGCCCCGACACTCTCAAAATGCTGGCATGCTGTTAGTGTCTTCCACAATGAAGACTGATGCAAAATATTTATTCAGTTTTTTCCACCATATTCTTGCCCCCATTTTCTACCTCTCCAGCATCAATTTCCAGTGGTCTGATATCTACTCTTGCCTCTCTGTTACTCTTAATAATATCGGAAAAAAGCTTTTTGTATGCTCTTTTATATTATTGACTAGTTTACTTACTTATTTCATCTTTACCCTACTTATGGCTCTTTAGTTGTCTTCTGTTGGTTTTTAAAAGCTTCCTAATCCCCTAACTTCCCTCTAATATTTGCTCTATTACAGGTACATGCCCTCTCTTTTGCTTTTATGTTGGCTTTGACTTCCCTTTTCAGTCATGGTTGTGACACTCTGCCTTTAGAATACTTCTTTTTGGGATATAACTGTATTGAGTCTTCTGAATTGCTCCCAGCACCTCCAGCTTTTGCTGCTCTGCTGTCAAACCTACAAGAGTCGTCTTCAAATGAACCTTGGCCAGCTTCTCTCTCATGCCTCTGTAATTCCCTTTACTCCATTGTAATATTGATACATTTGACTAAGCTACTCCCCAACAAATTGTAGCGTAAATTCCATCATATTATGATCACTGTTTTCTAAGAGTACCTTTACCATAAGCTCCTTAATCAAATTTAGTTCATTACACAAAATGTAATCCAGAACAAGTGATCCCATCGTGGGCTCAACAACAAAGCTTCTCTAAAAAGGCATCTCAGAGATTCTACAAATTCCCTCTTGGATCCAAAATTAGCATCAACCTGCTTTTCCCAATCTTCCTGCATGTTGAAATCCCCCCCTGATTATCGCAACATTGCCCTTTTGACATGAGATTTCTATCTCCCATTGTAACTAGCAGCCCACAGCCGGGCTACTTTTTGGAGGACTGTATATAACTCCAACAGGGTCTTTTTACCTTCGCACTTCCGTAATTCTACTTACAATGGATCTACATCTTCTGATCCCATGTCAGTTCTTTCGAAGGAATTGATTTCATTTTTTACCAACAGAACCAAGCCAGCCTCTCTGCATACCTGACTGTCCTTTCAATACAATGTGTATTCTTGAATGTTAATCTCCCAAATATAATCTTCTTTCAGCCACAGCTCCGTGATGCCTACAACATCATACATGCCAATCTCTAACTGCGCCACAAGATAATCTACCTTACTCCCTATACTGCGACCATTCGGGTATTACACCTTCAGTCAAGTATTGATCACCCTTTTTGATTTCTGTTTCTCTGTTACACTGCAACTCATCCCACTGACTGCAGTTTTGCCCTATCATCTGCCTGCCCTTCTTCACAGTCTCACTATACACTGCCTCTGCTTGTATACCAACTGCCCATCCTCAGCCTTATCATTCAGTTTCCCATTCCCCTGCCAAATTAGTCTAAACCCTCACCAACAGCTCTAGCAAACCGGCCCACAGGGGATATTTGTTCAAGTGTAACCTGCCCCCTTTTTACAGGCCATACCTTTACCAGAGGAGATCAAGAGGTAGAAACCAGAGATCTTTAAGCAAGTCCTCATCAGGGGATTAGAAATGGAATTTCTTGGTGATATAATTTCAGAAGACCTGTCCTGGGCCCAGCACGTAAGTGCACTTATGAAGAAAGCATAGCAGGCCTCTACTTCCTTTGGAGTTTGCGAAGATTCGGCATGACGCCTATAACTGACCGTCACAACCACGGATTCGGCAGCACAACAGATATGGCATTTGCGCTTGTGAGTTTGCATGTGTCAGCTAATTATTGTCTAATTGTGATAGTATTTAAGTCTATTCTTGTCATCGTAGTGCTTGTGGAGACTTGGACTGAGCATAGCAACAATTTGCTGCTGTTTTGTATTTAGCCTTCCCTAAGTTATTGGACCTTCAAATCAACTTGTTCTGAAGACTAGCAGTATTCACTTAATGTTTTGATGTTCTTTTCGGCCGCAGTGCAAGCTTTGTTTTCCTTTGAGAGTTTTAGCTACCTGCCCTGTTTGGCCTGGTGTTTATTGTTTTATTTTCCCTTAACATTGTTTGTATTAAAGTCTGTGAACTATCAACCTGCTTCAGTGTCCCTCACTCTGCACTTGGGCCATATCTGAACCTTGGTGGCACTGACTAACTTCTATAGATGTGAGATGGAGAGTATATTGACTGGCTGCATCACAGCCTGGTATGGAAACGCTAATGACCTTGAACAGAAAATCCATTGAAAAGTTTTGAATATAGCCCACTCCATCAGAGGTAAAGCTCTCACCACCAATGAGCACATGTACATGGAGTGATGCCACAGGAAAGCAGCATCCATCATCAGGGACCCCTACCACCCAGGGCATGCTTCCTCTCACTGCTCCCATCAGTAAGAAGGACTCACACCACCAAGTTCAGGAACAATTATAATTACCCCTCGAACATCACTCTCCTGAACCAGAAGGTTTAACTTCACTTGCCCCATCACTGAACTGTTCCCACAACCAATGGACTCACTTTCAAGGACTTTTCATCTCATGTTCTCGAAGTTTATTGCTTATCTGTTATTATTTCTTTTTGTATTTGTTGTCTTTTGCACACTGGTTGTCCACCCCGTTGGTTTGGTCTTTCATTGATTCTATTATGGCTATGTGTGTTATTGAGTGTGCCCACAAGAAAATGTATCTTAGAATTGTATATGGTGACAAAAATGCACTTTGATAAAAACTGTACTTCGAACTTTGAGCAGGGAAGTTCAGATCCTGATACTTGTACATTAAGTCTCTGCAGTTAGTTGCCCTGCTACAGGAACACAATACGAATCAATATCCAGTGAATAAAGATGAACTGTGGATTAGAGATGCTACAGTGAAGATTATTAACACAGCCTGTGTATTATTCCTTACAAGCTAAGTGGTAAGTATTAAGTGATTAGTATGTAACCAATAGGATTAATGTCTTAAACGATACCTTGAACTGCTGTTTTTCTAGCTTTTCAGTATAGGAAGAGGGAGAAGTTCATTTGGACTTTTGAGGCTGTTTGCATTCCTAAACTGGATCCAAGTACTTATTGGCAATCTCTATTTTCTAATCAGTATATTACTCCTGTCTCCTGGGTTTAATGATACTGATGTGATCATTGAATAAAGGCATTTTAAGAAGGTTCTTTAGAAGTCCATCTGCAACTAAATTGTTTCTCTTTGCAGATTCCTATCTTATTGATTGGGCTAGTTTCACAATCTTTCTTTTTGAAGTGGAGCCAGTAACTTCAGTACCCATTCGTTGGAAAGACATTGGCTGATTTCCCATTTCATTTGTGTCTGGGAAAGCTAATGTAACTTCCACAAAACAAGATGAAATTCACCTTGAACCATTTTCAGTAGACATTGGAATAATCTGCAAGCTTTTTAAAATTCAGGCTGAATTTGGACTTATTTCATCTAAGTCTGAGACTACTTTTACTGGTTACTTTTCTCCCTTAAATCCTCAGGTTGAATCACTTGTCCTTTACTATATTATTTCATCAATCTGACATTTTGGAACCTTTGTGGTATATGCTATTTGGCTCTTGGATTCCTCCACCTCCAAAAAATATTATGTTGTGGTAGTATTGGGTTTGCTGACCATGAAGTTCTAAACTCAAATGAAGACCTTAAGCCCTAGAAATAGATAGCTACGAGCACACTTACTAAAGGGAGGTTATACTCTAATTACCCCATCTTCAAAGACTAGTTCACTTCCCTGTTTATTCTCCAGTGAGTGTAGCTGTTAATACCCACTATTCGAGTAGTGGGTCTTCTCTCCCTACCAAGGAGGAGATACTTCCAGCTAACAAAGTAGCTTAAACACAGTCCATTTACTAACAGTAACATATGATTAAATCCAAACAATGTTCTTAAGACGCGTTTAAAACTCAGAGGATTTCTATCTCATAAAAAACTTCCAAATTACAAGCCATTTCTAAAACACAAAGGATTTCCAAAACACAGATACAATTCCTATAAGCTAAAAAGTCATATCAGCGATGCAGATGAATGAATTGTTTGTTACAGAAATTGAAGCTAGAGGGATAGATTCTACTTCACCTCAAGTTTCTTTAAACCATTATGTTCTTTAACCATTCCAAAAAAGCCTGGACTGCGCTCCATGTTTGTACAGTTTTTTGCCAGTTGGGTGACTTCACACCTATTATGCTATTTTCTCAGATACCCATTTTCCACAAAAAATATAAAAGCTCCTTGGAGACACTGTTCCCAGGTACCTACAATTAATACTGTGAAGCTAACTCTGAGCAATTTAGTAACACGTCAGCCATTTGATATGCTAAGTGATGCTATCCATCTGGTCTACAAGCTTCCTTGAACTAAACAACTTAGCTAATGCTGTCTGTTTTGAAACAAACCAAATTAAATAACCCATTGTCTAATACTGCACCTGTTGTCCAGGTGCTGTGACCCAACATCCTGCTTTCTAAAGACAGTGAGTCTGTTTACAAAGCTGTGTTTCCAACTTCAAACTGATTATTGTGTGTGACTTACATTAAAATCTGAAGACTCGCTCCCATTTATGACCAGCAGCTAAACAATGAATATTAGTTGGGAGTTTATTTTATTCAGAAACAGCCCCTTGGTCTCCAGCAGGGCTCTGAAAACCTATGCTAACTAACTGGCAGGAGTGTTTAAGGACACTTCCAATCTCTCACTGCTGCATTCAGAGGTTCCAGCTGCTTCAAATGGGCAACAATCATACCAGTATCCAAGAAGAGCAGGGTGAGCTGCCTCAATGACTGTCACCCAGTAGTGCTCACATGGTGTCGTAGCAACAATCTTGCACTCAACATCAGTAAGACGAAGAAGCTGATTGTGGACTTCAGGAAGGGTAAGATGAACATACCAATCCTCATAGTGGAATCAATAGTGGAGAGAATGAACAGTTTCAAGTTCCTGGTTGTGAAGATCTCTGAAGATCCAACTTGGTTCCAATGTATTGATGCAGCTGTAAAGAAGGCAAGACAGCAACTATATTAGGAGTGGGAAGAGATTTGGTATGTCAACAAAAACACTCAAAAACTTCTATAGACGTACCTTGGAGAGCATTTTACAGGCTGTGTCATTGTCTAGTAAGGGAGGGAGGTGCTATTGCTCAGGACCAAAAGAAGCTGCAGACAGTCATAAATTTAGTCAGCTCCATCTAGGGTACTAGCCTACAAAGTACCCAGGACATCTTCAAGGAGCGGCGTCTCAGAAAGGCAGCATCCATTATTAAGGACCCCCAGCTGTTAGGGCATGCCCTTTTCTCATTGCTACCATTAGGTAGGAGTACAGAAGCTTGAAGGAACAGCTTCTTCCCCTCTGCCACCTGACTCCTATATAGACATTGAACCCGTGAACACTATCTCACTTTTAAAATATATATTATTTCTGGTTTTGCAAAATTTTTAATCTAATCAATATACATATATTATAATTGATTTTCTTATTTATTTATTTTCTTCTATATTACGTATTGCACTGAACTGCTGCTGCTAAGTTAACAAATTTCATGACATGTGCCAGTGATAATAAACCTAATTCTGATTTATCGTGATGAAGTGCTTTGAGACATTGTTAATTGCTAGGATTAACTCCTGCCTAAGCAAGGACAGGGACCTGCTCCAATTTGCCTGTTCCCACAATGGGTCGACAGCAGACGCAATCTCACTGGCTCTCTACTCTGCTTTGGATCACTTGGACCATAGTAATACTGTACTTATGTCAGGCTTCTGCTTATTGTTTATAGCTCAGAGTTCAACACAGTCATGCACTCAATTCTAATCAAGATGCTCCAAAACCTGGGTCTCTGTACTTCACAAATGCATGCTTGGCTTCTTTACCAGGAGACCAGTCCGTGTGGATTGAAAATAACATCTTCTCCTCACTGTCAATCAACACTGGCACACCTCAAGGATGTATACTTAGCCTACTGCTCTACTCTCTCTCTACACCCACAGCAAAACAAAGTTCAACTGCCATCTATAAATTTGCTACGACACTAGAGTTGGCAGAATTTCAGATGGTGATGAGGAGGCGTACAGTAAAATGGATCAGTTGTTGACAGGTGTTGCAATGATAATCTTGAACTCAACATCAGTAAAACCAACGAAATGACTGTGGACCAGTTAGGAGAAGTCGAGGCAACACACACCGATCCTCATTAAGGGATCAACTGTGGAAAGAGTGAGCATTTTCAAGTTCTTGGGTGTCAACATCCCTGAAGATCTATCCTGGGCCCAACATATTGGTGCAATTACAAAGAAGGCAAAACAATGGCTATATTTCATTAGGAGTATGAGGATACTAGGTAGGTTACTAAAGACAGTCACAATTTTATATAGATGTATCACGGAGAGCTTTCTAACTGGTTACATCGCCACCTAGTATGGAGTGGGCATTGCACAGGATCAGAAAAAGCTGCAGAAAGTTGTAAACTCAGCCAGCTCGTTCATGGGGATGCATCGAGGACTGGTTCGAAAGGTGATGTCTCAAAATTTCTCATCGCATAAAGTGCCCCGCCACCCAGAACATGCCACCTTCTCATTGCCACCCTCAGGGAAGAAGTACAGGAGCCTGAAGACATATACTTATTGTTTCAGGGACAGCTATTTCTGCCCTCTGCCATCAGATTTTTAAATGAACAATGAACCCATGAACACTACCTCACTTTTTTTTTGTCTCCTTTTGCACTACTTATTTAATTTTTTTTAATATTCTTATTGTAATTTATAGTTTTTTATCACATATTGCAATGTACTGCTGCTGCGAAAGAAACAAATATCATGACATATGCCAGTGATTAATCAGTCTTACATTTGAAGGAACATCAAATGGTATGAAGGGGGGAATGCATTAGACATTTTGGTTTGCTGGGGTAATGGTAGCTCATTGTGACATGGATGAGATCATTCTGCTTTTCTCTACTGTTTTCAGCCCTTATTCATTGAACGAGGCTTCAAATTCAGGTTACTCACCTTGACTCTCTGACGGCTACTTTTTAGAGCTGTGTTTAACCATTGTCTCTATATTCTCAGCCTGTCTAAAGGCAATTGAACCACACCAATCTGAAGAAATACTAGTAATGATTCCACTGAACCCTGAAGAAGGCAATGTTTTTATCCCCAATACTGCCATTACAATTTCTAAAGGGGTTCCAGCACGTCATTATTCATTTAACCCAGCTAAGTACATAGCTGTAAATGTAATACATTTAAAATATTATTTTTTTAAATATCACTTCTTTCAAATCGCAAGCAATTCTCATTAATCTGCCTCTCTGGTATTCCATATTTCTATGCTATTGCTTCTTTTCAGAAGTGTTCCAGCTTACTTTTTCTGCAAGATTTAAAGTGGTGCTGTGTAGACATGTACACCCTCTTCTGCCAGTGTGTGTGGATTTCCACGTTTGCACCTCTTTCAAACATTTGTATAGGATAAGATTAGCTTTATCTGTCACATGTACATTGAAAAATACGGTGAAATGCGTCATTTGTGTCAACAATCTGAGAATGTGCTGGTGTGGGGGGGGAGGGTCAGCCTGCAAGTCTCACCGAGCTTCTCGTGCCAAAGTAGCAAGCCCACTACTTATTAACCCTAACTCGTACAGCTTTGGAACGTGGAAGGAAAGCAGAAGAGCCAAAGGAAAGACCATACAAATTCTTTACAGTCAGCAACAGGAGGTGAATTCAGGTCGCTGGTGTTGTAATATCATACATGCACATTGAAACAAGTTTTCATTCTTCCCTCTCCCTTGCTACAAAAGGAAGTGTGCGAAGCAAAACTGAACCAGCAGCCCATGGATGCAGATATGTGCACAGCAGAAGGCTGACAAAAGCATCATGTTGAAGGTTATCAAGGGGGATGGTCTGCTCGTACCCGATCTTCCTCCTGGTGTTTCAGCTCTATGTCATTCTGCAAATTCATTGGCTTTACACCTTTGAGATGTTTCAAGTGTGTCCCTCTCTTCACCCTGACCACAATATTGCACCAGTGTCACTCATCCAAGCTAAGACAAGAGTCTCAGGAATCAGAAGGATAAGGCAGCACATCACCACCTCTGACTTGTTCAGAGCACTTCACCACATACAGCGTCCTAGAACCAAAATCTACATCTGTTCAGTCACTAGCTATGTACCAGCTTAATGACAGAACAGATGTAGATTTTGGTTCTAGGACGCTGTATGTGGTGAAGTGCTCTGAACAAGTCAGAGGTGGTGATGCGCTGTCGTCTTATCCTTCTGATTCCTGAGACTCTTGTTGTCTTAGCTTGGATGAGTGACACTGGTGCAAAGCACTCGACACGGTGCAAAGAGAGCTCTTATGGGATGTCCTCCTCAGGTTTGGCTGTCCCAATAAATTTGTGAACATCCTCCGCCAGTTCCACGATGGGATGACTGCTTGGGTGACCATAGGAGGACAAGAGTCCGAGCCTTTCCTTGTACGCACAGGGGTGAGTCAGTGCTCTTTAACATCTTCCTCTTGTGTGTTACCAAGCTTCTCCACAACGAGGTTGAGGATAGCAGTGGTGTGGCAGAGGATGTCAGACTGGATGGCAACCTCTTTAACATCAGGAGGCTCCACGCAACCACCAAACTCCATAGAGAACGGGTCCTGGAGCTGCAGTATGCAGACGACTGTGCTCCTGTGGCCCATACTCCGGAGGATCTTCAGACTGTCCTTGCTGTGGCGGTGAGAGGATGGGGCTATCAATACCACCAAGACAAAAGTGGTTCGCCAGTGGAGTACCAGTGTCCCACCCACCCTACCTGCCTTCACTGTTGGTGATGAAAAGCTGTCAGTAGTGCCATCTTTCAAATATCTGGGGAGTGTTCTCTCTGAGGATAGAGGCATTGACAACGACATCCAGAGCCGCATTAAACAGGCATCAGCTGCCTTTGGGAGACTTCGGCACAGAGTCTTTCAGAACAGGAGCCTTCGTCCCTCCACAAAGGTCACTGTATACCAAGCGGTCTGTGTCACCACCCTCCTTTATAACTGTGAAGCTTGGGTAACCTACAGCCGTCACATCAAGTCCTTGGAGCGCTTCCACATAAGCTGCCTTCAGCGCATCCTGGGATTTACTTGGCGTGAGCGGGTGCCTCACACTGAAATACTTGTAAAGACCAACTGCAGAAGTTTTGAGGCCATGATCACCCAGCGTCAGCTGCAGTGGCCGGGGCACGTGATAAGGATGCCCCCATGTTGGCTGCCCTGCAGAGTGTTATTCGGCCAGCTACATCATGGTCGACGCTCAGCTGAAGAGCTGAAGAAGCGCTATAAGGATCAGATGAAGAATGCTTTAAGGAAGTGCAAGATCAGACCTGAGGACCTGGAGGATGTTGCTGCTGACTAACACTTGGCGACAGCTGTGTAGGGACGGGGTTCATATTCTGGAGATGGAAAGAACAACTAGAAGACAGCAGAAGAGAGCCAGGAGAAATGCAGCCATGGTTGCCATCACTACCACATGTCCCACCTGCAAAAGAACTTTTGGGTCCAGGATAGGACTGCATAGTCATCAAAGATCTCACCATTAAAGGAGTGGAAGTCATCATCAGATTTCAATGGACAACCAAAGAACAGCTTAATAGAGGCTGTGACTGTACACATTTTACTGTGAATTCTCAGATCATCATAGCTACCAGACAGTCCACAGATGAATGTTGGTGATTGTAGAGATGGAGCTATTTGGACATTATCTGGCCTGCCTGAGCTCTTGCCCTGGAATGTCAGTGGTCCTACCACCAGTAGTCTGAGGGGTCAGCTACTGCTGCATCTTGTCATGTGGCAGTAGTTCCCTGTGACATGGAAATCTGGTCTCTTTTGGTATGACAACATTCAGTCCCATCGCTATTCCAAAGGTTTCCTTTAAGCTGCTATTTATGGCAGGATAATGTCATCTGAAAGCAAGCCAGCTAGGCCCCAAAGTGCTGATAGACATCTGTTAAAGCCACTAGCAACCACCTCCATTTCAAGCAAATAACCATCCATTAGCCTGACTGGGCCCACTGTGTAACAAAAGACCTGTGGTGGACATGCACATTCAATGGTTTTATTCTTTAATACAAGTATAAATTTGCTTGATATTTGGAATTCCTCGGTTCCAGTTATTCTGTTTTATTGAGAGGGGAAATAGCAATATGTGAAATGGCACTCTTCATTATCACTTTAGGGGCGATGGGCATTGTGGAAAGTCAGCACCTAATTGTCCTCTTATCTGTGGCATGATGAGAAACTGCTTTGATCTTCAAGCACCGCAAAAAATGCATCTGCTTTCAGAGGTTGGTGCATAAACATGTTATGCACAGAAGCATGTTATCTAAAGTTACATGACACAGTCAATTGCATCACAGAAACCAAGTGCTACACAATTTCTAGGTCACTGTCCTTTTGCCTTGGTGAACTCTGATTAGCCATAGTACAAGCAGAAAGGGTTGAAGATTTTCTTCTTTCACTGTGACCTCTGACAGTAGTTAACAGGCATAAGCTAATTGCAATGGCAACCTGATTTGTATGCAATCTATGTGATTCATTGCTCCATTCATATAACTACTTTTAAAATCCCTGAATTCTTGCCAACTTTCAGCAACATTTCTTCTCAATGCCTGGACGAGTTCAAAACTTCAGAATATGTTGAAATGTGAGTACATCCAACTATTGAAGGAAAGCTTTTTCTTTTGTATGTCAGTAAAAAGTCAGAAAGATGCAATCAGGCACAGAGGCTTTTGTTTTGCTTAAATAATTATATTCTCATTTTATTTTCACAGAACTTAGGAGCCTCTTCATTGACAATATTCAGCAGCACAACTCTAATAAAGTGAAGCATTATATTTAATAATTATTTCTATGCATTTTTTTTACAATAAGGATTAATTTGCACAACAATCTTTATAAGACAGAACATTTTAACGCCTCAAGCTACAGAAGAAAAGCAATGCTCCAAAGAGCCAGGCATATATTTATAATTTAGTAACAAAAAAATTAAAGTATTTACAGAATATCTTAATTAGAATCTTCCTTGGCCCTACAGAATAATACATTTTCCAAATTTAATACATAGGAATCAACACAAATTTTTGCATGTTCTTTGTGTTAAACACCCTGAGATAGTCTAGTTCTCCTGAAGGAGGCAACTGTGTTGTGTTAAGATAAAATCGACGTGGACAGATCCTCAAATCACAAATTGCACAGTGCAAAGTGTATCTGACAAGGTCACAGGTCAGCTATGTGAACGAGGGCCTGTTCCTTTGCCTTTCATCACAGACACTAAGATGCTTGTGAATGGATATGTTGCTATGGTGAGGCTTGGGTGCTCCACTTCTGGGGATGACCTGGGTTCCCTTGGTTTTGAAAAGGTAGAGATGAGCATCAAAGGAATTGGAATTTAGGAGATTCCTGGAGGAAAAAAAAACATTGTTTTAATGAATTGAAGGATACCAATGCAATTGCATCAAACATCATTTCTCATATTTCATTCCTCTCCGCCCCCCATACATATCAAGGGAGGAGTCCATTTGGCCTATGAAGTCCATACCAATTCTCCAAGCATTTCCTTCAGTCCCATTTGCCACTAATTTCCCTGTAAATTATTCTCTTTTATGTCCATCAACATTCCCCAGTTTTCCTATTCTCCCCCTCCCCACACAAGAAGGGACTGTTGGAGGCAGCCAATTAACATAGACCAGGGGCGGGCAAACTTTTTGACTTGAGGGCCACAAAGGGTTCTAAAATTTGACAGGGAGGCCGGACCAGGAGCAGATGGACGGAGTGTTTTGGTAATACACCTCATAAGAGAAAATAAAATATCACGGGATTTGTAGAAAACATGTGCTTTAATTTCAATTGAAAATGAACAAATGCATTACAACAAAATATCTGTCTTTGAAGTCCCATGGTATTTAGCTATTTATTGAAATGACTTTTAAAACACTGAAAACTAAATGAATAAAATTTTTTAAATAGTAAGAGTTATTTTAAAGCACTGAAAATTCTGTTATCCTTCAAGATATTATCATCATCACTCTCCTCCTGACTGTCTTTATTTCAAAAACGGTAGGAGATGCAGGTCTACTTGTCCTGCTCCTTCTTATTCAAATGTCCCCTTTGCCAAAACTCAACAATGACCAGCACAAGGACAGAACAGTGAGAGCGCGCCAGTATGTGGAGTGCGTTATTTGATCTGGAGCGCATTTTTTATTTTGAGAACGTACGTGCACCTGCGCACTACTCATGTCCATCACTTAACAGAAATGACATGTAACATGTAAGGCTTATTGAAAAAAATATTTTCAAATGCATTTTTTTTTAAACATATAACACAACGAAGAAACTTATTTTTAATTTCAGTGGGAACAGTGTTGTTGGTCTCCCTTTTTAGCCAGCGCATCAAAGTCTGGATTTAGTTTTGTTGTGGCGATTCTCAGGATGGATCTGAGGTGTTGGTCAGTTAACTTGGATCTGTGGCTGGCTTTGTTGATGTTCATGACGCTGAACGCCTGTTCACACAAATAGGTCGAGACGAAGAGTAAAGCACAAATGTGGAGTAATACGCTGCACCTCAACAAAGGTCAATGTATATAGAGTACGTCATCTATTGGGAAAATGCCAGAATCGTGGGGAGAAAACGTTAACAAGGTTTATTAATACAATTTCATCAAGTTCTGCGGGCCGGATTAAAAAGCTTAACGGGCCGCATATGGCCCGCGGGCCGTAGTTTGCCCATGCCTGACATAGACCATCTTAATTCGGATCACTTTATATAAAAATCTATATACTTTCATTGAAAAATCTTCAAAGTAAAATTTAGAACAGGTTTGATTTTGTCAATAAAAGATGCATCTTGCATGACAGAGAAGGAAAAAAGTCAGTAAAACAACATTGTAAGTGTTATGATTATGATCTCAATGCATAGTTTTGTTTGATGGGAGCACTTGTTAAGAATTTGAATGAGATATGTCCATCTGTTACGAATTAAGGTGAGCTAAATGGAATTTATTATCCAGTTTTATTTTTGTGACCTTAGGGGTAAATTTTACAAATTGTGCTTTTGGCTCTAATGTTATGAATACACTTTGCCCTGAGATTGAAATACAGATATGAATAATAAAATCCATCTTTTATTTTTGCAAATGCCATCTCATCCATCAAGGGAACAGACTATAGTTCCCCAACAAAATTATTTATTTATGGATTCTTCATGCTCAGTCGCATTTCATATCTAACAAAATATATTGATGTTTATGCTCAGAGCCTTATTTCTCCACTAGAGAAGGTATCTGGTTTGTGTTCATGCACCATCCTCCTCACCAATGCATGTGGTAGCACCCAAACCTTTAAAGGGAAGTCATCACAAGACCTGCATTAAGACTCCAACTTGCTTGAAACGACAAAACCCACAAGCAAATATACAAGCCTAGAATTACTCAAAAATCGCCAAGTGAAACTCAGAAAGTTTCCAGATAGTGTGTTCTAGCTTCTAACCACTGAATAATGAAATTTCTTTCATGGCCTTAAATGCAAGCTTTCACACAGTGCCAACCATGTAGCTGCTCCTCCTCTTGCACACTAGCCCAATTGTCAAATATCTGGGGCTAGAAATTGTTCTGTACCTCAAAAGGAATTAAGCCAATAATGTGCTATGGGACAATGTGTGGTTTATGTCTGGGCACCCAGCCACAGTACTCTATTGTACACAAGACAAAAAAAGGACTGAACAACACTATCAACCTCGCAAACTTTGTGCACACAAAGGCCTCCCCTCTGCTACAGTGGCATTAGTGGAAGGAAGAATTCGAAGGGGTGTTGGAAAGTTAAGCAAGGTGGAAGGAGATCACAGAGAAACTAAGAATCCCATGGAGGAGAGGTGGTGGGGAAAGAATGTTCATTCTTGATTAGGGAAAAAAAGGTAGAGGCCATAATTACTTCTGGGATGAATAGTCATGGACACAAACAGCAGTGACAAGAGACTGAGGAGACCTGCAGAGAAGAATTGAAAGAAATGGTGTTAATGCTACCGACTTAAAATCTCAGAGTGGACGTCTGCAGGAGGGTTCATACACTGAACTCTAGCTACAGAGCAGCTAAATCAGACCCTATTTAGATTACCTGAAGAATTCGCAACATTTTGTGAAAACCTGCTCCTATACATTCTGGCCTCTGCTGCTTGTGGATCACATGTGCAGAAGTGGTTTTGCATGAGAGAACTTCAAATGACATTTGATGCCCCAGCACATATCTGGCAGCCTGCTATCATACAGTACCTGATCAGAGTAGCAGCTGAGTTTCTGATGTCTTTGTCAAAGTGCACAAAGTTGTTAGATTATACAAAGGAATATCTTGGACTTTGTTTGTTGTCAGCTACCCCTCTAGTTATAAAGCCATGGTGTGCACTTCCAAGCGGCCACTGCATAATATTACTCCATTAACACCAATGTTTGGAATTCTGGGTGTGTCTATGTAGAACAGCAATGCAACATTTCCCATTGGCTCAGTCAGATAAAGCTGCAAAGCATTTTTTTGATTAACTCAAGATTTAAATTGATCATAAAAGCATGCACATCCTCAATTTTAATAGCAGACATAATTTCTACTACTGAAATCTAAAAAGGTCAGAATGCTTGAAGTTCTGATTATAACATTTCAGAGGAAGGTAGAGTTGACCTTCACAATTTAAGCAGCAATTTTCTTACCCTCCATAAAATCTCAATAATCTCAACTGAGGGGGTTGAGGAATCAACTCTACCTAGTTACTGTGTTATCAGGAAAATGAAAACCTACAATATGCCTAAAGTACTAGAGGTGAAAAAAAGACATTAAAATATAGATAGTGTATTCAAGGATAGATAATCCTTTGCCTTTTAAACTGATCCACATGCATGTTAAGGATGCTTGACTCAGAAGTTTCTACAACTGGCAATTTACAAACTACTTTTTTTTTATATAAACAGTAGATTCCAGTTAAAGTAGCCACTTATTTGTGGCAACTCTTAAAAACAAAAACTAATCTATAAAACTGCTGGGATTCCCTTAATTTGTTTGGGATACTATGCCACTTAATTGGGACAATATACTGCTGCCCAATAGTTTCTAACTAGCCTCAGGGTCATGTGCAACAGTGTGATTGTTAGATACGACACTATGCTTACAGATAACAGTTTTTGAGTAACATCAGTTGTGAGTGTTCATGTTCAAAAAGCAGTGATTTGTCATTGATAGTTTGTGAGAAATAAGCAATAAGACTTTGCAGAACTGTTTTGTTCACTGTGGATTCAAGTATTCAGACTTGGAGATGTCAGAAATGGCCGGGAGTGAAAATGAAACAAATTTCACTACTTCAAGTTAGAAACTACAAAGAATTTGAAGGCATCAACAATCATCTTGAATGTTACTATGAAAATGAAGATTTGGAGGATGTAATCATTGAAAGCATTGTATGAAAACAGTACATTATCTGTACTAGGTATTCATTTACAGTCAAAGGAACATAGCAGCATACACTGGATGAATTCCTCTGTCAATAACTAACAGGAACCAATACTTTTTTGCAGTGGTATTGATGATGTATTTAAATAAAATTTAGAACACTGAACGGTAGTTTTTTTAAAAATATATAAAACTTTAACTGTTTCCATAAAACGTCAGCTAATTGGGCAGCCAAAATGTATTGGTCCTCGTGTTCCAATTAACTGGAATCCACCATATTCTGAAAGTTGTCAGCTTTCAACCAAACCAGTTCTCACCCTCAAGAACTTCTCTTTTAGTTCCTTCTACTTTCTCCAAACCCAGATGTGGCCATAGGGCCTAGTTACACCTGCCTTTTCACCGGCTACACGGAACAGTCCATGTGCAAAGCCTACAATATTTAAGGCTCCCCAACTCACTACTTTACATTGATGACTGCATTGATGACTGCTTCCAGCACCCATGTTGAGCTCAATGTCATCAACTCTACCTCTAACTGCAACCCTCCAACTTTACTTGGTCCATCTCGGACACTTCTCAC
Organism: Hypanus sabinus; assembly: GCF_030144855.1. Taxonomy (NCBI): domain Eukaryota; kingdom Metazoa; phylum Chordata; class Chondrichthyes; order Myliobatiformes; family Dasyatidae; genus Hypanus; species Hypanus sabinus. The sequence continues at coordinate 50,268,314 of NC_082713.1, forward strand.
CCCTTTCTCAATCTGTCTGCATCTGTCCATCACAAAAGTAATGATTTCCTAGTGACCACCCATTTCAATACTACTTTCCATTCCAACATGGATGTAGAGGTAGCCATGGCTGACACCATGAGCCATTCTTAGGCTGGAGTAGCAACTCTTATGGTGTACCGCAAGGCTCAGTGCTGGGACCCCAGTTGTTTACAATATATATTAATGATTTAGACGAGGGAATTAAATGCAGCATCTCCAGGTTTGTGGATGACATGAAGCTGGGCGGCAGTGTTAGCTGTGAGGAGGATGCTAAGAGGATGAAGGGTGACTTGGATAGGTTAGGTGAGTGGGCAAATTCATAGCAGATGCAATTTAATGTGGATAAATGTGAGGTTATCCATTTTGGTGGCAAGAACAGGAAAACCTATTATTATCTGAATGGGGGCTGATTAGGAAAAGGGGAAGTGCAATGAGACCTGGGTGTCATTGTACACCAGTCATTGAAAGTGGGCATGCAGGTACAGCAGGCGGTGAAAAAGGCAAATGATATGTTGGCATTCATAGCAAAAGGAATCAAGTACAGGACCAGGGAGGTTCTACTGCAGTTGTACAAGGCCTTTGTGAGACCACACCTGGAGTATTGCATGCAGTTTTGGTCCCCTAATCTGAGGAAAGACATTCTTGCCATAGAGGGAGTACAGAGAAGGTTCACCAGATTGATTCCTGGGATGGCAGGACTTTCATATGAAGAAAGACTGGGCTTATACTTGCTGGAATTTAGAAGATTGAGGGGGAATCTTATTGAAACGTATAAAATTCTGAAGGGATTGGACAGGCTAGATGCAGGAAGGTTGTTTCCAATGTTGGGGAAGTCCAGAACGAGGGATAAAGTGGAAGCCTTTTAGGACCTAGATGAGGAGAAACTTCACACAGTGGTGAATCTGTGGAATTCTCTGCCACAGGGAACAGCTGAGGCCAGTTCATTGGCTATATTTAAGAGGGAGTTAGATATGGCCCTCGTGGCTAAAGGCAGGTACAAGGTTCTGAGTTGGATGATCAGCCATGATCATACTGAATGGTGGTGCAGGCTCGAAGGGCCACATGGCCTACTCCTGCACCTATTTTCTATGTTTCTCTTCATATTCCATCTGAGTAGTCTCCATTCTGAAGGCACGTACATCAATTTCTCTCATTTCTACCAATTTCTTCCCCCTCCCTTTCTCATTTCCCCATTCTGATACCCCTCTCACTCCTCTTACCCATCACCTCCCTCGAGCCTGTCTCCTTTCTTCCGCCGTCCACCATCTTCTATCAGATTCCTTCTCCCTTCACCCTTTACTTCTTCCACCTATCTCCTCCCAACTTCAAACCATCCCCCTCCCCCACTGACCTTCCCTTTCATTGGTTTCACCCATCACTTGCCAACCTTCCCCTCCCCCCACCTACTTATTCTGGCTTCATGCCTCGTTTTCCAGTTCTGCTGAAGGGTCTCAGCCCAAATTGTCAACTATTTATTCCTCTCCTTAGATGCTGCTGAGTTCCTCCAGCACTTCGTATGATTTTCAGCATCAGCAAAGTCTCGTGTTGAGCCCTTTCTGATGTAAAACAATTAAGAAAGAAAGAAAAGGAACTGCTGATGGCTAAGAATTGATTCAAAGTATGTCACCAAATCTTCCATTAACTAAAAGTAGCTTTTGATCTGACATGTGAAGTAATCAGATTCTTGACTCTCATCCAAACAGTTTTGAAGATTCAGGCTTGTCTGTACCAATCTTGACTGGTTCAATTTGTGAAGTCTGCTTGCCAATTAAAGTACTGCCTATAAGAATTAGCCTCATCTGGCAATCTGGATCAGCACTCCTTCCTGCAAATCAAATATCAGCAATCAATTTGGGAATCAGTTCACAGCAAGGTTTATGCCAAGATTAAAATGGAGCGGAAAAAAACAGGACATTTGACAGTATGATTACAAAATAGGTGGATAAACAAGTCTTTTAAACATTGACCTGAAAGCCGAGTAATTGCTGTGATTTAGCATCTTGTCTTGTTAATTCAATCTAGTATAGAGCCCCCTCAGATCTACAACATATTACTTCTCACTTCATAACTTAAAAAATGGGAACCATAATCCAATCTTTATTTGGAGGTTAGTGATTAAATAATCTGGAAATATCTGAAAAGTTTATTATAAATTTTGCAGATATTTTTGCAAATAGTGCTCTGCAGTTGGTATTTGTACACAGTATAAAATTAGCATTTATTACTTCAGCATTATTACATTGTCCCATATTAAGCTTACATTATAAACTAATAAGAACTCAAAATATTCTCTATTCTGGGTTAGGTTTACAAAGTGAAAGAACAATAATGCAATCCTTGCATCAGGAGAGACTTATGACCACCGAGATTTGACACAAACCCCAGGTTCCCCACCACCCACCGCTTCCCTCTGATTCAATATTCATCAGGCCTGGAAGGAAATGATTCTCACTGGATGACTTACCTCAAGATTTGTCAAATGGATGCAATACAACTTTTGTTTTACAAGTTATCTGCTATTTAATAGCAATTGGAACACATGTAAGGAATGTATATATAATTAGATTTTTTTTCTAGGGGGAGGAAAAAGTGCCAGTTCATCCATTAATTATGCCAAATTGGCAGCTGGCAGTTGTTGATCTTTGATTAGAGCAATTTGTTTAGTTCTGACCATGTTGTGATAGCTGGCATTGACATTTTGGAGTTTGATCACTGTCCAAGCATCCCTAGGCATGGTCAGCAGTGCTAGAAGCAATTACAGCTGTTGAACAATAATCTGCAATCAAGCACATATTCCTGTGTGCTAAAAGAACTTCTTACCTTTCTGTCAACAGCTGCCAATTTCTTCCATTCATTTTAATGGGACTTCTACACTTGCACGAGGTCTAATCCTGTGCAGGCACATTGGGCAGACTTCCCAGCTGAGAAGCAGGTGTCTCAGAGCAGGCTGGGAAATCTGCCCACTAAGTGGAAGGCTGCACTTCAGCCCACACTTGGGAATAGCCCAGTTGCCGGCTTAACTGCCAGCAGATCTCGTCTGTTTTGGGCAGAACACTGTAGCACTGAAAGTGAAAACAGCTTTTGAAAGAGGAACTGAATACTGTAAAGATATCAAAATAGCTGTAGCAATGAGCTTTGGGTAGAAAAAGCCTGATCAAAGTTATACACGAAGAATTTGAATGAGAAGCTGCTTGCACCTTTAAAGTGCTTAATAGAAATAATGTACTGATTTTAATATTTCAAAATCAGGTACAAGTGACCCATTATAAAAATGAAATGTTCTTCAATTAACTCACGTTTACTATATTAACTATAGGGAATTTTGTGCCAAGATCCTCTTTTTTAAAAAAAACAAAAAGTAGGGCACATTTAAAAACAGCAATCTACCCACCATTCTTGAGCATATTTGTACAAATGGAAGCATTCTCTTTTTCAAATCAGACAGTGCCATGCATTTGGAATATTAGTGAGTGACACTACAAGCAGTTACATGTCAAATGCAAAACATGTAAATTACAGCACAAATTGCAAGCACAAAAATCAGATCAACCAATACACGTTAAAGAATCAATGGCTCATGAAATGGATACTCCAAGAATACAAACATCCAGCAAGATTAAAGTCCCCCCCATACAATTTTGTAGTATAAGTGATTTTTCATTACAATCTTTAAAATTGAGACTTTTTGTCTTGAATAATATGGAGATAGAGTCTACAATTATAATATGGGGCAAAATATCTTTAAGAAACAGAAGCAGAAATAAGCCTTGAGCCTACTTTGTCATTCAACAAGTTGAATTCAACAAGGATTCAACTGATCCTATGCTGGAAGTTCACCTTAGTATCTGCTTCTCAAGTCATACATCTCAAATAACCACTGACATCAGCCTCAAGGATTCTCAGACATTCACAATTACTCAAATCAAGGATATCCTACAATTATCAACCATCCAGGAAAAAGGACTTGGTGCTAATGTTGGTAAATAGGGTTAGTACAGACAGGCAAAAAAAAATGTACTGGGTGAAACTCATTTCCATTTTGTATAACTGTTAAATGTTTCCCCCCCCCCCCCCCCAATAGTTTCCCTTTAAGTATTTACCAGCCTTTCACAAGTCCTGCCTCTCATCACAGGTGATAGTTGCCTTCTACTTTTCACTGAATTGCCCATTCTGCACAGGTGAGCACAGAAAATAAAAGGCAGCTCAGCAAGCTTAAATTGTAACTCTGCTTAAAATATGTTCTATTTACTGCATTTTTTTAAAAAAAATCAAGAAAATTGGTTATTTTCCTTCCCTCAGAAATGGTAAAGGAATAACTGAACCCAATTTGTTGCTTCAAGCATAACAGATGAATTGTCAGTATGATCTAAAAGAATTATTAGATGAAATGGATTAATACTAAAACAAAATTGAGCCAAAGAAAATGGCTCAAGGCAACTGGGCAAAAGAGGGAGAAAGATACAAATGGCTTTCACAGACCTCTGTTGCACAGAACAGTTTGGCCTTTTCAAAATGCCCTTATGGAAAAGAAAGGATGATGGACAGCACAACTGTTTGTGAATCATTCTGTTAACAAGTTGCCAGAGTTGGAGACGTGTTGTTTGAAGCATATCCCTCCCAGCCATGGATCTGGAAGAATTTATTTTTCATAACTATGTTATTCTGATTTGTGTTTGATTCAGTATTATCCCATGAAGATATGAGAGCTTTGGCAGCTAGGTAAAAGCTCATATTAGTTTAAGTTCCATGCAAATAAAACACAACAAACTTTGAGGTGGATTAACAAGAAATAATTCTTCGCTGCAGCAAACCAAGCTGGAAGAGTGCCAGTTCAGAGTTGAGCCTGCTGTTGATCAGATAATGGGCAATTACCTGTCACACAGCAAGCACCGGGCAGGCCCTCTCCAAAATCTGAAATGGGTTTAGACAAGTCAGAAGCATTGTATCTTTGTATCAAAATGACTTTATATGCAATCTAGAGCATAACACTTGGACCGCTCCCAAAGTCCAAGCTCTTTGACATTCAGGTTTTATTTTTATATGTACTTAACAGTCATTAACTGAAGTTCATCATGTACATGAGCTATTACTCTTATCAGTCTTAACTGCATGCACGTGCACACGCTCCAGTGATCTCACAAAGTCCTCAAGTTCCATAAAATATTCACCTCCAACTCATTTTTGTGTTCTTTGTTTGCATTAAAGCAAATTCACATAATGCCTATAAAAATTATTTATGTGTGAATTTGAAGTTGTACCTCTTAATAATAATAATAATGTAGCTCTGGGCTGCATGACAAAAACAAAGATACTAACAAACAACCTGTCAAAATGTATCCAAAAATACAGGAATATTAAGCCTTTAGATATAAAAGGCCTGCATCTTCCAAGTCTGCTAAACAGTAAAATAATAAGAGGCTTGTTCAAGTGAATCTGAACAACTACTCTGATCTGGGCACCATTTCTGATTTAGTCATTCATCTGGTGTTGCTTGTAGGTTCCAACTGATTCAGGCTTTTTTCCTACAACAGGTGTTAGCACTTCAGAATTCACCAAGTGAAGGGCTACAAATTCAAGAAAAATCCAGAAAGACTGCAGATGCCAGAAGCAAGTTTAATAAAACAAAAAGATGTTGGAATCCCTCAGGAAATCAAGTAGAATCTGTTGAAGTGGAAAGAGTTAGCGCTTTAAGTCTGAGACCAACCGTTTTCCACAGATGCTTCCCAACCTGCTGAATGTTTCCAACATTTTCTGTATACATTCATCCCATTTTCAAATTTAAAATATTTGAGTTATATTCTTATGAATAATTCAAGCACTGGTCCAGTTTTGTTGTATATCAACACAATATTTTATTTGATTTCTGCTGAATATTGAATTTCCAAGTACCATTCACCAAAGCTCAAAATGTTTAATGGTGAATTAAGTTTTTTTAAAAAAAGATATACATTGAGAGAATCATGTTTCCACTGCTCTGTTGGTGAAAGAGCAAAATAAATTATTTTGGCCTCAATGTAATTGATGTCAAAGATTAACATAGGCAGAGAATATATGGAAAAGAATTGCTAAGATCAACAACTGGGTGCAAGAGAGAGCAAAGCAGACATGAATAGACTTCGTTCTTTCTGTCCAGAAAACTACTGGAGAAGCCCTTCGTGTGCTCAGCAGCTCCTTTCTCCCCCTCGCTGCCAGGTGTCCTCCTGTCTAGATAACTCAGCAGGCATGAATTTTAAACTGATCTTTCAAATTTTCTTTGAACTCCTATTTATATAGATTACTGAAGTCCCTACATACCTTTTATGTCCTTTACGCATGACTCTCAGGTGCTGCAAATACACACGCAGAGTAGGATGGTGTTGATCACACATTTGATACCCAAACCCAATCAAAGTTCCTCCATTTGTAGTGGAGTGGAAATGATAGGAACAGGAGAGATGCATGTTAGGTACATTGATTCTCAGCAACCCAAGGATTGACACTGACTTGCTAAAAGAGCATCTGCCAGATCTTTCACTGCTCAAACTAAATCCAAAGCATACAATTACTATCCAACTTGAAGGAAGGGATTAATTGCAGAATGCTCACTGAGCCTAATGTATTGGCTATGTATCAAAACATCTTTCAATCCAAAAACCACAAAATTTACTGGGAAATCAGAAAGTTGGAATCGGTGGTGGAGCGGATGAATCCATTAAACATCCAAAATATCTGAACAGTTAGACAGTAATGAACAGAATTAAACACTGGCTGAGCGATACCACCATTCAAGGTGGTATTTGCAGCATTTGAGCAATTTCCTTTCTGGAGATCTCCCAATTACTATGTTGGGAGGTTTGGTGAATAGCCAAGCCAACAGTGCAGGGCAACAACAAAGACAGAAAATAAGGAGGTGCTAAATGAAGTAACCACCCTTGAGCATAGTTGGGGGGGGGGGGGGGGGGAGGGAGGGGGGAAATCACTGAACAACCGTTTAATAATTTCAGACTTTGTGGACTGGGTTTAATTTCCTGGTCTGCTGATGACTTGGGAGAAAGAGAAGGTGGAGGAGGGCTGGACATGGAATGCAGAAAACCAAGAGCAGCATATTTGTTATTTTTAAGCCAGTCAATTACAGTTTCAGGCAACCTCCTACCCAGCCAACAAAAATGGGCATCATAAAGACTACAAGCATGCAGACTGAAGCAACTGTAGTTGCCTAGGAGGGGGGGAGAAAAAAAGCACAAATAAAGTAGTCAAACTAAGTGGTGCTCTAACCTACTTCAGTTATGCTTCCTTGGGTGTAATGCTGGAGACCAAAGTGGCTTATGTGGAAGTACCTTTTAGAACCTGTATCCTATCCTTTGAGACATTCTAGGATAGGATAGTTGCTAAGTCAAAGCTAGATCAAAAAAGGAATCTTATTTCATTACACACTGAGCTTCACATTGTAATCTATAATGGGATCAATATGCAAAAGTTGCAACAATTGAAGTTTTCAGTACAAGAGCTTCCAGGGCAGTCAGAAGTCCAGCAACTGTGGAAACCATGTTTGAACAAGTTAGGTCTGCAAGAAACCAGGTAGTATGCATTTGTTTCTGGTTTTTAAAGCCTGCAACAATAAACTGGCATTTAAGCCTGACTGTAAGGGTGTGCGCGTGCGTGCGTGTGTGTCAGCAGGAATGTAGGGAAAATAAAGTGATCAAAAATAAAAGATGGCTCAACTACTCAGATGCACAACTTTTGCCAACCGTTCCTGAATTTTCAAATGCTGTTTGAATTTACCTATGATACGTGAGCAGACATTACACAATGATGTACACTTATTACAGGATTGTGATGCTAATGCCTTTTCCTTGCCTGGAGGTTTGGTCCCGTCTCACTGAGAGATTGAATTATGTGCCAGATTTTGGTATTTTTGTATTAAAGACTTCAACACGCAGTGATGCCATACAATTCCAGAATGCCTTTGGAGATAAAGATGTCTACCTTCAAAATTGAGGAACATAACAATCTTCAATTTTGTAAAAGGTAATGAAAGGCTGCTGTACCGAAAACTTCAGGCTATCAGAGCCCATCAAGTTAATTGAAAATGATCTAACCTGGTATTTTTCTTACAATTGTACATATTCAGTTTTGAACTAGTAGCTTTACTAGTTCCAGGTGAAAAAAAGTGAACATGTATAAATGAGGAAGAGAAAATAAGCTATTAAACCAATAAGGAATTCATTGTGAAGGACATTAAATATCAAAGATATAAAAGAACTGGGAAAGTGAAATATTGATGTGGATGTAGCACACATGAAAGATAATACTACAAGAAAAGGATGCAAAATAGGCAATTCGGCCCATCGAATCTGCTCTGCCATTTAATCATGGTAGAGAATGATCCCATTCAACTGCCTTCTCCCTGTAATATTTGATGCCCTTTCTAATCAAGAACCTGGCAACCTCTACTAGACTCGTGAAGAAAACCATAGTGTGGCTTTGATGAATGCAAGTATACTAGTTCCATACTGTTACATCTTGCAGTGTACACCTGTAATCTTACATTCAAGTCAACATTTAGTTCAGTAAATATTCAAAAGGAAGAAGAACCAAATTGTGTAAATGTGAATTCAGAGTTACTACCTATAGTATGCCATGTCAGAGTTCAGGTTTTTGGTGAAAGGAAATGTGATCTGTTGCACGATACAAACAAGAGAAAACTGATAACTGTAGAAATTATTTTATGTAAATATAAATACTGAGGCAAAATAATGAAGGCATAATTCATCTCCGAGGGAAAAAAAGTTTCTTTTCCCATGTACCAACAAAGAAAATGCCCAGCGTTTAAAATCAATGGGCAGTCTTTACTTAAAGCAACTTTTAGGTTTATACAAATGAATGCTTAAAAACTTAACATTTTCATCCTTTGCTGGTCATGGAAATACAAATGCTGCAGATATCCTAAGGGTTTTGTACACATTTCTTGCATCCCATTAAAATTATGAATACCCATTCAAACTAGGGGTTTGGTTGTTTACTTCCAAAGCAATACGAATTTTATACCTTCACTTATTTTTTCTGTATCAGTTTACCATTCATGTAAATATTTATCAATTTGTCATTTGAAAGATTTCCCCTCCCCCAGAGAGTGCCTTTCCTCAGTAAGATGATGTGCTATTTCAATTTAATGTTTAACATACAACATGCAGGGAGAAGAAACCTCACATCTGATCTATTGAACTAGCTGGGTTTGTATGATTGGCTCATTCCTTTCAGAGCTGGAACTGGGAACTCAAACACTCATGACACATGGGCCCACACTTACAACAAAAAAAAAGTTAAAGACTGATACTGCAAGAGAAGAATCAACAAGATCAAGTCACAAGAGTTACTTTTATATTAAAAAAATATTAAAACCAAATATAGACCAACGGTCTCACTTATTCTTTGAAGTCATTGAATATTAAGGGAATTTGATTTATTTTACATGGCTTTAATTTTTAATATTTTAAAACTGGAATTTAATCAACATATTCAAGAAGAGATTTCCTTTTCTCTACATTAAATCTAAGACACTGCTGTTGGGCTAACGTGATTACCACTGAGTAGTCCATCACCTCATCATCTTTGGATTGGAAAGCCTTTAATCTCAGTATCATGGCAATCACCAGGAGTACTTGGCAAATAATAGTCTGTAACACTAGATAACTATGTTAGGCACCATGTAGTTTAATCCGATGATTAAAACTGTTTATCTTATTGATAGCATAAGCATATTGGCTACTTATAGTTTAACATCAAGTTAATACATTACAGATGTTATCATAATGTATTAGATCTGACAGTATATTTTTAAGGAATAGAATTAATATTTACATAAATATCTAATTAAGTAATTTTAGAATATTTCCCCAGTCTTATACAGCCTACATAGGGAATATATCGTTCTAGTTCAAGAAGCTTGAATTTCTTATATGTTAAAAGACAAGTCTCAAAAGGTTTTAATTATACTGAAGAGAACTGGCAGAAACTTAACTCAGGTGGTATTAAAACAAGACTTGTGGTCACTGTGCAGCCAACCCATGTAGCTAAGCAATTAAATCTTAAGGATCATAATTCTCAAAAAAGTTCTCCTGTGTATAGGGGCACAGTCAAATACAAATAAACCTTAAATTTAATATTCAATCCTTACTTATCCAAAATCCTTACTTACTGGGAAATCCTTACTTATAGGCCAGTGAGTCTGACATCAGTTGTGGGAGTGTTATTGGAAGGTATTCCAAGGGTCTGGAATACAAGTATTTGGATAGACATGGAACGATTAAGGATCATCAGCATAGCTTTGTGCATGGTAAGTCATGTCTAACCAATCTTAGAATTTTTTGAGGAAGTTGCTAGGAAAGTGGATGAAGGCAAGGCAGTGGATGTGGTCTACATGGACTTTAGTAAGGCATTTGACAAGGTCCCGCATGGGAGACTAGTCAAGGAGGTTTAGTCGCTTAGCATTCCGGACTAGGTAGTAAATAGGATTAGATATGGGCTTTGTGGAAGAAGCCAGGGAGTGGGAGTAAAGGGCTGCCTCTCTGACTAGAGCTGTGATTTGTAGTGCACCGCAGGATTGGTGCTGGGTCCATTATCGTTTGTTATCTATATCACCAATCTGAATGATAATGTGATTAACTGGATCAGCAAATCTGTGGATGACATCAAGAATGGGGGAGTAGTGGACAGTGAGGAAGGCTATCATGACCTGTAGAGAGATTTGCATCAGCTAGAAAAATGGAATTTAATGCAGACAAGTGCGAAGTTTTGCACTTTGGTAGGATCAACCAGGGTAAGTTTTACACAGTCAACAGTGGGATCTGGGAATACAGGTACATAGCTCATTGAAAGTGGCATTACAAGTAGATATGGTTGTGAGATGCTGTGTTGAAGTTGTACACGAAGTTGGCGAAGCCTGATTTGGAGTACTGTGGGCAGTTTCATCTATACAGGAAAGATGCAAACAAGGTTGAAAGAGTGCACAGAAAATTTACAAGGATATTGCTGGGTCTGGAGGACCCGAGTTACAAGGAAAAATTGAATAGGTTACGACTGTGTTCTTTAGAATGTAGAAGATTGAGAGGAGATTTGATAGAAGTATACAAAATTGAGGCAAATAGATAGGATAAATGTAAGCATTCCTACTATTCACTGTTCATGATCACACACAAAGAATGATGACTTAAGAGTACACAAGGCTGCTTCTTGAATTATTCCACATACAAAGTGATGTCAATGCCCAAAAAGGGAAATTTATTTATTTATTTATTTATTAAAATTGCTGAATAATAAGCAGCACCCAAGTTGAATTAGATGAAATGTCTGATCCCTGTAATGAAATGAACCTCAGTTGAAATGAACCTTTCTTTAGCTCAACCATTTACTAGTTTCACCCATTTTCTCAAGTGCCTTGAACTCTCTAATTCAGGATTATGGGTTTAGGCGCCAACACCGAAGGAATAAGATGGAATAAGCATCAAGCAGGAAAGTGGAATTAAAGTACAGGATACTTCCGCTTAAAATATCACACTGTAGTTGTACAAAACTTTTGCCAGACTGCAGAGAGGGTGTTGTGTACAGTTCTGGTTGCCGTACTAGAGGAAAGATGCTATACCAATAGAAAGAGTACAGTTATGATTTGCCAAGACGCTGCCCAGAGCAGAACTGTAGCTACAGGTTACAAGGCTCAGAAAACATTTTCCACATCTTTTCCTTACATTTCTATACTGTACATTTATCCAACCAAATGTATAGATTTAAAACATTTCAAGTTGCCAACATGGCCTTATTGTGAAGGGAGATCGGACCCATTTCTGTCAACCAATACCAGCATCTGTCCAAGTGTATTAAACATTGTATCTGCTGCTACAACTTCTGTCAGCCAAAGCTATGAAAATCTTGCCCCTCAGATTTCCTTTTAAGAATTTCCCCAACTCACCTTAAACCAATGCCTTTTAGTTTTAGATTAGTTGCATGCTAAGAGTACTACCTTAATTTGATTAATTCCTTAAGGTCCCCCCTCAGCTTCATCAACTCCAGTGAGAATAAACCCACCATCTCCGTGTAGCTACTGCCCTTCAATCCAGGCAGCGTCTTGTGAATCTTTTACACTCTAACACTACCATATCCTTCCTGAAGTGCAGCAACCTGAATTGTACACAATATTCCATGTGTAGCCTGACCAATATTTTGTATACAGCAACAAGGTAACTCAAACATTATGGCCAGTGCCTCACCTTATGAAGGTAAGCATGCCAATTGCTTTTTCCACTACCCTATCCACTTGTATTGTCATTTACAAGGAGCTGTAATGTTATACTTAAAAGCCTCTCTGTACTTCAGTGCTACCAAGTTCATTCATTTACTGTACACATTCCATTAGTATTTGACTTCCCAAAATGTATTAACTCAATGAAAATTAGAACAGAAAGTAGGTTGATAATTTAATCTAATAAGTAGCTCTATACTGAGGCAGTGCTACATATGAACGAGGCATTAAATCCCTGTCTAGTTTGCCAGGTTACAGATCCAATGGCAGTATAATGACAGTAGAAGGACTCCCACCACCAGCTTCAGGAACAGTAACTACCCCTCAACCATCAGCCCCTTGAACAAAAAGGGGATAACTATACTCAGTTGCCCATCCAGCGAGATGTTCCCACAACTAATGATCTCACTTTGAGGACTCGTTATTTATTGCTATTTATTTATATTTACATTTGCACTTAATTGCCTTCTGGGATCTGGTTGATCTTCCATTGATCCTGTTATAGTTACTATTTTACAGATCTGTTGAGTATGCCCACTGGAAAATCAATCTCAGGGTTGTACATGGCAAGGTACACGTTTTCAAAATAAATTTTATTTTAAACTTTAAAGAACAGCAGTATATTCATCAATCAGTACTCAGAAATAACAACTTTCTCATTATCATGCTGTTGTGCACAAATTGGTTCTTCCCCATTTCCTACTTTACAACAGTAAAGCATTTTAGAATGTTCCATGTTATGAAAAGCACCAAATAATTTCAAGTCTAAATACATTAAGCTTACTTACTGGGTGGGGAGGGGTGTTGGTGAGGAAAAAAAAATGTTGAAGTTTTGAGTAGAATGAAACTTCCCGTCAGGGCCAAAGGTTAAGAATGTCATCAACTTTGAGTTTGAGAACATCAGGGATAGGAATGTGGGACATTGCAGTTAAATCTATAGCAACTATAAAGCTTAGCAGGTCATGCTAACTTCCAACTTGGGACAAGCACTTTATATTACATCTCCTCCACAATCTCCATCAGCACTGGCTGTGTCCTTAGTCCCCTGCTCTACTCACTTCACACTTATGACTGTATGGCTAATCTCAGTTCCAATTCCATATTCAAGTTTGCCGACGACACCATCGTCATAGGCCCAATCAGCATGTGGGGGGGGGGGGGCTGGGGAGAGACTGAAAATGTGGCTGAGGGGTGCCACAGCAACAACCTCTAAAATCAGCAAGACGAAGGAGCTGAATATTTACTTCAAGAGGAGGAAACCAGAGGTCCATGAATCAGTCCTCAGAGGATCAGAGGTGTAGAGAGTCAGCGACTTTAAATTCCTCGGTGTTACATTTCAGAGGATCTGTCCTAGGCCCAGCATGCAAATGCAATTAAAAAAGCACAGCAGTGCCTTAGGAGTTTGCAAAAATTCGGCATGACACCCAATACATTGACAAACCTCAAAAAGACGTGTTTTGGAGAGTATATTGACTGGCTGCATCACAGCCTGGTATGGAAACACCAATGCTCTCGAATGGAAAAATGCTAAAAAAAAGTGGATACAGCCCAGTCTATCATGGGCAAATCTCTCCCCACCATTGAATACATCTACATGGAGTGTTGTTACAGGAAAGCAGCATCCATCATCAGAGACCCCCACCACTCAGGTCACGCTCGCACCACCATGTTTAGGAACAGTTATTCCCCTTCAATTACCCAGCTCTTGACCCAAAGGGCATAATTTCACCAACTTCTCTTGCCCCATCTTTGAAACGTTTTCCCACCAATGGGCTCACTTTCAGGGTTGCTTCATCTCATGTTTTCTATTTATTGTTTATTTATTTATTCTTTCTTTATATTTACAGTTTGCCATCTTTTGCACACTGGTTGAAAGCCCAGTTGGTGTAGTCTTTCACAGATTCTATTATGGATTTATTGAGTATGCCTGCAAGAAAATGTATCACAGGGTTGTATATGGTGACGTACAAACATTGATAATAAATTTACTTAGAACTTGGATATTGGAAATTCCATTCAGAGAATTAAGGAATTGGCAGCCCTTGTGTTTATCTTTCAAATATTAGATCAATTATAAATATTCCACAGATTGGAACAATGTTTTCAAAGTTATGGCCGAAAGGAAGGCGATATTGAAAGGTTGTAGAACACTTAATTCAGTTTTTTTTTAGCCATTCTGTGCATTGCAGTGTAGTGTGCTCATTTGAGCAGCAACGGGACATTCCGTGACAGTCATTATCAGATCAGTTGTCAGTTACAGACAAAAAGGTTGACTCCCAAACAATGGATTCAAATTAATGTGGAGAGCATGTGCATTTTATTATTTCAACCCTATTGTGTGCAATCCAAAGTTTTCAAGCAGCTCACTTGTAAAATTGCATTTCATACTTTCTTCCCCTCCCCCCCCCCCCCCACCTGTGACAAATAAGGGACAGAACTGTGCAAAGGATTACCCATACCTCATGTTGCACTGATTTTTGCATGGCTACAATGTGCTCATTAACAGCATTAATCCAAGACAGAAGATTTGTGGCAAAATAAATGATCATTGGCCAAGTCTTGCAAAAATGAATAAATTGCTCAATCAATAAATGAACCTCGTGCTTTGTTACACTATATCTTCCCTTACCAGACTCAGAAGGGCATGGGTCCTTTGTGAGACAGTCGGGGTCTCAGCCGCCTGTATTTCTTCAATGAAAGATGTCTTTGGTTGGGCCTTCTGCCTACTTTTTGTACATACGTCCTGATGCTGACCTCATCCAGTGCTGATCCTTCTGATAGGATGGCAACTGGCCCTGGGAATGGAATAAGCAAGATTAGTCATAGTTGAGAATGAAGGTCTGACAAATTGGAAGTAGGCAAGACCAGAATAAATTCATGCAAACTTTCAACAGCCAGAATATGTTTGGAATAATAACTGAGTAGTGAAGCTCACAGATTAAGTTACAGTGCTGATCATTCCACCCAACTAAACAACAAAAGCAAAATGAATTTTGCCAACAATTGAAATTGATTATTAACCAAATTTTAGCAATGCTACATGGTATGTGGTAGAACCACTTCAAAAAAAAAATTGCAAGACAAACTGCCAAACCACAAGCTTTTTAAAACCACAAGGTTAGGCTACATTCAAAGAGTAATAATTCTTCACAAGAATTAGTGACGAACACAGACTGGAAATCTACACTTCCGCTAATGCCAGCAGCCTCCAACAAAATCATTTACATTTCACATTGGAATGTCTCATTACTGCTGGGAATAAAATTATCTTCAGTTATAATGAACTGCTTTTGGTTAAAAAGTGATTTTTCTAAAATCTATGTTTATGAATTTGCTAAACAAGTCACAAAGTTTGTTTTCGATGCAAAAATATTTGACTCCTCTAGCCATACAAACTGCAATATTCTTATTATATGTTAATTTCCCAGTTGACATTAAATATTTATTTTCCATTGAGTACTGTTCTTTGCAACAACTGTCTGGCTGTTCCCTATTAAATCTTAATATTCATGCCAAATTATAAAACCTTGCTGTTTGCCATCAACTTTTCTTTTTAAATAAAAAAATCTAAAAATCACTAACTTGTTCTGTCAGGAATGATCATCCCACAAATTTCAGGTCAATACCTGCCCAGGTAAGACCTCCACTGGGTGCCTACTGCAGCTTCCTGTTTTTCCCCACATTTTCTTTTAAAAAAAGCACCCCACATGAAGCTCACTGTCAGGTCTATCTCTGTCATATTCAATGCATTTGGGGTCCAAGTAAAGGTTTTATTTAAATATAAAAAATACTCATGTGTGCCTAGACACATTGTGTCTGCTACAAATTCCTATATCACTTTGTATTGGCTTGTTATTCTGAACATGTCACTTGTACTGATAATGAGGAATTTAGCCCTTGGTCAGACTTTGGGCTAAATTTACTGTATATTCTTGAGCAGTATTCAACAATTGCATGGTCTACTGCAGCTTGCTGGTTGGTACATCCAACCATTTCTGGTCAACTCCAACACAGAGATGGTCCAGCTAGAGTTCTCTTGTCAATCAATTCTGGTGACCACTGTTCTGCTAGAAACCGAATGATCTTGTGTATGAAATCTGAATGTGATTATCCCCTATTCACTCAATTTTCTTGCTTATTTACCTTTTACCCAAGAGGAAATTGTCCTGGGTTTTGGTGTATTCCATTCCCTATGCTTTCAAATTATTTAAAATTACTAAGCAAATAGATATTGTTTGTCACAATTTCTTATTTGATGAACCCCCATTTGCTATATGCCTCATCTTGCTTTTAACTCAGTATTGACACTAGACACTCCAGAAATAAATGCACTAAAATATTTAATCACTTTCTCCTGATCAACTTCTATTAATATACTTCAAGTTTCATCAGTTGTATGTTCTACACATACACCAATCATTTTCCATTCAGGAGGTAGCAGCTGTGGGGTGGGATGGAAAATAGAGAACCAACACCAGTTACATTTAGGTACCTCCCCAACAAGGCAGCAACAAACAATCTCTAAAATGGCAAATGATACACCCCAAGGGTAAATACATTAGTGTGCATGGCAGGAAATGTGGGTACCGAAGCTCATATTGCTTAAAATTGTATCCAACCAAAATGAATTCCTGTGCTTAAAATGGCCTGTGCTTTCCCTGTAAAAATTTAAATTCCACAAGTCTGTTCTTCCCCCCCACCCACCCCTCCATAGCATTTCATGAGAGACAAATTGAATACAACCACATTGCCGAGTTAGTACAGTATTTGGAAGAGAAAGAGTTAGTCATTACATCATTCAGTAGCCTGCCCTGTATTGGTACATTTTAAAAAAAAAAGGGATAAAGTTTTCAAAACTTATTGGGTACAATTACTGTCTACTGTAACTCAATAGGAAACAAATGATTAGCTGGTAAAAGTCTGATATTTGCATACCCTTGCCTTAAATGGCTAGACTCAATCAATCTCAGAAGTTTCCTCACATCTTATTAAGCTTTAATAGTGGAGAAATTTTAAATTAACTTGACAAAGATGAGTAGCAAGATGAGTACTTGAAAATCTATTTACATTGCAATACCTTAATCAACCTAGATAATCATATGCAAAAATCTCTGCTTTGCAGAACTTGTCTACAGCAAATCAGTTTACTGCATTAATCCACATTTTTATGTGATCATAATTTTATTTTAAAATATAAATTTGAAGTCTACAAATTGCATAACATATCACATGTCCACTAGGCATCGCAACTGCCATGAAAATTGGACACTTAGGCCCACATAGTAAAGTATATAATTTTCATTAAAATTCATTATGCATTGGGCAATTCGAAACATAAACAGGCAAAAGGGCCCATGCAGTCTGCAGCAGTCCAACATCAGTATCTACTACTGTACTGTTTAATATTTTTCACTTACTTTTGATACGACTCATCCATTTCAGTTCTCTTTTAAATTATCTATGGAGTTACTGTTACTAACATTTTCCCTATAAGAAATATTTAATTTGTATTTGAAGATTTCCCAATTTATTGATCTGTTTACTACCTCTTCTGCCTTGTAGTTGAGGCCAGATCAGATCACTTATCTCAGCTAAAATTGCTCCAATACCCTTTGATTTTTCATTCCCCTTTTGACATTGAGCTTAACCATGTTGTGTTTCTGTTAACCAAAATAGCTGCAAGTAAAAACAAAAGTCCCTTCTCAAAAGTTACCTAGACTGGAACTACGTAGCCATGCTTCAGCTACGAGACCTGTTGCTATGAAAACCAGCCTCTCTTCCATGAACACTGCCTACTCTTCTCACTGCCTCAGTAAACCAACCAACATAACCAATGACGCCTTGCACCCTAGACAATTCTCTTCCTTCTCCTCCCATCAGGCAGAGGATACAGAAGCTTGAAAGAACATACCACCAAGCTGAAGGACAGTTTGTATCCCACTGTTACAAGACTGTTGAATAGTTCCCTAGTACGATGAGATGCACTGTTGACTTCAAAATCTACCTGATCATGGCCTAGCACCTTGTTGTTTGCATTGCTCTCTGTAACACCAACACCTTATTCTATATTGTTATACCTCAATGCACCTTTGCAATGAAATGACCTGTATGAAAGGCTTGCAGAACAAAGCTTTTCTACTGTACCTCAATAATAAACCAATTTACCAAATTGAAAGATTCAATATGCTGGATTGTCTTCTTTGGATCAGTAGAGATTGAGGACCAAAATTAAAGTGTATGAAGTTACGAGGGGAATGGTTAGAATGAACAAGAAAGACAATGCCTTTGGAGGGGAAAATATCCAAAAGGGGGAAAGATCAGCAGGAAACTGAGTGCCTGAACGAGTGGTAAGAGGTAGGCACCCTCATTCCTATAGAGATCCTAGATAATTCGTCAAGAGCTGAAACTTGGATGGCCACTGAAAGTGGAGTTGAGCTCTGTAGTTCTTTCTTGACTGGAATGGACCGGATGGTCTTCTGTTCTAAACTTCCTTTGATACTATGACTATCCCCATGTCTCACCACCTAATATGATTTCCTAGACAACTACATCCAGAGTACAGTGTAGAGCTTACTTATTGGCCCAGGTGCTGTGGAAATAGGTGGACTGCTCCTTTCAGAAATGATCCAGCCCCTTTTATTAGGCTGGCAGAAAATAACTGCACTTAATTCAAGACATGGGCATTGTTAATCCATTAGCTGCACATCATTAAAAAGAAAACTAAAAATAGAGTGAACTACCTCTGCAGGGGAATGCTTGAAATATGTGTAGAATTCTTGGAGGACTGCAGCAACATGTCTGCATAAGAACAAGATTATAAATTAATAATTATAGCCATTTGTTTTATTCATTTCACTAATTACAGGATAGAATATTTCTGTTTAGTTGCTTCTGAAAGAAATAGTGGCACATGTCCACTTTGCCTTTCTCAATAAAGATCTATCCCATGTCTGGCTCATTCTGCTGGTGAGCAAGTCCTATTGATTGATCTCCTAAGTATCTAGTTGGGGCTTAAATGATAATATCTTTAAAACCTCCTCTCCCTCCTACCCAATCATCTCCCTGACAGTCCAGATTAAGATAATCACTTCTCCAGTCTTAAAACTGAGAATTCACTTGGGAATCAAATTCCATGAGAGGGGAAAGAAAGAAAAAAAATCTGCTTTTGTCTGGTATCTGAAAGGAAAGTACATTGTGAAGTTAACCAAAACTGCACTGCATTCAACTTGTGTAGATGTTTTGGAATGGCTTACTGCATCAGAACAGGCAACAGCCCTTCCACTCCTCCTGACCATTCACAAACATTCTGCATCATGTGACTCAGTAGCCAGCATGGGGCCCTCCCCATTCAGAATAGCACTATATTTTAAAGAGTTGATCAGATCTAAACAGTAAAGTACAGAAAAGCAATTTTAACCAAGCACTTTGCAGGAACTAGCTCACTGGGGTTTTAATTCACCTTAAAGCTTCAACTACCCATATCCTTTCTATTTTATATTTTTTTGGGAACGTGAACAAGATAGTCATTTAAAGTTAGTGTTGCTTGATGATACAAATCAGGATCTAATCATACATCAGACCCTGGATTAAAATTTTAACTAATGATAGAAGAAACCCAGTTTTCCTTTTCTTCCTACCAGACACAAGTAAATGCTATCTAGAGGTAGACAAACAGGCATGTTTATTCTATTTCCCTTATTTACCAAGGAAGCCCAGGTATAGTCTTCTACACACCAGGTTTAAGACAGCTGATCCATATACCACATCTTCTTAAACACAAGACCTTAGCAAAATCTCTTCCTCATGATTTACCCAATTGCTTTTGATCATTTATTTGGCCTGGTCTTTTGCCTCCAGTTGTCATGTCCATTCATGTCCAGCAGAAACACAGTGGGGATTATGAACCAAGACATCATATTACAAGCTCAGGCCCAGCGTACCTCATCGAGTCCTTCTCCAGGATAGAACTATTTGATTTTAACTCACTCACTCCTGTTGGCTCCTTGTGCACTATTTCAATGCATTCATGATCACCTCTGATCACGAGGTAAAGAAATGCTGATGCAGAATCTAACCTTTTAGGAGTTTTCTTGAGTAGCTTCCTTGGAGTTTGGCTATGATACTACATGTTTTATTTGCAGTTTTAGAGCAGACTCCTCCAAAATCCAATTTTCACTGCATGGACTAAATGTTCTTAAACAAAATAATCTGATGGCAGATTCCAGCACATACAACCCTGCTCATCATTCATAGGCTATTTCAAGGCTCACAATTATAAAGAAATCAAATCCTTAAACAACGCCCAGAAACACAATCAGAACTGTGAATGGTTGCTTTTTCACTTCCGGGTTTTACTCTGCCAAGAACTGTTTTGACACTGTTGCGTATGTTAACCTGACCCAAAGTTTTTGAACCACATTCAAAGTTCAAAGCAAACTGCCATATGCTTTGAGATTCATTACTTTGCAGGCACTTAAAGAAAATAGAATTTTATGAAAATCTATCCATAAAGAAAGACTGACAAACATCAAGGGAAAACTGTGCAAATAAAAATAATCTTGAGAACATGAGTTGTAAATTGTCCTTGAAAGCAAGACTGTAGGACATACTGTAGAATCGGTTCAGACTAGTATGGAAGGAAGTTATCCACACTGGGTCAGGAGGCTGATGGTTGTAGTGTAATAACTCTTCCTGAACTTGGCTGTGTGGGTCGAAGGCTTCTCTACCTGCTGCCTGATGGTAGTATCAGAGGGGGCATGGTCTTGATGATGGGGCTCTTTGATGACACATGCTTTTTCCCTGTGGCAACACTCCGCATAAATGTACTCAATGGGTTTTGCCCATGATGGATTGAGCTGCATCGTCCACTTTCTGTAGCCTTTCCTGTTCCTGGGCATTGGCATTTCCATATCAGGCCGTGATGCAACCAGGTAGGATACACTCTACTATGAATCTATAGAAGATTGCCTAAAATTTTGGTGGCAAACTCCATCTTTGCAAACTTCTAAGAAAGTAGAAGCACTGTTGTGCTTTCTTTGTGATGACTCTACCCAGGCCAGATCCTCTCACATGTTAATGCCAATTCATTTAAAGCTTACGACCCTCTCCAATCCTCTCACAAGGACTGACAGCTTCTTCCTTCTGTAGATGGTAATCTGCTCTTTGATTTGATCTGGTCAACAGGGATATTGTCAGCAAACTTAAATACAGAATTAAGAGTTGTACTGAGCCACACAAACATAGTATAAAGTGAACAGAGCAGGGGCTAATCATCTGCGCTGAAGTTGAGTGTGGAGGGGATGTTGTTGCCAATCCGCATCAACTGGGGTCTGCAAGTGGGAAATTGAGGGACCATGCGGCCTCCTGCTTCAGCATATTAAACCATTGAGATGTCCCACTGAGCTGATTTAATTTCCAAATACTATACAATGCTTCTGACATTCAAACTTCTATCAACAAATCCTAGTGTGTTTGATTTGGCTGGTATCAGCATGTTAAGGCCTGTTAAAAGTATAATAGCAAAGATTATGTTTTTGTAGTGAACCTATTATCATTGAGTACACAAACTGCATGAACTCCTTGTTTAAAAATAATCTAGAAATAAACGAATGACCCTTAGCCTAAAGTGTTACCAAAACTCACCCACAGGTTCAATGCTTAGACTTAATGAACTGCTTCCTCTAATTAGTGAGCTCTTTTCAAAGGATATGAATAACATAATAATATCTTCCGAGGAAATCAGAAGTCAAAATATGCCACAGATTTGAGTTGAAACAAGTATGGAGCAAATCTGTCAAGCCTTGTAAGAATTTAAATGAAAAATATAATATATTGCTGCAATTTAGAGTATTCTGCAGATAAGCCATTATTAGAAATTGAAATGCAAGCATATCTGCAAATAACTGGGGCACAGAGCTGGAGACTGAGCAACGTTGCAACTGGAAGGATGCATCAGGTATTCAAATACAATGTCATCTACACCTCCAATTTAGGAGTAGCACGAATTAAACTACAAATTGCATTAACAGTTCATGTTTATATAGAAAATTAGATCATCTAGTAGTAACTATTTAACTCACCTAGACGCACAAATCTATTCCATAGTGCCCAAATCATGAATCATTTTGCAGTTGTTGATATCAAAGTGCTCCTCAGCCGTTTGTATAATTTATGGGCTCACGGCATTTTGTGCTTTTACTACAATAGCTCAGTTATATCAGCTAAGGCACTTTCCAGTACCTGTAATATTTATAAATGCAATCATTCTTCCTTACTAAATTGTCCATCTCAAAGACAAAGGGAAATATAACTGAACTGGGCAGGATGCAAGTTAAAACACAAGTGACCCTCAGCTCTTTGGATATAGCCACAAACCTCAAACATATGCGAATCAGGTTTTTCTCCCAATTAAGATACCAAGGCAAATCTAACCGCCATGTGTTTACAGTATCTGACATAAATCTGCTGGAATATCAGTGGAGGGTCCCAAAGGCAATTACAATTCTTCCCCAGTGGTGCTAGGAGGAGAGGGATTGAACTTTTGGACCCAGTTAAGAAAAGCTTTGGTCCTCCACATCTGTCAACCTCCCCCCTCTAGAACTTCGCCCTGTAACTTTGCTGAGTAGATGTGGGTGGGGAAGTTGGATAATATTAAGGAGACCCAGCTATTTGAATAGACTTGGTTTCTCAATGGAATTTGATGGCAGGTGCTCTTAATATTTCACAGTGCTTTGACTGCCCATCAATGTTCATCTGCCCTATCACAGTAACATTTCTGTACTGATTAGTTATCAGCTCAAACAATCTAACCTGCTGACCCTTACTAGTATTCATTCTTGTCTAGCAGTTAAAAAAAGCAAATAAAACATTGTGGCTTTTCTACCCCTCAATAATTAGGAAAGATATTTTCCTTTTATATCAGAGAAGAATAAAGCAAGACAAAAGCAAGCAACTTTAATTGAGCGCAAAATGTTGTGGGATGGATGTTAGATTTAAATAAATTCTATTCAATTGTGCTCAAAAATTGTAAATGTTGTAGCTTACACAAAGGTTTCAGCAAGGAAATTAACATACCAAGATGATAAGACCACACAAGTCAAGGTTTTAGGGTTTGTTCCAAGCTTATGCAGGTCTCCTATGAACTGTCGCTGCAACTAGCTCTGGCTTGGCACCTTAAAGTTTGAATGAGCTGTTACGCTGGTCAGATTGGGCTGGCATATTATATGGTGTTTCTAGGTTTGCCAGCAAATAGAGTGAGCTGTGGAGGACAGAAGAAAAATTGAGACGCCAAAAAATGTTTTAGTGTCTCAAGACTTATTGCACAATGCATTGAGAAGCCACAGGTGTATTCAACAATGCACTGGCGAAGTGCATCGAAGATTTAATGGTTTAGATTAGGATCATCCATGCACTGTACTTGTCATAAACAATAGATCTTTCATCTCTACCATATCCTATCCAATTGTTTTGGCTTTGGATTTTAAATCATGTGACTTGAATTCAAGTCAAGTTACACAAGGCAAACTAGCAGCATTATTTTAAATTACTCAAGCTTACAGCAGTAGAAATGAAGAATCAACCCATTCCCATCAAATTAGTAAGGACAGACACAGGCGTATACAAAGGTAATGTTTCATGCTGATAACCTATCAATCAAAAACATTCCTTTATTGAGATACAACGTGGAATAGACTCTCAGAGCTGCACCACCTAGCAGCCTCCAATGTAACCCTAGCCTGATCACAGGACAATTTGCAAGACCAATTAATTCACTAACTGGTAGGACCTTTAACTACATTTTGTTCTCTTAAAAAAAGTCACCTAATCTCATTTCCAGAAATCTCCATTTTTATTTCAGGTTTCCGGATCTGCAATTTGTTTTTTTTTTGCTTAGACCTCAATTTGTGATCCATGTTCATTATATCGGTGTCAGAACTAATCCAATTTGGAGCACTTGAAATCCATAATGAAGTTCTGAATTTCTGCATTTGACTTTATATTCCTACTTTGATGCTCAGGAGTAACTGTGATGGAAAACATTCCTTAAAGCTCAGGAATCAGAATCCAAACGGGTCCATCCCAAGAATGAAATATTACCCCTGTATACTTAACATCCAGTCAGAGTACCAAGTTCTTCATAAGAGGAGGCTTGTTTTAGTCTGGGCAGAATGTGTGGCCTGGGCGCATCAGCTGGAATCACCACCCACAGTCTCTCCACACCCACACTTACCAATACAGTCATTCTTGTTGACGTGAAACACCCCACTCTCCGGCAATGCGGCAGGAGTCGTGACAAGGCCTCCAACAGCAGACAGAGGTCACAGCATCACTAATAGCTGCCTATGTCCCACAAGCCGAGGGTTAATTCCCCAAATGCTACTTTAAGAAGCTGTCCATAGTCTAGCAATGCAATGTATTGACATCTGCAGTAGCATCCCTCTTCCATCACTTGCAGATCCTAGACTTACTGCCATTTAAACTAGAAAATGTTGTGTTTCCATTTGGAGCTGTTGGCATTTGTCAAGGCCAATGAAAATACTGTAAATTAACTAGCAGACCAGCTGTGAAAGGCGGAAATTACCACAGAGACAAATGAACAGCAAGTGTAGGTTGAGACTGGGTTTGGTATTGATAACTCTTTGAAAGGCAGTCTAGCACTCAAGTCAAAGAGCCACACAGAACCATTGAAACTTCATTTCCAAAGAAGGCATTTCTGCCATTATGTTAATATTGTTACTGTCTGGTCTCAAGCTGCTTCCTTGCATTATAATGCCCTATTGAATAAACATACAGATAAAAATGTTTTGTTTTTGCCTTGATACAAATCTGATGTAAGAATTGCTTTTGTTAATATTACATTGGGAGCAAGAGTGAAATGTTGACACATCACACAGAGACAATCTCCTGTAGTACTCCATTCCACAGCCAGGGAATGTCAAGGTCTGAATGGAACCATAAAATAAGCAAGTTTTTTTTTCCCCTTCAGAGTAAACATGTTATTTAAAAAAAAATAGGCTTAATATTAAAAAAAAACAATGACAAGGGACAATATTATAATTGACATCACGTGGGATTGGTTTAAATAACAATATTTTCTTACTTGTGGAATTATTGAAAACAAATCACATTTTAAAATTACATTGAACAGTCAGTGTTCTCCAGGGCAGCTCCCACAGCATGATGCAGATAAACAGCTCAATGAAGTCTAGGGTTTAAGTATCACTCCATCAATCATTATGTACAATTATTTTATAGCCTTTGAATTCATAATCACTGTAAATAGCAGGAATATGTAATGCATATGGGGAGTATCATCTCTATTTCCTAATTTGCTTTGGAATTAAATGTAGTTTCTGCACATCAAAGACAATATTGAATTAAAAGTTATATATGATTTGACGAATCATATTATTCCCATTCCAATTTTCATTAGCTATACTAAATGTTTAAATTATCTTCTGCTCATAATCTCTTAACAGGTGGTACTTCAAAAAATTGTCATTATCGACAATGCCCCTGATTAACTTTACTCCAGTTTCTCCCAGTAAAAATTTAATACCCTAAGGTTAAAGAAAACCACTTACCTCCAGATACAACGGTCAGAGAGACAAAGAGGACCAAGAGGACGAGTGTGTGGAACTTGACGTTCATATTCTTTCCTCTGTGTCTTTAGTATGAACTTGCAGTTGCTATAGAGTGATCAGCCGCTGCGAGAGGAGGCGTGTGTGTGTGCTTCAGCGCTCGCTGAATGGCTGTTCAGTTCTCAGTAGCTGGGAGTCTTTGTGGGAAGCTCTGTCTTAAATGGATAAGAGATCAGCTGATCATGTGGCTCACGTCTCATACCTCAGCACTCCGTAGGTCGAGTGGGAGGGGCCAGTTTTTTTTCCTGCTCCACCTCACAGTGAGCCGTGCAATTGTAAAGCAGCCGGCCTGTCCTCTATGACAATCCAAAGGTTATTATAACGAAACAGTCAAACAACACTTTGAGGGTTGGGATACTGCCAAGTTTGTGGTGGAAGTCATTAACCCTCGTAGTGCCGGATTTCCTGCATGTTTGTGGTGGAAGTCATTAACCTGCTTGCTGTTGGGTTTCCTGCGCAGCTGCTTTCCACCAAATTTAATCTTGGAATTTTTATTTTCCTTGGGAGTTTTTTCTAGATACTTTCCGGTGAAAAGAGTGATGTGACATCAGATACCAGATGAAATGAAAGGCTGCCTTCAAGAAACAAGTTGTCGATGCGAACACTGTTATTTCAAGCGTGAACAGAAATCCTGCATTGTGCCCAACTCCAATTTTTTTTAAAAGTACAAGAAACTAGGTGAATGGTTGCTGACGAATTTCTAACCCGTTCCCTGGCTTAATAAAGCTTGTACTGGAAAACACTGACCAGTACACGCCAAAAAATCTGCTGTGTCTTCGATAACGCGGAGAACATGGGTACTTGCATAACATTTAGAATTGGGTTAATTTTAGAAATCGGACCGAGGGAGCAGTATGTGAATAAGAGTATTAAAAACCTATTGATTTTAGGAGGGAACGTTTTTTCCCTGGGTATCGCTAGGAAACATCAGTCTGACAAAGTGAGAGAGATCGCCCAAATGGTATCAAAGCATATAGACTTTAAGACATTTTAGTTATTTTTGTTCTTAATCCCTGAATTAACATTGGAAAATTCATATAAGCACATTATTTGGCCCTATTTAAGTATGAAATACTTTAAATATATCAAAGTGATATTCGTTTATTATTTAGGAGTGGCTCTGCTTTCAAGTAAGTCGTTGCACGTGTGTAGTGAACGGGGACAATTTAAGCAAAATTATAGAACGTCCTGCATTTCAAACACGGACATAAAACCAGATTCAGTATGGTGCTATACTTTACTCAAGTTCCTATCACACTCTGTACCACGAAGTCGGAAAGTATTTCTAAATGATTAAATAAGTTAAGTGCCTTTCTAATTTCTTCTTGTAAAGCCCAATACGCCATTGATTTAGCATTGTAAATAGAAATAAACTGGAGAGCGAAACACTGCATTGAATAGAACAGGTAAAACTGTGATTCGGTGTGAGACTGGAATCGTCGGTCACGAATGATTCCATTTAGCTCGGCACAAAAGAACTGTCGGAGTGACAGGAATCTGCTGCTAAGAATATTCGTTTGACAGCACTGAATCCATCGGAACTACTTCGTGCAGATGCCAAAGCATCCCTGGCTGTAAGGACTCTGCAACGTTAGACTGCGGGGTTTTCACCGGATTCTGGGTGGCTGCCACTGCATGGGGACTTTGGGGACTGCAGCAGAATTTCTGCACTAAGGAGAAAACACAACAGTATTGGAAATGGTTCCGTTTATGAAAGAAATATGCAATCGACGGAGGTCAGCAATGGATTTTCGCCACTACTGCAGCTTCTAACTTAAAATCAGTAACATCTTGTGTTGCTTGGAAGCACTAGCGTACTTCGGGATTAGAATTCCTAACAATACAAATTAGCTTTATATTGACATTTTCCACGTCGTAACTGTTAAATGGGCTCTTAAATTAATAAATAAGCACTGAGACTTGTCGCCGAGATTATTAAACAAATCCCCCCCTCCCACCTGCTCTCACTGATTAGGCTTGAGGAGTCTCCATGCTGAGACCAGTCAAGCTGGTTCTCTTTAGGAAATCTAATTGCAAATGCTGGTCAACGAAACAATTTGAACACAGGTCTTCCAGTTTAAAAATAGGTATCATACTGTAGTGTGGACACCAGGCCTCATCTTCAGTTACTGATTCTAGAAAATGTGTTTTGAAGGCCATTTCATTGAACAGATTTTTCCAACACAACAGTTGACTTTTACCTTCCTCTCTCTCTACCCTCTCCCCAAGGCTCACATCAGCCTCTGCTAATCTGCAGTGTAACCAGACTCCAGAACATGCAGCATCATACCAAGGGTGAAAGGGTGACTCCTTTCATTTTCCCTTATGCCCCATGTAGATTCAACTATGATTGGAATTCACTACTCAACAAATGACACCTGCCAAGCAGATAACTTCTTTGTGCCAAGCAACTTTACCATACTCACCTTTGTATCAATCTTGTTGATAGGGTCATTCAGTAAACCAATATGCAGCAAGCATGTTAAATAAAGCCAAAATCTGTTCCATTCTCTATTTTTGAAGCGCTGATTTAATTTTCATAATTTACTCCTTAATACCTGAATGTTGAACTGCTTCTTGTGAGGAAGATCGAACCAGTAATGGTTTCCCCTGGTGCTTTATTTACTAACCCAGCTATGAATGTAATAATTATTTTAAAAATCATGATTCCTATTATTTTTAAACTATTGTTCAGAAGGAAACCCAACTTCTTTCTTCATCTGTTGGACCTGGCAACATTTTGTGAAGCATAGCATTTAGCATGAGAAAGCTAAAATGGTGAATCAAAGGTGGTATTGCACCTGAAGGGATATTTGATATGTTGGAAGGCACGGGTGTCACGATCTACAAGTGACAAACTGCCAGGGTAGAAACTTGATATTGGTCACCATCAACTGCCCTTAATACCCATTTTCTGATACTTCCTTCCTTTGACGTTAACAGAACTGAGAAGGGGAACACAAGAATTTGTGGCCTAGTTTTCAGGACATTATGGCCATCACTGACAGAGCTGGAAATCAATGAGCAGAATAATCACACTTGTGCTTAAATAACTCTCAATTGCAGTAACTTGCATCTATGTTCCCTCTTTCATGCCCAAAGTGCTGCACATCCAATGAACCATGCAAAGATGGGTCCTTTTTGTAATGTAGAAAGCACAGCAGCTTTTTTTTTGCCAAGAACAAAGCCCCACAAACTGAAATGGAAGAATCTGCCAAATTTTTATAGAAATTTTGGTCATGATATTGGGAGAACTACATTGATCTCCTTCGAACAACGATGTGAATTTTTTTATAAGAAGGCGGCAAGTGAGGCCTTGATTTTATATCTCATGAGAAGAGAGCCACCTCTAACAATGTGGAAATCATTCAGTGATTAAATGTGCACAAGAGTCTGGAAGTGGAGCCTGAAGAGACAACCTTCTGACAGCGAAGCAAAAGGGTTTCAACTAACATTTTGTATAAAATGTCTTAATTCATTAGAATTAGTCAATATTATTAAAATTTATTCTGGACATCCCATGACTGAAACAAGAATATTTTAAAAATATTATTTTTGAGCAACAGAATCAACATTTGAATGGGGAGGGTATTAAACTTAGAAGATAGATTGAGAAGGGGAATCGATAAAACAGGATTGTGCTCAGAATATATTATGGACTTTGGTTTAGAAATAGATGTGAGCAGTGAAAAATTTAATAAAGTGACTGGAAGCTTTGGGAACAGAGGAATGGCAACAGGTTAATCTTTAAAATGGCTCAGGGTGAGGCCATGTTGGTTGCCAGCAGCAGCTTCAGAACCATTCCTTAAAATCGATTGTTTCTTGTTGAATACTACCTTCACTTCCTTGACATTTAGCTCTGTTGCTTAACATCCCTTTTGTTTTGTCTCAAACATTCCTTTTGAACTTACTACATTCGTAATGGCTACCATTTGCTATAGAACACAGTCACCTGCCCACATAATATTATAATCAGAGTTTTGCTAAAATTTGTTGTTCACTTGGGTCGATTGTTCTTCCTTTCAAACCTGTTGTGTGATTGCTAAACTCTCTTAAATCAATAAATATTTTTTCTTTGTAATAGTAAAACAGCACAGACCCAGAACGTGCCTAACCACCTGCTTGTAAAGCCTGCCAAAACTTAATAGATTTTTAAAAACAAAAGCTTTAATTGGATTCTTGAACTTAATAAAAAATTATAACCCATCACAATATTGCATTGACTGACAACAGTGCACTTCTATAGATGTTATTGAATATGCAAAGTTAGAAAAGACAACAGAAATGTGTGTGTTGAACATCAGAACTAGAAACTGATAGTCTGAGGAGTATTTTTGGTGCAGTCATGAAATTCAAAGCGAACATCAGAAGATTAATAGGATGAATCCAACAAATGATGGCCAATTTAAAAAATATTTTTTTTAGATTTGATTGAAAAGAAGATAATAAGGGGAAGGTAAAAGTCTAATGGAATCGTCCATGCATTGATGCAGAATTAATTTGTACATTTCTAGAGTCTGTCTTCATAGAAGTGGTGGAATCGTACAGTAGGCAAAATTAAACAGGAAGAATATAAAGCATAGGAAGTGATAAGCAGAGAGAATGCATCAGACCAGCATTTTTAAATGTGGCCAATCACATGGTGTTGAGAAAATGTGGCCCAGGTCTCAAAACAGAAGGTGGTGAAAGATCTGCCAACGATTTTCGAATTCTCTTTGACGGTACGGATATTTTAAAGCGCTGGAAGACTGCTAATCTCCCACAGTTGTTTAACAAAAAATGAAAGGCATGGACCAATAACCGCAGGTCCCATCATCTAACATTGATAGAAGGCAAATTGTTGGTAAAAATTCTGAGGTATTGTAGCGATGAGAAAGGCATGCTTTAATCAAGAGTATCTAACACAGTTTATTAAAGGAGAATTATAATCTGAATGATGATTAAAGAACTAACAAAGGCCAAAAGGATAAAAAAAAATCATTTGAAGACACAGGAACCTGCAGATCCTGTAATCTGCACCAAAAAAAAAACAAGAAATTGTGGAGGAATTCAGTATTGTGTTTATTTGTTGAGACACAGCATGGATAAGGCCATCCCAGCCCTTCAAATTACACTACCCAGCAACCCCTGATTTACCCAGTCATGCTGCCCGACCTGCTGAGTTCCTCCAGCTTGTTGTACATCTTGATTTGACCACAGCATCTGCAGTGTACTTTGTGTTAACCCCTGATTTAGCTCTAGCCTAATCATGGAATAATTTCTAATGACCAATTAACCTACTGATCGTCACACCTTTGGACTGGGGAAGGAAACTGGAGCACCTGGACAGAACCCACGTGGTCATAGGGAGAACACAAACTCCTTACAGACAGTAGCGGGAACTAGCGTCTCAGGAGGCAAAGGAATGATTGATATTACGGTTCAACACCCTGCATCTGACTGAGAATATTGAAGCAAGGTATAAAGAGGCGAGAGGAAGAGTGAGTCAGGGCCTGATAGGTGATAGGTAGAATCCCGTGAGGTGGGAGATGGAGCTAGGTGGGAGAACTTTGAGCAGAGACGGGTGAGTGATAAGTGGAAACAAATAAGGAAAAAAAATAGACAGAAAGAGCCAGGTGGAGACAGAGACTGGAGGATACTAAATGGAACTGGATGGGGGAGGTGATAAGTAGAACCAAATGGAGATGGGATGGTAAGGGTACGACAAGGGAGAAAAGAAACAAATAGTAAGTTGTGTATATGTGTGCTGGGCAGATCAAATCAGGTCTAAGAGGATAAGAGATGCAGGTAATGGGGAGCAGGGGAGAATGGAAACAGTCAAAAAAAGGAGAGTGAACCAGGTTAGACCAGTAGGAAAGGAAAAGGAACACAGCTGGTGTGGATTACCTGAAAATAGAAAAAAATGCTCCTGCCATTGGGTTGTAGGCTACCAACCAAGGCTACCAAGAGGTGTTTTTCTTCTAGCTTGCATTTGGCCTCATCATAGTGGTGGTAAACGTCCCATTCCAGAGTTCCAGAATCAGAGGAGCCTTATATCTAATAGTATAGTAGTCCAGTTTACATTACTGCCATGGATTTCAGCAAGGCATTTGATGAAGCCCCACAAGACAGATTGATCAGGAAAGTAGAAGTCCAAAAAGCTCTAACAGAAAATGGGAATTTTAATAACTGGAGAGTTGTAACCAAAGACACTTGTATTTTTTTTTGTTTTTTTTATGATATATATTAATGACTGGACTTAGATATAAGAAGTTTGCCAATAAGACCCTAAAATAATGTCATAGGAGCAGAATTAGGCCATTCATCCCATTGAGTCTGCTCCAATATTACATCATGGTTGATTTATTATCCTCTCAACCCCATTCTCCTGTCTTCTCCCTATAACTTGTGATGCCCTGACTAATCAAGGACCTATCAAACTCCACTTTAACTATCTCCAAAGACTTTGCCTCCACAGCCTTGTGTGGCAATGATTTCCACAGATTCTCCACCCTCTACCTAAAGAAATTCCTCCTCATCTCTCTTTTAAATGGATGTCCCTCTATTCTGAGGCTGTGCCCTCTGCTCCTTGACTCCCCCACTGTAGGAAGCATCCTCTCCATATCTACTCTATCTTGGTCTTTCAATATTCAATCTGTTTCAATGAGATCCCCCCACCCCACATCTTTCTAAACCCTAGTGAATACAGACCTGGAGCTATGAAACACTCCTCATACATTAATCATTTCATTCCGAGAATCATTCTCATAAGCCTCCTCTGAACCCTGAACAATGCTTTCTAAATGCTTACCTCCATACTTTTATAGTCTACTCCTCTCAAAATGAATGCTAATATTAATAATAACAAAATAATCAAGAAAAAAATACAGTTTGGAAATCAATGAACTTGGCAAATAGTGACAAACAAAATTCAATCTATTGGGTATAAGATACTGCCTATGTACTAACAAACCTCACAGAATACTGTAGACAATTAAAGAAACATAAAGGAGCATAGGAATCTAATGGAGTATATACACAGGCCCTCAAAGTTTGTGGGCTTTGGTAGTGTACTAGTTGTATTATATGGTATATAAAAATGAAGAGATCATGCTGGAATTTTATATAAAAAATATGCAGTTTTATATGCACCCTAAAATATGCTCCCTAAAGGGTGTACAGAGGAAGTTTCTAAGGATGTTGCCTAGTCCAGAAAATTACGGTTAGGTGGAAAGATGACATACTTATTTATGGTTGTTTTCTTTGTATTAAAGGGGACTGAGGAGAGTTCCAACTAGATTAAACAAAGATAGAGAACAGGGTGAACACAAGGGATCTGTTTCCACTGGAAAACTAAGAAGGCACATTGATTTATATAAATGAGGAGAAGATTTATAAGGGAACTGAGAGAAAATAAAATCCAAAATGTAGTGAGGGTCTGGAATTCGCTGTCACGAAGATTGTGGGAAAACTTAAACATTGATAATATTTTAAAAGAATCTGGATGAGTACTTGAAAAGACATAGGTTAAAAGTTCACAAAATGAGAGCTGGGAAATAGGAGTGATGTATGTATATTCATTTTTAGCTATGGGATGATAGAGAGTAAATTTCAATGATTCTATGGATCCATGGAAGTAAAAGTCTATCATCTGGTTTGAATTTAGTGAAACCTCAATGGACACATGGGGGTTTCTGTGAATAACGCAGTGCTCAAGGAAGAAGCAAAGGGTAGGGAGTGACTTTACTACAAGAACTTAAAGTACAATCACAATATTTCCTAAACACTGATATCGAGATTCAAAGGGAACAGTCTCAAAATAAGACCTTAGACATGCTGGACATATGTGAGGAGAAATTTCTTTACCTTGAGAATGATGAATCTTTGGAATTCTCTATAAAGTTGGTTGGGAAAGTTCAATCACTCAATATATTCAAAAGAGAGGTTGATAAATCTTTAGTTGGTAATAATTGGGAATGAAATAATAAACATTACCTCAATATTTTGATCTCTCTTTGCACTATTTATTTATTTGTTATATTTCTAATGTAACTTATCAGATTTTTTTCAATGTATTGCAATGTACTGTTTCCACAAAACAGTAAATTTTGTGACTTGCTGTATATCAGTAATAACAAACCTGATTCTGATTCTGGAAAGGGTGATCTGCATTTGGTATTGGAAAGATATCAGATGAATTGATGAAAATATTGCAAGTCAGTGCTTAGTTTAATTTCACCCATGAGTGATGGTTAACAGGGTCTAACTTGCTGTTTATGTACTATTTGCCAATTAAAAATAACCTATATTAATCAATTCTATATCTTGGAAAACCAGAAGTTTTCTGATGACTCTGCCTTAGTTGGATGCATCAGCAAGGGTGATGAGGCTGAGTACAGGGCTACGGTGGGAAACTTTGTCTCATGGTGTGAGCAGAATCATCTGCAGCTTAATGTGAAAAAGACTAAGGAGCTGGTGGTGGACCTGAGGTGGTCTAAGGCACCGGTGACCCCGGTTTCCATCCAAAGGGTCAGTGTGGACATGGTGGAGGATTACAAATACCTGGGGATACGAATTGACAATAAACTGGACTGGTCAAAGAATACTGAGACTGTCTACAAGAAGGGTCAGAGCTGTCTCTACTTCCTGAGGAGACTGAGGTCCTTTAACATCTGCCGGACGATCCTGAGGATGTTCTACGAGGCTGTGGTGACCAGTGCTATCATGTTTGCTGTTGCGTGCTGGGGCAGCAGGCTGAGGGTAGCAGACACCAACAGAATCAACAAACTCATTCGTAAGGCCAGTGATATTGTGGGGGTGGAACTGGACTCTCTGACGGTGGTGTCTGAAAAGAGAATGCTGTCCAAGTTGCATGCCATCTTGGACAATGTCTCCAATCCACTCCATAATGTATTGGTTAGGCACAGGAGTACGTTCAGCCAGAGACTCATTCCACCGAGATGTAACACTGAGCGTCATAGGAAGTCATTCCTGCCTGTGGCCATCAAACTTTACGACTCCTCCCTCGGAGTGTCAGACACCCTGAGCCAATAGGCTGGTCCTGGACTTATTTCCACTTGGCATAACTTGCTTATTATTATTTAATTATTTCTAGTTTTATTTTGCTATATTTCTGCTCTGTTCTTGGTTGGTGTGACTGTAATGAAACCCAATTTCCCTCGGGATCAATAAAGTATGTCAGTCTGTATTTATGTGTTTATGTTGTATCACTTTGATTAGCTGCAGGACAGGAATTTAAATCAAGAATATATTGTCAGATTTATCTTACAATTTGATTATAACTAAGATAAATCAGTTATCGCATCAAATACACCAAAAAAGTAGGACAGATAACTAAACTGAAATAAAGGAACAAAATTCTGAAGTAAGTGCCAGAAATAAAAACTTATTTTAACACAAAGAGCAATAAACACACAAG
The DNA here is from genome assembly GCF_030144855.1 of Hypanus sabinus. Classification (NCBI taxonomy): domain Eukaryota; kingdom Metazoa; phylum Chordata; class Chondrichthyes; order Myliobatiformes; family Dasyatidae; genus Hypanus; species Hypanus sabinus. The sequence continues at coordinate 50,303,667 of NC_082713.1, forward strand.
TACAATGTTCAAAAGCAAAGAATATAGATTTAATAAACATTTGGACTTATTTCAAATTGCAATTAGTTGCTGTAATGATACAGTAAATGTGGGAGAGCAAAAGCTGCAGTGGATTGAATGATCTTTTCTTCTCAACATCTCTTATGTTTTACAGGAGGCTTTGCAGGAGACAAACTAGAAAATTTTACTTAGACTGACAGTTAAGAGAGGAATGAGAGCTATATTATACTTTTGACCAACTCTCATTCATATCCAACACCATCCCTTCACTTGGCAACATCTCAAACCCAAATTATACAAGATCACTATTGCAAGTCCATATTATGTTAATCAACTGAGTTCTCAATACAACCTATTTGAAAAGAAAAGTTTAGTCTTCCCGCTGCCAAAGCTGGTAATCAGTATCACACGCACATTTTCCATTATTATGTGTTTGTCAGAAAAGCCCTTTTTGTTGTCTGTCAATATTAGATACAGTCACAAATGCCAAAAATGTTCAAAACAAAGCCCCTGGACCAGAGTGGTCCACAAGCCTCTTTGGTCCAGCCTGAAAGCCCCCTATTAATTCCATGTATTAAACTGACTCCAGCAGACTTAGACTTCTGCTTTTTCAGTTTACTCGTCTGAAGCCTTGGAAAAGGCTAAAGCACGTATGATCAATTTTGATCAATCAGCGAGCAGTCTTTATAGCTCTCTGTGCCTGGGACACGTTGAAAAGCTGAATATTTTAACAATATGATTTTGTAGAGCAAATGGAAATGAGAACATGAAAGCTTTGCTGGACTAAAATGGAATGTAGAATCTAGCTTTTTGATTGTATGGTCTCTAATTACCTCAAAAATACATGTGCAATAATCACTGGTTTGAAAAATGACTATCCTGTCCGAGAGGTCAAGTACTACTTAATTTGGAGTCATCATGCACTGAATGTGCACCTAAGTGCTGTTAACACTATATTCCACATTCTGTATTGCTTTTCCCTTTGTACTACCTCAAGGCACTTATATTTAGAAATTTCTGTCTGGATGGCAAGCTTTTCACTGTTTCTAGGTACATGTGCCAGTAACAAATCAATGACTAATTGTCAAGTTCAATAAGAAATAATGTAGGATTAATGGATATTGATTGGCTGTCATATTGAGAGCATTTCTCTCTATTAGCTATATTGCTCCTGAATAGAATTACAGAATGCTGACAAAAGCAGCAAACTGTTTAATCTCACAGATGAATACTCCCCAAAAAATTAAACCAGAGTTCATAAAAATCAGAGTTTCATGATAATTTTGCGGTACTTACAATCAGGTGCTGCTTACTGCACTTACCTGACTGAAAGACTATATGAAATTCAAAAACTGGAATTATTTATGCTTCAGATAATGCCATCAAAAAACTTATAACTGTACACAAACATGGTATCCCCTGAATTCAACGTATGATAAGTTAAAATAATAATAGCAGTATTAATAATACTAATTATAAAAATAGTAACACTCTAATTTGCTGAATTGGACAAAAATTGGCTATCAGATCAGAAAAAACAAAATAAACTATACCTTAACACACCTATATATGGATGATTTGAAATTACATGCTCCCTTATCAGTTAAGCTAAAGCCATTAATTCAAATAGTAGAACTATTTTTGAAAGTTATAAACATGAACTTTGGACTGGATAAATTTAGAACATTAAACATAAAGAAAGGTGCAATAGAGTTTATAGAATACAAAACAGAGTAGCAGGACACAATACTGCTGATGGATGAATATGAAACATAAACATATCTGATATATTAACAAGCAAAGAAAATAGATCATAATGGGAAAAAGGAAAAACTTTTGACAAAATTTACTTCAAGGCTTCAGAGAATCTGCCAAACAGAGCTTAATAGTAAAAGTATAACAAAAATGAACATTTTACTATACCTATAATAATGAATTCTTTAGGCATAATATCTTGCTCCGAAACCAATCTGGAAAATTTACAAAGAAAAATAAGAACTGAAATGTCAAATTTCAGAAAACAATATATACATTTGAATAACACTACCTAGAACAGAACGGGAAAGAGGAATAAGAGACATTAAAAAGCTACACAACAGTCAGATAAAACTTCTAAGGATATACTTTCATCAACGAAAACAGCATTCAGCACTCCACCAAATAGATGCAATTCTGATAAGAAGTACACATCACTAAAGTTAAATGAGAGCACAACCCAGAAAAATGAAATTATCACTATTGAAAAGTTAACCAAAGGAAGAGCATGACCCTCCATGGAAGACATGGTCTGAGCAGACTAGATGTCGATAAGGAAGCGTCCGACACCTGGCTCAGATTTGGAGGCCTCTTCCCAGAAACAGAAGGGTTCCTGGTGGCAATACAGGTCCAGATGTTTAACACAAAAATGATCAAAAATACATAATAAAAGACCATCAAATTCAAGATGATAAATGTAGAAAATGCCAAGAAAAAGCACAGAAACAACACATTACAGAAGCCTGTAGATATTTAACACAATCTGATTACTTACACAGGCACAGTCAGCATGTGAGATGAGAATTTTTTTTTAAATATTGATTTCCTATAAATTATATTGTAGATGATCCACTATTACAGATAGGACAATCAATAATAACCATCTGGATATAATATTGCAGGATAAACAAGTAAAACCACCTTGCTTAATAGATACAGCCATCCCAAACACACACAACATGCAAAAATCAAGACATGAAAAACACCAGAAATATGCTGAATTAAAAGAGGAAGTTGAAAGACTATAAAACATTAACAAGGTATATATTGTCCCAATAGTAATATCCACAACTGGTATCATCCCAAAGTCATTAAACAATCAGGTCCACTAAACCTGGTAGAGCTCTGAAGACCTGTGCCAACCCAACCAACTGGTGTTCAAAGACATTTTCAACTGCTCATTGTTACAGTCAGAAATTCCCACCTGCTTCAAAAAGTCAACAATCATATCAGAACCAAAACAAAGCAGGGTGATCTGCCTTCATGACCGTCATATAGTACCACTCACAACTGTGCTTTGACAGGTTAGTCATGGCTGGAATCAACGCCTGCAAAGCAAGGACCTGGACCCACTGCAATTTGCCCATCGCCACAATAGGTCTACAGTGGATGTGATCTCATTGGCTCTTCATGCAGCCTTGGATCACCTGTACAATATTAATGCTTACTTCAGGCTGCTGTTTAATAACTACAGCTCAGTGTTTAACACAATCACTCCCACAGTTCTGATCAGAAAGCCTCAAAACCTGGGCCTCTGTTCCACCCTCTACAACTGGATCCTCCACTTCCTCATTGGAAGACTACAGTCTGTACAGATCAGAAATAACATCTCCACCTCATTGATAATCAACACTGTCACACTTCTCTACTGCTCTTAGCCCACTGCTCTACTCTCTCTGCACTCATGACTGTGTGGCTAAGCACAGCTCAAATGCCATCTGTAAATTTAATGACAACACAACTACTGTTGGCAGAATTTCAGATGCTGGTGAAAAGGTATACAGAAGTGAGATTGATTGGCTGGTTGAGTGATGTTGCAATAACAACTTTGCACTGAGTGTCAATCCACAGTCCCAAAATAAGCTGCAGGAAGTTGTATCTCAGTCGGCTCTCTCATTGGCACTAGCCTCCCCAGCATCCAGGACATCTTCAAAAAGGTGGTATCATCATGAAGGATGCCCATCACCCAGGACGTGCCCTCTTCTCATTGCTACCATCAGGGAGGAGGGTGCAGGATCCTGAAGGCATACACTCATTGATTCAGGAAAGGACATTGAACCCATGAACAATATCTCACAAGTCCTTATTTCTTTTTGCACCACTTAATTAATTTAAGTTTTTAAATATAGATATATACTTCTTATTGTAATTTATAGTTTTATCACTATGCATTGCAATCTGTACATTTCTCTGCCATTAAATGTACCTTTGAAACCTTATTGCTGCCACTTAACAACACAATTCAGGACATGTGAAACCTAATTCTGATTCTGATAATAAAAGACCAACAAATTCAAGATGATAAATCAGAAAATGCTGAGAGAAATCGGAAACAATCCAACTCATTATAGGATCCTGCATCAGTTTAATTCAATCTGATTGTTTACACAATCAAGTGACAAACATCAAAATGTTGCTTTAAAAACAAACTCATAAAAGCCACTAACTATAAATACAAGCCTGATTCACTCTTAGAGTCAGAGTCTCACAAATTATATTACAACCAAACCATCATTACCCACAGGGCAATCCATAATAACCATCCGGACACAATATTATAGAAGAACAAGGGGTAATCCAGTGAGAAGAGGGCATGTCCTGGGTGACCTATCTCATATTAAAAGGTCTTGATAGAGTGGATGTGTCCTATGGTTGGAGAGTCTAAGACCAGAGGACACAGCCTCAGAGTAGTGGAGCATCCTTCTAGAATAGAAATGAAGAGGAATTTCTTTAGCCAGAGAGTGGTGAATCTGTGGAATTCATTGCCATAGGCAGCTGTAGAGGCCAAGTCTTTGTGTGTATCTAAGGCAGAGGTTGATAGATTCTTGATTGGTCAAGGCATGAAGGGATATAAAGGGGAAGGCAGAAGACTAGGGCTGAGAGGAAAAATGGATCAGCCATGATGAAATGGTGTAGCTAACTCAATGGGCCAAATGACCTAATTCTGCTCCTATATCTAATGGTCTTATTATTACATGATAAACAAGCAAAAACAACTTACTTAATAGATATAACTATTCTAAACACACATAACATACATAAATCTCTCAGCGAAAAATTTGCTGAATTAAAGGAGAAAACTGAAGGACTATGGAACATAGACATTGGCCCAATGGTAATATCTGCAACTGGAATAATCAAAGTTCAAAATTTCGAAGTAAAATTTATTATGAATACACATGTCACCACATACAACCGTGAGATCCTTTTTCCTGCGGGCATGCTCAGCATCCCTAGGGAATAGCAACTATAAGCAGAACCAAAGAAAGAACAAGTAGAGCATAGAAGACAACAAACTGAGCAAATGCAAATATAAATAAATAGCAGTAAATAACAAGAGCATGAAATAACAAGATAAAGAGTCCTTAAAGTGAGATCATTGGTTATAGTAACATCTCAATGGATGTGTGTAGCTATCCTGTTTTGTTCAAGAGCCTGATGGTGAGGGTTAGTTACTGTTCTTGAACCTGATAGTACGAGTCCTGATGTACCAGTACCTTCTATCTGGTGGCAGCAGTGAGAAAACAGCATGGTGGGGATTGTGTTGAACTACATATACCTGTCTGGACACGCCCCCTCCCCCCACTGTCTGCTCCTGTGGCTCCTCCCACAGACCCTGGTATAAAGGCGATTGGGGCCTGAGCCCTGGCCTCAGTCTCCAGGGTGTAGTATGGTGGTCAATTGCTGCTTGTTCTTTCTTCCAGTCAATAAAAGCCTATATCTTGCCTCACGTCTTAGAGAGTTATTGATGGTGCATCAGGGATCTTTGATGCTGGATGCTGCTTTCCTATGGCAGTGTTTCATATAGATGTGTTTAATGGTTTGGAGGGTTTTACCCTTGAAGTACTGGGCCAAATTCATTGCCTTTTGTAGGATTTTCCATTCAGAGACATTGATGTTCCTATACTAGGCCAGTCAATATGCTTTCGACTACACATTTATAGAAGTTTGTCAAAGTTTTTGATCTCATGCTGAATCTCCACAGATTCCTAAGGAAGTAGAGGCACTGTCAGGTTCACTTTGCAGTTATATTTATATGATAGGTCCAGGACATGTCTTCTGAAATAGTAACACTCAGAAATTTAAAGTTACTGACCTTCTCCACCTCTGATCTTCTGATGAGGACTGGCTTATAGACTTCTGGTTTCCCTCTCCTGAAGTCTACAATCAATCCCTTGGTCTTGATGACATTTAGTAAGAGGTTGTCATTATGACACCAGAAATTTTCAATCTCCCTCCTGTATGCTGATTCATCACCACCTTTGATATGGCCCACAACAGTGGTGTCATCAGCAAACTTGAATATGCTGTTGGAACTGTACTTAGCCACACAGTCATAGGCATAAAGAGAGTAGAGCAGGGGTCTAAACGTACTATGGTGCATCTATACTGATGGAGATTGTGAAGGAGCTGTTTTTGCCAATCTGAACTGACTGGGGTCTACGAGTGAATTGCACAAGGGGTACTGAGGCCCAGGTCTTGGAATTTACTGATTAGTTTTGAGGGGATGATGGTATTAAATACTAAGCTTTACTCAATAAAAAGCATCCTGATGTATGCACCTTTGCTGTCCAGATGTTCCAGGGTTGTGTGAAGAGCCAGTAAGATGGCACCTGCTGTGGACCTGTTGCTCCGGCAGGCAAATTGGAGCAGATCCAAATCGACACTTAGACAGGAGTTGATTTGTTTTATCACCAGCCTCTCAAAACACTTCATCGCTGTGGATGTAAAAGTTGCTGTGTGATAGAGGAAGGTTACCATGCTCTTCTTGGGCACCAGTATAACTAAAACCTGCCTGAAGCAGGTGGGTACCACACAGGTTGAAGATATCTGTGAATATGCCAGCTAGTTGGTTAGCACAGGTCTTTAGAACTCACCCAAGTGTTCCATCCAGACTAGGTGCTTGCCTTAGATTCACCCTCCTGAAGGCAGGCCACATGTTATCTTCACACATGCCACAATTCTTTCCCTAACCAGAGCTTACGGTTCAATCCATCCTGAAAATTGTAAATCCTTCTGGACTGACTGCTGCAGCCGGTGTGTTGACTGATAGCCAAGTCTTGGTACAGCAAACAATTGAGATCTTCCCCTGACACAGCTGCCTTGCCCTTTGATTATCAGTTTTATTTTCCAGCGAATGCACATTCGCTACCAAGATGTTGTGTAGAGGAGGCCTCGTTCCTCTGAGTTTCAGCCTGACCTGAATCCCTGTTTTTCTTCTGTGCCTCTGGCTATGGCAATGACCCTTAAAGGCGCTGAGCTTAACTCTTCAAACGTGAGATCGGAAGACCATTCATGTAATTTTGAAGTCTATTGTTAAGAGGAAATTTACATGCTGCAGATTGTAGTGAAAGTAATTCAAAATAAGTATATTTAAGAAGAAACCTGGAGCAATTTTCTGTAGCCCGTAGAAAATTGCCAATGATCCCAAAGACACTACACGATAGCATTCAACAATTAGACCTACACAGGAATATTTAAGTAAATCTTCAGAAAGCCATGATACTAAATACCACTAGAATAGTCTGAAAGTTCCTAGCAATTGAAAAATGAGTGTACTTGGCTATGGCTTTAGGCCATAGGCTTTACCAAATAAAAATAAAAATAATTGTGCTGTCTTTACGACAGTTATTTAGTTTATAATATTTTCGCTTAGTAATTCATTCAATAGTATTTTCTAGTTAGAATTAGAAGTGTTTAAAGTATATTCATTGCATGTAAAATATATCGGCATGCGATGACGTCACATCCGGTTTCGCAGCGTCTTGTGGGAAAACACCGGTTTGAAATTAGCGCGAGGGTGGGGGCTTTCCACGAGGCTCACCGGAGCAGAAGTAGTTTGCAGGCATGAGAAATCACAGTGAGAGCAACGCTGTAAGTTAATAGATAATCAATATATTGAACTAAGATGTTAATGCCGATCCTGTTAGAAGTAACGACGGTAGATAATGTTTATGCTTTCGTTAGTTAAAGAGTCGCGGTTAGTTTGCATGGAAGTGTATTTAAAGTAGTCAATGGAGCAGGTAAACTCTCCCTGTATACTGCACCTTAGTGTAATGTAGTTATAGTCACCTTTGCAAGTATTTACACTTGAAATGTGATATTAAGGAAGGAACAAATACTGTATCAATCTTGTATTGTTTTATCAACAGTTTTCACCATATGTTAATGTGAAGAGTGAACAGTAAATGGTTAATCTTACTGCGATCTGGTTTTCATTGGCTGTGGTTTATCCGGACGTTAAATTCGGCGTTCGTTACACCCGAAGGAGAACGTTACAGTGAAAAAGCGGCATTATCAGGTGTTTCAAGTGCTGCAATGTCAGCTCAATCCAGCATCAAGTCGACGCCGCCCAGCGACAAGGGCAGTAAACCAACATCAAGTAAGCCCACCCGGGCGTTATCAGGTGTTCCAAGTGCTGCAATGTCAGCTCGATCCGGGATCAAGTCGAAGGCGCCCAGCGACAAGGGCAGTAGAACGACATCAAGTAAGTCCACCCAGGCAAGAGCCAAGGCAGAAGCCGCCAAGGTGCGACTGCGTTACGCCAGACAAGAAGCAGTTTTGAAAATGAAACTGGCCACCAGAGAAGCCGAAATCCAGAAAGAAAAGGCTGCCAGAAAAGCCGAAATCCGGAAAGAAAAGGCTGCCAGAGAAGCCGAAATCCAGAAGGAATGGGACACCCGAGAAGCCGAAACCCAGTTGGAAATGGCAAAAATATCGACAGAGTTGCAAGTGCTGCAGCTAGAAAGAGAAGAAAAAGCTGCCATGGCGGAAGCAAAGTACATAGAAGAAGCTGAAGGGTCGAGTGATCTGACCGCAGTAAGATCTACTTTAGAAAGGACCAGACTGGAACGCACAAGCGACTATGTACAATCTCAAATAGACAAGCAGGCTCATCTCCCCTCTCCATACGTATTCGATAACTTCCCCAGCTACGAGGAACCTCAGAGAGTCACGATTGCATCACATTCATACGAGGAAGGAAATTTACCCTCACGGCTCCGTGATGAAGTTAAGAATGAAAGAACCGACAACGCTCCTTCACCCCCACAACAGGACGGCGGGGAGGGAGAGGTTCACTCCAGGACAACAATTGTCAGCTCGAACTGTACAGAAGTTTGCAGTCAAACTCAGTCAAGCTGTTCTTGTTCCGAGATCTGCCTCACTGAGGTGTACCCTGAAGAAGCACAACAAGACATTACCAAGCGTAAAGTAACCGACGAGACGCTAGGTCAGTCAGTTTTCATTCAAACCGAGCACGGAAACAAACTTGCACAATCAGCTCAAGATACCATTTCTTTAAAACCCAAAGACACCAAGGTCTTCAGAGATGAAGCAAATAATGGGGTTGCCCCATTGCCTTTCAGAGAACCACGCCAGCGCTCACCAGATAACAAAGAGCAGGCAGTCAAACGGTTCACGTCCTTACGGAAAACCCGGAAAAGGAAACCTGAGATGCAGCAACGCACCCGATTGGCCCACGAGGTACTGTGCACCCTAATGGCAGAGGTCACAGCCATTATAAACGCACAATCATTCCTACCTGTGTCTTCTGACCCAGAAAACCCCTTTATACTTTCGCCATCAACGCTCCTTACGCAGAAGGCAGGAGCACCTCCTCCACCAGGAGACTTCTCAGACAAGGATTTGTACACAAAGCAATGGAGACAAGTCCAGGCTCTGGCAAATCAGTTCTGGTCCCGCTGGAGACAGGAATATCTACCTTTGTTGCAACAGAGACGAAAGTGGACAGAACCCCGAAGGAATCTTCAAGTTGAAGACTTAGTCCTGCTCAGGGACAAGCAAATCGCTCGCAACAGCTGGCCAACGGCCAGAATCACTGCTACATTCCCTAGCGGGGATGGACATGTCAGGAAGATCGAATTGAAGACTACCGACCAAGGCGATGTGAAAATTTACCAAAGGCCAGTTACAGAAGTTATTCTACTTCTACCCAATGACTGATTAAGAGACTAAGTTTTGTACTCTGCTCATTGTGACCTTACGAAGGTCAAGCGGGGAGTGTGCTGTCTTTACGACAGTTATTTAGTTTATAATATTTTCGCTTAGTAATTCATTCAATAGTATTTTCTAGTTAGAATTAGAAGTGTTTAAAGTATATTCATTGCATGTAAAATATATCGGCATGCGATGACGTCACATCCAGTTTCGCCGCGTCTTGTGGGAAAACACCGGTTTGAAATTAGCGCGAGGGTGGGGGCTTTCCACGAGGCTCACCTGAGCAGAAGTTAGTTTGCAGGCATGAGAAATCACAGTGAGAGCAACGCTGTAAGTTAATAGATAATCGATATATTGAACTAAGATGTTAATGCCGATCCTGTTAGAAGTAACGACGGTAGATAATGTTTATGCTTTCGTTAGTTAAAGAGTCGCGGATAGTTTGCATGGAAGTGTATTTAAAGTAGTCAATGGAGCAGGTAAACTCTCCCTGTATACTGCACCTTAGTGTAATGTAGTTATAGTCACCTTTGCAAGTATTTACACTTGAAATGTGATATTAAGGAAGGAACAAATACTGTATCAATCTTGTATTGTTTTATCAACAGTTTTCACCATATGTTAATGTGAAGAGTGAACAGTAAATGGTTAATCTTACTGCGATCTGGTTTTCATTGGCTGTGGTTTATCCGGACGTTAAATTCGGCATTCGTTACACCCGAAGGAGAACGTTACAATAATAATAACAACAATTTTCATAAAAATCCTGATAAAAGTGCCCGTAATTTTGACAAGGTAAAACATATCTCTTACCTATAGGAGAAATCACAAACGACCCATCAATGAAATAACAACAGCTCCAAAAGAGAGGTACTCATTAATAGAAACATTAAACAGAGTAATGAAATGAGAACACCAAAATGGCAGAAGAGATTAAGAAACAGAATTGAAACCTTAAGAATTGAAGAAGCCTGCCTAATGTAATGTAAAACAGATAACCCGAGCAAGAAAGTTAACAGGAAATCTAAGGAAGCACTAAGGAAATATAAGGTCCATACAAGATACAATTAAACTAACAAAAGCATTGTAGAATTTATAGATACACTTAAATAAAAGCCTGGTGCACACAAAGCCAAACTAAATAGATGCATTAAATGTGCAAGATGAAGAAAACTATTATCAGTTTAGGAACAGTGAAAAAGCTTTGTACAGGACATTGTAACTAAATTCGATGCACCAAAGTGTCACCAACCCTAGCACAGAATTGCCAACATTTGGTCTAATATCTGGTGAAACGGTCCAACATACAAGAAGAAGTAAACTGGATTAGGAAGGGAAAAGAAGGCACTCACACAAATACGGATATGCAAACACCTGAAGTTACAAAGGATATACTTAAAGCAAAAATACCCACAACTGGAAAAGCACCAGCAGCAATTATATTAATAACTATTAGTATAAAAAATACTTGCCTTCATCCATTCCTATTAGTACATATCAACAATTTTCTTAAAATCCTGAAAAAAATGTCTGAATTTTTCACTGAAGGTAAAACATATCTCTTACCCAAGGAGAAAACACAATTGACCCATCAAAATATTGTCCTATTACTTGTTTACTAGCTGTATATAAAATTATAGCATCATGCATCTTGCCTCATGCGTCATGCATAATCACCTCTCAGTTAGGTACCCACAATAAACTCACAGAAGAGCAGGAAGAATGCTCTAAGGGTATGAAAGGATATACAAAACAACTGATAATAGATTCTGCAAATTCTAAATCACGCCCGGCAGAGAAGCAGAAATCCAAAGCGCATTTGATTCTGTCCCACAGTCTTGATTAATAGAAGTTCTTAATATATATCCCAGCACCCAATACGTAAAATTCCTACAACATTGATGTACTATAATTGATATACTATTAACAACCAAAAAAAGAACAAGCATAGAACACTGATAGGTTGGCAGGAGGCAATGAGAGGGAATAAAGGAAGCCTTTTCTGATTGGGTGCCAGTGTTCCCCAGGGGTCTGAGTTAGAACCACTTCTGTTTACATTGCATGTCAATGATTTAGATGCCTGAATTGACCAAGTTTGGAGATGATAGGTAGAGGAACAGGTAGAGTTGAGGAATCAGGAGGCTGCAGAAGGACTTAGACCAGATGAGGAGAATGAGCAAAGTAGAGGCAGATGGAACACAGTGTTGGAAAGTGTATCAACATGCACGTTGGTAGAAGGAATAAAAGTGAAGACTCTTCTCTGAATGGGGAGAGAATTCAGAAATCCAAGGTGCAAAGGGACTTAGGAGTCCTCATGCAGAATTCCCTGAAGATTTACTTGCAGGATGAATCAGTGGTGAGGAAGGCAAATGCAATGTTAGGATTCATTTCAAGAGGACTAGAGTATCAAAGCAAGGATGTAATACTGAGGAAAAATTTAAAAAATACAATAATAACAATAATAATAATAATAATATTCTTCCAAATGTTCAAATATCCTCTTGGAAATTATTTTACTGCAGTTTTTGCAGCCTTCCCACTGAAGATTCATTGTTCTTATACAACATAATGATAGGTACTGTAATCTCAAGTGTTCAAAGAACTATTCTACTCTGAACCTTGTATGTATTCCAAATCATGTGTAATATACGTAATCTAAGGTCACAGATCTGTGTGTCGGTATAATAATGCAAAGGCACACATAACTTCACACATTCACAAGGTACAATGCTTACCCCCACAAAAATGACATGATGTTTTGAATGTATCCTCTCAGATAAGAATGTAAGCAGGAAGACACTTTTAAAATTATAAGAAGCCCATTGACTGTCGTGGTCAAATTCCCAATAAAAAAAGCAGCGGCAGGTCATTTAGCTCCTTCAGTTTATTCTGCCATTCAATGTTAATGTCTGGTCCATATACTCACATATGCCACAAATTATGACACCCAATTAACAAAAATACATTAAATCTCCACATTAGGTGTATGAATTCCATAAATCAACCTTTCAATGCATGTTTAGTGTTACCATAAATAGCGATTAAAAAGCTACAGAGTTAGATATCTCTACCAGTTTTATCCTCTTCTGAGAAAGACTGATTCTAGTCATGAACACTGGAAGACTTCAGGCACTTCCTTCACTGTTCTCCACCGGCTTACTGGATAACAATATTGTGCAATCCAATTTACGTCGATGGATATTTAGAAAGTTTACCATTTTACTGTGAGTTGCTTGATAAACAACAGAAACAGGAAACCTGATGAAGGGTTTTAGCCTGAAAACGTTGGTTCCTCATTCCTCTTCATTGATGGTGCCAGACCTGCTGAGTTCCTCCAGCATTTTGTGTATGTTACTCTGGATTTCCAGCATCTACAGAATCTCCTGTGAATTACAAAGAAAATCCTCTTAAACCATAAGACCATAAGACATAGGAGCAGAATTAGGCCATTCACCTCATCAAGTCTGCTCCACTATTCCATCATGGCTGATGGCCGACTCACTCAACCCCATACACCTGCTTTCTTGTCATACCCTTTGATGCTCTGACCGATCAGGAAACAATCAACTTCCACCTTAAATATACCCATGGACTTGTCCTCCACCGCAGTCTCTGGTACAGCATTCCACAGATTCACTACACACTGGCTAAAAAAACTCCTCCTTACCTCTATTCTGAAAGGTCTCCCCTCAGTTTCGAGTCTGTGCCCTCTAGTTCTGGATACCTCCACCACAGGAAACATCCTCTCCACATCCACCCTATCAAGCCCTTTTAACATTCAGTAAGTTTCAATGAGATCCCCTCACATTCTTCTAAATTCCAGTGAGTACAGGCCCAAAGCTGCCAAACTCTCCTCATAAATTAACCCCTTCATTCCAAGAATCATCTTTGTGAACCTTCTCTGGACTCTCTCCAATGATAACACATCCTTTCTGAGATAAGGAGCCCAAATCTGTTGACAATACTCCAAGTGCAGCCTGAGTCGTGTCTTATAAAGGCTCAGCATTAGCTCTTCTATACTGTCTGTTGGTTGACAATGATGTAATCGGAAAAAAAGTCAGATACTGCCCTGTATGAATTATAGTTGTACATTTAACAATTTGTTTTCTCCATGGTAAACCTTTTACACATTGTTATAGTCAACACTGCCATTACTTCAGAATTACTGCCTTCAAAAAAGTATGTTTTGTTCATAACTCTGCCACCTTTTGGCATTGCTGAGAAATAGGGTCAGAAGAGGTTTACCAGGATGCTGCCTAGTTTAGAGGGCAGGGGTTATCATGAGTGGCAGGATAAACTTGGGTTGTTTTCTGTGGAGTGGCACAGCTGAGAGGAGATCTGATAGAGGTTTATAAGATTATAGGAGGCATAAATATAGTAGACAGGGAGTATCTACTTACTAGGGTTGAAATGTCTAATACCAGAGGGCATGCATTGAAGGTGAAGGGGGTAGGTTCAAAGGGGATGTGAGGGGCAAGTTTTTTTACTCAGAATGTGGCAGACGCCTGGAGTCTGACTCTGGTATGGTGCTAGAGGCAAATACATTGTACTCTTTTAGGAGATGCTTAGATAGGTACATGAATGTGAGGAAGAGGGAGGGATATGGACATTGTGTAGGTAAGAGGGATTAGTGTTTGGGTGTTTTTTTAAATTTGCTTTTGCTGGTTTGGCACAACATTATGGGCTGGAGAGCCTGTGCTGAACTCTTCGATGTTCAAAAGCAGCATCTACTGTTCTTTCAACTGGTGATAATAACCCACCTTATAGAACTGCTGCTGTCTCCCATGATGCTAATGGGGGACAGCTGCAATATTTAGATCCAGTGACAACGAAGGAATACTGATCTATGGATGGTGTGCAATTTGGAAAGGCTTTATAAATATCCATCAATGTTAATTTATTTACACAGTGTTGTTTTCCATTAGGTCAATGGTAAGGACAGCACTGAAAGAAGTACTTGAGGTCTTCCAATGGTCGTGACAAAGAAGCAGTGTCTTTCACGGAAGTGGATAAAACTGATAGAGATATCTAACTCTGATTTCCCATAGAAAGCTGTAGGTCATGTGGATGCAAAGTGTGACAGACCTTGCCATAGATGTTAATCACTATTATGGTAGCATTAAACAGGCATTAAAAGGTTGATTTATAAAAATTATGCACCCAACGTGGAGATCTTCTGCACCATCACATGGATACCAAGTGGGTTCGGAGGAAACCAGCAGGTATGTTGGTGTCAATGTCAAGAAAGGTGCAGGTCATGTGGATGCAAAAGGTGAGAGAACTTGCCCTAGATGTAACGGGCACCTCCTGGCCTCAGAACACAAAACCAAGGAACTGGGAGACAATTCAGAAAAGGAAAGTTAGAAGAAGTAACTCCACAACCTCAAAAGCAACAGCATGAAAATGAAAACTGGTATCTAGGGGAAATCAGAGTTTGAATACAAAGTGTAGAAATAGAGGTACAGAGATGGAGAGCCATGGAGTGTTGTGACTCAGTTCATGACATACAGTAAAATACCTTCTAGTCTTTAATAGTATGTAATGTAATAGTTGATAAGAGTTATTAGTTCTATGTTAAGTATTGTTATAGGAGACAGTAAGTAGGAGTTTAGGAGTATGTAATACAAGGGTATTCACAATTATAAAGTCATTTATGTTGAAGCTGATGTCAGAATAGAATGTGAAAACAGATATATACACTCTGTGGCCACTAAATTAGGTACAATAATAGCACTTTTAGTTAATGCAAGTATCTAATCAGCCAATCTTGTAGCAGCACTCAATGCATAAAAGCATACAGACATGGTTAAGAGGTTCAGTTATTGCTCAGACCAAACATCAGAATGGGCTGCAGCAGGAGAAGTCCATGAACATACACTCAGTGATCACTTTATTAGGTGTAGGAGGAAAAATAAACTGGCCTCTGAGTGAGGTATAGCATATGAAGTGTACGGTCATGCACTTTGATAGAAGAAGTGAAAGGGCTGACTATTTTCTAAATGGAGAGAAAATACAAAAATCCGAGGTGCAAAGGGACCTTGTGCAAGATCCCCTAAAGGTTAATTTGCAGATTGAATCTGTGGTGAGGAAGGCAATTCATTTCAAAAGGACTAGAATCTAAAAATAAGGATGCAGTTTTGAGATGTTATAAAGCACTGGTGAGGTCTCACTTTGAGTTTTGAGAACAGTTTTGGGCCTCTTATCTTAGAAAGGATGTGCTAAAACTGGAGAAGGTACAGAGGAGATTCATGAAAATGATTCTAGGATTGAATGGCTTGTCTTATGCAGAGCGTATGATAGCTCAGGGTCTGTATTCACTGGAATCCAGAAGAATGAGGGGTGACCACTTTGGAACTTATCACACGGTGAAAGGCTTTGATAGAGTGCAGAGAGGATGTTTCCTATGGTCAGAATAAAGGGCCATCTTTTACTATGGAGATGAGGAGGAATTTCTTTAGCCAGAGAGTGGTGAATCTGTGGAATTCTTTGCTACAGGCAGCTGTGGAGGTCAAGTCCATATGTATATTTAAGGCAGAGGTTGATAGATTCTTGATTGGTCAGGGCATGAAAGGATATGGAGGAGAAGGCAGGAGACTGGGGCTGAGAGGAACATTGGATCAGCCATGATGAAATGGCTGAGCAGACTCAATGGGCCAAATGGCCTAATTCTGCTCCTATCTCTTATGGTCTTATTTTCTTATAAGTGATACTCCGGGGCTGTCAATGCTTGGCTGAACATTCAAGAGATGCTTAACACAGTTTACAGTCATACTAGCATCATTTTGGAATGCAAAACTTCACAATGTTGTATTTTGACTAAATATCTATATTTTCTCAGGTGTAAATCTATTGCATAGTTACCAGATCTAATTCCTGGTCGTCCATTTGCTGGTTCCTGCTGTTATTTTATTAACAAGGAAGTTGATGAAAAGCTTATGGACTAATTGACTTTTAACTTGTAATTAAACTTTCTAACTCTATAACGTCAAATTTAATGATCATGTTTTCCCCAGGCTTAATGCCCCAGATTGAAAAGAACATTAAAAGGTAACATTGTGTTTCTAATTTATTTTGGAATTAAGCCCTGATTTTAATTAGAAAAGACTGTGGCATCTTCTGTTGTGCTCTGGAACACTAAGCATTTCCCAGGGCTGTCAATCTCCCCCTTGCAGTTGTCAAAACTAATACTTTCTCCAGTTAACTCTGTTTTTCCTGATAGGTTGCTGGCTCTTACTTCCTTGAAGTGCTCCTGTGTTTGTCTAAAATATCAATATTTCCCCTTCTCTATCAATATCTGTGACACCTTAGGTGTCTAATTTATTACATGGTGCAATGTCGTCCATAAGAAAAGATCCCAAAATATATTTGTTTGACAGTGCAGATATAGTGTGCTTTAGAAATGTGCCTGTAATCTCCATTTGCATATCAAAGTTACATATTCAGCCCATTGATTGCACAGCAGAATAGTCAACTGATGTACACAACAAAATTAAATTTGCTGTTGCAATATTCTAGTGAAAATACACATCTGTGCTGTAATTGGTTTGGTCCTGAACAGAGGCGACCAAAGACCTAGTCCACCATTTGTTAAAGGAGTAGTCCTTTTCTGAGAGGGAGTCTAATTCTTAAATTACAATCCCAAGGTCATCTATTTCTCAAGTTTGGTTCTTCTTTCTCGGTAGCTGAGGGTGGGGGTAGAAAGGAGCTTGCAATGCAATCACAATAATTCCTATATAGGATCCCTACCTACAAAATCACCAGATGGACTGTTGGAGATGCCTTGTCCAAAAGTCATTTGCCAAGGTTGTTTATTATTTGAAGCAACACACATAAGTTGCTGGAGGAACTCGGTAGGTCAGGCAGCATCTATAGAAATGAATAAGCCATTGATATTTTGGCCTGAGACCCTTCTTTGACTGAGAAGGAAGGAGAGGACACCAGAATAAAAAAGGTGGGAGGAGGGGAAGGAGGATAGCTAGAAGTAATAGGTGAAGCCAGGTGGGTAGGAAAGGTAAAGGGCTGGAGAAGATGGAATCTAATAGGAGGAGAGAGTAGATCATAGGAGAAAGGGAAGCAGGAGGGGACCCAGAAAGAGGTGAGAAGAGATAAAAGGTTGGAGTGGAGTATGGAAGAGAGGGGTGGAATTTATTTACTGGAAGGGGAAATCAATATTCAAGCCATCAGGTTGGATGCTACCCGGCCTGAAAATAAAGTGTTGCTCCTCTACCCTGTGGTTTCCTGCACCATTGCTTGTTTTATTTTATTATGTTTGATTCTTTTACTTCCCATCTTTATAAAACATGCTCCTCTTGCATTCCAAAGGCCAATATTAATCTTTTCCATGCACATATTTAAATCAGAAGCTATCACTGACAGTCTTCAATTAAAAACCATAGACCTGAATGACCTCCTACAACATTATAACAATTCAATTATTTCACAGCTCAACAAGAAAAATAGAACTGTATGATATTTCTCATTTTTACAGCAATGGGAAACCCACCATAATTACACAAACATTCGGCCATGATATTTTTCAATTTTATTGGTATCTTTCAACACTCCAGAAAAGGTCCATGTTGCAATTTGTTCTTCTAACATGAATACTCCATTTATTTGCCAATGAGCATAACTTCCTTTTCTTCAGGGAAAACTGCATCAAGTTTAGTTTGATGTATACATCAATCATTTGGATGGAGAGAACAGTCAAATTTTAGACAGTACTAAATTAAGTGGCATGGTAACTTATTTTGAGGACTGAAAGGAACCTTGAAGAGTTATTAATAAGTTGACAAGGAAAAATAATACAGATCATGGAGTAATATATTTTGTTTAAAAAGGGGATACTTTGGGGTGAGGTTCAACAATATGGTGAATGTGCACAAAGTTTTTCCCAGGTTAAGGTCACAAAAAATGAAAGGGCATAGGTTAAAACTGAAAGGGGAAAAAGTTTACAGAGGGCTTGAGAGGTAACTTCTTCAGACAGAGGGCGGTGCATATCTGGAATGAGCTGCCAGAGAAACTAGTTGAGGCAGGAACAATTTTCTCTCTCTCTCCCTCTCTCTCTCTCTCTCTCTCTCTCTCTCTCTCTCTCTCTCTCTCTCTCTCTCTCTCTCTGCACTTTGGTTGTTCATGGGTTCTTTTGGGTTTCTTTGTTTTGTGGCTTCCTGTAAGGATACGAATCTGAAGTTGTATAATGTATGCATACTTTGATAATGTAAGTACTTTATACTTTGAACAATAGCAACATTTAAAGGACATTTGGATAAGAACATGGACAGGAAAGGTGTATAAGGATATAGGCCAGATGTGGGCTTAGGTGGACACCTCAGCCAGCATGGATGAGTTGGGCTGAAGGACCTATTTCTTTGCTGCATTATTCTATAACTTTATTTGAAGGAGAAGCTGGATTACCTCACCAAGGGATCTACAGAGAGTTAACACCCATTAGGTGGCTGGGCCCAACAATATCCTAGGGCGAGTACTCAAGGAATGTGTACAACAATTCATTCTGTTTCCACACTGCCCCGAACAAATGGCATACTCCATGAGCATATGCCGAATCAGTATAGATGTCTACTGTCTCACCTTCCATCATTTCACATGCAGCTGTCAGGGCTTTGATTTCCGCTAGTTGGGCAGAACACGGTTGGGGACAGGACTCCATCCTAATAATCTTATAGCTCAACTGATCCTGCTGCACTACTGAGAACCCTGTATGATTTCCATCATAATCCCTATAACAAGAGCCATCTACAAACAGAACCTTTTTATCTGCATCCTCTAGTGGTTCTGACCGTAAACCTGCTCTCAATTTGGCAAATGCCATCGTCTTCTCTACACAATCATGGGGTTCTCCTTCGTAGCCCAAAGGGACAAAATCGGCTATATTACTGATAGTGCATCTCTGTATAGTTATGTCTGGAAATGTCAATAGCATCTGATACACTGCTATCCTGGCTGGCGTCAGCACAAATTTCCCTCTTTCCAGCAATTCTGCTACTTTGTGGTGTGTGTACAGAGTCACAGGATAGCCCAGGGTTACAGATGATGTCTTTTCATATAGTACAGCACCGCCAATCCCTGATAACAGGGTGGATACCCCTGAGTCACCTCATCTAGTCTTGTACTGTAGTATGCTATCGGCTGCTTTGCTTTTCCTGTGCCTGTCCCTTGTGTTAGAACCGCTGTGACATAACCCTCCTGTCGGTTGGATACATACAAATGAAAAACCTTCTCGCAGTCAGGCAAAGCTAATGCTGGTGCTGACTGCAATTCCTGCTTAATAGTATTGAAAGCTATCTCTGCCTCTTCATTCCACCGTAAGCTGTTCTTCAAATTTGTATGTCCTGCTTCTTTCATTATCTTTCTCAAAGGTGCCACAATCCCAGCATATTCTCCTATCCAATCTGAGCTGTACCCTGCCATTCCCAAAAACATCATCATCTGCCCTACAGTCTGCGGTGTTGGGGCCTTAGTTATTGCCTCAATCTGATCTGGTGCAATTGCCTTCACTCCCTTGGATATCCCTGCCTAAGTATTCCACTTTCTGCGTGCAAAATTGCAGTTTCTTTTTGGATACTTTATGTCCTCCATGCGCCAGCTTCTCTAACAGAGTTAGTGTCCTGCTCACACTGTTCCTCGCTGTGGGAGCAAATCACAACAGGTCATCCACATACTGTAACAATGTACTTTCCAATGGCATGCCCTCTAGGTCTGCCTTCAACACCTGATTAAAAACATGTGGTGAATGTTTAAGCCCTTGCGACATTCTGGTATAGGTATTCTGAGCACCTCTGTAAGTAAATGCAAGCAGATACTGACACTGGTCGGCTAGAGCAGGGGTCAGCAACCTTTACCACTGAAAGAGCCACTTGGACCCGTTTCCCACAGAAAAGAAAACACTGGGAGCCGCAAAACCCGTTTGACATTTAAAATGAAATAACACTGCATACAACGTTTTTTTTGCCTTTATGCTATGTATAAACAAACTATAATGTGTTGCATTTATGAAATTGATGAACTCCTGCAGAGAAAACGAAATTACATTTCTGCATGCAACAAAAACATTTTGAACTCCGAAAAAAAGACGTTGGGTTGAAAGTTACTTTTAAGTAAAATATTCAATGTCTATTTGAGTCCTTCTTGTATTTATGAAAAACGCCGAACTTAAATTTTCCGCCAGCAGCAAACCAAAAATAACGTCAGCCAGCTGTCATCCTGAAAAATGAAAGGACTATTTCACTGAACAATGAAAAAATATGAATATAAGTAAAATAATAGGCAATTAAAATATTTATCATACTTGGTTAATGGGATTTCTGCTCCTGGACCTCAGCGCACAGCGCCTGCACATCAGGGCTGTATGATGTCACCTTCATCTTTACACAGGATCGCAAGCTGTCATCTGTGAGGTTTTCAATATCACTCCATTTGTGTTTCTGAGCAAGAATGGCCTTCTGACGGGCAACATCTTCAAGGTCTGCTGTCAAGCGTCTAAACTTGGACACCCATATGTCTTTGTCGGCTATGTCGGCCAGTTCCATCTCAAGATCAGGTTGACTCACACCTGCCAATGCAGTCGTATTCAGTAGGGAAGGATCGATGCTTAAGGGAGTGACCGGGAAGGATAATGTGTTTTTTTCCTCTCTGAACTCACAGAAGCGTTTCCCAAACGATGTTTGCATTGCGATGATTGCAGAATGTAAATACTCCGAAATTATCATGTCGTGACCTTGTTTGAACTCTCTCCAATTGGGGAAGTGAGACAAAGTGCCTTTCTGTAAATCTCTGGCAAGCACTGTCAACTTGCGCTCGAATGCCAAAACATCCTCCAACATGTGCAGGGCTGTACGTCCTTTCCCCTGAAGAGCTGTGTTCAGCGTGTTCAGGTGCGCTGTCATGTCTACCATGAAGTGTAGCTTTTCCAGCCACTCTGGCTGTTCCAGCTCAGGAAAGGTGAGCCCTTTGCTGCCCAGGAAAGTTTTCACTTCTTCCAGACACGCGACAAAGCGTTTCAGCACCTTCCGTCTGGACAGCCAGCGATAAAAACACATTGTAGCGGTGTCAGTAAACTGCAGTCAAAGATAGCTTTATTCGAACTAAACAGCCTTGCTTTTCAGCTTCCCTCAACCCAGCCCCCATGGACGCAGATGCTGCAAAAGACGCGTACTCACAAACCCCCGTAGGCTATCTCCCTTAGCCGGAATGCTGGCTAATTGTGAGCCGTTTCGGATGTGGCAGGAAATGTGTCGCTACACTTAGGTTGTACAAGATCACCATAATTACATTTCAAAAGCTAACAAACTAACATAAAATACATTTTAATTAAATACTGACCAATTATTTCCCAAAGCCACAGGGAGCCGCAGCACAGAGGTGAAAGAGCCACAAATGGCTCGGGAGCCGCAGGTTGCCGACCCCCGGGCTAGAGGAATGCTGAAGAAAGCCGAACACAAATCAATCACTGAAAAGTAACTTGCTTCTGGTGGAACATTAGTCAAAAGCGTGTGTGGGTTGGGGACTACCGCTGGCCAGTCCTCTACCACATCATTTACCGCTCGCAAATCATGCACCAATCTCCATTTAGATTTATCTGCTTTTAAGACCGGCAGCAACGGGGTATTGCATGGACTGTTTGTTCTTTTAAGCACTCCTATTTCAAGCAACCCCTGCACTGTCGATGCTATTCCCTTTTCTGCTTCTGGTCTTAGAGGGTATTGTGGTCTCGGGTGGAATTGCTCCCCTTTTCAGCCTTATTTCCACTGGACTAGCTGTTTTTATTTTCCCTACGTCCGTGTCATGCTGTGACCACAGAATAGATGGCAACTCATCTAACCTTCTATCTTTCTGCTGGCCTCTTTCCTTTCCCAGCAATGGCATGTGTGTTTGGGGAGTTATTTCGACCTCTCTCAGTGTCCCTACCATATCTACACTTACCATTATTTTAATGCAATTTTTGTCTTCTGATATCCACACTTCTGGCGTGATTTTCCTCCACACTGTTACGGTTTCAGCACTTAACTCAGGGTCCTAAGTCTTTAGACTGATATCCCTTGTTTACCAACAATGTTACGTGGGGCGCAGCCTCCGGTATCCTGTACCATTTTTCTGAAAAGGTGTTCCACTTAACTTGTAAAGCTGCCCCTTGCTTTCCAATTATCACAGCATCCCCTTCCAGGTGCTGTTGGGTACATGCCTCCAGGTGCCATCTCTCCTCTAACTCCCTGTTCTGAGTCTCGTCAAAAATCACTGTACAATGTAGCTCAGATTTGGGCATTACAGCCCTGGGTAATATAGCCTGCACGCCCTTTTTACATTTTTCCCAGGTTT
Source organism: Hypanus sabinus (assembly GCF_030144855.1). Taxonomy (NCBI): domain Eukaryota; kingdom Metazoa; phylum Chordata; class Chondrichthyes; order Myliobatiformes; family Dasyatidae; genus Hypanus; species Hypanus sabinus. The sequence continues at coordinate 50,326,713 of NC_082713.1, forward strand.
CCTGAATCTGATCTGCGATGTCTCCTATCCAAAAGACATTAGCCTTCTTGCCTTCTCGCACTATCAATTGAGCCCCTGCTCTTTCCACACTCAGCCCATTTCTGGTGCATTCTAATTTTAAATCCAGTTTCAATAAGGCATCTCTGCCTAACAAATTAATCGGAGTTCCTTTAAATACTAGCACCTGCAAAACAATTCCTTTATATCCCATTCTCAACTGCACTGGAGCCGTGCACTGTGTCAACTGTGTTTTCCCCTGAGAACCCTACCGCCTTTATAAACTTTCCTGACATGGGAAGATGAAGGGCATACTGTGGCTGTACACGTGTACGTGGCTCCAGTATCTATCATCATTGGTGTCAGTTGTCCTTCTAACATAACCTGAACCATGTCCCGTCTGCCTCCCTTGTTATCATTGGGTAATGTCCCTTCCCACTAGAGTTCTCAGGGCACCCCTAATACCTCGCATAGGGGTTCACAGGTCTGCTTGGGCCTGTGGGGGCTGGTCCTTGGCTAAACTTTAGTTCCCTTCTTATCGGTTCCTGCTGGTGCGTGACAGGCCAAGGTGTAAACAGACAATCTCTTCTCATGTGACCTGGCTGATTACATCCCCAGCACAATCTCTCTACCTCTCTTTCCCCCTGTTTCCTCACTGGTCCCCTCTGCCCATAGCTCCTCTGTCCCGCTCCTTGGGACTTCCAGTCCTGTCTGGGCTGTTTGAATTTAGTCTGTTCCTGATAGGGCATTTGTGGGAATGCTCCTCCAAAGACGTTGATTATTGGCATGGGGTTTTCCAGCCCTTGTCTTACAGTATGATCGGTCCCCCCATATAGCCGTCCAGTTCAATGACTGAACTTGGACCGGTGATTGCTGGCAGCATCTTTTTGTTTTTCTCTTTTTCCTTCTGTTTGAGCTCTTCGAGCTGCATTTGTATTAACTTTCTTTGCACCTCTTCCTGCTGCTCAGCCAACCTTCGTTTGTCTTTCCGGTATTTCTCAACTGCATGGACTACGTGGTCTCTAAATTCTTGTAGGATCATTGACGTTAGCCCAACCACTTCCTCCAGTTTGGATTTTACTTGCGGAGGCATTGCATCCAAAATGCTATGTCGCAACAGTGAGGTGATAAATAAGCTATTTTGCACCTCTTGCTCATTCTCCAGTCTCCACCTTTTCAACTGGTTTTCTATGTAGGCTGCTGGGTTTTTAGTGTCTCCCAGTGGATCCCCCTTTAAGGCTTTGGGGTTCACTTTGGGTGGATAAAGCTTTCTGAGGGCCTGCCATACCCTCTGCCTCACTCTGTCAAACCCATCTCCGTCAGTTCTTGGGTCGTTTGAGTTTACTATGCCAGCCATTTCCATTAGTTCGTTAAATTTGGAGGTTCCCATCAACCTTATCAATAGTGCCTTCAAATCTCCCATAGCCAATAATCATCCCACCATTTCTTCTTCAAAGGCTCTACATTTTTTTTCCACACTTTATTTTGTAACTACTTGAAATACAATAAAAAAAAGTTTATTAAAAAAAAGGCTCTAATCCATTTCCCTGCTCCTTCATGTAGATTGGGCAGAGTGTATTTCAGCCCTTCTAGGTCCTGGGATCCCCAGGGGATGTACTGCACTTGTCCTGATCCTTTAACTAACAATGGCATCATTCTTCCTCCTTCTTCCCACCTGCCCTGGCTCTCCTCACCTGACTCCCCATCTGTCTCAGGGTATGTCTTTACTGCCTCCCACACAAATTTCTCCGGGGTCCTCTTCTTCCTTCGGTCTCCCTGTGGAGTCCTTCCTTTCAGTCCTGATTCAATACTTGGTTGGCCCCTGGAGTATTTTTCGCATCTCCTCTGGAAATCCCCTCTCAGTAACTTATCTGGCTCTCTCTCTACTTCCGCAAGTCGCTCCCCTACCGCCTCCTTCTGCTCTTCTAGGCTTCTGCCTCCTACCTCTTCCCCACAAATTCTCGCATCCTCTCTCTCTCCCCACCTAACTCTTGCTCCTCCAATGAGTCACCTTCTCTTTCTTCCTGTCCGTGTCTGTACACCTGTGGCAGGGACTCCTCATGATCCTCACTCGTGCTTGATTCCCCTCTCTCCTGTGTTTCTCCAAGACTCTCATCTCCTATCTTTTTTCCACTTCTTCTTGAATGCCTCATCTCTTCCTGCCCTGATGAGCCACTTTCTTTTCTAGTCTGTTTATTTCTATGGTATAACCGATAATCCTCATACTCCTTTTCCTCTCTCAAGTATTTCATCCGTTCAATCTCTTCTTTCATTTCTCTCTTTGCCTGTTCCACCTTTATCCTTTCTGCCTGCATCTCCTTCTGTATCGCCACTTTTTCCTTCTCGTATTGTCTTTTTTCCTCCTCGTTATCCCAAACTTGTACTTCTCCCTGCATGTTTACTGTCCCTGTCAGTAGCGGGCACTGCTTAGGGGTTCCTTCCTCATTATAGGGAGGGGGCTTTACTGTTTCTTTCGCATCTGGGTACGGAGCTGAAGCCGGCATCTCACCGTACCTTCCTCTCTCTCTCTCTAACAGGCTGTTTCTCCATCACCTTAGTGTCTTCCTCGCTTGTGATCAATATCCTACCTGTCCTCAGCCTTTCTCCCTCCGTTCTGAAGAGTTTTAGCACTTCCATTTCTCGTTCTCTTTTTTGCCCTCTTTTCTTAGATTTATCTTTTGGTTTGTAATTTTTAATTAGTCCCTCCATTTCTTCGCACAAACTTACATCAAACGTTTCTTCTCTTGGCCACTTTGTGACCAGATTTTTGGTTCTTTTTTCCCATTTTTCTGAAGTTTTTGTGACCCCATATTTATTTATTGGGAATTTTTTGCTCAGAATCTCTACTGCCGTTCCTTTACCTGTCATGTTGTTCTCTCTTTTGAAGGTATTTCAGAGATTCACAGTTCGTTTACCTGATAATATTATTTACTCTAATTCTATGCCTAGTCTATCGTCTATCTACCAGCGCTTCAAACTATATATTGGACTGTCCTTGTTTTCTATTCTGTTCTGCCCGTACAGACCTCTATTCAGAGCGGTACCCACAGAACTTTCTCTTTGCACCTTGTCTATTCAGACCCTTATCTCTTAAGGCGGTATCCACGAGGATTTTCTCTATTTTCCTTTCCTTGCCCATTCAGACCTTCGTTTTATACGAAGCGGTATCCATGGGGACTTTCCAACACCACGTGGAATTTTTCTTTACTTAACTTCTTATTAGCTTATTTGTACTTACCCTCACTGCAGTGTTCTTGATCAATCCTCTGAGCCTCCTGTCATCCCCCAATTCTGCCAGATTCTTTGGACCGGAGAGACCCTTCGGCAGTGGTTCCACACATCTGAGACTCCAAGACCTCCCCAAAACCAACAGAATTCTTAGTCCAAATTGTCGCAAAAAGCACTTACCTTTTGTTTGGGAGCACCCTTAATTCTGTTAGCCTTGTGGGGGTCCCTAGAGGACTGCGAAGCGTCCCCAATATGCCATTTCCTTTCCGCGGGTCTCTGTCCAGTCCTGCCGCGGTCGCCAATTTTGTCGTGGTTTCTCGTGCCCCACAAACGACCAGGAGACGCAGAAGATTCTTCAAGAAGTATTAAACTTTAATTTGCAAATCAAAGCTGAGACAGTCATTGAGCTAGTCAATGATTGCCCACCAATCCTTGTACATAGCATTTTTTATAGCAATCTCCTGGTTTAGTTGCATTAGCATATCCAATCGGTCTACAGTTGCGTATCACCAGTACATCAGCCACTATTGTTTCTACCCATTGACTTAATCCTGTTCTTCTCTACATCACTTAGCTACCTCTCATTAACACACCATTGTCTTCTACATTCTTAAGATTTCATTCTCTACTAAATTGGATACATGCATAGCAAGTAGCAAACTCAAAGGTGACTACATAATCTACATCTCTTAGCTAGACTCTCATTAACATACCATTGTCTTCTACATTCTTAAGATTTCATTCTCCTACTAAATTGGATACATACATAGCAAATAGCAAGTTCAAAGCTGACTACATAGTTTTGGTTACACAGCAAACAATGCAACTTTTATACTCCAATACTGTGTGGATCCAGAACTGGCTTGCCCACAGAAGGCAAAGAGTAGTTGTAGATGGGTCATATTCTGCATGGAGGTCGGTGACCAGTGGGGTGCCTCAGGGATCTGTTCTGGGTCCCCTACTCTTCATGATTTTTATAAATGACCTGGATGAGGAAGTGGAGGGATGGGTTAGTAAATTTGCTGACAACACAAGGTTGGGGGTGTTGTGGATAGTGTGGAGGGCTGTCAGAGGTTACAGCGGGACATTGATAGGTTGCAAATCTGGGCTGGGAAGTGGCAGATGGAGTTAAACCCAGATAAGTGTGTGGTGGTTCATTTTAGTAGGTCAAATATGATGGCAGAATATAGTATTAATGGTAAGACTCTTGGCAGTGTGGAGGATTAGAGGGATCTTAGGGTCCAAGTCCTTAGGACACTCCAAGCTGCTGTGCAGGTTGACTGTGTGGTTAAGAAGGCATATGGTGCATTGGCCTTCATCAATCGTGGGATTGAGTTCAAAAGCTGAGAGGTAATGTTACAGCTATATAGGACCCTGGTCAGATCCCACTTGGAGTACTGTGCTCAGTTCTGGCCACCTCACTACAGGAAAGATGTGGAAACTGTAGAAAGGGTGCAGAGGAGATTTACAAGGACCTTGCCTGGATTGGGGAACATGCCTTATGAGAATAAGTTGAGTAAAATTGGCCTTTTCTCCTTGGAGCTACAAAGGATGAGTGGTGACCCGATAGAGGTGTATATTATGATGAGAAGCATTGATCATGTGGATAGTCAGAGGCTTTTCCCCAGGGCTGAAATGACTAACACCAGAGGGCACAGTTTTAAGGTGCTTGGAAGTAGGTACAGAGAAGATGTCAGGGATAATTTTTTTACACAGAGAGTGTTCAGTGTGTGGAATGGGCTGCTGGCTACAGTGGTGGAGGCAGATACCATAGGGTCTTTTAAGAGACTCCTGGACAGGTGCATGGAGCTTAGAAAAATAGAAGGCTATGGGTAACCTGAGATAATTTCTAAAGTAAGTACAAATGTTTGTACATGTTCGGCACAGCATTGTGGGCTGAAGGGCCTGTATTGTGCTGTAGGTTTTCTATGTTTCCATATTTCTATAAAAACAGTTGCTTTCCCCAAGCTGTAAGGTTGATCAATATCTCCACCCACTTAACCATTGCTCCATGCCCCCCATCACCTCTTCTTTATCATTTCCTGTCAGAATCACCTTACTGTTTGCTGTCTCTGTCTGGACATATAATCTATTAATGTATATAAGCTATCTTATGTATTCATATTTTTTGTATTTGTAATTATTGTGTTCTTTATGTTATTGTGTTTTTGTGTGCTTCATCAGATCAGGAGTAACAATCTCCTTTACACTTGTGTATTGGAAATGACGTTAAACAATCTTGTTTGTGTGTATGTATATTGTATGTTCATGTGGAATGAAATGATTGCATTTATATAATGCCCTTGGAGGTGTTAGAACATTTCAAAACTCCCTGCAGTAGATGAAGTATTTTAGAAATATTGTCACAGTAGTAAATACAGAAACTAATTTGCACACTGTAGATTTCCTCAGTAGGGATGTGGTAAATACAATATCTATTTTTTGGAATACCGATTGAACTAAATATTGATCAGGACACAAAGCATAACTGACCTGCTCTTGTAAATAGTACCACGAGTCCTGTTATATCCATCTGAGACAGGAAGTGTGCCATCAATTTAATGTAGCATGCACTTCTGACACCTGAACACTGCGTCACTGTGCTGAAAGAAGGTTAGATTTCCACTGATCTGGGAACAGGCAACAGTATAGATACTTACACTTTGGTGGATCCAATGGAAAGAAACTGGGCTTTTACCTGAGGGCTCATGCACTTTCCGAAGTTGAATAAGTGAACGACGTGCACAATAAACAGCAGGGCCCTGGGGAATGTTGTTGAACAGAGAGACCTAGAAGTACAAGTAGGTAGCTCTCTGAATGTGGTCATATAGGTAGACAGGATGGCGAAGAAGGCATGCAGGATGTTTGTTTTGTGTGTGTTACAGGATGTTTGACTTTATCAGTTGAGGCACAGAATACAAGAGGTGGAATACCATGTCACAATGGTACAAAATGTTGGTCAGACTGCACTTGGAGTACAGTGTGTAGTTCAGATAGTCACACTCCAGGAAAGATGTGATTAAGCTAGAGAGGATGCAGTAAAGGTTCACAAGGATATTGCTAGGATTGGAGGGATTGGTAAAGAATGATTAGGGAGATCAGTTTTCCTTGGTTCAAAGGAGGCTGATAGGTAAAATGACAGAGGGATATAAAATTATTGAAAGGCGTAGATAGGGTAGAGAGCCAGTGTTTGTTTCTGTGTCTAAAACTAGAGGGTATTAGAGAAGGAGAATGTGTAAAAGGGATCTGGGTAAATGTTTCACCAAAAGAGGAGTGTTATCTGGAATGATCTACTGGAGACTGTGTGGAAGCAGGAACGATATTTAAAGAGCATCTGGAAATATATTTGAATGAGGGTATGGAATTAATGTATCAATTTGGAATCGTTAGCATACATGCAATGGGCTGAAGGGCCTATTTCTATGCTGTACAACTACATGACTCTATAACTCAACATGGGCTGCTGAAGGTAACAGGAACAGGGTTGTAACGTCGGGAGCCGTGCAGGCAAGACTCTGATCCTATGTGCTTTCAATATGTTTTCTCTCATGGGCCATGAATGGTTCAACCCCTGGAACTGCAAATGGAACTCAACATATGCATTCATAAATTAACATTCTCACTTCCGACTTTATCACGGAGATCATTCGTAAAGTCATTGCAGATACTTGGGTCTCTGAGAATAATAACCTGACCTTCATTGACGATATCCATTTATATTTGAGCGAGGTCTGACTAATGGGGAACCCTTTGCATGATCTCCAATAGTTTTCAGATTTACTAGAGTTTACTAGTATGACCAGTAGCCTGAAATTGAACCCCTAGATGGACCATTGTTGAACCTCTAGATAGACCAGTGCTCCTTTGAGATCTGGAATGAGGTCTGTTTTCAGAATAAAAACGCAAAATGCTGGCAGAACTCAGCAGGCCACAGAGCATCTATGGGAGGAGGTAGTGACAACGTTGAACCTCTTGATGAAGGGTTTCGGCCTGAAACGTCGTCACTACCTCCTCCCATAGATGCTGTCTGGCCTGCTAAGTTCTGCCAGCATTTTGCGTTTTTATTTATTTCCAGCATCTGCAGATTCACTCGTGTCGCCTCTGTTTTCAGAATAGTTGGTCATTAAAATATTTGGTCAAATCTGAAAAATGTGTAATTGTGTCTGGAAGCTAAAGTTAATGGAGCCCATCAGCTGTAATAAAAACACATTTTTATCTTAATCACTAATGCTATTATAATGCAGAGCTTGAAGCTGTAAGAAATTAGCTCTGCTGATAAAATTTCTGTAATTTAAGCCAGCAGTGAAGGGTGTACAACTGGTGATACTCTTACCAAAGCACAAAACAAGTTGCAGGAACAAAACTTGATTACTGGTCATCCTAAGGTTACCAACACCCAATCTCTGCACACCCTCTTACATACAAACAGACACCCAGGATATTATTAAATTCAAAATGTCCAGCATATGCATTCATTCCTATGAACAGGAGAACAAGCTTCTTGTCCTTCTCTCGCTCTCTCTCCCTCTTCCCCTACATTTTTGTAATTATTCTTTCTTATCAGTTTCATGTACTTTTAATGCCATTCATTATAAAACTGAGACTTTAAAGGTATCAGATCAAGCAATTTTGTATATTTTCTGACTTATAGACAAAATTGATGCCTGTAGACTTCATTATCTGGGGACACACTACAGTTTTGCTTTAAAGCTCTGAAGTTATTAATGAAGAAGCATTCAGACCTCCAGAAATACGAATCAATATACAGTATAAGCCATAACAAATGTAAGGTTGGTGGGTATCCTGTTGAGAACTGAACCTACTCTGCATGTTGTTCATAACTTGTCCTAGTGCAGAGTCTCTCTACCCTGTAGGAGAAAGTCATGCTGGTCTGACACTGTAAAATGTTCCTTTTGTCTCACTTAGTATTTTTGTTGTCTATGAGTGTTTTCTGGGATCTCAAAGGAAGAAGGAGAGAGAAAAACAGAAAGATCTAGAGATACCAACGTCTCCAAATTCTCTCTCTGACTCACACTTGAAATTGTCCCATCAAATTCACAACTTGAAAATGACCCAGAAATGTTTGTTACTGTATTTCACTCTGGAAAAAAATATCCAGTCAGTTTTCAAATTGCATGTGGCTAAAAGTAAAGCAGCATGATGCAAATTAATTGCTTAGCAATGACATTTTAAATGTCAAACCAAAAGCAGTGGAATGAATGAATAGTTGAACTAGTTCAATCAGGCTTTGATACACCACAACATAATTGTCTACTCAAAATCATGGTCTATTAAATAAGTGAAACAACCTTTAAATCAGGGCTGTGTCATCCCTCCCCATCTATGCTATCATATGTATTTCAGCACACAAGACAGATGCCACCTCCATCTTGATCAAAGAAGGTATTCCAGGACTAGTTAATACAAGTTAAAGACATGATATTACATGTAAGAGTATTTAGGAACTATTTTACAAATTGAAGCCTGCTTGAAATAAATGAATAAGGCAAAGTGTGGGCCGCAGTTCAGAAAATATAAGCATGTGTAGATTATGGAGAAGATAATATAAACAAGCAAGTGTGATGGAATTGACGAAAACTGTGTGAAGATGGGCTTCAACAGGGAAAAGGTTTATTTTGCCTATTAACTTTATCAAGTTTCTAAAAATTCTTATTTCATCATAAGAAACCCTTGATTTAGTATAATCTCTTTGCCAAAAGGTTGATTAGTCAACCTTTTTACCAAAAACCATAAACAGTTGACATTTCAGGTTGAACCCCTTCTTCAGAACTGGAAAAGAAGGAGGAAGATGCCAGAATAAAAAAAATGTGGGGGAGGGGAAGGAGGGCCAGCTAGAAGGTGATAAATGAAGGCGGGAAAGGTGAAGACCTGGCGAAGAAGAATCTAATAGCAGAGGAGTGTGGACCATAGGAGAAAGGGAAGGAGGAGGGGCACCAGTGGGAGGTTATAGGCAGGTGAAGAGGAGGGATAAGAGGCCAGAGTAGAGAATAGAAGAAAAGGGAAGGGGTGGAAGGGGGTGGAAATCACCAGAGGGAGAAACTGATGTTCATGCCATCAGGTTGGAGGCTACCCAGATGGAATATGAGGTGTTGCAGTTCCACCCTGAGAGTGGTCCCATCGTGACAACAGAGGAGACCATGGACCAACGTGTCAGAACAGGAATGGGGACTGGAATTAAAATGGTTGGCCATGGAGAAATTTAGCAGATAGAGCAGAGTTGCTCGACAAAGTGATCCCCCAATTTACAGCGGGTCTCAACAATGTAGAAAAGTCTGCACTGAGAGCACCGGATGCACTAGACAACCCCAGCGGATTCACAAGTGAAGTGTTGCTTCACCAGGAAGAACCGGTTGTGGCCCTGAATGGAGGTGAGTGGGCAAGTGTAGCATTTCTGTTGTTTGCAGTGATTTGTGTTAGGAGGGAGATTAGTGGGGAGGGATGAATGAAGTAGGGAATCATGGAGGGAGAGAACCCTACAAAAAGAAGAGAGTGAGGAGATGAGTTAAGATGTGTTTGGTGGTAGGATCCTGTTGAAGATGTCATCAGCTGCGGAGAATGATGTGTTGGATGCAGAGACTCAAGGGGTGGTAGGTAAGGGCAAGAGAAACTCAGTCCCTGTTAAGATGGCAGGAAGTTTGGGTAATTGCAGATTCTGTAGGAAGCTTGTATAGATGGGTGGTAGAAAGTGTGCTGACTGGCTGCATTAAGGAACACCAGTGCCTTTGAGTGGAAAATGCTACAAAAAGTAGTGGATTCAGCCCAGTACATCACAGGTAAAATTTTCCCAACCATTGCGCACATCTACATGAAACATTGACATAGAAAAGCAGCATCCATCATCAAAGATCCTCAACACCCAGGCCATGCTCTTTTCTCGCTGCTGCCATCAGGTTGAAGGTACAGGAGCCTTAGGACTTGCACCCCTAGGTTCAAGAACAGTTACCATCCTCAAACATCAGGCTTTTGAACAAAAGGGGATAACTACCCTCATTTAAGGACTCTTTTATCTTGTTACTTCATGCTTGTTATTTATTGCTATTCATTTATTATCTGCATTTGCACAGCCTGTTCCTGATGTTTGCAGTTTACAGATCCTGCTTACAGTTACTGTTCTATGGATTTGCTAAGTATACATGCAGAAAAAAAATCTCGGGTTTGTGATGCACCATCAATAACTCTAGGAGACTGGAAGTGAATGATAGGCTTTTATTAACAGTGAAAAGGGAGCACGACATATCGGAGACTGAGGGGGGAGCAGTGCCCCAATCACCTTTATACAGGGGTCTTTGGGAGGGGCCACAGGAGCAGTCAGCAGAAGGGCGTGTCCAGACAGGTATATGTAGTTCACCACAGTTTGTATGTGTGATATGTATGTACTCTGATTATAAATTTTACTTTGAACTTTGAAAGAGAGAAGATGTGGGTGAAGGGAAGCCCCATTCAAAGCATAATACCTAACACCATGTTTCCGATGTGCCACAGTGACTATACTTTTATAAGAAGTCAGCTCTATGGCTGGATGTAGACTCATTATTTTTATTAGTTGGATGTTAGACAAAGGCATGCATCATCCCAGCATACCTTATATTCATTGTGGGACATAATCTTGATGTGAACTATCTATCATCAGGATTTTTCAAAATGGACTAGTTTTTAAAAACCTACAGTACTTAATTTCTTCCTTTCCTAACTCTCTTAATTTAACAAAATGAATGCATGCGTGATGGGAGTTCAACTGGCATTTGTTCAAAATCTTCAGACTGCTTTAAGATGGAAAAGACTCAGTAGACCACATTAAAAATGTCAGGCTTGGCAAAGTGGTAACACACTTGTATAGCAGAAAATATTGGAATCAAGTTCCGGCATAGACCTTCCCAGGGAGCTCGAGGCATTAGATGAGACCTCGGGATAGTGCTGAGAAATACTGTAGCTACGCTATCGGAAGTACCCACTGAAATGCAAGATCAAGGCTCTATGAAAATGGCTTTCCCATCCTTACTCTCAATTCCTTTATCAAAAGTTAGATTCTTATGCAATACCATATTGTTCAGAACTGAATAAACGCTCAGTGGAATTCAATCCATCAGTGACAAAATGACACTTGAGCAAAGAAATTAAGTCTGCAGGAAACAGTTCTGTATTTTCACTAGCTTGAGTGCTGCCAATACTGTATCCAGAATTACCACAGTGTGCAAGTATTCCTGCCTGGAAGGACTTCATTAACTTGTGCAAAATAAAACTTCAATTAACTTTCTTATTCTCCCTCTGCACCTTGTAAAACTGGCCTTCTAGTTTGGGAATCTTCAGGGAGGAAAGCAAACATCTTGAGAATGGAAAACTGGTTCTGAAAATTTCATTAGAAAAAAAAACACAGAAAATATTACCTGTCCCAGAAATAGTTACATCGAGTCCATGCAACAGCATGTGGGTGTAGCAGTATAGCAATGATCGACACTCCAAGCTGTGGCAGCAAAGACAAAGTGAATGGGATCATTCAGAAAACTGTTGGTTTCTTTTCAGGTACCCGGACCCTTTGATTCCACCCTCCAATGCTCCTTGGACAGACAGGTTAAATAAGGAACCACATTCAGTTAGCTTAGCAGTCTTTAGCATACTGAAAATCTATAAGGCTTTCTGGGTGTGCGTCTCGTGATCAACAAATGACAATTTAAATTCAAGCATTTTGGCTTTATTACATCTCTGGTGATTTTTAAAAAGGAAATAAGCATAACTGAACCAATTTCAAAAACTTAAAAGCATGAGAGAAGAGAACAAGGTAACCTCTATTATAAAACTATAAGACCATAAAACATCAGAACATAATTAGGCCATTCAGCCCATCAAGTCTGCTCTGCCATCAGTCATGGCTGATTTTTTTTCCCTCTCAACCCCATTCTGTGTTGGTGAAAGTTCACGGAGATGTGTTTTCTCAGATCGTGCAAGAATCCAATGGCTTTCTTCATATCCAGTCTTGCCTCAAAAGAATTGTTCCCTGCCCCCTATCACAACCAAATGTGAATTATTGGAAACATGTCTCAGATTTTATTGATACAGCAACTGGAGTTGCCAGCTCACAGTTCCAGCAGTCTGGGGTCAGTCCTGACCTGAGATACTCTCTATGTGGAGTTGACAGTTTGCCCTGGTGAATATGTGGGTTTCCTCTAGATGTGCTAGTTTCCTCTCAAATCCTGAATAATGTGCATGTTGATAGGTTAATAGGCTGCTATACTTAGTCCCTAGTGTAGGTAAATGGTAGAATCTGGGGGTGGGGGGGGCTTTGGTTTATATATGGGAAGAATAAAATATGATTGCTTGTAACTGGGTGTTTGATGGCTGATGCAGAATTAATGGGACAAAGGGCCTGTTTGTGTGCTGTACCTTTCTATGTTCTATGACTTTAAGTCAGGAAGTATTCAAATCTTTTTCTACCTGTTCAATTTTATTTATGAAACAGTCATTTCTGTAAACCCCTTAAAGCTAACATTTATCAATTGGTTCACAGCTGGGATTCACACTCATTAAGAACTATAAATTCTACAGTGTTTAAAAAGGCAATTGAAGTGGAGGTGTACAGTGAACCTATGCTAGTTTTGTGTCTGAAGCCCTATAGCAGCGAGATGCTATCTTGCACCAAGCCTGTGTAATAGAATTGGCCTTGTAAGACAAATGCATTTTTATCGGTTTTGCCATTTTGGGCCCTGAGACAATGGGAGTGTGGGAGGGACATTATGGGTCCAGGCTGCAACTGGGACAGGGCTCAGGTTTATCGGACGTGCAGATTAGAACCATAGCAACAAGAAGGGTGGATGCAAGGGGACCTCAAGCAAAATACCGAAGTGGAGCAATCTGTCATCTCAGATTCTGCAGCAAAACAAATAATGCTGGTCTCCTTTCTTTAACTAATGCATAAACAAGCTGCTGCTTTCTTAACAACATGTTCTCAAAGGGGGGGGGGGGGGTTAAATGCCCTGTAGTCTGATAGTGCATGGGTGGTGGTCTCCATGAAGATGTATACAAAGAGCACAGGAAGAATTTAATCAGAACTTAATCAAAATTCAGTTATGTGGAACATTGATACTTCACATAAACACTAGAAGAATACCTAGTCAGAGATGTTTATATCTTTTCAGCTGAAGAGATTGGTCTAACAGTGACCCAGGTTCAAATCAGATCCATTACCACACTGTTGTCACTCATTCACTTCTCCATAGGCGTGATCGTGTATATCAGAGTGCCTTATTTGCATCTGATTGTCCATATAAACTCATCGAAAAACAAGTTTATAAAAATGAATTTAGTGTATGTCAGGAGCCAAAAAAAAAGTGGCATTTAGGTAGTAAACCTCAAAAAAGAGGAAGACCAAGTACCTTAATCCTGTGAGGTGGTGCACATGCCACTCCTTTTGTGCTGTCTGTTTTCCCTTGCTATGTCTGTTCCACTCTTTTCTGTATAAACCATATACTCTATGTTCTTTACAAGGAAATAGACGAAACATTTTCATGTGAACAGCATGAGTGCTTTCTCCATACACAATATGCTAATTTTCTTTTGTCAAACTAACCAAGTTGCATTGATAGCCTGATGTTTGTTCTCTAGTAATAATCTGCTTAATTCTGTAAGTAGACATTATCTGATAGAGTCTTTCACTGATTAAATCAGTCGCAGGCTGCTTTGATGATTAAATCATACACAGGCTCTTGTAGTACTGCGCAAACAGGTTCAACATATTACTAAATAGCTAAATTATCAAACAAACAAAAAAAATGTCCTATGTCTTTTTGAGCATTTTACTGCTTGTTAGGAAATTCTTCTAATTTCATAGGAAGCTTTCATTCTCCCTAGCACCTATTCTCCAGCACAAACCTCCCCCTACGTTTCCTCAATAATGCCTGAAATACATATTTTGTCTATGATTTGCAACCTCTCTGGCTGGTGGAATGGAAGTTCCTATTTACTTCAGTGTGCAAGTTCAAATCAGAAGTTAGTTTAATTCTTACATCAATTTACACAATATTTTGATTCTTTGCATGAATTAATTTTTCAAAAGTTGCCTTCACTTCACCTGTGAAATGACTTGGTGTCAATTGTACAATATTTTTTGTTGAATTATGCTGCACGTACTCCGCAGCTCATTAATTCAATAAATCACTTTGTGCTGTTACATCAAGTGGTTCTCATTAACATTAATAGAGTAACACCAAACTCCTAGTAAGCTACAGTCTTGCTGAAAAGTTGTTCGGGGGCATAAGTAGCGCAGATTGATAGAATTATTAATTTGCTTCACTATACATTTTTAATGAAAGTCATGCAATGAGGTCTCATACTTCTCACATACTCGATTAAGAAGCTGTACTTAATTATTCAGCCTTTGTTTAACAATTCCCTGATCTATAAACCAAAGGAAATTGAGGATATTATGGAAGAATTTCATTGCTAATATAGTTCATGAGCTTGTTTCACTCATGCTTATGCCTTTGCAAAGGCTCAGTTCGAATTTTAATAAAAAGTTTATTTCTCTGTAGGTGCTAATTGTTACCTTTGCTTTATAATTCTGTTACTTGTTACAATCATATGTATGGAGAATAATAAGAAAACAAAATGTTGAAAACATACAATATCCTTGATGTATCACCCTAAACAAGGGTTTCAGATACTTGGACCACTGGAACCTTTTCTGGGGCAGGGGTGACCTGTACAAGAGGGACCTTAAATGGTGGGGAACCAATATCTTGGCAGGGAGGTTCAACCCTTCTACTTGAAAAGATTTAAATAAGTTTGGCAGGAACCAGAACACCTGGTCAGAAAATGGATAATTGAGAGGAAGGTCTTCTTCGGCTGTCCATTGATTTTCGATGATGACTGAGGCCTGGGCAGGGTTGTATGGAAGACCTGAAGTTGCCCATGCTGCAAGTCTCCCCTCTTCACGCCACCGATGTTGTCCAAGGGAAGGACATTAGGACCTATAAAACTTGGCACTGGTGTCATCGCAGAGCAATGTGTGGTTAAGTGCCTTGCTCAAGGAGACAACACGCTGCCTCAGCTAAGGCTCGAACTAGTGACCTTCAGATCACTAGACTGACACCTTATCCACTTGGCCACGTGCCACAATTGAGAGGAAGGTAGATGTCATGAATAGTAAGAGCTGGCAAAAGCAAAGTAATAGACTCAATGTGACAAAAAGGTTGAATTGAGTGTATCTTAACGCTAGAAGATTAATGGGTAAGGGTGAGGAATTTAGAGCATTAATTGGCACATAGATCTATGATATTGTGGTCATAACAGTGATTTGATTGAGAGAGGGGCAGGAATAGTTGCTTAATGTTATAGGGTTTTGATATTTTAGAAAAGAGAGCGAAGAAGGTGTGGTGGGGGGATTGTGAAGGAAGTTGTGTTTTTAATTATGGACATTATCACAGGTGCCCAGGGGGGCATAATGGGGGGCTTATCCACTGCCTTCATATGAGTGGAACTCAAAAAATAAGAAAGGTGCAATCAGTCTGATAGGAGTATACTGCTGATCCCCTTGCAGCTATCAGGACATTGAGGAACTGATAATCAGGCAGATTAGGGAATGGTGCAGAAACAACAGAGTGGTTGTAGTGGGTGATTTCAACTTCCCTAATATTGACCATGCAAAAAGGACAGTGCAGGAGCTCTTTTTTGAATTAATTGACCATATTCAGGGATTCATCTTCGGATATGATTGAACATGCCACAGTTGTCATTGACTTCAAAAGCCTTCCTCAAACTACTTTTGTAATTTCCAACAGGTTCTTGAACCTACCGTAATATATCTATTCTGAGAAAGTGTATAGTTGCCTTTACCTGGTCTCTTTCTTAAAGAAGTACACCTACTGAAGTCCATTCTACATATTTATCAACTTTAACTTATATTTCATTTTGTATAGATGAAACATTTTAAACAATTTTCTTCTATATACCATGTATTTTATATCTTAGTTATTTGCAATCTAACACAAATACAATTGGTACATATTGAAATAAATTCTCTAAATGGATGCAAAGGTTTATGAAAAATATATAGAGGTTTGAAAATCACACTTAACACGAGCTTATTCTAAAAGTTAATTTAAGAGCATTGAGTACCATGCTATCAAATAGAAACTTAATCAAACGAATCAGATAGTGTCAAGGCCTATGTAACAGAAGTCTTCATAACTGCCATCTGCCATACAAGATACAATAAGCACACTTCCTTTTGAATCATTTGTCTCATGTACCAAAACATCCCAAGGCATTTTGCAGGAAAGAGCAATCAACTCCCAGTCAGGAAATGACGGAGGTGAGCGAAGTTCTGGTCAAAGGAAGATTTGAGCCTGTAAAGACCCTTTTTAAGATGTGGAATGAATCAGCACAATGACTAGCTTTAGGAAGCAATTCCTTGAGCGTAATAGTACACTAGCGATGGAACTTCAGAGTAGAACAATATTTAAATTAGGCCAGAGTGAGAATGGGCTGGAGAAGGATTAGAGGAAAGGTGGAACATAACAATAGAGTGATTGAGGAAAGGATAAATTTATGTTAGTGCTGCAAAATGAGGATGCAAAAGGTTAAAGAGTATACAAGCAACAGTTGTACAGGATTTTGTGAAATAAGTATGACTATAAATAGCTGTAAAAGTTGAAGTTTACAAATGGCAGAGCAATTGGTATCCCTCTAGCTCCTTTTTTCAACTTGCTCACCTATCTAGAAGCAGGTGATTTTCTTACAAGCCCACATCCTCAACCCAAATTTCACCCCTGCTCCTATTTTAAGTTCAATCCTAGTCTTTGGACTGTATCATTATTTAATTAAGGCCATAACCTGCCAGAATAGCTCCCAGATGCAAGCCAATACTTAGTGTGAAGGAACAAGGCACACACATGATCATTTATGATTGAGGAACATATTAAACCACCAACAAAAATGAATCATTGTCTTGAGAAGAGAAGCAAAAAAAAGAGGGTGGAAATAATCTCACAATAACAACTGAGACAAGTTTGTTTACTCAAAATGCACATTAATCAATTTCAAAACTTCTACTGAACTATTTGGAATTGTGTTTCATTTTCTGAAGCTTTAACATCAGTACAATTACTCTCCCAAATATAGGCCTAATCAGCATAATAATTGTAACCTATTTCCTCTGAGAGAATATCACCATTTACCTAGTTATACCTGTATACCTGTAAACCACCAATTCTAGAAACATATTCATGAAACTTGCTGAATAAATTCACATAAATTCTTTAAATATTCTATAATGTACTTCATAACCAACAAGGCAATTTGTTAACCAGTTTTATTTTTAGCACCTTTGAGAGACCATGGGTCAAGACAATTGCTTTGGTGTAAATCCTCTACTTACTCCACCCTTACAACAGTCATATTGTGATATTGCAAACATTTTTATCATTAATAATTTCATAAACTCTGAACTGGATCAGCCCAGACTACAATATTCATTACAGTTAAACTTAGTCTGGAACACTGGCACAATGACCAATATGAAAATAGAACAATAGTTTGTATTTGTAGGGCCTAAGATCATGTTACCTTACTGAGACCAGTTTGCTGCTTCTTCATTAGGAGGGATTTGATTTTTTTGTCTCTTTCACAATGTTCCATTCATATTCTTTGCTCCAAAGACTGAATAAAAACTATTGGCAATTGTTGTGTATTTAATATTTCAGTAATATTTGAGAAGTATTGTAAATGTATTATTGATTAAGCATTGTTTGGTTACCTGATTCATGATGGGTTATATGTAAAAGTACATGAATGGCATACGTCATCATGCCACCGCATCATAAGTGCACTGCTCCCCAAAAGTAAAAAGAAACTAAGACACATTATTCCCGGCTCTGTGTTTTTCTCTCTATTAGCTTTATACTTTGGAGTTACAAAACATATCATCTGTACAACCGCACTGCTTTCTACTTTTGCTCCTAGTCTGGAAACCTAGACATTACATATCCTTCTCTTCTCTCTTCTCAAAATTAATTGTTTGCAATTAACTCTGAGTTGTTCTCCTGGAAACAGTTACTCCTTCACTCACCATGTTGTGAACAGTTGCATCTGATAATTATAGAGTGCAGCAATTGCTGACATCTGACATGTAGTTTTCTGACAATTAAACTCACTACAACTAAAGTTATACATTTATGATGGATATGTGCAAACTTTAAAAAAGCTAACAACTACAAAGAAATGTTGCCGTAGCCTTTGCAAAAAAAACATACAATTTAGTAAAAATGCTGATTAAACATTAGGAGCATATGCCTACAGGCAAATGATCAACAGTGGTTAGTTTGTATTTTGGATACCTTAAAACAGCAGTGTGCACAGACTGTGGAGGAAGAACAAAAGACAGAGGTGCCTGAGTAGAGATCAAGCAATGTGGTTTTAACCTTGACCTCTGATAATCTGTCAGGACTTTCCATGCCTTTCCTCAGGTGCTCCTGCCACATCCAAAAGTGTGCAGGTTGGTAGATTAACTTGTTTCTGTAAATTGCCCCATGTGCGCAGATGAATGAAAGATCTGAAAAGACAATGGGAGTGTTAAAAGAATGAAATAGGGCTGGTCAGGGTGTAAAAATGGCTGCTGGATAGTTGGGGGCATTGGGTGGGCCAAAGGAGCTGTTTTCATGCTGTTGCATCTCTCTGTTACTCTGTGAACAACAGCTGATTTACCAGGTCAGATATGAATGCTAAGTGAAAATGAGAGAATATTAGAGGTAGGAGCTGAACATTAACAAACACCTGGCACCAATGTGCTGCCCTCAGGGAGAAACAGGCATTGGGTCAATAGGAAATGACATTGATGCTACTTTCTGCGATGCAGAGCTTGGAAGGACAGTCTAATGAACAAGTGGCCACTAATGTTTGGTTCATCAGAAAGCCAAACAGTAGCCTTGAATTTAATCTCAATGAGTAGAAAAGTCTAGCTCCAACCTGGCACAAGACTTTAGAAAGAACTCTGAGTCCATTCTTTCCAACATAAAACAAGTTAGACCAACTTTGAAATGCAAGCAACAGTAGAAGCTGGGAGTGCCACGGAATCCCAGCTTCCTGCTTCATGTAATCAGTTTAAGGTGACTTTCAAGATATGATGGCAATCTAACCATCAGCTCCAACGGATAAATTTTATTAACAAAAAATTTTTTAGCTGAACTGCTAACTTGCTTTCCCCCTACAGAGTGACTGCATACAATTCTCACTACTGTCACTCCGCCTGTGCCTGAATTTTCCTTTGACGGCCAGTCAGTTGAGACTCAGGCAACACAAATTACAGCCGGTTCATTTAGGCAGAGTGGCAGGTGATACGCCTCCCTATATGTTTTTTTCCCCTGTAGAAAGTCACCTGGCCAGTCATGCTTGAGGCCAGTCTGGCAATGGATGCCATTCAACATGATTCCACTACCTACCACCACGACTGGTCCTAGATCCTCATCTCAGTATCTCATTGGATTGAGAACCTGCCTGTGGGGTAAGCTGCTGGTCTTCATTTTTCCTTGCTGCACACCATTCTACACAATCCTCCTCTTCCTTTTCAACCTATAACATCTTCTGAACAGAACAATAAGGCTATTCTGAAGGGTGTCTCCAGACCTCCCTTAAGTACAAAGCATTTACTCAACAGCACCCGAGGGATCTGCACACATCCACATGAAGATTTTCGTGTTGCTGCAGATCAGATATGCATTGATGGAACAGCATCCTTTGAGTCTGATTAATATTTCCTTGCTGTTACGGTGGTATGGAGTCTAGGGCACCCACATTCTGTGGGAATCCAGATGGAATTCTACTCTTTCAGCAAATGTTGTCGATTCAACAGCACAAAGCTTTGCTTACACCGGAACCAGATCTGGCAGTGTTTCCCACTTGCAGAAATGGAACTCACTTGTTTGACTGGCAAAAGCATGAAGCAAGCAATTCATCTGTGAAGACTGTGCCTGCCCTTTGAAATGGGCAGTCAGACAGATCTACTTCCCAGCTCTTGCCCAAAACTATTATTTGCCAAATGAACAGGGCATTCATGGTGATATAAATGAAAATATGTACTAAGATCATTAAAAAGGGCATTTATGAACCGTTGGTTACAGAGGGAGAGAGAGAGAGAGAATGAGAATGAGTGTGTGTAGAAAGCAAAAGTGTTTTCAGGTGTGGTGTATGGAGGTTTGTAGATGTGTACAGGTATAGCTGTGTGCATGGATATTTAAGGACTCAATTCTTGAAGGACTATGGTGGTAGTAAGATCAGCCATATTAATGATTTGGATAATAATGTGGTAAACTGAATCAGCAAGTTTGCAGATGACACCAAAATTAGAGATGTAGTTTTTAGCAAGGAAGGCTATCAAAGCTTGCAGCAGGATCTGGTCAAGCTGGAAAAACTGGTTGGAAAATGGCAGGTGGAGTTTAATGCAAGTGTGATTTTTTGCACTTTGGGAGGACAAACCAGATTAGAAGTGAGCAGTAAGACAATGGTGAGTGTGGTAGAACAGAGAGACCTGAGAATAGAGATGGATAATTCCTAGAAAGTGACATCACAGGTAGATAGGGTCATAAATAGAGCTTTTGGCACATTTTCCTTCTTAAATCAAAGTGTTGAATACAGGTATTGGGTTGCTATGTTGAATTCATATAAGCTGTTAGTGAGACCCAATTTGGTGTATTGTGTGCAGAGCTGGTCACTTACCTACAGGAAAAATATCGATAAGATCAAAAGAGTACAGAGAAAATTTACAAGGATTTTGCTTAGACTTGAGGACCTGAGATATAGGGATAGGTTGAATAAGTTAGGACTTTATTCACTGGAGTGTAAGAGAATGAGGGAAGACTGTTTAGAGCTATACAAAATTATGAGGGGTAAATGCAAGTAGCACTGAGGTTGGGTGAGACTAAAACCAGAGGCTATAGTTTAAGGGTGAAAGGTGAAATATTTAACAGGAATCTGTTGAGGAACTTTTTCACTCAGAGGATATTGCGAGTGTGGAATGAGCTGGCAGCAGAAGTGATGGATTTGGGTTTGATTAAGAGAATATATTGGATAAGTATATGGATGGGGGGTGTTTGAAGGGTTACGTTCCAGGTGTGGAACAATAGGACTAGACAGAACAACAGTTCATCAGGGACTGGATGGATGAAAGGGCCTGTTTCTCTGCTATAGTGCTCTGTGACTCTGTGAGCGAGAGGAAAAAAGAGATCGGATAGGCTTGAGTGTATTTTCACTGGAAAATAGGAAGCTAAGAGGTAACCTTATAAAGATTCATAACATTTTGATGGGCACAGATGAGTCTTCATCTATACTGTATGTCAATGATTTGGCTGATGGAATTGATGGCTTTATGGCCATGTTTACAGATAATACAAATATAAGTGGAGGGGCAGATAATATTGAGGAAACAGGAAGCCTGCTGAAAGAGACTAGGAAAATAGACAAAAAAGTGGCAGATGGAATATAGTGTAGGTAAGTGTATGGTCATGCATTTTGGTAGAAGGAATAAAGGTGTAGTCTACTTTCTAAATGGTGAGAGAACTTAGAAATCAGAATGGCAAAAGGACTTGGAAGTCCTTGTGCACGATTTCCAAAAGTCCAACTTGCAGATTGGGAAGAAAGGCAATGCAATGTTAGCATTCATTTCAAGAGGACTAGAATATAAAAGCAACAATGTGAAGCTGAGGCTTTATAAGGCATTAGTCAGCCTGCATTTGGAACATTGTCAGCTGTTTTGAGCCCCTTATCTAAGTCAAAATGTGCTGGCATTGGAGAGGTTCAATGATCCCATGGATGAAACTGCCAATGTATGAGGAATGTTCAAAGGCTCTGGGCCAATATACACAGGAATTTAGAAGAATGAGAGGGTATTTCATTAAAAGCTATTGAATATTGAAAAGCCTACTGTAGATAGAGTGGTTATGAGGAGGAAGCTTCCTATATTGGGGGAATCTAAAATCAGAGAGCACAGCCTCAGTATAGGCGCATGTCCCTATAAAACAGAGGTGAAGAGGGATTTCTTCAGCCAGATAGTAGTGAATCTGGGGAATTCATTGCCACAGACTGCCGTGGAGGCCAAGTCATTGGATGTATTTAAAGCAGAGGTTGATATTTTCTTGATTATTAAGGGCATCAAAGGTTATAGGGTAAAGGTAGGAGAATGGAGTTGAGAGGGATAATAAATCAGCCACGATGGAATGGCAGAGAAGACTTGATAGACCAAATGACCTTAATCTGCTCCTATGTCTTATGATCTATGATGGACTCTTGGCCTAAACATCTACCTCATTAAGACCTTGCAACACAACACTTTCTCTGTAATTGTAACACTTTATTCTGCATTCTGTGATTGTTATCCTTTGTACTATCTCAATCCACTGATATAATGAGTTGATCTGTAGTAAACAGTATGCATGACGTTGTTCACTGTATCCTTAGTACATGCAACAATAACACACCCTAGACAGAGTCAGAAGCAAAAGAAATTGCTGGTCAAGGTGACTTTCACAGCCACCACTAATAATGGTGTGCAGTCTAACAGTGATACACTGATCTATAGGTGGCTTGCAGGGGCAGATGAGGGGAAACTGGGTGGCCTTAGCTGTGGTGAGGACTAGGCCTGAAGCTGCAGTGTCACCTGTTTGCAGCCAATCAGGTGTCAGAGTTAGTGTGCGCCACCGGAGGCCATATGGAGTGGTGTCCAAGCTGTATTCAGTGCTGCCCCCTAGTGTTCGTCTATCAGAACACATGCTGTATTGTATTCAACTGCAGACTGCTGCAACATTCATGGACCCAGGCTCTTCAACTACACTTTTTGTGTGATTGTGTTTTACTGATATCTTATACAATATGTGCTTGCTATCTTATATGTGCCCCGTGCTGTGTGTGACTGTCAGTACTGTGTTTTGCACCTTGGCCCTGGAGTAACGCTGTTTCATTTGGCTGTATTCATGGGTGTTCATGTATGATCAAGTGACAACTAAACTTGGAATAACCATTGGGTCCAACATGCATCAGGGCAATTTCTAGAAGGCTGCAGATAGCTGGCATGATATCCTCATCCCAGGAAGTGACTAACCTTTTGAAGGTCAAGAAAAGTGAGCCTCTGCCAGTAAATTTGCTTACCTGGGTTCTGCCTCAAGGAATCCCAGCCTTCCTGCAACGCATCACTGCATTACATAGAGTTTTCTTGAAGAAGAGGAACATTCCCACTAACACGTGGGAATTCTAGGCCCTATCTACTTCAAATGGGGAAGGATTTCTCAGGATGTTATTGAGAACCTAAACACCATGAATCAGAAAAACAGAGAAACTCTTTGTTAAGCTCTTTGTGGGTGGAGTACTGCATCTCACACCCCTTCAGTCACCTCCTGCTCCATTGTGGAAGAATGTTGGTGATGCACCATCAATAACTCACACTGAGACGTAAGGCGAGATATCGGCTTTTATTGACTGGAAGAAGGAACCAGGAGTGAGTGTCCATCATACTATGTCCTGGAGACTGAGGCCGAGCGTCAGGCCTCAGATCGCCTTTATACAGGGGCCTGTGGGAGGAGCCACAGGAGCATTCAGCAGGGGGCGTGTCCAGACAGGCACATAGTTCACCACAGTTGGCCTCATCAACTGCTTCACACACAACAGAACTGAAACGAATGCAAGTTCTCCATGATTTTGAGGGACTGCAAAAGAAGAAGATCATAAATGAAAATGAACAATTTCTCAAAACCCAAGAATTCCTGTGCCATTGACATTAAATCTGAAGAAAGGATGAATTCTCGGAAAGGTCCTCATTTGCATTCATTTATCAGCTCAATTGATGCCTTTATTGTTCTTCTGTCTCCTTTAATGGCTGGACTGACTCCAGTGGGTAACACATTCCAGAAAAATGTGGAAATCAGTATATTGGAGCAGGGTCATTATTGTATCTTTTTTTGTTGAATATAACTAGCCACCCATTCTTATCAACAAGAATTCCCTTGATAGTATCAGTACAGCATAACCCAGGCACTTAATCTTTGTGAATGTTGTTGTTGAATCATGGCAGACCAAATGTATTCTGCAATTTTCTTTGCACAAGAAAAAATGTTACCCATAATATGATAGTACTGTGAGATTGTGAGTTCTTTTGTAAAGGTGAAAAAGATTCTCTGAATGCCTGTTTTGGAAACACCTTGCAAGCATCTTCAGGAGACTTGATAAGAAATAGATGACAATGACTTCATCCATATGACGGTCAGAAAACCTAAACAGTATTGAATTGATTGGTGCCGATTAGGCAGATTGCCAGCTTTTGTTTTTGGCTGGCTTTCAGTCTTGTCTGTGGTTTTCAGCATTAATCACAACACTGGCAGTTTACCATTTAGGAAGGTGTGAGATATGGCTGGAATGCCTTTTGCCTGAAGGGAAAGAGCAAATTTCAGAGCAGGATCCTGAATATCCATACTCCGAATCTGCTGGCAAGTGTACCTTGTGCAGAATGCCAGAGTTTCAGAAGGATACTTGCTTCTTCACATAGAAATGTTAAACACATAGGCAAAGTTGCAACCTATGAAAAGTGGTGGGAGATCACATTGATGCCATGAAAGTGTATAAGCAAAAACATAGAAAGAAAGTTAATGTGACCACCAGGATTGTTATAGTTTCCTTTCATAATTCTGGCTTTTCTCTAGCCTGCACAAAATGTTTGCATTAAATCACCCAAAGTACTTCTTTTGCATGTCACCTGTGCTTTTCCCTAATTAACACATCACACTTCAGTGAACCTCCGTCTACTCAACAATTAACTCCGGCTACTGCCCTGTAGCAGTGACTTTGCTGATAGTATTCTTATCTTTGAATAAAAAGTTTATGGGTGTAGGTTAAAAACAGTCCATATAATGTAGGAATTCTGCACTGTGAATGTTGCCATTTTTCAGATGAGATGCATCTGCTCTCAGATAGCTACAAAAGATACGATAATCCTATTTGGAAGAAGCGTATTTCAGTTGTCTTCCTTTCCCCAGACAATCCGTGTCACCAAAGCAGAATACCTGTTTACGCAAACACGAGAAAATCTGCAGATGCTGGAACTCCAAGCAACACATACAAAATGCTGGAGGTACTCAGCAGGCCAGGCAGCATCTATGGAAAAAAGTACAGTCGATAGTTCGGGCCAAGACCCTTCGGCAGGACGTTGTTTGTTGTAAAGTACTTTGGGCCATAATGAAAGCAACATGAGGTGGGTCAAATAAATGCATTTTATTCCTTTAATCTTATTCATATGTTTGTCCTACAATTAAGTACGCTAAAACCAAAAGCTTCAACTACCATCAGAATATTCCAACAGAAGATAAATTCAAACTCCAGCTCAGCTGAAGAGGACAGGAATGAGAACGTAAAAGAAAATTGCTCTTCGAAATGTGCGAATTGCTTAATGTATTGACTCTTTCGGAATTAAATCATTACTCAGCATTAGGAATTCCTGTGGCTTCATAATCCTGCAACATCTACCTGCCAGATATTTTACAAACTAACATATTGCAACTTTAAAATATTTAGAAAATATATACAGTTGCACCTCATCCATTAAGCCAGAATTGTCTTCCTGATCTTTCTATTCACACAGCCTATTAACACCATTGCCTGAGGCATTTCTTTAAGATTGATTCCAGCACAGAGTTCAAAATAAACCACATTTTCAGACAGCAGCCACTTCACTCATTCCCTGCAGCAATACAAATCTAGGTCAGGTATCATTGATCATTAAAGTTAAATATAGTCTAACAGTTGCTTGAAGCACATACCAAATCATTAGTACAATTCCAGACTTCCGAAAAGTTAGTGCAGTCATCAGGACCAGGAGATTGTATTACAACTATCACAAGCTCCCTAGCAACTGTTGTTTAACATGGCACCACCCGAGGCAGGTGGACATTTCCTTGATCTCCAGTGGTGCTGTTCCTGAGCTGGTCATACTGTTCAGATTGGCATTCATTGCAATTCTGAAGCAGATGCAACATAGACTATCACACCTTGATCTTGGAGAATGCCACTGGTTTTAAAACGGATGCTGAAGTGTTAGCAAAAGAAATGGGAGAAAATCTTCATGGGGCAGTGGTGTGTGGTATTGGGGGGAGTGTGGAGGTGGTGGTTTGTTGGGGGTTGGGAGGACTTGGACAAAGAGCTTCAAATTTACTAGAGGTTCCCAAGGACTACTATCACACCAGTGCAATTTATGAATGCCTGCTCTTTGGAGCTTGCAATATGACCAATATCTTTGTCCCTTATGCCTGTTCCTGTGCACTGAAGAAACAGTACATGAAGTCTCTTCACTTTGGCAGTGAGGAGGAATTTCTAGACCTCTGCCATTTTATTCACCTTAAATCCAGGGATATCAGTCTTTCAGTAATCCATCTTGTAGTTATATTGTCACTGCTATCTGGCAACTGCTTGATATTTTTTATATACAGATCTGTGCAAAAGTCTTAGGCACACATATATATAGCTGGAGTACTTTAGACTTTTACACTATATTGTAGTAATTTTATGTATTGCATTCTGCTGCCGCAAAAAAAACATATTTCATGACATATGTGTCTGATGATAAACCATGGGTCTCTATTGTGGTCTGAGTGGGAAGACAAGGGAGTGGGAAATCACAGTTGGTAAAAAGGGGAAGGGAGAGAGGAGGGAGTGGGAAACCCCTGAGAGCCATTCTGTAATGATCAATAAACCAGATCCTTGGAATCAAATGACCTTGCCTGGTATCTCAGGGCTGGGTGTGTCTGCACCCACACCACAGCCGGCCCCTGGCACTCCATCTCTGCCATCTGCCCCACACCCCTCTCTCCACACTCCACCCTCACCATTCCCAAAATCCTTTGCTCCCACCAGATTTACAAACTCGCTCTCTGCTCCACAATGACAAATGCAGTGCTGTGCAAAAGTCTGATGTACCCTAACCATATATGTGTGCCTAAGATTCTTGCACAGTACAGTACATTTAATATTTTATATCCTTAATAATCAGCCATCATTGAGAGTCTTGTGACCACCTCTATCACCGTTAAGTTTCCTGCCGCCTCCTCCCTCTCCAAGTCCGGGTTACCGTGAGTGGCCGGCTCAGTGTTGAAGATCGTTGGCAGTCAGCCAGTGACATTAAAAGACCTGTTCATTGCCAGAGCAAAGAAAAGAGCTGAAAAAAAATTACTGCTGACTCCACCCACCCTAGTAGTCACCTATTTACCAAATTACCATCAGGCATACGCTACAAAGTCCATAACCACCAGGACTGCATGTCACCTCCAAAGCCTCCTTCCTGTAGCTATCCAGCTCCTCAGCCAAACTCACTCAGGCGTGATACTCTAACTGTCCTGCACAACATCTGTTAAATACTCATTCCTTCTCTTCTTGTTCTGTTGATAATTATTTAATCTGTTCATATGTTCACGTTTATTTATGTTTGTTTATTGCCATATACACATGTGACTGTTCTGCTAATTGTTGGTTGCTCATAGCTGTTTGCACTTTTGAGCTGTAAGTTGTTGGTTCCTATTGCGTTGTCCTGCGTTTTATGCTTGGCATCAAACCACAATCAATGCTGTTATGTTTCACATACTGGCAATAAAATGATTCTGATTCAGACTTGGATATTATTAACACTTGGTTTGTCCAAGAACTACAAGAAAGGATATAGTTCTTGGATATATTAATTTTGACAGAGATGATCTCCAAAATGGTGAGATGGTCTGCAGAGAGGAGGTGCAAGAGCTCAAGGTCTGTGGCCAGGCAAATAACTCCTTCCTCGAATGTTAACAAGACAAATGAGATGGTTGTAAACATCAACAGAACTCACATCACTCCCACGCCTGTCTACACCAGTGGCACAGCAACGGAAAGCCAGCTTCCGGGAGTGCACAACTTGCAGATCCTCTCTTGGTCCCAGGAACACACCCTACACCATCAGGAAAGCTCAGCAACCCCTCTGAATGGGGAGAAGGCCGAGGAAAGATGGTCTACGCACACCTATACTCATGTCCTTTTATAGATGCGTTACGGACAGCAGCCTAACAAGTTGCATCACTGCATAGTACAGAATCTGCACTGGGGCGGAAAGGAAGTCTTTACAACAGCTGGTCAAAACTGCCCAGTGCATGTGTCACTGGTACCAACCTACCCGCCATCAAGGATATATATACGGAAAGCTGCCGGGAAAGGGCCAGTAGCATCACAACGGACCCCCGCCCACCCTGTTCATGGAATGTTCGTCCACCGCCATCAGAGAAGGGGCTATGTACCATCCATGTCAGGACCAGCAAAGTCAAAGATAGTTACTTTCCCCAAGGAGTAAGGCTGATCAACATCACCACCCACTAACCCACCTTTCCACTTTTCTCAGCACCACTGCTTTATCATTTCCTATCAGAGTCACCTAACTCCAGTGTCTAACATCACTTAATGGACATACAGTACAATCTATGTATATGCTATCTTCATTTACTTTCATTTATTATGTTTTTTATTATTGTGTTCTTTATCTAATTGGGTTTTTACTTGTGCTGCATAGGATTGATTCAAAGTAACAATTATTTCATTCTCCTCTACACGTGACTACAGGAAATGACATTAAGCAATCTTGATATTTCCTCCCCTCCTCCCACTTTTTAAATCTACTCTCCTTCTTGTTTTCTCCAGTCCTGCTGAAGGGTCTTGGTCCAAAACATCTCTTTTCCATTGATGCTGCCCAGCCTGCCAAGTTCTTCCAGCAAGTTATTTGTGTTGCTTGATATTGCCAGAGATTTCTTTTCTTGTAGTTTTGGCTTCTCATTGGTCTCAGCAAAACATTGACCAATTAAAATCATACTGTTAGCAAAATCAAATCCAAAATCTTTAATTTTAGACTTTGGTTAATTTAAATTCTGGCATAGAAAACGTTGCTCTAAGTTAGTTGGCAAGAAAATATAGTTTGTGTACAAGGTCTCCAAGATCAAAACCTAGAATTTATTAAATGTATACCTTATAATAATTGGCTAAATTAGAGTTTGAGCTCATTTTCAGTAATCACTTCCAACTGTGTTAAATATGTTATAATGAAATGCGGGACAGTATTAAGATCCCAGAAATTGTTTTTAAAAGTTGAGCTGTAAAGTTTTGTTTGATGATCAGGAACTAGTAAATATTCCTGTTCTGATTATCAGAAGATGCTACATATCTCTATAACATAATTTTATACCTGAAGTGAGTATTTATCTGGAACCCCGAAACGAGCTGAATTGAAGAATATCTGCAACAGCTCAATCTTGAGCCAAAATCAGCAGATGTTTTTTGCAACAAAAAGTGCAAAGGCATCTTGCCAAGAATGGCAGCCATTTGGAATTCATACTGTAAAAAGGGTATACACATTTATGTTCTAAGGGATTGTGTTAGATTATATCTTGTCTGACCTTGATCGGCTCCTAACTAAGTTGCTCCCTGAGGTGCATTTGGTAATAATTTCTGTAATAGAATTAAAGATGGAAGTGTGCAGGACTGAGTCATAATCCACACCAGTGTAGGCATAACAGACCCTTATCACTTAAGTTGGCAGCAACACAAAATTTTCAACTCTCCTCCAGATGCATAAAATAAATACAGGTGTTTTCAAATTTTTTTCTTTATGCAGACCTTTCAATCAAAACCATTTTTCTGTTGATAAATGTATCACAAGCAAAGTTTTCTTTAACAAACTAACTCCCATGATTGTTACCTGAATTTAACATCTTGAATATAAATACTCAAGTACAATAAGCAAATCAATTTTAATTTTGGAAAATATAATTCATATAAAGTACTTTACAAATTTTAAATCTGTAAGAAGTCATCTCAGTCCGATGGAATTAAATTAGTTTTAACATAAAGGTCTTTTTTTTATTTGATTTAATCATATCCTCTATTTCTAATCATTAAGCTGAAAGGTCTCAGATTTGTTTGAAAAAATTAAACTGGGTAACTGACACATCTGGAACTTGATTATTGGACAAATTAAGTTGGCCTTTTATATTCCTTAATAGGATTTGTACATAAAACGAGTCCCTAATGGCTCTTGACAACCTGGCCTTGTTGAACTATTGAGATCTGTGTGGTGAAAGTACTCTCGCACTGTGTGGAGTGCGAGAATTTTGACCTGGTGGCAATGAAAAGATGGGAGTGATTTTCAGGTCACTTGGTGATATTTGATCTTCTCACATGTCAGCTAATTTTGGGACACTCTTTAGCTTGGGAGTGGCTGTCAAAAGAAGCTGTGGAAACTGCAGTGCTTTTAATGTAAGGTGTACACTGCAGCCACAATGCACTGCTGACGACGGGGCAAATGTTACGGACGGGTAACGGGTGCCAATTAAGCCTCCTGCTTTGTTGCGGATCCTTTCAATCTTTGTGAATATCTTGCTGCTGCACTTATTCAGGCCAGTGCACTCACCACGTCCGCTCTATAAGTTGTGCAAAAGTCTGCAAGGAATCTGAAGTGAGTGACTTGCTGCGGGATATCTAACCTCAGACCTTCTCTGGTAGCTGGGTGGTCTAGTTATACTTCTGGTATAAGATAACCCCCAGGGTATTTATGATGGGAATTTGGTGATAATACGGTTGAATATCAAATGGAGGTGGTTAATTTTTTTCTTGTTGGAGGTGGTCATATAGCTGCCAGTTGGGTGGTTACTTTGTACTTTTCAACTGAATACTTTATGTTGCTCAGTTGTGGCTTCTGCAGCATGATTATCTGAGGAGCCACCTATGGAACTGAGCATTACGCATTCCTCAACAAGAATTTCAAACTTCTGACTTAGATAAAGCAACTGGAAATGATTCTGACTTGGATACTTCCCGAGAGAATTCCCATGACATTGTCTTGGATCCAGAATGACTGGCTTCCACTAACTACAACCAGTATGGAGGTAGGAACCCCAGCAGTAAGACACTTACTCCATAATTCCCAATTGTCTGGTTGAAGCTTTTATATCAATTTATCATAAATAAAGATCCTCAAAGTAATATGCCTGAAATGTCACTTTTGTGAACCCTTTGCCCTTCATTATGCTTTGATTTTGTACAAAAAAGCAATTAATTTGTGATCATAAAGTTCACTTTTTGTGTGATTCAGTGTACATGAAGTATGTGTAATGTTAATCTCATGCCTCTTATAAATACCCTGTGCCTTTTGGAACTATAAAACATCAAAAGCTCATACATCAAACATTGAACCTTGAAACAATCCAAACTTGTGTCTTGTAAGCTTGATGTATTAATAAAATTGCTCCATATTCAGATCATTCAGTACTAATAGAATGCAGATAAACTGAAATAATTGCTGACCAAAAATATGAGTTTTTGATGTATCAAACTTTCTGGCACAGTTGTCTTATTAAATATATGAACTTATTATGTACAAGAGGAAGAAGAGATGCGGTTTAAATTGTCAGGGGCATTGCCCCTGACATTTTGAAACTGAACATTCAATGACTCTGCAGTGTGCATTTAACTGTGTTAATAAATGTCTGCACTATTGTAAGCCCATAATAGCTATACAGCAAGGATAAATAAATCTATTATAGAGAAATACCAGAAACAATAATGCTTCAACATACCTCAAAATCTAAAATCTTAAAGATCGGTGCAGGTCGAAAATTTTGTGAAACCCCTTGAGTTCCTTGGCTGCGTGAGTCTGGGGAAAACACTCTCCGTTCCCGCCAAACTCGTGACGGCTCTCCCATCCCAAACCCCAGTTTGTGTAGATACTGTGTAATTTGCAACCCAGTTACAAACTAGTGCAATGAAATAACAGACAATACACTGCATACGATTAAAGGAATTGCATTTATGAACCTTAGCTAAAGGGTTAGTAAACATTTGATGACTAGAATGTTACTAGAATTTTACTAGAATGTTACCTGGGTTTCAGCTCCTAAGTTACAGGGAAAGATTGAACAAGTTAGGTCTTTATTCTTTGGAGCATAGAAGGTTGAGGGGGGACTTGATAGAGGTATTTAAAATTATGAGGGGGATAGGTAGAGTTGACGTTGATGGGCTTTTTCCATTGAGAGTAGGGGAGATTCAAACAAGAGGACATGAGTTGAGAGTTAGGGGGCAAAAGTTTAAGAGTAACAAGAGGGGGAATTTCTTTACTCAGAGAGTGGTAGCTGTGTGGAACGAGCTTCCAGTAGAAGTGGTAAAAGCAGGTTCGGTTTTGTCATTTAAAGTAAAATTGGATAGGTATATGGACAGGAAAGGAATGGAGGGTTATAGGCCGAGTGCGGGTCAGTGGGACTAGGTGAGAGTAAGCATTTGGCATGGACAAGAAGGGCCGAGATGGCCTGTTTCCGTGCTGTAATTGTTATATGATTAGATGGTTAAAGAAAAGCAAAAAGGAAAGTGCCCATTTTAATTAAATAGTCAAATGTGCACAAGTTGGATCTCATCTTGAACTTCTCTGTCACTCATGTGCTGGGACCTCGATCAATGTGAAAGCTCACACGACCTTCTGAACGTCGATTGCAATCCATCTCGAATAAATGGGTCTCCCACTGGGTCGCACCTTACAACTGGTTCTCCCCAGCATCTTCTGTACATCTCCTGCCGAACCAAAGACCCAGGACCATCCTAATTGGATGGCACACATTCCTCATCATCCCTTATCTTCAACAATAACCCAAAGAGGATGAAAGCAGAACAGACTACTCTTACAGAAATGCTAAATGAAATATCTACAGCATAACGGTAAAGATGTGAAACAGGGCGTTACATTTGTAAAATTCACTTTTTATCCTCTTGCAGTATTAATATAAGGATCAACATTTACCAATTTACAGCTTACTGTTCATGTGATGTGAATTTGGGCTAGCTTTTAGGCCCAAACAAAATAGTAAATATTCTTGAGCTGAGTTTCAGAAGTAAATGCACTTTTCCAGTGATAGATGCAAAATTTACAAACTATGGAAAACAGTGGAACGGATCCCATGGAAGCATGTAGACAGAAACACAGGAAGAAAGTTAATGCAACTACCAGGATTGTAAGTTACCTTTCCTTTTATAATTCTTACTTGTATCTATCCTGTATAAAATGTTTGTACCCAATCACCCAAATGTTTTTCCCTTTCCATATCACCTCTGCCTTTCCTCCAATTAACACATCACAATTCAATGAACTCCTACTGGCACAATGAACTGTTGATACTGTCCTCATAGCTGTGATAACATTCTTATCTATGAGTTCGAAATTTGTGGCTTTAGGTCAAAGGCAGTCTATATTATGTTATAGAAATAATGCACTGTGAAAATTGTCAATTTTCAGATGAAATGTATCATCTCTCAGGTAGATAAAAAAGATACCATAATCCAGCTTTGAAGAAGAGTATTTCAGTTGTCTCCCTCTGCCCAGACAATGCTTGTCACCAAAACAAAACCTGTCTATGAGCTGCTGGTTTCCTTTCTTCTATTACAGCCCTGACTAGAATTCAAAAGTACTTTGAAAAAATCTGTCCTCATATTCAAAATTTATCCTTATTCTAACTGCTGTCTATGACCCTGGGACGGAATGTGAGAAATGGCATAGACAATCTGAACTTGTGCCCTGCAGAACCTGGAAGAATCCATGGTGATATTTACTGCCTGCGGATGCTGCAGATCAGTTGCTGGCTGAAGACGTTCACAAACGTTTTGGCCATCAGAAAACAATGGGAAGGAGTGCCATTGTAGGAGGGAAGGGAGGAAGAACCTTAGCGCAAGGAGTCTGCAACTTTTCTTGTGGCATACAGATGAATGCCTCTGTTTTTCCTGAATCACAAAATAAACCTACATCTACAGCAGATTCTCTGGAACAGCTCCAGATCAGCATCTGCCGAACAATAACTTTTCTGCGCAAGCTTAAGCTGGCATTGCTTTGGGATTTTACTGTTTTAAGAGGACTTTGACTCAAAATATATTGTTGATAAATTCATCATTGTTTCAAAACTCTCCAATGTCCTTTGATTTTATCAGAACTATTTCTGAAATTTCCAGAATTGTGCTGACTAACTTATATCAGTTTGGAATTTGTATTGTCTTTCAATTAGCAACAATTCCCCATCCAGGAAAGTTAACAATTGTAAACTTCAGAATGCCATTAATCTTAATTAAGGCATTGTAGACATTCAGTTTTTTTGAATCCCAGCAATATTCCAAAATAATCTGACTCATACCATCTTTCTCCAAACT
Organism: Hypanus sabinus; assembly: GCF_030144855.1. NCBI lineage: Eukaryota > Metazoa > Chordata > Chondrichthyes > Myliobatiformes > Dasyatidae > Hypanus > Hypanus sabinus. The sequence goes on from NC_082713.1 coordinate 50,361,162, forward strand.
CAGCAAGTTTTTGACCATTGAAATAGAACATTATAAACCATACTTTAAAGTGAATGTTAATTTAAATTTTAATGATCAGCTTTTTAACATTTTTTCTACAATCTTAAGATCATTTAGTGTTAATCTGAAATAATAAACTGGCCAAGGATATCCTGAGCTGTGCAATGTGTTAAAACAGGGGTTTGGCAATTTATGAGCTTCCACTCCTGTGGGAAGTAATGCTAAAGCATGGAAGGGAGGGTATAGGAAAAGAAAGGCCGCCCGAACTTTTGTTTAATATACCCAGAAATACATGAGGGCATACATGCTACGTTGGCATCAGAAGCGTGGCAACACTCGCGGGTTGCTCCCAGCACATCCTTGGTGTTTTAGTTGTTGACGCATACACCACATTTCACCGTATTTTTTGATGTTTCAGCATATACGTGAAAAATAAAGCTATTCGTTATCTTTAAACCAGGGAGCATCTAAGGAAAGAAGTAAAGAGTCAATGTTTCGAGCCAAGGACCTCCATCAGGACTGGAAAGGAAGGGTGAAGAAGCCAGAATAAGAAGGTGGTGGGAGGGGATGAAGTACGAGCTAGAACGTGACTGGTGAAGCCAGGGAGTGAGGAAGGAAAGTGGGTGGGGTGGGGGCGGGAAAAAGTAAGGACATGATGGGGAAAATGTAAAGGGCTAAAGAAGAAGAAATCTGATAGGAGAAGAGTGTAGGAGAAAGGGACGGAAGAGGAGCACCAGAAGGAGGTGATAGAAGAGGTAAGGAGGGGAGCCAGAATGGGGAATAGAAAAGATGAAGGGGGAAGAGGGAGAAATTACCCGAAGTTAGAAAGATCAATGTTCATGCCTCAGCTTGGAGGCTTCCAGACAGAATATGAGGTGTTGCTCTTCCAAATAGAGAATGGTTTCATCATGATGGTAGAAGAGGCCACGGACTGACGTGTCAGAATGGGAAAGGCCACTGGGAAACTCTGCTTGGTACAGGTGCTCGAAGGTGCAGTCCGCAATCTATGTTGGGTCTCACGGACGTAGATGAGGCTGCACCAGGAGCACCGGATACCGTAAATAACCTCGACGGACTCACCTGAAAGTTCGTGGCCCTGAATGGAGTAGGTGAATGGGCATATGCAGCATTCCTTCAGTTTGCAGGGATAAGTGCCAGGAGGGAGATCAGTGAGGATGAATAGACAAGGGAATCATGAAGGGAGCTATCCCTGTGGAGAGCAGACAGGTAAAGGTATACACTGACATATTTTCATATGCCAGTGGCAAACATTACAATACTATTATCTCAAACTTCTCTATATTCGACCATTTGAAACAACGACCTAAACTAAGACCGGCGCAGTCTGATGTCCAGAGGAACACAGTTGGCTGAAAGCAGCCTGGCATATAGACAGGATGGTGAAAAACACATTTAGTGTTCTGCTCTTCATCAGTCAGGTCATCACGTTTAGGAGCATGGACATTATGTAGATGAGACCATATTTGGAGTACCGTGTACAGTTTTAGTCACTGTTAGCGGAAAAACATTGTCAAGCTGGAGAGGGTACAGAAAACCTTTGCAAGGATGTTGCCTTGACTGGAAGGACTAAGTTAAAAGACGAGAGCAGCCTTGCTGGATCTTTACTCCTTGGAGTATAAAGAATGAGGGGTAACCTCAGAAGTTTATCAAAACATGAGGTAGAGGATAAGGTGGACAGTCATAATCTTTTTCCCAGGGCTGTGGAGTCCAGAACGTAAAGGAACAAGATAAGAGGGTAAGAGCAGGAGTGGTAAACCTTTTTGAGAGCAGGTACCCAAATAATCTTCTAAAAAGTTATCTGGTGTGCCATGATAACTTTGAGTAGAGATTATCATTGATTATTGAATTAGTAACAATAATAATGGACTCTTTTAAACAAAAAAGGATGTGTCCTGTTGTTTATTTACATGTATTCATTGTCTTACTATTAACAAAACTGTAACAGTGATAGATTGAAACAAATGAAGCATTTTATAAAACTTGTTCAAAAATAATTAATAATATTTTTATAGAGACAATTGATAAACAACATCATTTTTAAATTGTATTGTTATTGCAGTTCATATACTGTATATTACACAAGAAATGTGAACGTGAAATTATAAGCTTTGGTGCAAATTCATAAAAGATCTAGGAAAAGAAAATAATTACATTTTACTCTTAGTGAGACTTCTGTTGCTGCAATAACAATAAATATTTTATATCCAGCTTGTATTTATTTGATTTGAGAGCTGTGCACATAACACTAGTGTACATGCTTATACTGTAGTACTTACCACTATTTTAACTGAATTCCCAGGGTTCACCACAACAGTAGCACCAGAGGACTGGAGGGTGGCAAATGATTCCTCATTGTACAAGACTGGAAGGAGAATTAACCCTGAGAATTAGATACCGATGAGTCTTACTTCAGTGGTGGGCAAATTATTAAAGAAGATTCTTAGAGACAGGATTTACAAGCACTTGGGGAAATATAGTCTGATATGGGATAATCAGCATGTCTTTGTGAGAGGCAGGTCATGACTCACGATCCTAGTTGAATTCTTTGAGAATGTGACTCAATGAGGGTAGAGTACTTGATGTGGTGTATGTGGATTTTAGTAAGGTGTTTGATAAAGTTCCCTATGGTAGGCTCATCCCATATGTCAGTAATTCCAGACATGGAATTCTTGGAAACCCAGCTGCATGGATTCAGAATTGGCTTGCCCAGAGAAGGCAGAGGGTGGCAGGAGATGAAGCATATTCTGCCTGGAGTGGTATTCTACAGGGCTCTTTTCTGGGACCCCTGCTCAATATGGTTTTCATAAATAACTTGGATGCGGAAGTGAAAAAGTGGGTCAGTAAGTCTGAAGATTTCATGAAGATTGAAGTTGTGGATGATGCGGAGTGTTAGAATAAGTTGCAAAAGATTATCGACAGGATGCAGATCTGGGTTGAGAAATTTCAGATGGGGTTCAACCCAGAAAAATGTGAAGTCGTTCATTTTGGAAGGTCAACATAATAGCAGAATACGTGGTTAATGGCAGGATTCTTCGCAATGTGGAGGAAGAGAGGGATCTTCGGGTCCACGATCACAGATCCCTCAAATTCTTTGCTAAAGTTGATAGGGTTGTTAGGAAGGTGCGTGGACTGGTGGACTGGTGGACTGATTTCACGAGCCATGAGGGTTTCTATAAAACTTTAGTGAGACACACTGGGAATATTGTGTTCAGTTCTAGTCACTTCATTGTAGGAAGGATGTAGACGCTTTAGAGAGGGTGCAGAGGATATTTACCAGGATGTTGCCTGGACTAGAGGGGATGTTTTATGAAGATAGACTGATCAAGTTAGGGCTTTTCTCTTTGGAATGAAGGAGGATCTAAGGTGACTTGATAGAGGCGTACAATACAAGATGACAAGAGGCATGGATCAAGATGAAATAAGTCAATTAACTACTAATTGCTAAGTTACAATTTCATTCAGTTACTGCTGTGGAATAAAATTATTGAATAATTTAAATAATGAATTTACATGAATCAAAATTCAGATGAAAATTATTGATGATAGACTCTCAAGCTACATTTCAGTACCATTAATATGCCTTTATGATGCATTTCACCCACTGATAATAAATCCAACACTACTCCTAATGAAGGCAGTGTTTTTCTTTACATCCACCTTCTCACAAACTAAGCAACAATGGGTTAGGAATTTGAGCTCCATCCATTAATACTGTTCCACCTAATAGTTTGAAGATCCTGGAAGGATAAACCCCAGTAAACACAGAAACTTCCAAGGCGACAACATCATTTCCTCAACACCTCACAGCTCACTGAGTGATTGTTCGAGGTTTAAACAGAGGTTTGGCATGCAGGAAGCTTAATTCCATCTGCTTCTTTGCTGTTTGGAACTAAAGTATTTTATTGTATGAGTGTTACTGTTGTCAGATATTTGGCAAAATATCCAATAACGATTGTGTTGACAGCAACTAAAGCAAGCAGATTCTGGCATCCATCACTGCACATGTTAATTTATATAAATTGTTTATTCCCCATGGTTTATTCCATTGCCGACTTTATTTCCACTGAAATTCACTGCTCTATCCATTCACTGTTTATAACCTTCAAGTTGATGGCTGCAATTCAAGCTGGTTTTATTACAAAGTTTTCTCAAACTAATTCTGAGATTTGCTGTTGAAGGTAGAAAAGTGTTTGAAAATCAGATCTTAAAAGAAGCTGATAATCAACCTATTCTCTTCAACTCTTTCTTTATAAGAGTTATTGATACAGAGAAGGCAATGCAAAATCTGGACCTATGTCAGAAATCATTCTCTTTAATGTATATGGATAGGCAGATTGAATGGTATGATTGACAGGGAGTTGACCTATTGCTACCTGTTTTAAGAATGTGTCAGAAATGAATTTTAGCACTGCCATACCAAACAAAATTGAAATTAAAATTCTTGCTGACAATCTGGATGAAATTGTTTGCTACACTATTACCTGATGAGTTGAACTCAAGTCAGTAATAATATCAAGTTGGGTGATGGGCTCAAATTTGACAGTTGTAACGGTGAGGAAACTATTAATATTTTATTATTATACCATGATACTTGCAACAACTTTTGACATTGGTTCTTGGGCAACGAATTGAAAAAGTTGGTGAAATCTCGGCAACATTCTACTCTTCCACAGAGTATACCATCTAAACCATAACAAATGGCATCTATTATCTCTTGTAACTCGAAAACATTAAAGTAATTAGAAGAAAAACAAGTGAGTCGGAACTGCGAGTCTGACTTCTTTCTTTACTTCAAGTGAGACACGTGTATCACATAGTAGCTTCATGATGTATGCAACTCACATATTTTTTCATATAATGAATTATATAAACAACAAGGAATGCATAATCAAACAACATATTTAGAAGATTTCTCAAATATTACTGAAATATTATATACACAACAGGATCCTTTATGAAATACTGATCTGATGAAAACTTTGACTATTTATGAACTAATTCTCTTGTAAAAGCCACTGTGAAGTGCAAAATGATTTTTAATTGCACCCCAAATCATAATGACTGAAATTCTTTGACTTGGAATACTAACTCTGTTCCTCTTTCCACAGATGCTGTATGACTTGTTGAATGTTTCCGATATTTTCTGTTCATTGCCTATAAGTAACATCAGAACGAAGGTGAAATGAAAGTTAGAGAGAGCATTTAATGCTAGTAGGCAGTCTTCTTTAGGTTTAATAATGAGATTTGCAAAACCTGGACTGTGATGAACCAGTGAGTAGTCTTACTACTCATACTATACTTTACAAACACATATGGTTTACTACTGAGCTTCAAGAAAGGAGGTGGACCATCATTATCCAATTTTCTGAAGAGAAAACAGAGCAGACAAACTGGCATCAAAGTATGCATCAAATTTGAAAGTAGCAAAGGAGCACAATTAGGCCATGTAGCCCATCGAGTCTACTCCACCATCCTGTATTGGCTGATTAATTATCCATGTCAACCGGATTCTCCTGCCAACTCCCTGTAATCTTTGATGCCCTGAATAATCAAAAACCTCTGCATTAAAATATACCCTATGACTTGGTCTCGACAGTCGTCTGTGACAATATCGTCATCTCTGTTCTAAATGGACACTCCTATATTCTGAGGCTGTGCCCTCTGGTCCTAGACTCCCCCACTATAGGAATCCTCATCACATCCACTCTCCAGGCTTTCAATATTCAAACATTCCTCACACATTAGTCTTTCATTCCTGGAAACTTTGTTGTGAATCTCCTCTGGTTGCCTTTCCAATGCCAGCACATCTTTTCTTAGATAAGGGGCCCAGAGTTGCTCAGAATACACCCAGTGCAGTCTGACCAATACCTGATAAATAACCAGCATTACACCCTTGCTTTTATATTCTAGTCCTCTTGAAATGAAAGCTAACATTGCATTTACCTTCCTCACAACCAACTCAGCCTGCAAGTTAACCTTTAGGGAATCCTGCACAAGGATTCCCAAGTATCTTTGCAACTCTGAATTTTGAATTTTCTCCTTATTTAGCAAATTGTCCATGCCTTTATTTCTTCTACCAAAGTGCATGATCATACACTTTCCTATTCCATCTGCCACTTCTTTGCCCATTCTCCCAATCTGTCAAAGTTCTTCTGCAGACTCCCTGCCTCCTCATCATTAACTGCCCCTCCATTTATCTTCAAATCATCTGCAAAATTGGCCACAAGGCCATCAATTTCAGCATGTGAGAAGAAGCATTCCCAACACTGACCACAACGGAGCACCATGAGTCACCAGTAGCTAACCAGAAAAGGCCTGCTTTATTCCCACCTTTTGCCTCCTGCCAGTCAGTTAATCTTCTATCCATGCTGGTATCTTTCCCATAATACCATTAGCATTATCTTGTTTGGCACTCAGATACAGCACTTTCTCAAAGGCCTTCTGAAAATTCAAGTATACAACATCCACTGACTCTTTGTCTATCCTACATGTTATTTATGTTATGTTTTGTGACTCCAAAGCATAAAAACTAATTGAAAGGAAAACAAGGGAGCCAGGAGATAACTCGCGTTATGTTCAATTTTACTTTAAGTGAGGCATGTATGTATAATGTAGAAGCTTGCCAACGTATGCCATTTGTGTACTTTTACATATAAACCACAATGCATTATGTAAACAACAAAGAATGTTTAATCAAACAATATATTTACAATATTTACTCAAATATTACTGAAATGTTAAATAGACAATACTTTTCCCTGCTTAGCAATAAACTCTAACACAACTGAGAATGCATCTCAAGTAATGGTGAGGTGAGGTGAGGGCCTCCGTCAGTCAAAGTTGATCATGGATATTGCTTCCTAGCTGTCTAGATACGTAAACAGGGCAGTACGATATGAAGAGCAAGTTGTTGCCACTATGGATATTTTCTTTCTCTAGTGAGATAACATCTTTCCTGACAACAGAGACATCCCACCCCCTCTGCTTACCTGCCTGTCCTTTTGATACAGTGCAACTATGATCTTCTTTCAGCCACGACTTAGTGATGCCCACACTGTCATACTTGCCAATTTCTAATTACACTGCAACATCATCTACCTTATTCTGTAAACTATGTGCATTCAAAATAACACCTACGGTCCTTCTGAACAGCAAAGTTGATCTCAATCTTTCAAAAAAACCTGGGGACTAGGTGTCTAAATTGGACAACTGTCCACATGGTAGTCAATCAATAATTTCTTTAGCGAAGAAGCATACCTTACAGTCTCTCTGTGACAATCAGTGAGTATGTCCTGTCCCACTGACAGGATAGCCGACCAGAGACGGCAGTGCAATAGTAAACTGGGTATTGTCCCTAGAGCATTCAGAATTGACCGGAGCTTGCATGAAGACTTGTTACATCAGGTGAAATATGGACATATAAATTTCCCCCGATTATGACCTAGAATGACTGATGAATGCCTGCTCTGTCATGTTATGTCATTTTTGGAAGACTACCGACAGTAATAATGGCACAGAATTTACCCTGTGTTGGGAAATTCAACATCCATCACAAACAATGGCAGGATAGTGCCAAAATTTACTGAGCTAGTCAAGTCCAGAGGGACATTGCTGCCAGGCTGAGTTTTGTAGCAGATGGTGAGCAGAACACTATGAGAGATAAACCTACTAACTCATCCCCCTGTGTTGCAGATGATTCTGTCTCTGGCAGCACTGATAGCAGGATGGAATATTTTCCAATTCTCAGATGAGTGAATGTTCAATGTTCCTCTGGAAGTTCAATATTATCCAGGACAAAGCAACTTCTCCACCAGCGTTTCACAGCCAGTATATCGCACAATGCTTCTTTGGCTGGAGTAGTATTTCTACCATGGTCATGAAGGTTTGTTGACCACCTGAGAGAACTCAATGTAATTTTTATCAGCTATTGTGGATGTCTTTATGATCTATGATCTTCATATCAATGTGAAGTGTTTGTGAATACCTCTGTATTCCTTGTACCTATCACTCACTCCTGTCTCTCTCTGGAAATAGCCACCCAATCTTTCTTGCCTGCATTACCGTCGAGCAATGGCATTATTAATTTGCTCATTGAAACAAAAGAGAGAATGCTGCTCACAAAAAGGAAGTTCTTCCAATCTGTGCCATACAATACTCCCTTTTGGCATGAAGGTACATGACAAGGTCTTTGAAAATATGAACCACTTATCATACCTCTGTGACCTCCACTCAGTAAAGACAGACAGGGATGATGAAATTCTCTTCCCTCAGGTGCCTACGCAACTACTGGCTCTTTGAGGATCAAGACATCAAACACAGTTCAGAACTCACGCTCTATCCCAACTCATATAGTTCCTAGCTTAAGACTACCTTCTGTAGGCACTACAAGGTACTGGAGAGATCGTACCACTGTTATCGCCATAGAACTCACTTGGTTCATTGTCCTGATTAAACATATCACCAGCAGAAATCTCTCCTATCCATTAACGTCACCAGCACTGAGGTCTGCTTACAGTGATTTGGCCCAAATAGGGGAGCATGTTCTTTCCAGACCTCACACCAAGCTACAAATAGAATACTGCTCTTCTTCAAAAGTGCTACGGTAATGTAGCGGTTATCATGAGGCTATTACAGCGCAGGGTGTTCCTGAGTTTGGAGTTCAATTCTGGTACCATTCTGTAAGAAGTCTCTGTACATCCTACCTGCGGAATGTGTGGGTTTCCTCGGGTGCTCCAGTTTCCTTCCACAGTCCAAAGATGTACCAGGTAGGTTAATTGATCATCGTGAGTTGTTCCATGATTAGATTGGGGTTAATTGAGTTTGTCGGGGGCTGCTGGGGTGCCGTGACTTGAAGAGTCAGAAGGGCCTACTCCATAAAGTTTGCTAAAATAAAGAAAATTAAATGTTCTCAAAGTCTCCCTGAAGACGTGCAGTATCTCCATCGATTCCTGAAAATTTCTGTGCTGCGACTGCACAAAGAACAAGGCACTTCCTTGATGGTTTTGAGAACCTTGAGCCTATGGATCAATCTGCCCATGAAGTCATTTTAAATTCCAGAGGGAATGTTCCCCTTCCCACAATACCCACTCACATATCTTGACAAATACCTCAAAATTGATTGGCCTCATTAGTAAGCTCAGAACCTACAGAACTAGACTAGATTCAAGTCAACATGAGTGAATCTGCAGATGCTGGAAATAAATAAAAACACAAAATGCTGGCAGAACTCAGCAGGCCAGACAGCATCTATGGGAATGAAGGGTTTCGGCCCGAAACGTTGTCACTACCTCCTGCCATAGATGCTGTCTGTTCTGCTGAGTTCTGCCGGCATTTTGTGTTTTTCTAGAATCAAGTCATTTCTGATCTTGGAAAACACCTATTCAAATATATAACTGTCTCATTGGCAATTGTTTTCTCAAATATTTTGTAATAATTTGAGGGTCAAATGAATAGTATTAGAAAGTTACATTGACAATGAAGTATATATCATTATTTAGCAAAATAATTTTAAACCTTTCTATGATTAAGAAGTAGTATTCTATTCACTCCTGCAACATCTAAATTCAAGCTTATTCTGATGTTTTATATTCTGCTGGATTCAGATTCTACAACTTTATTTTGAAAGCATAGTGCTAATAATTTTTTTATGAATTTAATATTTAAGGTTAGTTCCAGAGAATATTGTTCTTTATGGACAGTTCCTCTTGCCGTTATATTTTAGCAGTTTGCCTTGGTTTAAGTGAGATAGCATTAATCATAAACAAAAGCCCACATTTCCCATTATAAATTCTGAAATTTTATACCTTGAGATTGTAGAAGGAAGAAAATGCTGACTGAATATCTGTTGTGGTTCAGTCGATGGCAAATTATGAAACTGTCTGGGGTTCAATGTTACTAATCCAATCTGCCTACCGTTGAAGAGAAAGGTTTTAATATTATCAAATCTGATCATTCATATGACCACAAGACTCCTCCTCAAAGCCTGGTAAGTTTAGCAGAGGGGTTTGCATATCCCTTTATTTAGGTATTCAGCATCAGTACCAAACTGTCTTCTGTCCAATGCAGTAAGATTTCTGCCTTAAAATGTTTCCTCTGGTTTCCAATTTTGGTAACTGAAGGAAAAGTTATATTTAGCCCATGACTAAGAGAAAGGATGTAGAGGTGTTTCCTTTTGTTAGAGATTCTTGAATTAGGGGTCAATATTTGAGGGTAAGGAGTCACACACTTAAAGCACAGGTGAAGCAAAACTCATTCTTTCAGTTGGTCATGAGTGCTTGGAACTCTATTCCTCAACTTATTAACAGGAAAGAAGTATTTAATAAGAATAAAGGTGAAAGGTTACTGTGGGAATGTGGAGTTGGTAGTTACAAGCAAATCAGTTGTAATCTTATTAAATGGTGGAGCAAGTTAAATGCCTGATTCTGTTGCGATGATCTGGTCGAAATTGTGTATTTAGATTTTCAGAAGGATTTTGATAAAGTCCCACATGAAGTATGTGGAATTGAGCGATTAGCATGCAATAAGAATTGGTTGACAAACAAAAAGCTAAAAATTGAGGTAGATGTGTCTTCCTCGGGTTGGTAGACTGTGATGTGGATAAGTACACAGAATGACAAGGCACAGTAGATGTCACGGTCATCCACTGCCACCAAGGAAGCCCCCAGTGTGTGATGCTTGTTTGTACCACTGGAGCCAGACTTCCGAGTGAGAGAGTGGAACAGTCCCGGTGCAACGGCTTTTCCACTTTGAAAGCTCTCCTGCACAGGTTTCCTGCCGTCATCAGGCCCGATGGACAACTATCATATTAATAAGAATAGTGAGTACAAAGAAAATTCACCAGATGATTTCTGGAATGTTGTGTTTGCTTTTTGAGGAAAAATTAAGTAAACCAGTCCTCATTTTACTGCTATTTAGAAAAGTAAGTTTTTTTTTTCATAGAAACTTACAAAATTTTTCCAGGGCTCAAAAGGATCGATTTTAGGAGAACATTTCCTCTGGCTCTAGTCTCCCCAAGGATAATGGGTTTAGGACTATAAATTTAGGACTATAATGCAAAGAGATAGGTGAATCTTTGGCACTCTCCTCACCCGGCTCTCAGGAGGTTTTGAAGGTTCTATTGTTGCATTCAATCAAAATAGAGATCAATATATTTCTGGATAGAAGAGGTACAGGGATAATGCTTTCATATGGGTCTGAGGCAGAAGATCAGAGATGATCTAGATGAATAGGGGAACAAGCTTGAGGAGCCAGATGGTCTACTTTGCTCAAAATCTTACAATTCTTACATATGCAAACTGTGCGACTTCAATTGCTATGAAATCTGGTTGGACATATTCAATACTATGTGATACTTACAACTAATTCATTGGTCAGACTACCACTGGAGTACTATGAGCAGTTTTGGGCCCTTTATCTAAGAAAAGCTGTGCTGGCATTCGAGTGGATCCAGAGGAGGTGCACAAAAATGATTCCAGGAATGAAGGGGTTAACATATGAGAAGCATTTGATAGCACTGGGCCACTGGAGTTTAGAAGTCTGAGGGGGGAATCTTATTGAAACCTACTGAATATTGAATGACCAAGATAGAATAAATGTGTGTAACCCTTACCCAACAGGCTGGTATATGTCTAGGGGAAAAAGGAGATCCAGCCACACTCCAACCCACCTCCCGTACACGCAGGTGCTGTGAGAATCGAGTTAATGCCTCGCGCCCGCCAACAGTATCAAACCCACAACAAATACCGTTATGAAATACACTTTAAAGAGTTTACTAAAATTAAAAAAATAGTAGGCAATACAATATATATATATATACAAGGAAAAAAACAAAAGGCGCCAACTTATCAAAGTTCAGTCTGTTTAGTGCACTCGTTGGAGCTCAATCAACGAACCAATCGACCCATCTGGCCGTCGCACCTGGGACCACCCCGGTGGTCTTACGAGCAGTCCAGCACACGTCCACCTTCCTCAGCGTCTTCCTCGGCCTCTCCCTTCCACCAAAAAAAACCCGCGAAAAAAACCCCTCCCCCAAATTCCCAGCATCACAAGACACAATAACATTCTCCATTGATTAACAAAAGAATACAATTACCATATCAACCATTCTAAAGTGAAACAACAGTGAGAGAAACACTTATCCGACAAAGAAGCATTCCTACTTGTAACAAACCAAAGAGGCCATTCTGAGTAACATACACCGGACATTGTACATTCTCTCCCCACCAGCAAATGTCATGCCCTCATAGCATTACTAGAGGTCCCCAAAGCTTCTTGCAACACACAAAACCCAACCCAGGTGCAGTATGCAGTGACATAACTACCCAGAGCAGTAGAAATCACACTCGGTTCTCCCGGCACCACACATGTCAACCTCTCCGGGGGGCACCTAATCCTCTGAGATCTCCATACCCCTTCTGCCCCACTGGGCTCCCTCGTCACCTGTGAACCCACTGTCTCGGACACCCCAGGACTACCTGACAGACCCGCACCCCCTTCCTCACAGGGGTCCTCCCTCACCTGAGATCTCTCCGGCTCACGCTCGGGTTCCACCCTCTCTCCCACCAATGTAGGCTGCCTCTCCATCTGACCCTCAAGACTTTCCCTCCTCTCACCCAATTCAGTATGGGAAGGGCCAGGAGCCTCCTCTCCTGGTACTGGAGCACCAGCAAATGGGAACAGGGCCCACTCATCTGAGTCGTCCTCCTCTGAATCGGTAGCCATTCCCGGGTGAGGGACCCGTCCCCGCTCTTCAGCAGCGGGCTCTTCCCGTTCTCCGCGCCCTCGCAGAGTCCTTGTACCTGGCATAACCTCCCACTCGGGCTCCTTGTCCACCTGCACCGCTTGACCCAGTGGCAGCAGGTGATTCCTATGGAGTACCTTGATAGGCCCTTTTCCATCCTCGGGTTTCACCCGGTAAACTGGCAGGTTCGGCATCTGGCTCTCTATTACATAGGGGCTGGCCGCCCATCGATCTGCCAACTTGTGCTTACCAGGGAGTCCCAAATTCCGTAAAAGGACCCGGTCGCCCGGTAATAATTGTACAAACTTCACCTTTCGATCATACCGCATCTTATTCCTCTGATTTTGTTTGGTAGCCGCCGCCTCGGCCAACTCGTACGCCCGCTGTAACTCCCTCTTCATGTCGGACACGTACTTTAGATGGGACTTCCCGGGAAATTCACCCACTCCACCTCCAAAACACACGTCAATGGGCAACTTCGTTTCCCGCCCGAACATCAGATAATAGGGCAAATACCCTGTAGCATCATTGCGAGTACGATTGTAACAGTGAACCAATTGTCCAATATGACGACTCCACCTGCTTTTCTGCCCAATCTCCAGCGTCCCGAGCATATCCAACAGGGTCCTGTTGAATCTCTCTGGCTGAGGATCTCCCTGTGGGTGGTAAGGGGTAGTCCTGGATTTCTCAACCCCAAGCATAGTCAGTAATTCCTGGATAAGGCGGCTCTCAAAGTCCCGCCCCTGATCACTATGGATTCGCCTGGGAAGGCTGTAATGCACAAAATACTTCTCCCATAACACCTTCGCCACTGTCGTCGCCTTCTGATCCTTGGTGGGAAATGCCTGAGCATAGCGAGTGTAATGATCGGTGATGACTAAGACATTTGCGGTATTGCTGGTGTCAGGCTCAATCGACAGGAAATCCATACATACCAGGTCCAGAGGTCCCGCACTCTGCAAGTGCGACAGTGGAGCCGCCAACGCTGGCAGGGTCTTCCTCTGGATGCAACGACGGCATCCCCTACAGTATTCTTCGACGTCCCCCCTCATCCGGGGCTAGTAGAACCGCTTTGAGTAATCCATATGTCTTTTCCACCCCCGAGTGTCCAGAATCATCATGTAAGGCCTGGAGTACAGTCTGGCGATACTCCTCCGGCAGGACCAGTTGCCAACAGCGGGGTTGGTCCGGAGGCGTCGTTACCCGGTACAAGATTTTGTTCTTTAACTTCAACCGAGACCACTCCTTCAACAACAGAGGCACGCATGGGTGTTTCGCCTGCTCAGCCAACACCGCATCCCCCTTCTCGACCGCTCTCCACACTGTGCCAATGCCCGGGTCATTTTGCTGAGCAGTTGCCACTTCCCCCGGACTCAGTTCCGGCAACTGTCTAGTCCCCAGTGCAGTCAGGTCACAGTAAACTAGGGGTATTGCGTCGTCAAAAACCCCCAAATGGTCCACGGCTCGTTCCAGCCTCCCTCTTCCCTCGGCCCTCACAGTGATAGCAAACTGACACATCGCCTTCACTCCAGGGGCAGGGACATTCTCCCACTCCTCGTCCCTCTCCTCCTCCCCCGGCTCCCGACGAGACAATGCATCCGCATCGACATTCTTGCTTCCGGGGCGGTACCTCAGGCTGAAATCATATACCGACAAGGCCGCCAGCCACCGATGTCCGGTGGCATCCAGCTTCGCCGAAGTCAAAATATAAGTGAGAGGATTGTTATCCGTTCTCACCTCAAACTTGGCTCCGTACAGGTAATCGCCTAACTTGTCCACCACCGCCCACTTCAGCGCCAGGAACTCCAACTTGTGAGTGGGATAGTTTCTCTCCGATGGTGACAAGCTTCGGCTGACAAAGGCTACCGGTCTCAATGCTTTGCCATGCTCCTGGTACAGAACAGCCCCGAGACCCTCTCGGCTGGCATCCGTGTGCAGCACATATGGCTTCTGGGGATCAGCAAAAGCCAACACCGGGGCCTGGGTCAGTGCCCTTTTCAAAGATCGGAACGCCTCTTCACATTGATCGTCCCATCTCGAGCCAAAAGGTTCCGCCGGGTTCCAGTATCCTCCAGCATCCTGCCTCTGGTTCCCCGTCCTCTTCTTCCCCACCGGGGGATAGCCACACAACAGCTGAGTCAACGGGTGACACACTTTGGCGTATCCTTTCACAAATCGCCGGTAATACCCACAGAACCCTAAAAATGAGCGCAGAGCACCCACTTTCTGGGGTCTCGGCCAGGTGGTCACGGCCTCTATCTTGGTTGGATCAGTAGCCACTCCCTCTCGCGAAATGATATGGCCAATGTAGTTAACCGACGACTTGCAGAACTGGCATTTGTCCAGGGAAAGCTTCAACCCTTCTTCATTAAGCCGGCCCAACACCTTCAACAGCCTCTCCTCATGTTCCTCCAAAGTTGATCCAAACACTATCAAATCGTCCAGGTACACCAGCACCTCCAACAGATTCATATCCCCCACAGTTCTCTCCATGAGCCTCTGGAAGGTGGCTGGGGCTCCGGATATGCCTTGGGGCATTCGTTCGAACTGAAAGAACCCCAGCGGGCAGATAAAAGCGGTCTTCTCTTTATCGGCTGCACTCATCGGGATCTGTTAATACCCACTTCTTAAATCCAGCACACTGAACCACTTCGCACCGCTCAGGCAGGCCAACGCATCCTCGACTCTTGGGACAGTATATTGATCAGGGACAGTTTGCCGATTCAACGTCCTGTAGTCAACACACATGCGCACTCGCCCATTCTTCTTCCGTGCCACCACTATTGGGGACGCATAAGGACTTCGAGACTCAGCTATGATTCTGGCCTCCTTCAACTTGCACAAGTGCTGTCGCACGTCCTCAACATCTGCCGGAGCCAGCCGCCGGGATCTCTCTTGGAACGGGGTGTCCTCCGTCACCCGGATGGTGTGGCGAGTGCTTTTGGAGCAGCCAACATCAAACTCGCCCCGAGAAAAAACAGCTTCCATCTTCAGCATCTTCTCCACTAGCCTGCGTTTCCACTCCGGCGACACTGGGGAATCCCCGAAGTTAAAGGCTTCAGCGGTCAGTTCCCTTCGATGCTCCGATCCCTCCCCATTAGGGGTCCGCACTGGTGCACTGGACATTACAGTCACCGGGAACAGATGTGCCAGCGGCATTCCCCTCTTCAAGGTGATTTCTCTTGCCGTGGTGTTCCTGACACTTATAGCTATACGCCTCGCATGTACCACCCCTGGTCTCTGCACTTCGGGCCTCACCAGCGCCCCCGCCGGAAATCGTGTCTCCCCTTCAAGATCGTCTGGGGTGTCTACTAACAGGGCTTCTCCCGTCGGCACTCCTGGGAATCTGGGGGTCCCCATCACTAGGGCTACCTCCCCGGGTCGGATCACCTTGGGCCTCGCCTGCGTACACCACACCGTCCCTCGTTTACACTCTGGGTCCAGCCCTTGGGAGGCAACCCCTTCTGCGAACACTGCTCGAAACACTGGATGCACCGAGGGTGTCTCCAGAAAGTCTTCCCCCCCTTTCTCCTTACAAGCTCCCAGGAGCCGTCGCACAACTGGGGAGTTAGTCCCCACCAGGAGGGCAGCACCACCAGTTTCCACCGGGTCAGGACACACCAACACCAACGTCTCAATAGCTTCCGACACTCCCACATTGCCCTCCAAGAACTCCAATCTCACCGATAGTACCCATCGTACGGGTAGTCACCCTCGCTCACACCCCAAATCTGCAGGGCGTCAAATGGGGTTACGGGCAAATGCTTTAGATATTGATTGTAGAAAGACCGGTACAATAAGGTCACCTGCGATCCTGTATCGAGAACGGCTTTTATGTAAATTCCCTCTATCCGTAGACCCACACTGGCACGGGGTCCTACCAGCCCATCTGGAACAGAGGCGTGGGCACCCGGTGGTCTTCCGGCTGATCTCTGGGAACGTGTTCCTCCAGAGGCTCCAGTCCATTCCCTCACTGAGCCTCTCCTAAGTTTCCCCGACACCTCTCCCTTCTTAGTTGCAGGGGGGCTTGTCCTCCGCGGGACTCCTTGGCTCTCACAATCCCACCTAAAGTGACCCTCCTCTCCACAGCTATAGCACACCCTCAGCCTTCCACAGTCCCGCCTGAAATGCCCCTCTTTCCCACAGTTAAAGCACACACTGCCAGCCGCCCCTCCTCTCCCAGGACGGCTCCTGCTCCCAATCCACCGCACTGATCGCACCTGAGAGTAGGTACCTCCCCTGTCCCTCCCCTCCAAAGGGGGTTCCCTACTCCCCGGGGGATTGTCATTCCTCCACTCAGCCACCACTTCCTGTATCGCTGAGGATCGCTCCCGTAGGCCCGTGCCCCTTTTCCGCCCCAACGCTCTCTCTTCCTCTCGCACCTCTCTAATCAGTTGCCCAAAGGATGGAGGGGGACCTTTCCTATAAGCCTGCCGGATAGTCCACGCCACCTTGTCCTCCTCCAGAGAGCCACTGAATAGCTGACTCATCCTCACGCTAGCCACGTCAGTCGCCTTCACTACCCCCCGGCGCCGCAGCCCCGAGAGCATCCCCTCCATCCTAAATATGTACTCGGAGAGCTTTTCCCCTCTCCATTGTTCCAGGCGTTGAAACTCTGCTAAAAGCAGCCAGGGTTCCCCTGACAACCCAAACGCTCCCTCCAAAACTTCTAGGCATTCCTCCACTGAGGCCCCAGGCTTCTCAGCTTTCAACTCCCGGATGATTTTGGCTGCTAAACCCCTCAAACTTCCCACCAATCGCTGCCTCTTCTCCTCCTCTGAGCCTGGCCACTCCTCTAACATCAAAGACATATGCTCAATCCAGGTCTCATAGTCCACCTCCCCATCCGGAGTAGGCTTGGCTCCGGAGAACACCCCCAGCTTCAGCCGTGGCCTCTCGGCCACCCCCACCAGGGAATTAAGTGCGGCTGCCAGCTCCGAGGCTTCCACCCTACCTGGGGAGCGGGGCTTAGTCAAGACTCCCTCCTCCCACCTCCCTTTACTAGTGCCGGGTACCTCTCTGGGGTCCACCTCTAGCTCTAACTCCACCTCCGATGTCTCCTCAGCCTCATCCTTGTAGAAGTGGAGCCCCCACGGCCCCTCCTCCCCCGGTACACTGACCGTCGCCGGCAGTTCCACCGTCCTGACTTCAGCACTCGTACGAACCAACACCCAGCTAGACTCCACCTCTTTACCACACCGTCTAGCTACCGATTCTACCTGCCCAATACCCTTCACCGAACTTAAACCCCGCACTATCGCGTCTCCCGAAACTCGAAAATCCACTCCGCTCACTACGCATGCGTACTGTACTGGTACACCTTCAAACTGGCACCAACAAACAAACTTGTCTCTGTCCATCTCCGCTCTGCTGCCTGCGCGATTCCACAGCCCCTGACAATCCAATCCCGGACGAGCCCCCACAAATGTAACCCTTACCCAACAGGCTGGTATATGTCTAGAGGAAAAAGGAGATCCAGCCACTCTCCAACCCACCTCCCGTACATGCAGGTGCTGTGAGAATCGAGTTAATGCCTCACGCCCGCCAACAGTATCAAACCCATTAATACCGTTATGAAATACACTTTAAAGAGTTTACTAAAATTAAAAAAATAGTAGGCAATACAATATATATATATATCTATATATACAAGGAAAAAAACAAAAGGTGCCAACTTATCAAAGTTCAGTCTGTTTAGTGCACTCGTTGGAGCTCAATCAACGAACCAATCGACCCATCCGGCTGTCGCACCTGGGACCACTCCGGTGGTCTTACGAGCAGTCCAGCACACGTCCACCTTCCTCAGCGTCTTCCTCGGCCTCTCCCTTCCACCAAAAAAAACCCGCGAATAAAACCCCTCCCCCAAATTCCCAGCATCACAAGACACAATAACATTCCCCATTGATTAACAAATGAATACAATTGCCATATCAGCCATTCTAAAGTGAAACAACGGCGAGAGAAACACTTATCCGACAAAGAAGCATTCCTACTTGTAACAAACCAAAGAGGCCATTCTGAGTAACATACACAGGACATTGTACATGTGAATAGGATGTTTCCTATAGTCGAGGAGTCTAGGACCAGAGGGCACAGCCTCAGAATCGAGGGACATCCATTTAGAACAGAGATGAGAAGGAAGTTATTTAGCCAGAGGGTGGTGAATTTGTGGAATTCATTGCCACAGGCTGCTTTGGAGTCCATGTCATTGGGTATATTTAAAGTGGAGGTTGATAGTTTCTTGGTAAGTCAGGGCATCAAAGGTTAGGGGAGAAGGCAACAGAATGGGATTGAGAGGAATAATTAAATCATCCATGATGGAATAGTAGAGCAGGTCAATGGGCCAAGTGGTCTAACTCTGCTCCTATGTCTTATGATCTTATGGTCATTTGCAAGAGTGCTGGTGCAAAGAATGTTGGCGTGTTATTTATCAACATCATTGACTACATTAGTCAACTGGGGAATTTCAAAGCTTAGACTTTTTAATATTTGTTCTTACTTGACCAACAAAGCTATATAGCAGGACATCATTGCACAAATTTCTCTTTCCTCCCATTGAGATGAGTAATTCTGTTTCATTATTCAGCATCTGTCCTTAATATTTAACTGTCTTGAACTGAGGTTATAGCCCAAACCTGGGAAGACAGGCAATGAGTGTCCCTTTCTCACTGAAAGTCCATGCCATTGCAGAAAGAAGGGCTTGGGCTCAGTTTTCCACCAACCGGAGTTTGCTGTAGATATAAAACCATTGTAAATACTACTTGTGTCTGAGCTTGAGCCTTCAACTGATAAGCACGTTCTAATCTGTAAAAGGTCTTTGCCAAAAATATTCATTTGAATTTGTCAATTTATAAAGTCAGCTTAGCAACAAGTGTTGTTATCACTACTCAAGCAACATGATTATTCAAAGTACATTTTATATTTGCACCTAATAGAATTAAATTTGTTAATCATTACATATCAAATTAAGCAAATTAAATGTTATCACTTATCAAGTAACAAATAGAAATTAAAAACTAAAAACCATGAATTTTAATATTTTTTATTAATAGAAAGT
Organism: Hypanus sabinus; assembly: GCF_030144855.1. NCBI lineage: Eukaryota > Metazoa > Chordata > Chondrichthyes > Myliobatiformes > Dasyatidae > Hypanus > Hypanus sabinus. The sequence continues at coordinate 50,380,979 of NC_082713.1, forward strand.
TATCAATGATGACGGGTATGTCCCTTTGGTAGGTACAATCTGAAAAAAGCACAACAATAGCTTGCTAAGAACACATTGACAACATCTCATCCCTTAGCTCAACATCAAAAACAGCAATGAGGATAACATCAACAATCATTAAAAAAAATCACTGTCATGTTTCCTTCCATGGCATACATACTGTGAAATTACTGAATATTGCTTTATCCAGGACAACATATGAACTTCCCTGCCTAACATCAAAAGAGGAATTTCACAAGCAAAAGGGCTTAGTGAAATCAAAGAAAAGGGCACTATCATCACCTGAGAACAACTAAAGCTGAGGAACAAATATGCATCTTTCTTTTATATTGTGAGGAATCTAATTGTTCAAAACCTATTTTAAAAGTCCTTTCGGATATGTGTGAAGTTTATATTTGCGAAGTCCATTTGACTAAACCTCAGTATTCCTAATTCAATTAACTTTGCATTTGAATGATATTCTGGAGTTCCAGCTGATGACATTACTCAGGGGAAAGCTTAAGATGGCACCATCTGTTCCTCTGCTATCTGATTCTGCCTGCACTTAGTCATGATGGATATAAGAAGCAAGACATGCTACAATCAAACTAATGTACTTCAATGCATAAAATCCTTGTTCATAACATCATTAATGGCTACAATGATGAGAGTTAGCCACTTTGCTGAATGTGTTGCTATTAGCAACCATTGCAGCAACACCCTTGATTAAGTAGGATAGGTCAGTGATATAGAAGAGGAACAAAGTGAATCCAGCATTCATTTTAGAGTCAGTGTAATTAAAAATTAAATATATTTATTAAGCTCTGATATTTACAATGATTTAATAAATTGCTTATTCATTGTCAACCTCATTATTTGGAGAACATTTTCTCATTGCATGTAGCGTCAAGAATAAGCTACTTGTTATCTTGAGATTTTTCTCGCTTTTAATGAGGAGTGATTTACAATCTAAGCTCACATACCAATTTTTTTCTCCAGATCTTTAATTACTTGTGGTCCACTGACGTATGTCAATCACAGAATTATGACTAAAATTCGATCCAGGATCAGCTGCTGTTTGCAAAGATTTCTAATGTCATCAGTGTGAAGAAGGGTTTCTAAATTTTGCTTCTGAAAATTATTTTTCTAATTTGCTTTTCCCTGTATTTACTCTTTCATAACAAGTCCCACTTAGCAGTTTACTTTTATAGCTTTGAATCTTTTAACAAATAATCACTTAAACCTTTTTAAATCACTTTAATCCTCTAGGGAGTATAACATATTTTTGCAAACTGATTGCAGACTTTGAAATCCAGTTAACATTCTGGTGAATATATGAGCTACTGCCTCCGATATATATATTTTTAGGACCCAGAACAGAATACCATCCAGCTATGGGCTAGACAAGATTTTGGACACCTAGATAACCAACAGGTAGTACATGCGGTTTGTCTTTTTAATTGCTGTACCTGTGTTAACTCTCTGAGTTGTTTTCAAGGATATCCAAGCACCTTTAAAGACCAACACCTTACAATCACTCCTTGTTAAAAGATTACCTTGTGTTCTTCTTTTATATCATCCCATTGAAATCAAGCTTACCTAAATTGAGCACCATAATGGCATTTCACGTTTCTCCTTTTCAAATACACTGAAATAAACACAAACGATTGGCCTCGACCCCAAAAAATCAACTGTCTATTCCTTTCCACAGATACAGTCTGACCTGCTGAGTTTCTCCAGCATTTTTTGTGTGTTACTCTGGTGTCCAAGCATCTGCATAACCTCTTCCATTACTGAAATAAGTTCCACATTTTGCTTTTCAATAAACGTTACTAATTCCTCAGCATTTTTTTTTACAATATCTGGCTGATTACTCTTTATTAAATTTAACATGGTCCATATTCTAGTTGATGATGCTTGCAAACCTGCTTGCCTTCTTATCAGGAAAGTAAAAATCAAAATCAATGTTAAGCAAAAATAATGCCATTAGCTGGAACGCTGGATGTAGAATACAGTTCAATGCAAAGTTAAACTAATGTGCTCTTCCTACTTTTTTGCCTAGGTTTGTTCTGGCTTTTACTTCCTACCAGTTCATAGCAAATACAAGCATGGTGGTGGTGATGTTGAGGTAGAAATGTAGTTTATTATATTGTCTAAATCCTTTTACCTGATTGTTAATTCTATTCATAAAGGCTCTGCAACTGGCAACACTAATAACACTGAAGTAATTTTACCTTCAATCTTTAATGCTATACTCCACCTTTCCCATACCTACACCCCATTAGATTATCCTTTCTGTAGACTTCCTAGCCTGATAGACTCACCTCCCAGTCTTTGTCTTAGTAATGACTACCATGTAGATTTTGGCCCAATAGCTCATTCAGTTTGTTCCTCGTACTCCATGTATATGTCTAAGACATGGGGGAAGATTTTAGCCATTTGGGCCATTGTGTCTGCTCTGCCACTTGATCATAGCTGGTTTAATTTTCCTCTCAACCCAGTTTTCCTACCTTCTCGCTTTAACCTCTGATGCCCTTACTGATCGAGAACCTATCAACCGCTGCTGTAAATGTACCCAATGCCCTGTTGTCCTAGCATGATCATTGACTGAAAGAAGTGAATGCTATTTGAAGCACTGGTTTCATTTTTATCATCCACAAACTGAACCAGGTTGACAAATTGGTGCTTTGACTCACCTCACTAAATCAAACATGATTGTCCAGCTGTTGTCAAAAGCCAAGTCAGTATAGGGTGAGATGCTTGTTATTATTTGTGCAGAATTGGGATGGTTGTGGGGAGCCTGGTAGAGAGCAACAGCCCAAAATATTCTTTCTTACTGAAACTGAAAGAACATAATTGTTTAAAATATATTATTCTCTACTTTAGTTCTATTTTAAATTTCTGTATGAGATGTAAAAGAACCATTCATCCCTTTGAGACTATGCCAGCAATCAGACCATTCATAGTCTTGAGTTCCGTTTCCCCAGTTATTGTCCTATAATCTATTCCTCATCACATTGCCATTGGCATTTTATGATCCCCAATCCTCCTACCACCCATCTGGAATAGGGGAAATTTATTGAGGTCAATTAAACTAATAATGGCATATCTCTGTGATGTAGGGTAAAATCAGGGCACATGGTGTAGAGTTGCATTGTTAATGAGAGGACGCCAACAACTCCAGAGGTCATTATTGAATCCAGGTCACTGGAAACTTGAGAGAATTAGTCAACATGTAACTTAATCTGGTTTTTGATTTAATTTAGGTGGAACTCACTAATTTAGTAGGAACTTGAGGGGCAACTTCTTTACACAAGTAAATTAGAATCAGGTTTAATAACATTGGTATACATCATGCAATTTGTTGTTCTGTGGTAGGAGTATATTGCAATACATAATTAAAAAACTGTGAATTACAATAAGAAATATACATTAAAAAGATTAACTTAAGTAAGTAGTGTAAAAAGAGAGCAAAAACAGAGAAAAAAATAGTGAGGTAGTGTATGTGGGTTCATTGTCCATTCAGAAATCTGCTAGTGAAGGGGAAGAAGCTGTTTCTAAAATGTTGAATGTGGGTCTTCAGACTCCTGCACCATTTCTTCAATGGTAGCAATGAGAAGAGGGCATCTTCTAAGTGATGGGAGTCCTTAATGACAGATACTGCCTTTTTGAGACATCACCATTTGAAGATGTCCTCGTAGCTGGGGAGGCTAAAGCCCATGATGGAGCTGACTGAGTTTGCAACTTTCTGCAGCATTTTCTGATCCTGTGCAGTGGCTGCTCCATACCAGCCAGTAATGCAACTAATTAGGATGCTCGCCTGTAGAAATTCAGTGTCTGGTGACATAACCAAGTGTCCGCAAACTCCCAATGAGATGTAGCCGTAGTCATAACTTCTTTGTAATTGCATCACCATTTTGGGTCCAGAAAAGATCTTCAGATATGTTGACACCCAGGAACATGAAACTAGTGACCTTTTCCACTGCTGATCCCTCGATGAGGACTGGTGGTATGGATATGGAATGAGCTGCCCGAGAAAGTGGCTGAAGCAGGTAAAATAACAACTTCTAAATAATATTTGGATCAGTATATGAATTGGAAAGGTTTATGGGACAGCCACTGACAAATGGAACGTCTTGGTATGGATCAGTCAAGCCGAGGAGCCTGATTCTGTGTCGTGTAACTTCACGAACTCTATATGCAGCGCTACCATACCACTTAGAAATTTACCATAAGCCTTTCTGTTTATATTTGTCTCCAACTGGCAATTCTCTATTTGGACCTTTTAACTTTGTTTCTGCTCAATCATATTTTAAACAGGCTTTCATAAAATTGTCAGGAGAAAAACTTATCTGGATTTCTCAAGGTCTGTCCTGTTCTCTTATGGTGCACAGTTACTTTTCAATTAAAATAGGCAGCAATGGTTGATAAGAATGCTTGAAAAAATGTTAATTAGAACAGCTACAAGCTCCTTGGCCTTTTGCTCCTGCTTCCATTTCTGGAAGCATAATCCAAAAACGATTAATTAAAAGAAAGGCTCTGTGGCTGTAGAGTGTATATCAACAGGATGCACTGAGACAACTCTTCGAGTATGTTTTGGCAGCATCTGTATCCCCTGTGACCAGAAGAATGCCGTAGATAATAGTTGGCAGGTTTAAAGACAAGGTGCCGCTAAAAATAGCTAAGACTGGAAGTTCCAGCTGAAATTCTAGCTTTCATGTTTTGGATCTGGGCGTGATGATAATAGTTAGCATTCCTCAAAACTATTCCTCTCACCCTTCCCAAGATGCTAGAGTCATGTGGTAGCACACACATGCTCTCAAACTTTCTCTTCAGCAGCACCATCACCTCTTTTTGCTTGAAACTGCCCACTTTACAGTTCCATTACATCCTTGGCCTCTCCTGGATACGTTTTCTTCTTTTCAGATATCAGGAACTGCAAACATCAGAAACCTTCACTTTCCTTTAGCCTTGCCTGTCCTCATCAGAGCCCTCACCATCACCCAGCCACAACTGTCCCCAAATCAAGTTGAAGTTCAAGTTTAACTGTCATCTAATCAAACACATGAATACATCCAAATTAAAGCGTGTTCCTCTGGAGCCAAGGTGCAAAACACAGAAGCAACAGTCCAGCACAAAACACAGCACGTAATTATGATAGCAAGAAAAACATACAGTTGCAAAACAAATATTTTAAAAAATGACAATATAGCCAAGTCCCTGAGTATCATGGCCTGTAGGATGATTGTCCTGGAGCCATGTTTCTTCAGGATAAGCCCATAGCAGTTCCTCATCATGCGCTAGTGCAGCCGCAAGGAAATGCAATCCAGCTTGTCTTCCACTGAGCGAACACTGGAAAGCAGCCTCCAACCCAGTGCTGAATCCAGCGGCACACAACCACCTCCGGCATTTCCGTCCTTGAGGGCCACAACAGGCAACTCTGAGGCGTGAACAAGGCCTGGACTTGCCACAACAGAGGCCACCCAGCTCCTCCGCTGTCAGCCTCACCAATGAACCTGTGAATTGGGCTCACAGTATTCTACATTAACCAATGTCCAACAGGTTCTTGCAATCACAGTGAAAACAATCACCTGTCGGATTGTGCACTGCCTGGCACCTCCTTCCCAGGGTAGGTGGCTGAAACAGGATGTAACCCGGTGTGCAACAAGTCCAGCTCCATCGCTATTGGAAAGGTTTAGAAGTTCATGGGCCAGCCACTTGGAGTTCTTAATAACCTCCCTATACAGTATTTCAATAAATTCAGGGCTTTGCATAATGAGAAGATCATCCATTGCCTTTATCTCTTCATCTTCATCCTCACATAATTTGCTAGGAGTCTCTCCCATATGCAATGGACCCTTTTTCACATCTGCAGAATTTTAGACTATCAGGACCCTTCCTGTCCTGATAGACCTACTGGCCTCAGCAGATATTTTTCATTGCAAAGCTTAATTGCAAAGTCCAATGGAACACTTAAGAAAGAAACTTAAGAAAAGAAGGCATTATGTTACTCTAGCAGATGAGGTGAAGGAGAATCCAAAGGAATTCTATGGATATGTTGAGAGCAAAAGGATTACAAGGGACAAAATTGGTCCCCTGGAAGATCAGAGTGGTAATCCATGTGTGGAGCCAAAACAGATGGGAGGTATCTGAAATACATTCTTTGCATCTATATTTCCTCAGGAGATAGATACAGAATCTTTAGAAGTGAGGCAAAGTGATAGCAACTGCATGAACCCTGTACAGATTACAGAGGAGGAGATGTTTGTGATGCGGAGGCAAATCAGGCTGGATAAATCCCCAGGCCTGACGAAGTGTGCCCTCGGACCTCGCGGGGGGCAAGTGCAGAAATTGCCAGGTCCCCAGAAAAGATAGTTAAAGCATCCTTAGCAGCAGGAGAGGAACTAGAGGATTGGAGGAGAGCCAAAAAAGCACTAAACAGAAACTAGGAAATTATAGACCAGTGAGTCTGACATCAGTCGTGGAAGGTATTCTTGTGGACTGGACGTATAAGTATTTGGATAGACATGGACTGATTAAGGATAGTCAGCTTTGTCTGGAGCAGGTCATGTCTAACCAATGATACAGAGTTTTTCAAAGAATTTACCAAGAAAGTGGAGGAAGGCAAGGCAGTGGATGTTAACTTCATGGACTTTAGTAAGGCATTTGACACGACCCTGCATGAGAAGCTGGCCAAGAAAGTTCAGTCACTCGGCATTAAGAATAAGGTAGCAAACTGAATGAGACATTGTCTTTATGGGAGAAGCCAGAGAGCGGGAGTAGATGGTTGTCTCTCTGACTGAAGGACTGTGTCGAGCAGTGTGCCGCAGGGACTGGTGCTGGGTCTAATGATCTGGATGATAATGTTAAATAGATCAGTAGTTTTGCAGATGACACCAAGAATGGTGGTGTAGTGGACAGTGAGGAAGGTTATCATGGCTATCAGAGGGATCTGCATCAGCTGGAAAAATGGGCTGAAAAATGGCAGATGCAATTTAATGCAGACAAGTGTGAAGTATTGCACTTTGGTAGGACCAACCAGGGTAGGCCTTACACAGTGATCAGTAGGGAACTGAGGAGTGTGGTAGAATAAAGGGATCTTGGAAAACAGGGTACATAGTTCATTGAAAGTGTTGTCACAGGCAGATAGGCTCATAAATAAAGCTTTTGGCATGTTGACCTTCGTAAGTCAATGGAGTGAGTACAGGAGATGGGATGTTATGTTGAAGTTGTATAAGATGTTGCTGAGGCCTAATTTGGAGTAATGTGTGCGGTTTTGGTCACCTGCCTACATGAAAGATGTAAACAAGGTTGAAAGAGGGTAAATGCGAGTAGGCTTTTTCCACTAAGGTTGGGTGGAACTACAGCCAAAGTTCATGGGTTAAGGGTGAAAGGTGAGAAATTTAAGGGGAACATGAGGGCAAATGTCTGCACTCAGAGGGTCATGAAAGTGTGGAATGAGCTGCTAGTAAAAGTGGTGCATGTGAGCTCGATATCAACTTTTAAGAGAGGTTTGGATAGATACTTGGATAATAGTGAAATGGAGGGCTATGGTCCAGGTGCAGGCCAATGGGAGCAGGCAGTTGAAATGGTTTCAGCATGGACTTGATGGGTTGATGGGCCTGTTTCTTTACAGTAGTTCTCCATGACTCTATGACTCTAATTGACATTAAACCATCAACCTTTCAACTCTAGCTGCCAACACTAAGCTACTATAATTTGTTTCACTAGGACCTACCCCACTTTGTCAATAAACCTGCTGACAAGAGTAGCTTTGCTTGGTGACGTGACCTCAAACTTGAAGCATGGGCACTCCACTCTCCTCTCCCTGTTCTTCCCTCCGGACTATGAAATAACCATAGAATATCACTTCCCAGACTCTCACTGATGAAGGATCATTGATAAGAGATGGTAACTCCCTCCATGTGTTATTCCTGACCTGCTGAAAGTTATTAGTATTTATTTCAAATCTCTCCAGATTCTCCTGTATTTATCACCAGTTTTATCTTGCTGTAATGACCTGTCATCTTGGAAAGACAGTGAAGTTTGCAGATCCTTCCATCAATGGATTCAAAACCTGCTAGTCCCCACCATCTCCCTCCCACAGCCTGTCTGAACTTGCTCTGGAATTGAACAAAATTTTCTTTAATGCCACTCCAGATATAAACTGTTGCTATGGAAACTGTATGGATCCAACTTAAGCCTGCTTCTTTGTGGGTATAAGGAATATTCTTTTCTCATGTCCTACTAGTTCTTGACCCAATAAGTCACTGGCTGTATCGTTAGTGCTTTCTATTATACCCCTTGAACTTGAATGAACCTTCACATATTCCAGCACCAACTCTTCCATTGCTTTCCTCAACAACTCAACATATCGACCAAGACTGAATCTCAAGCCCTGTAGTTCTCACAATTACCTTGGCAATATTTCCTCCTGTCTCATTTTTAGCAAAGTCTCTATTCAATTCCTTCCCACTCTCCTCTTTTCTATTCCCCGCTCTGGCATGTTACCTCTCTCACCTTCCTATCACCTGGGTCCACTCTTCCTTCCTGTTCTCCTTTGGTCTACTCTGCTCTCCCATCAGATTCCTTCTTCTCCAGCCTATGACCTTTCCTACCCACCTGGCTTCACCTATCACCTTCTAGCAAGCCTCCTTCCTCTCCCCCCACCTTTTTATTCTGGTGTTTTCTGCCTTCTTTTTCCAGTCTTGAAGAAGGATCTCGGCCTAAAACATTGATTGTTTATTCATTTCCATAAATGCTGCCTGATCTAATGAGCTCCTCCAGCATTTCATGTCTGTTGGTTTAGATTTCCAACATCTGCAGACATTTTTTGTGTTTATTCTATGCTCTCATGATTTCCATCTTGTTTTGATTTGTTCTAAGAATGCCATGATCTGTGACAGTGCCTCCACAGTATCATACCCTTTCTTCAGAAGATCCCCTTTCGCTCTGGCTCATTTCTATTAATTGTCCCCTTCCTATCCTATGCAAGGAAAGGAGGCACTTCACTTGCATCCTTACCTCCTTAAGCACTCTCTGACTGAAACAATAATTAACTTACACACTTCAATTTAGATAAAAACAAAAACACTAAAGACTATAAGGTTTCTGCTATAGTGAGTAAACAAAACACAACCTGGAGTTGTGCCATATTTATGGTATCTGATCTTTTCCTAGTGCTAAGCCAGCAACTAGTGATGTAAGTGGTTGCACAACACACATTTCCTTCTGAACGACAACCAGTAGGAAGTGTTCTTGCAGCATCTAGCTGCAGAGATATTCAATTAATAGGGTACCTCAAGATAACACAGCAGCCACCATGACCTTTCTGAACACAGAACAGTGCAGCACAGCAATAGGTCATTCAGCCCATAATGTTTCATCAAACTTGTTTCTTTTTATTTTTTTTCTCTGTCCATTTCCAATCACCTGCTCTCCCTGCAGCTGGTCACATGATTAGATGCCATTTCACTATCCATCCTGCTGCTGGTTCGCCTGACATGGTCTGACAGGCCACCTTTCTTTCAGTTCTGCTCAGTGATTGCCCACTTTAGTGACACCCTGGTGTATCCCTTTCTGGTCCATTTGAGCTCAAGACTTCTAGGCCTGCTTTAGTGCCACACTGGCATTTCACTTCTAGGTCCACCTGGTCCATCTGGATGCATTTGAAGAGAAATGTATTTAGGTGCTCAGGTTTTCCAAATCTGCAGTAAGACCTTTGACCTTGGTACTGAATTGCTCAGAGCTTGGAGTTGAGGAGTCACTGATTCTCTGCTTCCTGGCCATTGGAGTATTTCTTAATTTTCTGTTTGTTGCTGTGTCAGTGAGGTTCCTTAATCACAAAGATTTGAACTTTTTTTGATTTCACTGAGGCGAGTGCAGAACTTGAGAACTTGATGTACAGTTACTTGCCGGTATTGTTGGTTTCCTCGGTGTACAAGCAGCCATCATCTCCAATCAATAACCAAGACCCATCAACAGGAAAGCACTCAATTTCCTAAATGTCATTGAACGTGAGAAGACTTTCACAGTGGTGAATAAGCAGAGGTTGGCAGGACCAACAATTCTTTCATCCTGTGTGAGTCCACAATGCTGCGCACTTTCAACAGTACGAACTGCCCTGCAAATCCTCTGGCAGTTGAGACCTTTGGCTGCCATTCAAAGATAATGGTCAATATTCATTAATGAGAGTAATGCAACTGAGTGCAATCAGACAGACATGTAATGCATAGGGAGATGCATCAGAGGTTGAATATTTCAAGATAATATAGTCAAAATTCATCGAATGATCAAATATAACTTGTGGTACTTGTGTTGAAAGAGAGTGATTTCTTTTCAGTCATAATGCCAATTAGCTATTTTATTCAAACCACACAATCCTTACTTCAACCTCAATATCTGGGTCAGGGATGGTTGGCAGGCTCAACTCAGAAGAATTTGGTCCCTGTTGAATACACTCCTCCCTTTAGAGTTAGAAATCTGCTTAGTCTAAGCTGTTTCTGCCAGCTATGAAGACATTTGTGAGTGTGCGGTTATACTTTGTTCCAATAGTTCACCAGGTTGATATATGAAAAAATGTGTGAGCAGCCTAGGCTTATTCTCAATGGCTTCTAGAGAACTGCAGTTCTGCCCTGTCAGACAGGAGGATCCTCCTCCTGGGTGGTTGGCCTTATTCCCAATCCCAGGAGCTGAAATATATTTTGTCTCCCACTTGTTGACTTGTCTTGAAAATCCAACAATGATTATGTTCCATTGTTGCACCCGTTGTTGCACCAGTATTCTATTGCTATTTAATCTCTCCTACCTTTCATTCTTCCTTCACTCCAATACTTTCTCTTCACTGTAAAATTGTTTAATCTCCAAGTTGCTCCAATTCTGATGAATACCTCTCCACAGCCACCACTTGACCTGCTGAGTATATGCAGCATGTCCTGTTTTTTTGAGATTAGGGAATATCAATATTATGCCAGCAATGCTTCCTGATCCAACTTTTCCTTTAACCCAATATTTTGTTTGATTTCTACTTCCTTTTCCAATTCTGCCTCCTTCTATCACTGAGGCCTACAAACACATGTTATACTTAAATTAGATCAAATTTTCTTTTCCACCCAGGTTAACTGCATTTAAAAAATCACTCCTATCCCTTTCCAACCACTGTTATTTTCAAATCACATCAAGTTTAATTATCATTCAGACCATACATGGATGCAGTTGAACAAGGCATTGTTTCTCTGGGGCCAAAGTGCATAACATATGTTGAAAATGGCAAGAGAGAGAGAGAAAGAAAACACACACACACACACACAGAGTTATGCAAGAAAACACATCTATAGTCCAAGTCCCTGAGTGACATGCAAATTAATGGCACAGCTCCTGGCAATCTCGTCCATTATTTCACAAGTTGAACACTGGGTGGCAGCACCGATGGGAGAACCCAGCCCCTAACTGAGCACATGCACCATGCTACACAACCTCCAGCAGCTTCTAATCTGGACTGCAGCCACAGGCAAGCCTGCGGTTTGAGGCCTAATCCTCGCTATAACCAAGGCCACACTGCTGCTTTGTCACCTGACTCCCAACCAAACAGGGGAAAACAAGCCTGCGGCATCTTACATTATCAATATCCAATGGGGTCTTGCAACTGCTAGAGAAACATCCAAGACAGTCACTCACAGTTACACTGCACACTGTTTTCAGGCACCATCTGCAATGCCTTAAAGTAGCAGACAATAACATGGTCTGCACCTACGTCAGCTCCTCTGACCCGACCGCCAGCTTCCCCTTCTCCAACCCAACTGCGGGCTTCTTCTACACCCCAGCCAGCTGCTCCAAACAGTGAACAGATGGCTGATGTGGTTGTGGTGAACTATGTGCCTGTCTGGACACGCCCCCTGCTGACTGCTCCTGTGGCTCCTCCCACAGGCCCCTGTATAAAGGAGATCTGAGGCCTGACGCTCGGCCTCAGTCTCCAGGTCATAGTATGATGGACACTCACTCCTGGTTCCTTCTTCCAGTCAATAAAAGCCGATATCTCGCCTTACGTCTCAGTGTGAGTTATTGATGGTGCATCAATGGTAGACCTGCTGTATCTGCAGTTCTTGGAGTCCAGTTGTCTTGCAATCATAAAAAAAACACATTTTAAAACATCTTAAATCCTTTCATTTGTTCAGTCTCTGCTTGAGGCATAGGCTTAAGCTCTGGGCCCTGTTTAGCCTGCCTTTTCTTATTTGTTTCATGGAATCTGTTTGTTTACTTATGTCAGGGAAGTGTGTGAAGTGATCCTGTTTAATACAACCGTGGATGCCCCAGCAAATTCTGTTGCATTGATGTAAATCAGTTGGTCTTTAACATATCACTGCAAACAAATACACATGGAACAAAATTGTCCTGTTAGGATAACGTTCCAACCTTTATTTTGAATCTGGCCTTCAGATAGATGAAGATAGATTGGATCTATGGAAGTAGATACACTTAAGGAATATGACCAGCTTGTTTAGAAACTGAAGGATACATGAAGATCTGACCAGAGTTTAAAGAAAAGCGGAGATAAATAATGCAGAGGGAAAATAACTGGATCTACATTCAAATAAGAAATGGAATGACAAGAACATACATTTTGGGTAATGTGAGCAGTTTTGGGCGTCTTATCATAAAAGGATGTACTGAAACTGGAGAAGGTTCAAAGGAAGCTCTTTAAAATGATTTCAGAATGGAAAAGCTTGTCATATGAAGAGTGTTTAATGGCTCTGGGCCTGTATTCACTGGAATTCAGGAGACTGAGGGGTGACCACATTAAAACCTATTGATGTGAAAGGGCTTGATAGAGTGAATACGGAGAGGATGTTTCTGTGGTGGGAGAGCCTAATACCAGAGGACAGAGCTCAGAATAGAGGGACTTCCTTTTAGAATGGAGATAAGGAGGAATTTTTTCAGCCAGAGAGTGGTGAGTCTGTGGAATTCTTTGCCACAAGCAGTTGTGGAGGCCATTTCTTTTATGTATGTTTAAGGCAGAGACTGATAGATTCTTGTTTGGTCAGGGCGTGAAGGGATATGGGGAGAAGGCAGGATATTTGGGGTGAGAGGAAAATTGGATCGGCCATGATGGAATAGCGGAGCAGACTCAATGGGCCAAAAGGCCTAATTCTGCTCCTATCTCTTATGGTCTTATGGTAATAGAAATAAATACATAAACTACAGGGAGATAAACAAATAGAACTTTTTCAAAAGTAATAATAGGTGGTATCTGGAAACAAGTAAAAATATAGTGCAGGAATACTATAATGTTCTAAACAAAACAATTAAACAATTAAAATCAGCAGCATGTCTTTTCCTAATATAATTCCTAATAATAAGTATCAAACACTAAAGTAGTAAGCAAAAATAACCATGAGTGTTCACTAATGAGAAGAAGTTCAACTTCACAGTAAAAAAAATCTACAAAGTGCATAATCTGCAAACTCTTGAAAGGTTAAATAATTTTTCTCCTGAAGGTCACTATTGCAGTTCAGCTAAGAGTGTGTGAAAGACGAACTTCTAGTCAAGTTCAGCATGCAACTCCATTCAAATATTGCACAATTAAATTGTTTACAGAGATTAGGCTCAGAGTTACATAATTACTGCCCAAAACCAAGATAATGCTCAGAGCTGTCAGTTAGTGCAAATAGAAAATTTAATAACTCTTGCAAAGACTGTAAAAGTGTGTTGTAATGAAGAGCATTGATACTATATATGATGGCTTCTTTTAAAGCACAGACTGCAGTTACATTATTCACAGATTGCATGCAGATGGAAACTGTCTAATTAAAGCCAACTTGAAAATCGCTGAATTCTATTAATCATTATTGTGATGGTATTGAGGGTGAGTCCTTTAGTTCCACATTGGAGTGACAAACTTTAAAAGCACCATGAAAACTGCTTCCATCAGTAATTGCTGCCTAGCTATCCTCTCCAAAGAATTTGACCTAATTTTGCAGCAAACAGCAGATTGACAGGTGTTGTTAAGTTTATGCTACACAGATAAATGTTTATGTTAACAAATTCTGAAGCTATTTATTTGCACCATTATTCATTCAGCTTGTCAGCTTTGATGATGATAAATATGGAAAATTTTAAGATAATAAATTTTAAGCTTCCTCTAGAATTTTTATTAAAAATATTATTCCAAATTAACAGAAACCATTTCTATAAAAGAAATGGTTAAATTTAGAGTTAAGTTAGGCCATGGAAGGAAAGGGAAGAAAATTAACAACATTTAATTACTGGCCTGTGGTAATTCACTGGAATAACATATTTGATTATCAACCACCACAACTGTTAATAATTTCAGTAACTTATTTAAAATCCCCACTATCACTCAAAGCAGATGAGTTTGCATGTTTGTGAAAGAAAACTTCTAGTCAAAATGGTTCAAAAAGCAATTACGTAATGGGACTACGGTAATGGTAGATAACTTCAGTAGGGGCATGCAACAACATGAAGCATGAGTAGGAAAGTAATGCAATTTTATACAATCAATAGGAACACACTAAGGTATAAATTAGAGCTATCAAAGACCTAATTCCCTGAGAGTTAAACTTATTAAAGTGATTAAAAAGTATAATGAAACTTTGTTTTCTATCAACTGGTAAACATAAAGATGTGAATATGACCAACACACTCAAAATGCTGGAGGAACTCAGCAGGCCAGGCAATATCTATGGAAAAAGTATAGTCAATGTTTTCGATCGAGACCCTTCGGCAGGACTGGATAAGAATAGATGAGGAGTAGATTTAAAAGGTGGAGTGAGGGGAGGGGGAGTTGTGAAAATGACAAAGATCTGTTGGAAATAGACACGCATTAACCTCAAAGAAAGCTGTCCCCAAATAGTCTGTGTCTCTCTGTGGGATAGACTTCCACACTAAACGTCTTTACAAAGTGAAGTGGTTCATTTTGGTAGGTCAAATATGATGGCAGAATTTAGCATTAGTGGTAAGACTCTTGGCGGTGTGGAGGGTCAGAGGGATCTGGGGATCTGAGTTCCTGCAGCTGTGCAGGTTGACTCTATGGTTAAGAAGGCGTACGGTGTATTGGATTTCATCAATCGTGGAATTGAATTTAGGTGCCGAGAGGTAATGTTGCAGCTATATAGGACCCTGGTCAGACCCCACTCGGAGTACTGTTCTGCTTGCCTCATTACAGGAAGGATGTGGAAGCCATAGAAAGGGTGCAGAGGAGATTTACAAGGATGTTGCCTGGATCGGGAGTATGCCTTATGAGAATAGGTTGAGTGAACTTGGCCTTTTCTCCTTGGAGTGACAGAGGATGAGAGGTGACCTGATAGAGGTGTATAAGATGATGAGAGGCATTGGTCATGTGGATAGTCAGAGGCTTTTTCCCAGGGCTGAAATGGTTGCCACAAGAGGACACGGATGATAGGTGCTGGGGAGCAGGTTCAGAGGAGATGTCAGGGTAAGTTTTTTACTCGGAGAGTAGTGAGTGCGTGGAATGGGCTGTTAGCAATGTTGGTGGAAGCAGATATGATAGGGTCTTTTAAGATACTTTTAGATAGATACATGGAGCTTAGTAAAATAGAGGGCTATAGGTAAGCCTAGTAATTTCTAAGGTAGGGACATGTTCGGCACAACTTTGTGGGCTGAAGGGCCTGTATTGTGTTGTAGGTTTTCTATGTTTCTAAAACATTTCACAAACCCAGAATTCCTAACATTGAGGAAGAACAATAACATGGAAATATGCTATCTCCAGTTACAATGCCACCATGACATTGTAGAACAGATCTTCTAAGAGAGGATAGAAGTGGACATAAGAGTAGAGTATTTATTGTGACTCGGATACTGAGAACAAATACAAGAACATTTGAGGTGCATTTTGTCTTTTCCCTTTGGCTGCCTTCTTCCTTATTTGGATTCAGCTGTAGTGTAAATGGCCAAAATGCAAAGGATAAACTGTGACCTCTTAGAACTTTATATTATTGACAGCTGTGTTTTTCTTATTAACAATGTAGGTGGCATGATTTGTAAGTTTGTGAATGACACCAAAACCGGTGGCGTAATGGACAATGAAGAAGGATGCCTAGGAAAACAACAGGATCTAGATCAACCAGTAAAGTGGGCAAATGCATGGCTCATGGAATTTAGTTCAGACATGTGCAAAGTGGTGCATTTTAGAAAGATAAACCAGAGAAGGATATACTCAGTCAATGAGAAGGAGTTGGGGAGAGAAGTAGGGAGGAGACCTTGGTAGTGGATATACGGAACAGGCTGTCAGAGGAAGAGGAAGAGGTAAAGACAGGTCACAACGTCTATGGTTAGGAAAGATTTAGTGAGATATGGGACAAATGAAGGCAAATAGTTGTAGCTCAAGAAGGCAGCTTGTTCAGCATGGGTAGGTTGGGCTGAAGGGTCTGTTTCTAAGCTGCATGACTCTAATTGTTATAGATATTTTAATCAATTCGATTAAAATGAAGATTCTTCCTAAATTTTTATATCTTTTTCAGGCCTTACCTATTTTTATTCCTAAGACCTACTTTGATTCTTTAGATTCAATTTTAACATCTTATATTTGGAATAATTAACAAGCTCGTTTAAGTAAAGTTTACCTACAAAGAAATAAAGAGATGGGTGGATTAGCCCTACCCAATTTTAGGTTTTACTATTGGGCTGCCAATATAAGGAATATTACTTTCTGGTCCTATTATATTTATCGTAAAGATTGCCCATCATGGGTCTCCTTAGGAGTTAATTGTTGCTATTTCCAATTCAGTTATCTCCCAACAATAGATCCAGTCCAGGCTCAGCGCTCATAATGAATATAATTCGGTTAAATTCTAGCGGAGTTTACCATTTGTAAAAAATGAATAGAAAATTTGCAGGATGAAAGTTCACAGAATGAGTATTTGAACTTTGAACATCACTCTGATAAAGTTATTTATAATTGAAACTATTTAACTGGCCAAATGGAATGTGTTGACCTACCTTTGCATGTTAGCAATCTTATAAGTTTCAACGGTAGCCCTTAGGGAGTTTTACAGCACTCTGATAATGAGTTAACTTTTCTGATGTATTGAAATGTCTTTATTCCCTGATGTAATATTGCAGCTGTCATCAAAGACATATACAATGGAATAATTCAATAAATTTCTGAGGAATGCATTCTTTTGAAGGTATTTAAGTCAATGATGCATTTTTAAAAATAATTCTGTCTTTTGACAGCTGCCAATTCCTTTCTAAATTATTCATTTAATCTTCAGTTAAATCATAGAAAACAAATTCCTGGGACAAGCAGAAGTTACAGGAAGTGATACCACATCCTCCATAGCTTCCAGGAAGGTTGTGTAATAGATTATAGAGATGACTAATTCCAGGTGTCATAAACTGACTTTAGTCCTTGGGACACAGACTTTTCCGATTTTCATTTGCACATGCTGCATTGGAAGCTGTTGAATTCCTCAAAGGAAATCCTTAAGAAAATGCTTCAGTACATGGCACAATATTTCCAAAAGAGTCACTGATCAAGAATGTCACCCTGCTATGTGCTATGCTGCAGATGTTGTCACTGTCGGCACACTCTGATGCCCAGATGTTTCTTAGATCTACATCTTAAAGCACCTCAAATCTTCTCTTCTGCCCTTTACTTTTCTTTTAAATTATGTTAGTTATTCACCAAATTAAAGTGTCAAAGATGGTACTTAGTGCTAAGGCCAATCCATCCAGATGCAAGATCTTGCAAGTTACCTTGCCCTACCGAGCTATGACAAAATACATTACCTAATTAGGTGATTTTATAAAAGCTTTATGTTACATAAGTTTTCTTTCTTCGCTTGGAGAAGTACATTAATGATAACCAAAAATAGCAACAAGCAGAGAGGTGCAAGAGTTTGCACGCTTTTTCTTCAACTTTGCCTTTTAGAAAATATACCCGAATTAGTCAACATTTCAGATTGAGATGCTGTCTCAGGACCCGAATTGCTGACAATTCCTCTTGCCACACAGATTTTACTAAGCCTGCTCAATAGCAGTTTGCTTCTTCGCTCCAGATTCCAGGATCTACAGTACTTTATACCTCCACAGCCAAATTAGTGTTGCTGATCACAGTCATCGCTGGCACTCCTCATTGCTGAACATGAAGAGTTTTATTGCAGCAGATTTATTAGCACTCTTATGTATGTCCCCCAGCAAGCCGAGGAATTGGCGAGAAGTTCCAGTGCCACTTCTTTTCTGGTGGAATAAGATGAATGCTGGAATATTCTTGAGTCTGTCTTCCCGCACCTTAGCACCAGCCAAGTACATTTGCAATCTGAGTGTGTGTAGTTATATAATCTTCTTCATACAAAAATCAGCTCTCCATGCACACATAATTAAGTGATCTTAAATCTCTGCATGTGGAACACAAGAAAGTCTAAGATGTACAGTCAGATTATTGGAAAAATGAACCAAAGGGTCATAAAAGGATATTCCTCTTATTGATGTATTCTTACTGTCGCAGAGTGAAGGCTGAACTCTCTCTGTAAACCTTGTGCAGGTATATCCAATGGACCTCAACTGACATTTTACCTGGCCTCAGTAATCACATAAATCAGATTCCAATAAACATACCCAGAAACTTCTGTAAAATTCTCTTCAGAGCCATGTCAATTTCTTGAAGATGGCAACAACATTTTGAAGAAATTCCCGAAACTCTGCCTGTTTCAGACAATAACATGCCTAATTTATTTTCAGAAACTACCTAACAGGCCAGACTTTCTGCTTTGCCTGAAAACCACTAAGCCAGGTCAAAAACTGAAGCTTTAAGGGAGAATTATATCAATTTGTGTTGCCATGATCTTTTGAAATAATTTAAAAAGCATTACATAGGATGCTGGCCCACTGACAGAACTGGCCATGACCCCAGATTGAATTCCACCTTTTTGTAGGGCTTCATGGAAGCTCTTAAATTTTTACAATTTTATTAAGTATTAATGGTATCAGCAAATAGCATTAACTAACTAAAAACCTGACTAACTAGCTAATAGCTATAGTTTTACATAGTTTTTAAAAATCATTTTCATATATTTAAAATTGAATTACTTACATCTGGTGAACTGAATACTCAATTTAAAATTGTTTATTTTGTTACAATAAAATCAATAATCATACTGCACAAGGTTATTACTCTTAAATATGTTAAGGAGTAATTGAATAGCATCAACTAAAGATGTTTTGAGATGGGTAACTGGACTATTAAGTTGAAACTCACAATAGATGTGTCTTTGATTTATTATTGTTTCATTGATGCTAAATATCTTAACCTACAGTATTTATTTAGTTTTATGTTTATTTAGTACAGCACAGAGTAGTCTTTGCTGGTCCTTCGAACCATGCTGCCCCAACAGTCCCTGACATTGCTGATTAACCCTAATCAGGGAACAATTTCACAATGACCAGGTTACCTACCCAGTAAATCCTTGGACTGTGAGAGAAACTGGAACCTCCAGGGAAAACCCATGCGTTCAACAAGGAGGATGTACAGACACCTTACTGACAGTGCCAGAATTGAACTCTGAACTCCAGAACGCCCCGAGCTGTAATAGCATTGCATTAAGCACAATGCTGTGTTGGTGGTGTAGTAGCATCCTCACTGGACTTTGAGGTGTGTGGTCCCAGCTTCAAATCTGGCCAGCTCCTTGCATGTTTTCTATCCATGCTGGGTTGAGCATCAAGCTAACAACTCGGCATCATTAAAAAAATAGACAAATGCTCAAGGAAAGGCAAGGCTGCTGCCTGATGTGCCTTCACTCAATGAAGGCATGAGTGGAACAACAATAATGACAATGCTACCATGGCTAATATCCTAAGCTTAGTCTTGTGATTAGCCGTCCTTGTTCTGTGCAAGCCAGGATGTGTTGCATTTGGTTTATGATCTTTGCTAGGCCAATGAATAAATTAAAAGCATAACAATTGACCTCAGTGTACTTGAAGCACAGAAGAAATTAAAATCACCAGATGTTCCTACTCTTTGTCACTCTGATGTTTTAATGTGCTCTTGGTGTTGGCCAAGAACAGGAGTTTACTCCGTCTATAGCTGAACACTGTTGTTTTTCCCTCCTGACCAAGGCCGAGGTCATACATTAAATTTACCAAAATTAAGATACATAGAGGACCAAGTCCAGCACAAATCCATAGTTCAGTGAAAAGATGGGAATACTGAAATCAATAAAGTTTTAATGAAATTCTAATCATCAGAATTAGATATTTGAACTGTGAAGGATAATTTTTTGTCTGGGAAGTTGCTGCTCGTAATTGAGTAAATTTATTGCTAGTGTATCAGCTTACCTCATGAAATCACCGAGCTGAAAGAGTCATATTTACTTTTCAAACTTACAATGAGTCATTTGGTATTTCAAATTGCAGTGACTTGTTACACTGATAGTGTGAAAGATCAATGAGTGGCCAGCTTTTATAAACCCTTTATGTTAACAGTGCACTAGGTTCAAATAGGCTTCACTTCCACTAAAATAACATTTAGCCATATCAGGCTTATTCAATTCCAAAAGTTAACAAAACATTTAATGTGATGTAAAGTGCAACCTACTCTCTGAAAGGTATCAGCAGCAAAAAATATGTGCCTAAATTTAAAACAGTGTACAATAAAGAATATACTCAAGGGACAAAATGTGCCATATGGTGATGAACAGAGGAAGGAAGACAAAAACAGGAAGAAAGTCTTTCAACCCTTTATGTTTACTTTGTTGTTTTATTGGATTTGTATCTTAGTTCTTTTCCAAAAATCTTTTCAATGGACCATAGTGTACAATGGAATAAATGTAATATTGTTAGAAAATATTATGAACATTGTTATGACTCTAATTCTCATCAATGATGTTTAAGAATATTGAAGAGATTTTGAAATTTTCATGTAATTTCTGTAAATGCTGGTTCTGTTCAAATGTGTCAATGATTTGTAATGATCAGTTCAAACCAATGATCAACACTATATAAAGAGCAGATTCAATTCAGAATAAAGATAGGTGAATGCATTCTGTGTGGCACCGTTCACTTGGAGACGTTGGATTACATAGCGGAAGAGAGATTTTTAAAAGAAGCGAATGGGAATAATCAGATCATTCAGTGGGCCACTTGGAGACTTTGGATTGTTCATAATTAGGCACTTGGCAAGGGTCAATAAAAAGAAGTTACGTTTAAGTGGAGTGGCCATTGTGGGGGGTGGGTCAGTGTTAGAGTGAGAAGGTCAGGCTTTGGCATACATTAGCTTCAGCGAGGAGAGGCAAAGGCTTTAAATAGCTCTTTTTCATTTAGTATTTTCTTCCTTTCTTTCTTATTTCAAGGTAGAGCATTAGGGATGTCATGAGGGATAGAGAAATACTCCTCCTTCGTGATGTGGGAAAGTAAGGAGACCTCCAGTGTCCCTGACAACTGCACCTGCAAGAACTGCAAGGTATTAACATGGACAGAAGATTGACTGACTGGCAAGAGGCAAAGAGTTGGAACAATGGGGGCCTTTTTTGATGGGCCAGTGACTAGTGATGTTTCACAGGGGTCAGTGTTGGGACCATTTCTTTTCACGTTATATGTCAATGATTTGGATGACAAAATTGATGGCTTTGTAGCCAAGTTTGCAGATGATAAGATAGCTGGAGGGGCAGGTAGCATTGAGAAAGCAATGAGTCTGCATAGGAACATAGACAGATACACAGAATGGGCAAAGAAGTGGCAGATAGAATATAATGTAAGTCATACACTTTGGTAGCTGGAATAAAGGCATGAATCATTTTCTAAATGGGAAGAAATGGACTTGGGAGTTCTTGTGCTGAATTCCCTGAAGTTAACCGGTAGGTTGAGTTGTTGGTAAACAAGGCAATGCAATGTTAGCATTCATTTTGAGAGGACTAGAATATAAAAACAAAGATGTAATGCTGAGGCTTTATAAGGCATTGTTCAGACTGTACTTGGAGTAATATGAGAAGTTTTAGGTGTCTTATGTAAGAAAAGATGTGCGGGCACTGGAGAGGGTCCAGAGAAGGTTCACCCGAATGATCCCAGGAATGAAAGTGTTAACTTATGATAAACATTTGATGGCTCTGGGCATGTACTCACTGCAGTTTAGAAGAATGAGGGGGGATGTCATTGAAACTATCGAATATTAAAAGTCCTAGATCAGTGGACATGGAGAGGATGTTTCCTATAGTGGGGGAGTTTAAGAATAGAGGGCACCTCCTCAAAAAAGAAGGATGTCCATTTAGAACAGAAATGTGGAGGCATTTCTTTAACCATTCCTTCCTACTGATGGTGATATGCCAAGTCATTGAGTATATTTAATTTGGAGATTTATAAGTTCTTGATTAGTCAGGAGTTCAAAGATTACAGGAGAAGGCCAGAGAATAGGTTTGAGAAGGATAATAAATCAGCCACAATAGAATGGCAGAACAGGCATGTTGTTCCTAAGTTTTATGGTCTTATGTTCATATCCAGCTGCAGCTTCTTTCAAATCGTGTTTAGGAATTGGAGCAGGAGCTGGATGAAATCCAGGTCAGTCGGGAGGTTGAGGGATTGATCAACAGGTGATACAGAGAGGAAGTTACACCTAGGGTGCAGGACACATGTAACTGTGTGACAGTCAAGAGGGGGAAAGGGGATAGGGGATAGGCAACCAGTGCAAAGTACCCCTGTGACTGTTCCCCTCAGTAATTTTGGATACTGCTGGGAGGTGGAGCTTGCAGAAAACCTCGCAGAAGAACCACGGTGGTCAACCGTGAAAGTATCTCACTTTGGATACTGCTGGGGTATACTATCTACAAAAAGTGGAATTTCCCAGTGGCCAACCATTTCAATTCCTATCCCCATTCCCATTTTGATATGTTGGTCCATGGTCTCCTCTTCTGCCACAATGAGGCCTCTCTCAGGTTGGTTGAGCAGCACTTCATATACTATTTGAGTAGCCTCCAGCCTGAAGGCAGGAATGTCGGTTTCTCCAGCTTCTGGTAATTTTTCCCATTGCCCTTTGCTCTTCCCTACCCTGCCCTCTTACCTCTTTTCCTCACCTGCCTATCATCTCTCCCTGGTGCTCCTTCTCCTTTCTTTTTTCACTTTCTTCTCCTGTCAGATTCATTCTTCTCCAGTCCTTTGCTCTTTCCACTTATCACCTTCCAGCTGCTTACTTCATCCCCCCTCTGCTACCCAACTGGCTTCACCTATCTCCTTCTAGCTTGACCTTCTCCCCTCCCCCACCTTCCTTTTCTGGATTCTTCCCTCTTCCTTTCCAGTCTTGATGAAGGCTCTTGGCCTGAAATGCTGTATTTTCATTTGGTTCCATTGATGCTGTCTGACCTGCTAAGTTTTGTCAGCTTTCTGTGTGTGTTTCTGAGCCTGGCTCTGTGGCTCAGAAGGGAAGGGGGTGAGAAGAGGGAAGTTGCAGTGAATTGCACGTTAAGCTCCCTAATCAAATCAGGTTTATTACACAACACCCAATCCAGAACAGCTGATCTCCAAGTGGGCTCAACCACAAGCTGCTCTAAAAAGCCATTTTGTAGGCATTCCACAAATTCAAATAGATTAGGACTTTATTTCTCAGAGTGTAGTAGGCTTTTTCCACTGAGATTGTGTGAGACTAGAGCTGGAGGTCATGGGCAAGGTTGAAGGGTGAAGTATTTAAGGGGAACAGGAGAGAGAACTTTACTCAGAGGGCAGTATGAGTGTGGAACAAGCTGGCAGAGGAAGTGGTAAATGTAGATTCGATTTCAACATTGAAGAGAAATTTGGATAGGTACATGCATGGGAGGTTTATGGAGAAACATGGTCTGGGTGCAGGTCAATGGGACAAGGTAGTCTGGCACAGTCTAGATGGCCTGAAGGGCCTGTTTCTTTGACAATATGACTCTATGAAGCCTTGAAGCCTTTGCAAGATTAACTTATTGAAACATATGAGACAATTTGATAGAGTAAATGCTGAGAGAATTATTCCTCTGAGAAGGGAATCTAGATAGGAGGTCGCCTATTTAAGACTGAGATAAGGAGGAATTACTTCTCTCAAGAGATTATGAATGTTTGAAATACTCTATCTCAAAACGTTGTGTAGGGTGAAACACTTTAGTATATGCAATGCTGAGAGAAATATTTATACTTGAAGTAAATAAGGGCTTTTGAGGATCAGAGTGGAAGGTGGAGCTGAGCCCAAGATCAGATCAAACACAGCCTGAAGTATGGCGTACTCCTGCTCATCTCACGTTCTTATGGTCTTTTTGGCCTTTTGTTTGAGAATCGCTGGTACCAGATTTTAAGTTGAAAGAAGTGGAAAATATAAAAATCTACCATTAAAACTTATTATGAATTGAATTTAAGTTTTCAATATAGTATAGGTAATTACTCATATTACACGATAAGTAGCTATAATAAATGGTACACCATGAAAGTGGAAAGGAAAACTGAGCAGAATTTTGGAGCTCTGCGTCTCAGAGATCCTGAGAATGAGAAATAATAGAAGACCCCATGATTCTTGATCATTCTAATTCAGCAGAATGGCAACAGTAGAGACATTAATATCAAGTCAAGTCACTTTTTATTGTCATTTCGACCATAACTGCTGGCACAGTACACAGTGAAAACGAGACAATGTTTTTCAGGACCATGGTACTACATGAAACAGTACAAAAACTACACTGAACTACATAAAAACAACACAGAAAAAAAAACTACACTAGACTACAGACCTACCCAGGACTGCATAAAGTGCACAAAACAGAGCTGGCATTACAATAAGTAATAAACAAGACAATAGGCACAGTAGAGGGCAAGTAAGTTGGTGTCAGTCCAGGCTCTGGGTATTGAGGAGCCTGATAGCTTGGGGGAAGAAACTGTTACAGAGTCTGGTCCTGAGAGCCCGAATGCTTTGGTGCCTTTTCCCAGACGGCAGGAGGGAGAAGGGTTTGTATGAAGGGTGCATGGGGTCCTTCATAATCCTGTTTGCTTTGTGGATGCAACGTGTGGTGTAAGTGTCTGTAATGGCGGGTAGAGAGACCCCGATGATCTTCTCAGCTGACCTCACTATCCACTGCAGGGTCTTGCAATCCGAGATGGTACAATTTCCAAACCAGGCAGTGATGCAGCTGCTCAGGATGCTCTCAATACAACCCCTGTAGAATGTGATGAAGATATGGTCTGTCATCATAAAAATGAACTATTCTCATTGAGAGAAACAAATATATTCTCATTGACTCTTGAAGTATTTCCACATTCCTGATTATGATTGATAGAGTAAACATAAAAGAAGATCCCTAGATACTGATCTTACCTGGCTAGGGAGATAATGATTATGGAATTCACTTTAGTGGCACCCATTGTCCTGTGGTTCAGGTACCACACTGATTCCAATATGCTGACTCATGTGGGCCTGCGTGTTTGCAATGTGAACTCTGCCAGCTGCCATTCTTGCAAGATTGTTTGTGCCTGAATGAGCAACCCTGCCAGAAATATGTAGAATAAATGAAGAGTTGAATGATTTCCACTGGCAGTTGCTATTATTTTACAAGAATTTCATGTTTACTTAAAAATTATTTATATAGAGTAAGTCTACAGGGAGTGGTGTGGTAGGTACTGATGGGTGTTGTCTCAGCTTCAAATCAGTTACTCCCTGACACGGAAGTATTTGTAGATATTGCCTTGGAGAATAGCAAGTCTGTGAGAGAGAGCAGGACATGTGATAGAAGGAAAGCTACAGGGTAAGGAGGAGTGGGAGAAGCACTTCAAGCAGGAAGGTATTGTTATCCACGATACCAACAGAGCAATGTTTCAACCTGCATATCTACGCTTCACTAAAGACGTCCACATTGAAATGTGCTAGGTCACTTGGCACTCTACTTTTAGGCACCAGAATCCTTTCAGGCTGCAAAAGGAAATATTAGCAACACCTCAGGATTTGGCGCCTACGGAAGACCTGCGAATCACAGCATTTCAAGACTGAAAAGTACATTTTCTTCTGTCATAAGTCTTGGAGATGGAGGAACTTTATGCCTTCTGAAAGACTGTCATTTTGCTGGGTGCCATTGGCAGCACATGGAGGCTGACATACATTATCTGATGGTCAACTGTAAGCAGAAGGCATTCCTCGCTCTCAGCATTCATCTGATATATGATCAAAGGTACTGCATCATACAGCTGACTCCCAGTTTCCTGACAGAACTCATGATGTCTTCATTGTGGAGCTGTCAGCTGTGTGTGACTCATTTCAGCAGGTGTGATAAACCAAACATTGGCCACTAGGTGACACACATCTGCTGACAAATTTCCTTTTAATTCTTTTACATGTCATGTAGGCAGCATTCACAGAAAAAGAGAGAAAAACATAACCTATTCTGAATTGCAGTGGCATTTTGCAAGCACCTCTGTACAGTAGGAATCCATAACTGTGTTAGCTGCATTATTTCCTTGCAAGACAAAAATCTTAGCTTCAGCTGTGGAATAAAGATGCTGGGTAATTTCATCTTGTGCTACAATTGATTTGAGATATTGGTCATTGTGGCTGGCTACTACTTTTGTTCTGGGAATGATAGAGTCCAATCTCCATGCAAATCCTGCTTAAGGTTTCAGCTGGAGTTCCCCATGATTATTGACATTACCTGTAGATTGATGTTGCCATGTTTGGCAAGCTTGGCAATTATCTAGTAGGCATTTCATCACATAGGTGACATCTTCAATGTGCAGGTGTTGGTGTTTCCCTCTGGGAGTGGTCACGTTTATATAGCCCCTGTTCACTTGCCACGGTCCTGATTGGTTTTCCCTTCAGTTGACCTTTGTATTTTATTGGCTCATGTTTCTTTGGCTCTCAGGGGTTCGTAGATGGTGTTGATTTCGATATATTTTTACGAGTTATCAGAAGAGGACCATGCTTCTAAAAGTTCTCATGCCTGCCTCGTGTTTGTTTGCACCAGACCCTCTATGGTGTCCCAGTTAAAGTGGTGACCTTCTTGGTCTTCATGTACTGAGATCAGCAACAATGGATCAAATCTCCAGACCACTGACCTCAGAACATGAAGACCCAATAGGACACCACTTTATCTGGGTCACCATGGAGGTTCTGGAGCAGGCAAATGAGAATTATAAATGTGAGCACTCCCAGAGAGAAACACCAACAACTTCACAGTGAAGATGCCACCTCGACTGGTGATGAAATATCTGCAGGCTAATTGCCAAACTCGGCAAACACCACAATAAATTAGCTGCAGTTTTCCAGGAGATTTGTGCCAGGCATTACATTGTGCACACACAATACTTTTCTTTTGTCCGCTTCCCTTGTCAAGTGCAGAATGCTTTGGCAAAAACATCTTTAGTCCAAATCTTATGCAGAACTCATTTTGTATTCTTGTCCAACAACAAACTCTCACTTCTGCTAACCTTTCTCTAATATCGTCTTCAATGAATAAAATCTATTGTCCTATCACATCAGACCTTACTGCCAATCTAGTAAGTAGATGGCAACCAGTTTTAGTCTATAAGTTGGTGCCTCAGTCTTCACGGTGGAAGTCACTAGCAGTGTGCCAGAGGTTTGTAAGTATCAGGGAGCAGGAGTGAGTGCCATTGCTATTACAAAGCAAAAAGTGAAAGGTAAGTCACCTGGGCCAGATGGATTACATCCCAGAGTCCTGAGAGAGGTTGCTGAAGAGATAATGAAAGCATTGGTCATGATCTTTCAACTGTGGCTGACAAAAGAAGTCAAAGCTAATGTTTAAGCAAAAGAGAGGGCATACAACTAAGCAAAAATTAGTATGAAGATAGAGGATGGGAAGCTTTTAAAGCACTACAGAGAGCAACTAAAAGAATCATTAGAAGGGAAAAAATCAAATATGAAAGCAATATCCAGATGGATAGTAAAAGCTTGTTCAAGTATGTATAAAATAAAAGAGGCCGGAGAAATAATAATGGGGACCAAGGAGATGGCAGATGAACTGAATGAGTATTTTGCATCATCCTTCACTGTGTGCCAGATGTTGAAGGGTGTGAAGGAGGAGAAGTGGGTGCAGTTACTATTATAAGGGAGAAGGTGCTCAAAAAGTTGAAAAGACCTTAGTGGTTGGGGAGATGTCGGAGTCAATTGTTAAAGATGAGATTATGGAGTACTTAGTGACACAGGACAAGATAGGTCAAAGTCAGCATAGTTTCCTTAAGGGAAAATTTTGCCTGATGAACCTGTTGGAATTCTTTGAGGAGATTACACATAGGTAGATAAAGGGGATGCAGTAGATTTTATATATTTGTACTTTTAGAAGGCCTTTGACAAGGTGTCATACAGGAGGCTGCTTACCAAGTTAATAGACCATGGTATTACAGGAATGTTACTGGCATGGTTAGAAAATTGGTAGGAGGCAATGAATGGGAATAAAAAGATCTTTTTCTGGTTGGCTACCAGTAACTAGTGGTATTCTGCAGGGGTCAGAGTGGGGAATGGTTATTTTTATGTTGTATATCAATAATTTAGGTGATGGAATGGATGGCATTGTTGCCAAGTTTGAAGAAGAGGCTGAAGCTTAGTTATGATGGCGGTAAATGATGACTCCTTCCCTTACGTCTTTGGAAACAGCTCTATTTCCATCTTTGATATCTCTGTTTTTCCCTTTCAGGTTCTTTTGAAGACCCTGACCTGGAGTTACATGCTGACTTTGGTTCTTTGTGGGAATGGGATCTGCTCTCGTGGTTTCAAGACTGGCCATTATTCAAATTGCCAAGGATGTGGCCTATCTCACCTCTGGAGGTCTGGGCTCTCATGGCTCTGGAGATGGGAAGATCAAAGGTCAGTGTCCTGGCAGGAAATTGGTGTGACATGAGAGTCAGAAGATCTTGGGAAGAGTTTGGGAAAAGTGATGCAATGGACTTTTAACATCGTAAACCAGTGGGTTGTTTGTTACGTCTCCCTTCTCGCTGTGAAGCAGAGACATCTCTTTCTCCCTTATTGGGGGGAGAGAGAGCCTGTGGTATGTCAAATACTGGGTGAATGAATAGTCTTTGGGGTACTGCAAGACCGTGTCTTTGCTCAGTGGTAGGTGACGAGGCTCTTTTTTTGCTGGTTAAGGGGGTGGATCATTGCCTTTCTGCTGCTTCATATGCAGGAGGGAGGGCTGGGGGACTTTGAGGTTCTAAGATTTAATTGTCATTCATTCTTTGGGGGCACTCTTCTGTTTTTGTAGATGGTTGCGAAGAAAAAGCATTTCAGAATGTATATTGTATACATTTCTCTGACATTAAATGTAGTTTAGAAACCTTTGATACAAAAATTGGTGGAGGGGCAGTAAGTGTTGAGGAAACAGGCAGGCTGCAGAAGGACTTAGATTAGGAGAATGGGCAAGAAAGTGGCAAATGAAATTCAATGTTGGAAGGTGCATGATCATGCTCTTTGGTAGTAGAAATAATTGTGTAGACTAGTTTCTAAATGGGGAGTCCTTGTGCAGAACACTCTAAAGATTAACTTTCAGATAGAGTTGGTGGTAAGAAAGGCAAATGCAATGTTAGTGTTCATTTTAAGAGGTCTAGAATACTCATTGTTGAGGCCTCACCTTGAGTATTGTGAACAGTTCTGGGCCCCTCATCTATGAAAAGATGTGCTGGCATTGGAGAGGGTTCAGAGGAGGTTCTCAAGGATGATTCCGGGAATGAAAGGGTTATCATACAAGGAATATTTGATAGCTCCAAATCTGTACTTGTTGGAATTTAGAAAGAAAGGTGGATCTCATTGAATCCTTTTTAATGTTGAAAGGCCTAGACCAGTGGTTCCCAACGTGGGGCGTATGCCCCACAGGGGGGTAATTTGGTTTTTAAGGGGGGCAATTCGAGAATGAGTTATTAACAGTGAATTTTTTCTAGTAAGTATGTGTGTGTGCCAGTTAATACATATGTGTATATACAGTATGCATACATAAAAATACTTGTGTGTATGTACATGTGTAATTGCGTATGTACTGTATATATAGTGTATCACCATAATTACAACCATCAAATGGCTTTCATAATTAAATTAATGAATTGACTGATGTAGGAAGGAACGAATGAACAAGTCCAAACGCGTAAGAAACTCGTACGAGGTCGCGCCAATGCTGCTTTTTGCAGTAGCTTTCGGTTCTTGGTGGTGTGAAGGTGTGTACATTGCATCATCTCTTTTAAACGGTGTATCTGTCTTTGTACGCTGTAGAAACGAATCAGCATTGTTTTATGTATTTATTATTATTATTATAATTATTATTTTAATATCACTTAATATTCTTTTTTTTACAATTTCTTAGTAATTTCTTCCTCAGAACTTTAACAGTCCTTTGGTTCTTTTATTTTTCTCTTTCATGAATGCCATGTTCTTTGGAAGCTTGTTTAAACCAAGTTAATGGTCTTTTAGGCTTCCTCCAGGTGAATAGGAGTTCACTTTTTGAATAATAAGAATTATATATCACCACAGGGGGCATCAGGATTTTAGAGGTGATTAGGTGGGGCATGGCCAAAAAAATGGTTGGGAACCACTGGCCTAGACAGAGTGGATGGGGAAAGGATGTTTCCCATAGTGGGGGAATCTGGGACAAGAGAGCACAGCCTCAGGATAGAGGGGCATCCACTTCAAACAGAGATGCTGAGAAATTTCTTTCACTAGAGGATGGTGATTTTGTGAAATTTATTACCATACACAGCTGTGGAGGCCAGGTCGTTGGGTATACTTAAGGCAGGGCTTGATAGCTTCTTCATTGGACACAGCATCAAAGGTTATGGGGAGACAGCCAGGGAGTGGGACTGAGGAGGGGAGAAAAGGATCAGCCATGATTGAATGGTGGAACTGGCTTGATGGGCTAAATGGCCTAATTCTTCTCCTATGTCTTATGATGTTATAGTTAGCCTAACCTCAGTTGTTGGAAAAGTGTTGGAGTCTATTATTAAGGATGAGATTTCGGGGTTCTTGGAGACTAATGATAAAATAAGTCAAAGTTAGGATGGTTTCTGTAAAGGGAAATCTTGTCTGACAAATCTGTTAGAGTTCTTCAACAAAGTAACAAGCAGAGTGACAAGAGAGATGTAGTGGATGTCATTTATTTGGATTTTCAGAAGGCATCTGATGAGGTGTCATACATGAGACTGCCTAACAAGATAGAATGCTATGGTATTGCAGGGAAGATACTGGTATGGATAGAGGAATGGCTGACTGGCAGGAGACAGCGCGTGGGAATAAAGGGGGCCTTTTCTGGTTGGCTGCCAGTGACTAGTGGTGTTCTGCAGGAGTCAATATTGGAACTACTACTTTTCAGATTCAGATTCAGCTTATTGTCATTTAGAAACCACAAATGCAATGCAGTTAAAAAAATGAGACAACGTTCCTCCAGAATGATATCACAAAAGCATATGACAAAACAGACTACACTAGAAAATCCACATAACGTTTGGCAATCCCCAACCCAATTCATGTTGTTTGTCAATGATTTGGATAATGAAATTGCTGATGATACGAAGATAGGTGGAGGGGTAGGTAGGGCTGAGGAAGAAATGCGATTGCAGCAGGACTTAGACAAATTGGAAGAATGGGCAAAAAGTGGCAGATGGAACAGTGTTGGGAAATGTATGATAATATATTTTGGTAAAAGGAAGAATAGTGCAGACTATTATCTAAATGGGAAGAAGGTTCAAACATCAGAGGTGCAGGGGGACTTGGGAGTCCTCATGCAAGAACACAAGAAGTTTAATTGACAGGTTGAGTTTGTGATAAAGAAGGCAAATGCAATGTTGACATGTATCTCAAGGAGAATCAAACATAAAAGCAAAGGGTTAATGTTGAGTCTTTATAAGACACTAGTCAGGCCGCACTTGTCAATAGTTTTGGGTCCCGAATCTCAGAAAGGATGTGTTATCATTGGGAAGAATCCAAAGGAGGTTCACAAGGATGATTCTGGGAATGAAGGAGTTAAAATAAGGGGAGTGTTTGGCAGCTTCGTGCCTGAATTCACTGGGATTTAGAAGAATGTGGGAGAATCTTATTGAAACATACCAAATGTTAAAAGGATTAAATAGGCTGGATGTGGAGATGATATTTCCTGTACAGGGGTTATTCAGAACTGGAGAGCACAGCCTTAAAACTGAGGGGTGACATTTTGGAACAGAGGCAAGAAGGACATTTTTTAGATCGAGACCAGTGAATCTGTAGAATGCTCTGCCACAGACTGCAGTGGAAGCCAAGCCCATGGTTATATTTAAGGCAGAAGTTGATAGCTTCCTGATCAGTCAGGGCATCAAATGATATGGCAAGAAAGCAAGTGTATGGGGTTGAGCGGGATTCGGGATCAGATATGATGGAATTGACCTAATTCTGCTCCTGTGCCTTAGTCTTATGGCCTGAGAGTATAGAACAGATATGAGCAAGGATCCTTAATCATTTCTACTCCCCCCTTGTCAGGCCATGCTTCTCATTTATGTGAAAGGAGTAGGGCTGGTGTAAGAACTATGAGGAAAAGGAAAAGCTGGAGCTGGGTCCTCGTAAGATGAAGAAATTGTAGTTTATCCCAGAGGCTGATGTCCTAATAAAGATTTGGTCATAATCCATTGATTTAGCTGGTCAAACATTATCAGGCAGTTATCAGACTCTGCAATGGACTTTTGTATGATATAATGGACTCCTGATCTTATAGTCTACCTTGTTATGATCTTGCAATTTATTGTTTCCCTGCATTGCACTTTCTCGGTAGCTTTAATATATAAACCAATATGGATAGAGGGCATTCCATTGCATTCATGGGTTTCTCTTTTATGGGGGAATGGTGGCAATTCCACAAGAAAGAATAAAATGTCTTAATGAGTAGCACATATAGAGTCATAGATTCATGAAAACCCACAGCACAGAAACAGACCCGTCAGCCCATGTAGTTCATGCCAAACTGTTATTCTGTCCAATGAACCCAGACTATAGCCCTCCAACCCTCTCCCATCTATGTATCAATCCAAATTTCTCTTAAATGTTGAAATCAAACCAGCATCCTCTCCGTCTACTAACAGCTCGTTCTGCACTCTCACCACCCTCTGAGTGAAGAAGTCCCCCCTCATGTTCCTCTTAAACATTTCACCTAGTCTCTCCCAACCTCTATCTATACCTGTCAATAATTTTGTATACCTCTATAAACTCTCCCTTCATTCTCCTAAGCTCTAGGGAATAAAGTACTAACCTATTCAACCATCCCTTATCATTCAGGTATTCAAGCCATGACGAAATCTTTGTAAATTTTCTCTACTCCCTTTACCCTTATATCTTTTCTATAGGTAGGTGACAAATCCTGCACACAAAGCTGCAAATTAGACCTCACCAATGTTCTAAACAACTTCAAAATAACTACAGTACTCAATTCTTTGATTTATGAAGACCAATGTGCCAGAAGTTCTCTTTACCATCCAATCAACCTGTGATGCCACTTTCAAAGCATTATGGATGCATATTCCAAGATCTCTCTGTCCTACCATGCTCCATAATGCCCCATTGTTCAGTGTGGAAGTCCTACTCTGGTTTGGCCTCTGTGGTGAACTACTTGTACCTGTCTGGACACGCCCCCCCCCCCCCCCCCCCCGCTGACTGCTCCTGTGGTTCCTCCCACAGACCCCTGTATAAAGGCAATTGGAGGCACTGCTCCTCCCTCAATCTCCAGGATGTTGTATGGTGGTCTCTTGCTGCTGATTGCTCTCTTCCAGCAAATAAAAGCCTATATCTCGCCTCACGTCTCCGAGAGTTATTGATGGTGCATCAGCCTCCCACAGTGCAACATTTCATACTCGTCTACATTGTATGGGTCTACCTTTTTTCAGCCTATTTTTCTATCTGGTCCAGATCCTTTGAAAACTTTGATAGCCTTCATCGATGTTCATTATATCCCTAATCTTGGTGTTATCTGCAAATTTGCTGATCTAATTTACCACACTGTCATCCAGATTGTTGATATAGATGCTAAACAACAATGGACCTAGCACCAATATCTGCGACACTAGTCACAGGCCTTCACTCAAAGAAGCAAACATATGCTACCACTCTCTGATTTCAACTGGAAAGCCAATGTCTTTCTTATTACAATTTATCCAGTTTGCTACTTCATCCTGCATGCCAAGTGACTGAAGCTTCTTGATCAACCACTCATGCAGGACCTTGTCAAGAGCCTTGAAAAAGTTTCATCCACAACCTTTCCTTCATAAACTTTCCTGGTAACTTCCTTGAATAACTCTGAGATTGGTTAGACATGACCTACTACACACAAAGCCATGCTGACTATCCCTAATCAGTCCGTCTATCCAAACACTAACATACCTGGTCCCTTAGAATAACTTACCATCTACTGATGTCACGCTCACCCACCTATACTCTTCCAAATTACTCTTAGAGCCTTTCATAAACAATGGAAAAATATTAGCTATCTTCCAATCCTTCAGCACCTCACCCATGGCTAAGGACATTTTAAGTCCTTTTAAGACATTTTAAGTAACTCTCTTAGGGCCCCTGCTACTTCTGTACTAGCCTCCTATAAGTTCCAAAGGAAATCCCCAGGTCTGGGGAGTTATCCACCGTAATTTGCCTCAAGACAGCAAACACATCCTCCTCAGTTATCTGTCTACAGTCTGTAGAAACATCTGTACATCATGTATCCATCTCCAGAGTAAATATAGATACAAAAATCCATTTAATATCTTCCCCATCTTTTTCAGCTCCATCAATAGATAGCCACTCTGAGCTTCAAAAGGACAAACTTCACTGCTTGTTATTCTCTTGCTCTTAAAACAGAGCACATGGGAATCCACTTCACCTTCTCTGCTAGAGCAACCTCGAGCTTTCTTTTAGCCCTCCTGATTTCCTCCTTCAGTGTTCTCTTGCACTCAAGCAAGGCTCAATACCTCTGGAAAACCAAAGCTTCCTAAGCCTGTTAACCTTGTCTTTTATGTTGGCAGGAGCACTCTCAAAAAATTTCAGATTTGAAGGCCTCCCACTTACCAAGCAGATCATTGCCAAAAGACAACCTGACCCAATCCATATTCACCAGGTCCTTTCTGATTCCACCAAAATTGATCTTTCTCCAGTTGATTATCTCAACAAAAAGACCAGACCTATCCTTCTCTATAGTGGTAAGTGTTCCCTTCACTCACTTCTACCTCCTGCCTTTTCTCATTCCCTAATAGGAGACCCACTATCACACTCTTTCTTGTTAGTACCTCTAGGCATTGATTAAGGAAACTTTCCTGAACACAATTGACGAACTCTATCCCATCCAGCTCTTTACAGTATGGCAGTCTGAATCAATATGTAGAAAGTTAAAATTGCCTACTATCACAAACTTCTGTGTCTTGCAACTGTCTGTAATCTCTCTACAAATTTACTCCATTAAATCTCAATGACTATCAGGTTGGTCTATAACATAATACCATTAATGTGGTCAGCCCTTTCTTATGCCTTAGTTCCACACTTACAGCCTCCGTAGATGAGCTCTCCAGTCTATCCTGTTTGAATACACCCATGACGTTTTCCCTGACTAGTAATGCCAATGGTTTCCTTTAATTTCTTCCTCTCTATCATGTTTAAATATCAGAACACCCTACCACTGAGCTGACAGTCCTGCTACAATATCCTAATACTATGTGCTGATCCATGCCTTAAGCTCATCCACTTTCCTACAATATTCCTTGCATTGAAATAGATGCACTCAGGACATTAGCTGCACCATGCTCAAGCTTTTGATTCCTGATTTTGTATGTAGGCTTAACAACTTCTTTTCCCACACTCACTCCACTATCTGCTCTGGTGCTCTGTTTCCCCATCACCCAGTAACTCTAGTTTACATCACCAACCCTCCCCCCCCCCCCCCCCCCGCAGCATTAATAAACCTTTCTCCGAGGATATTAGGTCTCCTTCCAGTTCAGGTGCAGAACATCGTGCTTACACAGGTCTTACCTTCCCTGGAAGAGTGCATAGCAGTGCAAAAATCTGAAGCCCTCCATCCTGCACCATCTCCTTCGTCATGTATTAAATGGTATGATCTTCCTCTTTCTGGCTTCACTAGCAAGTGGCACCAGTAGCAGTCCTGAGATCACAACACTGGGGGTCCTGCCCTTTAACCCCCCCGAGCTCACTTTGCAGGACCTCATCACCCTTCCCACAATGAGTGTGAGTTGAATGGCCAACAGTGATCGTATGCTGTGAGCTGTGAGTACACAAGGAGGAATGTGTGAAGGTGGACTGTGTAAAATCAGGCATATCCTTGCTGAGTCATGAATATTGCCACTCTGGATCATTGAGCATAGTTCAAAACAAATGGTATCCTTTGGTGGGATCTGTTTTTGATGTGTAACTCAATTGGATGGTTTTCCACAATTGACTGATGTCCTTCCTATGACTTAATCCTTATTCTGACGTTCTTCCGCTTGCTCAAAGTACAGTCTCGTTTGTTTACAGGGTTCCACCTCACCATAATCCTGTAAAGTCGATAAGGAAATCTCCACCACCAACGTGCTTTAACTGTTTTAAGCCCTGCTCTGTGGTTAAGATACTGCCAATAGCCTTCGATCCCCAGAGGTTAAGGAGAGGTTAAGATCGGGGCATGACTGCGCAAGCACATGAACATCAACCAGTGAGAAGAGCGAGAAAAATTTAAAAGGAGACAGCTTTATAGGGAGGGCGTCAGACTAGAAAGAGACAGAGTAGGAAGGCTTTGGCTCAACTGGGCTTTGGCTATAAAGGGTCACGGTGAGGTAGGTTATCTGTGTAGAATACAGACAGGAAGTATGTGTGTGAGGCCAGTTCTCTTTGCTCGGAGTCAGATGTGGGAAGTCCGGGAGACTCCCAGCCTCCTGAACGACCACATCTGCACCAGGTGCATTGAGCTGCAGCTTCTTAGGGACTGCGTTAGGGAACTGGAGATGCAACTCAATGACCTTCGCCTGGTCAGGGAGAGCGAGGAGGTGATAGGGAGGTGTTACCCCGGGGCCTGGAGAGACAGATAAGTGGGTAACAATCAGGAGAGGGAAGAGCAGGAGTCAGAGGCTAGAGAGTACCCCTGTGGCTGTACTTTATAATAAGTACTCCTGCTTGAGTACTGTCAGGGGGACGGCCTACCTGGGGGAAGCAACAATGGCCGTGCCTCTGGCACAGATTCTGGCCCTGTGGCTCAGAAGGGTAGGGAAAGGAAGAGGATGGCAGCAGTGATAGGGGACTCTATAGTTAGGGGTCAGACAGACAATTCTGTGGACACAGGAAGGAAGCACAGATGGTGGTTTGCCTCCCAGGTACCAGGGTCTGGGATGTTTCTGTTCGCACCCATGATATCCTGAAGTGGGAAGGAGAACAGCCAGAGGTCGTGGTACATATTGGTACCAATGACATAGGCAGGAAAAAGGAGGAGGTCCTGAAAGCAGACTACAGGGAGTTAGGAAGGAAATTGAGAAGAAATTCCACAAAGGTAGTAATCTCGAGATTATTGCCTGTGCCACGTGACAGTGAGTATAGGAATAGAGTCAGGTGGAGGAAAATGTATGGCTGAGGGATTGAAGCAGGGGGCAGGGATTCAGATTTCTGGATCATTTCTGGATCACTTCTGGGGCAGGAATGACCTGTACAAAAAGGACAGTTTGCACTTGAATCACAGGGGGACCAATAGCCTGGTGGGGAGGTTTGCGAAGGCTATTGGGGAGAGTTTAAACTAGGATTGCTGGGCGGTAGGAACAAAATTCAAGATACGGAGGAAGAGGTGGTTGGCTCACAAATTGAGGAAACTTGGAAACAGTGTGAGAGGGAGGATAGGCAGGTGATAGAGAAGGGACGTGCTCAGACTTTCTACGTCTTGCATATGTCTATGCAAGGAGTTTTATGAACAAAGAGGATGAGCTTAGAGCTTGGATCAGTACTTGGAGCTATGATGTTCTGGCCATTACAGAGATATGGATGGCTCAGGGTCAGGAATGGTTACTTTGAGTACTTTTAGATGTTTCAGAAAGGATAGGGAGGGAGGCAAAAGAGGTGGGGGTGTGATACTGTCACGGCTGCAGAAAAGGATGAAGACATAGAGGGATTGTCTATGGAGTCTCTGTGGGTGGAAGGTAGGAACAGGAAGGGGTCAATAACTCTACAGAGTGTTTTTTATAGACTACCCAATAGTATCAGGGATATTGAGAAGCAGATAGGGAGACAGATTCTGAAAAGGTGTAATAATAACAGGGTTGTCGTGGTGGGAGATTTTAATTTCCCAAATATTGATTGGCATCTCCCTGGAGCAAGGAGTTTAGATGGGGTGGAGTTTGTTAGATGTGTTTAAGAATGTTTCCTGACACAATATGTAGATAAGCCTACAAAAGGAGAGGCTGTAATTGATCTGGTATTGGAAAATGAACCTGGTCAGGAGTCAGATCTCTCTGTGGGACAGCATTTTGATCATAATTCTATCTCCTTTACCATAGCACTGGAGAGGGATAGGAACAGACAAGACAGGAAAGTGTTTAATTGGAGTAAGGGGAAATATGAGGTTATCAGGAAGGAACTTGGAAGCATAAATTGGGAACAGATGTTCTCAGGGAAATGTATGGAAGAAATGTGGCAAACATTGAGGGTATATTTGCATGGAGTTCTGCATAGGTACGTTCCAATGAGACAGGGAAAGGACAGTGGAGTACAGGAACCATGATGTACAAAGGCTATTGTAAATCTCGTCAAGAAGAAAAGAAGAGGTTACAAAATGTTCAATAAACTAGATAATGATAGAGATCTAGAAGATTGTAAGGCACTTATAAGGAAAGAGCTTAAGAAAGAAATTAGGAGAGCCAGAAGGGGCTAAGAGAAGGCCTTGGTGGACAGGATTAAGGAAAACCCCCAGGCATTCTACAAGTATGTGAAGAACAAGAGGATAAGATGTGAGAGAATAGGACCAATCAAGTGTGACAGTGGAAAATTGTGTATGGAACTGGTGAAGATAGCAGAGGTACTTAATGAGTACTTTGCTTCAGTTTTCACTATGGAAAAGGATCTTGGAGATTGTAGAGATGACTTACAGCAGAATGAAAAGTTTGAGCATGTAGCTATTAAGAAAGAGGATGTGTAAAGCATCATGTCGGATAAGTCACCAGGACCAGACGAGATGTACCCCAGGCTACAGTGGGAGGAGATTGCTGAGCATCTGACAATGATCTTTGCATCATCAATGATGACGGGAGAGATTTCAGAGGGCTGCGGATGTTGTTCCATTATTCAAGAAAGGGTGCAGAGATAGCTCAGGAAGTTATAGACCAGTGAGTCTTACTTCAGTGGTACGTTTCTATGAGGAAATCAGTCAGGTGGAGTACTCTGGGTTACTAGTATTAGACTCTCTGACAAAATGCAAGTGTAAGCAGTAGATGAGCTTAGGATCAGGCTAAGCTGTGACACACACTGTAAATTAAGTATTTTGTAACACTCAAAGTCTTAGCTAATAGAATATCTCAGCAAAGCACAAACAGTCAATTGATGCTCAAATAAGAACAATACATTCAAGGGAGCTTGGAGAAAGACAAGAAAATAAAAGATGAGATGAGAAGGAATCACTGATCTTCTTTCGATGTGTAACACAATTGGATTGTTTTGACTGATGCCCTTTCCATGACTTTAATCCTTATTCTGACATTCTTCTGCTTGCTCCAAGTACAGTCAAGAACAACGTACAGTACACACGTCCTTCTCATCTTCAGGATGCTTCTACTGAATTCAATTCTAAAACATATCCATATTTTGTTGGCAAATCCACTTTAAGAACAAGAGGTTCTAACAACTTTTATTTGGAAGAATACTGACACAGAGGGTTCACAGGGCGTTGAAAAGTAGACGTTGCAAAATAGGATACGCTGGAAGTTTTGGAAAGCATTAGGATAGATAAGTCCCCTGGGCTAGTTAGGATATACCCCAAGTTACTACAGGAAGAGATTGTTATGCATTTGATGGAGTAGTGGCTATCAGTGGGTAGTGGCAGAGGACTAGATGTGGCAAATGTTACTCCACTGTTCAAGAAAGGGATTAGGGATAACCCTGGGAACTATAGATCAATGAGTCTTACTTCAGAGATAGGCAAATTATTAAAGATTCTTAGAAACAGGACTTATAAGCAACTAGAGAATCACAGTCTGATTAGGGATAGCCAGCATGGCTTTAAGAGGAGCAGGTCATATTTCACGAGCCTGATTAAATTATTTAAGGATATGATAAAGCACATTGATAAAGGAAGAGGAGTGGATGTAGTATATATGGATTTTAACAAAGTGCTTGTTAAGGTTCCCCATAGTAGGCTCATTCAAAAAGTCAGGAAGCATGGGATCCAGGGGAACTTGGCTGCATCGATACACAATTGGCTTGCCCACAGAAAGCAGAGGGTGATAGTAGGTGGACCATTTTCTACCTGGAGGTCGGTGACCAGTGGTGTTCTGCTATGATCTGTTCTGGGACCTCTGCTCTTGGTGCTTTTTGTAAATGACAGATGAGGAAGTGGAAGGATGTGTTAGTAAGTTTGCAGATAACATGAAGGTTGGTGGAGTTATGGATAGTGTGGAGGGTTGTTGTAGATTGCAGTGGGATACTGGCAGGATGCAGAACTGTGCGAGAAAGTGGCAGATGAAGGTTGTTCCAGAAAAGTGAGAAGTGTTTCCTTTTGGCAGTTCAAATATGAAGACAGAGATTAGGGTTAATGGCAGGATTGTTAGCAGTGTGAAAGAACAGAGGATCCACATACATAGATCCATCAAAGTTACAGCACAAGTTGATAGGGCGGTTAAGAAGGTGTTTTCAGCTTCATGCAAGGTGATATTGCAGCTCTATAAAACCCTGGTTGGATCACACTTGGAATATTGTGTTCAGCTCTGGTCACCGGGAGGCTATGGAAGCTTTAGAGAGGGTGCAGAGGAGATTTACGAGGATGCTGCCTGGACTAGAGGGCATATCTTACAAAGATAGGCTGAACGAGCTAAGGCTTTTCTCTTTGGAGTGAAGCAGGATGAGAGATGATTTGACAGAGGTATACACAATAAGAAGCATAGATTGAACGGACAGCCAAAGGTTGTTTCCCAGGTTGGAAATGACTAATACAAAGGAACATAGTTGTAATATGATTGGAGGAAAGTATAGGGGGTATGTCAGAGTAAAGTTCTTTACAC
The DNA here is from genome assembly GCF_030144855.1 of Hypanus sabinus. Classification (NCBI taxonomy): domain Eukaryota; kingdom Metazoa; phylum Chordata; class Chondrichthyes; order Myliobatiformes; family Dasyatidae; genus Hypanus; species Hypanus sabinus. The sequence goes on from NC_082713.1 coordinate 50,422,106, forward strand.
AGAGAATGGCGGGTTCGTCGAAAGCCCTGCCAGGGGTGGTGGTAGAGTCAGATACATTAGGAGCATTTAGGAAATGCATAGAGGATAGAAAACCGGAGAGCTATGCAGGAGAGAAGGGTTAGACTGATCGTAGAGCATGTTAATAAGTCGGCACAACATTGTGGACTGAAGGGACTGTAGTGCTCTGTAATGTTCTGTGTTCTAACTATAAGGCCAGGTTACATAAACTTTTTCTATAATTTTGTCTTGCATTCTTTTGAGTTTAAAAGACTGAAAGTTTACCTTATTGCTGTTATTAAAATTGTAGAAGGATTCAAGAGTGTACCTATAGAGAAGCTACCACTTCTTGTGTAGGAATCCAGAACAAGAGAATTCTACCATAAAATTAAAAAGAATTCAGCCACTTAGGCTGTATTGGATATTTTAGTTAGGTGAACAATTCAAACAACATGAAAAAGCAGTGAAATAGGCTTGAGATACGGATCAGCCATTCATTATCTGATTGTATGGGATAACAGACACAAGCAACCTGCCCATGTTCCTAGAAAGCTTGCCTTCATTTTAAAAGATTGACATCTTTCACTACCACATTGAAATAAAATTCTGAAGTAAATTTCTTTTGCTACTGTAAAGATGCATACACCGGGATTGTAGATTTAAGGCATAGAATGTGACTAGATCTCAGCATTTTCGGAAGTCAGTGTGCTACTTACTGAAACAACTCCAGATAAATGGAGGAAAATATGGAAGAGCGAAAAGAAGTAACATTGGATTTCCAGCATGCTACTAACATCAGACCTGAGGTACTGCAGAAACAGTATCACACATGGTATTACTTATTCTGAAGATGTAAACCAGCCTCTTCAGAACCAAATTTTTGCCAGGACTCTGGAGGTAGTAGGTCCAATAGACAGAGAGTCTGATTAGTGATCAGATAAGTTGTCAGAGATTGGGGAATCAGTGTGTAAGATGGAGTATCAATGAATAATAAGACCTTAAGACATAGGAGCAGAATTAGGCCATTCAGCCCATTTAGTTGTCTCCACCATTCCATCATGGCTGATCCTGTATCCCACTCAACTCCATACACCTGCCTTCTTGCCATATCGTTTGATGCCATGACTGATCAGGAAATGATCAACTTCTGCCTTAAATATATGTGAAGACTTGGCCTGCACTGCAGTCTGTGGCAGATCATTCAAAAGACTTACTACTCTCAGGCTTAAACGAATCCTCTTTACCTCTGTTCTAAAGCGTTGCTTCTCAATTTAGAAGCTGTGTCCTCTAGATCTGGATACCCCCACCACAGGAAACATCCTCTCCACATCCACCCTATCTAGTCCTTTCAACATTCCGTAGGATTCAATGAGATCCCCCGCACCACTTTGTTCTAAATTCCAGTGACTACAGGCTCAAAGCTGCCAAACTCTTCTCATATGTTAAGCCCTTCATTCCCAGAATCATCCTTGTGAACCTCCTCTGGACTCTGTCCAATGACAACACATCCTTTCTGAGATATGGGGCCTAGAACTGTTGACAATACTCCAAGTGCAACCTGACTGGTGTCTTACAAAGGCTCAGCATTATCTCTTTGCTTTTATATTCTGTTCCCCTTGAAATAAATGCTAACATTACATTTGCCTTCTTTAGCACTGACTCAACCTGTAAATTAACCTTCTGGGAGTCTTGCGTGTGGACTCCTAAGTCCCTCTGCACCTCTGATGTTTGAAACTTCTTCCCATTTAGATAACAGTCTGCACTATTGTTCCTTTTACCAAAATACATTATCGTACATTTCCTAACACTGCATTCCATCTGCCGCTTTTTTGCCCATTCTTCCAATTTGTCTAAGTCCTGCTGCAATCTCATTGCTTCCTCAGAACAATCTACTCCTCCACCTATCTTCGTATCATCAGCAGACTTTGCCACAAAGCCATCAATTCCATTATCCAAATCATTGACCAACAATGTGAAAAGTAGCGGTCCCAATACTAACCTTTGAGGAACACCACTAATCACTGGCAGCCAACCAGAAAAGGACCCCTTTATTGCCACTCACAGCCATTCCTCTAGCCATGCTAGTATCTTTCCTGTATTGCCATGGGATTTTACCTTGTTAAGCAACCTTATGTGTGGCACCTGTTGTGTGCATACATCTACTGATGCCTCTGGACACATCATCAGTGATGTCCCTGGAAACATCTGGTGTTTCAGGTCTTTAAACATCATACACCCTCCTCCAGGTGACCCAGCCGGGGCTGATCAGACCCCAGCTTGTGTCCAGATTTCTTGCTACCTTTGACTCCATGACTCCCCTCTTTTGAGCCACAACCACCTTGAGGCCCTCTCTGCCGCATCGGTGGTACTGCGGATGGCTCTCCTCTTCCTCTCTCCCTCGATGCCCAAATTGCTGTAGGCTCTGGCTAAGGAACGGGCTGCGAATCCCCTACAACCAACCTCCACTGGGAGACACCTCACTCTCCATCCAGCCTGCTGGCAGTTGCTGACCAGTCCTGCGTACTTCGAGAGCTTCCTTTCAAAGGCCTCTGCCAAGCGATCTTCCCATGGGACTGTCAGCTCCAGCATCACCACCTGCTTTGTAGACTGAGACACAAGGACAATGTCTGGTCACAGGATGGTGGCTGCGATATGGTTGGGGAACCTCAGCTGCCTTTCGAGGTCCACTGACAGCTGCCAGTCCCTTGCAGAGGTCAGGATTCCTGCAGATGTTCTTTTGGTGGGTATTGGCTGCTCCCCAGCTCTGACAAAGGCAATGGTCTGCTTGGAGGGTCGGGACCACTTCGCCCACTCCACTCCTGCGCTGATGGCTTCAGCGATGGTCTTCAGGACCTGACCATGCCTCCATCGGTACCGTCCCTCACCAAGTGCCCTTGTGCAGCCGCTGAGGATGTGCTCCAGGGTTCCTCACTTGGAACACAGTGGGCACGCTGATGACTCTGCTTTGCCCCATGTGTGCAGGTTTGATGAACTTGGAAGCACATCGTACTCTGCCTGGATGAGAAATTGGATGTGGTGTGGCTCGGCTTTCCAAAGCTCAGCCCAGGTCACTTTCCTCTCCACCACATTCTCCCATCTTGTCCAAGCTCCCTGTTGCTTCATTCCCACCACCTTGCAGGTTCTCGTCTCCTCCAATGCTGCTCTCACCTCCTCCTGAACTAGGCGGCACCTTTCCTTCCCTCTGATGGTGTCCATTTGGGGAGTTGGAAAGGATCCGAGCCCAGCTCAGCCTCGTGTGGCCACTCCCACCAGCCTCCTGTGACACAGCCTTTCCTCAGCTTCCTCTGCCCTCCACTTCCTGCCAGTCCTCACCTGGATCCCTGTTCTAGCCACCCTCGGATCACTTGAGTCCCTGTACTGTATCACTTCTCTGGCTCTTGTAACTTTGAATTCCTCCTCCAGGGATTTGAAGGGCAGTTGCAGTTTTTCAAATGTCTTCTGAAAATCCAAGTAAGTGATATTCACCGCCTCTCCATGTCCACCCTGTTTGTTACTTCCTTCAACAACTCTAACAGATTTGTCAGGCAAGATTTCCCTTTACAGAAAATATGCTGACTTTGACTTATTCTTGACATAATACTGGTGCTATTGTGGGATTTAAGAACTAGATTGATTACCATTGATGGAATTGTTCTAATTCAGGCCATAGGATGGGGGTGACGAAATATTGTGGATATCATCTCTTTCATCATAGGTCATAGGGGGTCATGGATGTCAACCAATTTAGGATTAGAGACCAGATCCTGGAGAAGGTCAAGGGTGAGGCCAGAGGTTATTATCAGTAACCGGTTGAAGGGTCAGTGGGGAGACAGGCAGTTAAGAATTAGTATGTGTTGGGGGGGGGGGGAGGTTTAAAAGGATAACATGCAATACAGGACTTACTTTTGTGAGAGCTCAGTCCTGCACCTCTTTAGGAAGCTCTCTTTGTCCCAGAAATATTCACTGAAGGCCACTCCTGAAAGCTTGGTCTATGTTCTCCATTATTGATGAGATTTGATGCTATGTCTGGTGCTTTGCTCACATTTCTGGAGTGACTTGGCCTGAGCTGACAATGTTGTTATTATGCTTCACTCGATGTTCAGTCGCTTGGCACTGAAATCATCTCTAGACACATGTGAGTGAAAAATAGAAAAATGCATTAAATAGAAAAAGGAAGATGACTATTTGGCTGCTGCGTGAACTTTGGAGAAATCTGCATCAAAAATTGCAGGTGTTATTTGTTTTTGATATTTTAAAAGAAACTCCATTTTTAGGAACAATTACTGGCATGTGAATGGAATGTAGGAAATTAAAGCTTCAGTGAGGTTTCAGTGTTTCAAACCTACTGAGAACCTTGGCAGTGATGAAAGAAGGAATTTGGACACAGTGCAGTCAGTTTTGTCTGCTTAACAGAAAAATAATAATTAACCCTGAACCTGTATATAATTGCTCAGGCCTTGAAATTCTACTCAGTGCCTTTGTGGACTTCTGTTTACTTCATGAGCAATGACTTTTTAGAATTTGTAGCGGGTCTATGCTTGTGATGTGCACATGCAGACAGACTAGTGGGCATGCTCAGAGACATTAAATGATGTGCAATACAACTTTGCACATCATGCAATTCTTTTAAGTTCATATGAGGACAACGAAAAGGCACAGAACTTGCACACTAAAGAGAAACTTCTCCAGAATATTGAAACTTCCTTTTGTATGGCCTCCGTTGGTTGTGGTCAACCATGGGTACTGAGCCCCTGGTAGTCACTGGGAGCGGCTTCTCCAGGGCACAAGCCAGGGCAGAGTTGTGGTGAACTACATATACCTGTCTGGACATGCCCCCTGCTGACTGCTCCTGTGGCTCCTCCCACAGCCCCCTGTATAAAGGCGATCAAGGCCTGAGCCCAGCCTCTCTGTCTCCAGGATGTAGTATGGTGGTCACTCACTGCTTGTTCCTTCTTCCAGTCAATAAAAGCCGATATCTCACCTTTATGTCTCAGAGAGATGGTGCATCAAGAGTTGATATGGAGATCCGTCTGTTGCCCATGCAGTGGGACCCCCCTCTCCATGCTGATGACAGGTCTAAAGGAACGACGGAAGTCGGTACCGTTCGGTGCCAGCAGCCTCGCAGGAGTTGCCGTGCCGGTGCTGGGTACAGCAGTCAGCCGCCTTCAGGACTCCGACTCCGGATTTTTCCTCGGGGTTTACTCCCAAAGCCTTTCCCATGAGCGGGTATAACCGCAAGGCAGCGGAGGTTTGAAATTGGAGCTTTCCCTCCCCTAGATGAGCTACCATCCATGGTGAACAAGCCCCATCTGCATGGAGCAACAGGTTTTAAAGCGCCAGTGACCCGCCTTTGCCCCTTCTCCTGTCAGTGAGAACAGCTTCGCCGGGCATAAGCACTAAGCCACACATGAAGGCCAGGAGTTGGACTTAGTTGTCAGAGGCTGTTTGAGACGCACGCCATGAAGAGCATCTATTTAGCAAATCCTTTAGTACTAGTTAAAGAGGGTTGATCTTACTTTGATCATTTTCATCAAGTCAGAGTTCTACACACCTTTCAGGTTGGTTTGCCTTTTAGTGCTTTCCTTATTGTTCAATAATTCAATAGGTTTGATTTAACATCAGAGAAATGTATACAATGTGCATCCTGAAATTATTTTTCTTCGCAAACATCCATGAAAACAGAGGAGTGCCCCAAAGAATGAATGACAGTTAAATGTTAGAACCCCAAAGCCCCCCAGTTCCCCCCACCCACACACAAGCAGCAGCAAAGCAATGATCCCCCCTCCCCCACCAGCAGAAAAGCATCCGCACCCCCCACCGAGCACTCAAGCGTGCAGAAAAACATCAATAAAGCCACAGACTTGCAGTACCCCAAAGACTACTCGTTCACCCAGTATTTGACATACCACAGGCTCTCTCTCTCCCTAATAAGGGAAAAAGATTTGTCTCCGTTTCACGGCAAGAGGGCAGTCAGAACAAAACAACTCGCCGATTTATAGTGTTAAAAGTCTGTTGCGTCGCTTTTTTCGTGCTCTGTGTCCAAAGAACTCAGGTCTCTGGGCACAGAGCCAGCAGCCAGCTCACTGCTTAAGATCTTCTGCCTCCCACAACACACCAGGTTTCTGTGGCGGCACTAACTTCCAATCTTTCCACCTCCAGAGCCTGGAAAATCTGGCACCCTAAAAGCGCTAGTTTTCTAGGCCACATACTTGACTTATCGAAAAACAGCCAGTTGTGAGACCTTGAGAGTGGGTCCCATTTCCACAAAGAGTCAAAGTTCACAGCCATCAATGCATTCTCTTACTATCAACAACCTGCTTCATCCTCTGACCAACTTCACAGGTGCTATGCAATTACACCAAGTCTTTCCATCCTGTTCTTCAATTTCCTTTTTTCTCCAATCGAGTAGTGTTTTGTTTGAACATTACATTAGTATCTACTACAGATATAGCACATACAAAATTCATTTGTAATGCAGACACTAATTAACCACCTACTTAGATGGATAAAAGTTGGACACCATCAGGTTCAGGAACAGTTATTACTCCTCAACCATCGGGTTCTTGAACCAGAAGGGATAACTTCAGTCAACTTCACTCACCCCAACATTGAACTGCTCCCACAACCTATGGACTCAATTTCACGGACTCTTCATTTCATGTTTTTGATATTTACTCCTTATTTAATTCTGATTAATTTGTTTGCTTTTTTAATCTTTTTGTATTTGCACAGTTTGTTATTTTTTGCACACTGGTTGTTTGTCCATCTTGTTATGTGTTATTTCATTGATTCCTTTGTGTATCTTTGTATTTACAGTGAATGCCTGCAAGAAAATAAATGTCAGACATATGGTGACATATAAGTACTTTGATAATAAGCTTGCTTTGAACTTTGAACTCTGAACTTTGGACATCAAGAATGTGTGATTTTCTTTACCCATCCTTCCAATATATAGTTCACCTGAAACCAGCTTGCTAAAGAACAAAGCTGCCCAAGTGTTTCTGCACAAAAACTAGATGGATTTAACTTGCATTTGAAAATAGAATTACCAATTTACAATTATTGTATTTATAAATATTTGTTCTGTGATCTGAGATTTGCAGAGTGAGCTTCAAAACTTTCCTATATTTCCAAAATTAGCTACTGTGGACTGTTATTTCTGATTTGTATTGATACAGCTACTTAGCACTAATGCTTTTTATTTGCGCATTTACTTATTAGCTACAGATCAGTGAGTAACATCAAACATGAAAACTAACTCAGTGTCAATACATTTACTGCACTGGAGGAGTAGCATGGTTCTGTCAGACAGCAGAACAAATGTTATTAAAAGCTGTATTCTAGGAATCGAATCCCTTTTCCCACTTGCACACATTTTAATATTTAATCACATATAAGAGTGGTATTGCACCAGATCATAATCATTTGAAAATCACAAGCATGAAGGACCAATACTTCCATGCACAATTCACCGTGGCATTGAAATTCTTCCAGTGTCTCAGTGTTTTTGTGGACTTTAATTAATCATTGCCAGCTTCAGTCATGCATTTAATGGCATCAAAGCCCACACCACATATGTTTGCTTCAAAGTCAGCAGAAGCTAATGTCTTGAAGGCTACCTAAAGTCTTTTTGTTCACTGATTGCAAAAGCTAGGAGCACAGGTACAGGGATCAGGAAGACCACAGGGATGGTACTGTGGTCCACACATAGCATCCACCAGCCTGGGTTTCCAATTGTCACCAACAAGCCTGTGGTCGTCCATTCACTGAGCAGTGCCTCTTTGAGCAAGTCAATCCTGAGCAAACCAGGTTACTACATCAGCCCAAAGCTGGCAGCCATTTGCAGGATAGGAGTTAATCAGGACATGATGGATGGCCAGATACAAATGAGATCACTGCACCCCTACACCCTTCCCTTGTGTTTTCCATTATCTCTGTGGCAGTCTTTTCTGCAGCTGTTAAGTGAAAGTCGTGAGGAGAGTTCTTAAAGGCCTGACAGCTGGCATGCCAATGACAAGGAAGCTGTTTGCCCTGAAGGGATCTCAAAATTGAAACCATGCAGGTCCTGCGTCTGTGTGTGATTTTCTGTAAACCATCACAGTAGAGCTTTTGGTGGATTTTTATCTAATTTTGCATCTTTTCTAGGAAATCTGCAAACAAAGTAGTGACAGGGGATTAGATCAGCATTTTAGGCATAACTTTCTGAAAAACTAAAGTGCATTCGAGGTTGCATTGGACTGTGATCCACAGCTTGAATTTCAAGAGGGGGAGGCATGTGCTTTGCCTGTTATTGCCATGTGCCTGCCTGAAGGCTCCTCCTTGTCATTGTGATGCAAGTCAGATCCCTCATTGCCTGTGTCACTCACTCTGTGGAAAAAGTCCGGCCATCCCGTAAAAAGAGAAGTAGAGAAAAATATTTACGTTTCATCACGTCATCATATCCTTGAAATGCTTTAGAGTGTGACTTACCTTTAGACTTTAGCCCAGTAGCTGTTATTCCTCCACCAGCTGTGAAGAGAACAAATTTCAAGTTGTATACCGTATACATTATGTGATAGTAAATGTACCTTGAAACCATTGAAACGAGCTCTACACCCCAAACCACTGGCCAGTGAATGAGCTGTCACACAAAAGGAGAGAGAATTGCTAGTCCACAGAACTCCACTAGTCAAGAAATATGATTTGATCCAACAAGCCAGCTCGTTCTTCAGATAGTGTATCTTCTTTATTATCTAGCACCATTCTCTCTTTGTTAACAATCTATTCTTCTTTTAAGTACCTCATCTGAGTCTGCATCTACAACCTAATGGCTTGATTAATTCCAATTAATTGACTTTGATCTAATTTTAATATAACATGCAATTGCTATTTATCATTTATTTTGGAGACATAATTCCTCTCTACCTTCTCCATTCTCTTAATTATTTTAATCAGATAATTACCGAATTTCAGAGAATATTATACAAATTTACCCAATGCTTTATCCCCAATAAAATCCTTATTCAAGAAATCATCTTGGTTGATGGCTTATATTAGAAAATGGGTTTCATTTGACATCTGCTGGTGTTTTATGGCACAGTGACACAAGTTGAAACCTACCCTCTCTTGCAAGGAAAATATAATATGTGTTCTCTATTGCCTCCAGGTGCCACCATGTGCTTTACAGTTAATAAACTTCTTTTAAATGAAAGTTGCTGTTGCAATGTTGCATTTTTTTCTAAAATATTGAATAACATATACACAGAAAAAAAATTGCAAAGAATACCTTTTATATTCATGAATACTACACCGATAAAGACCATAAGGCCTGTGGTGAACTATGTGCCTGTCGGGACACGCCCCTGCTGAATGCTCCTGTGGCTCCTCCCACAGGCCCCTGTATAAAGGAGATCTGCGGCCTGACGCTCGGCCTCAGTCTCCAAGACCTTGTATGATAGACACTCACTCCTGGTTCCTTCTTCCAGTCAATAAAAGCCGATATCTCGCCTAGGTCTCAGTGTGTTATTGATGGTGCATCAATCCCTTCCCTCCACTGACCGCAATGTCTATTTTCTCAGTGTTATTGACGAGTTCTCATGGTTCCCCTTTGCCATCCCCTGCCCCGACACCACTGCCACGTCCGTCTTAAAAGCCCTGCGCCAGCTCTTCACTCTGTTCGGGTATCCCTGCTATATCCACAGTGATAGAGGGTCCTCCTTTATGAGTGAGGAGCTGCGCCAGTACTTGCTAGCTAGGGGCATTGCTACCAGTCGGACCACGAGTTATAATCCCCGGGATAATGGCCAGGTGGAGCGGGAGAATGCCACAGTGTGGAAGGCCACACTTTTAGCCCTTAAGTCAAAAGGGTTGCCGGTCTCTCGATGGCAGGAGGTCCTCCCTGAGGCACTGCACTCTATCCGCTCTCTGTTATGTACGTCCACCAATGCCACCCCTCACGAACGCCTATTCTCTTTTCCCAGGAAGTCTGTCACTGGGACCACCCTACCAGTTTGGCTGACGTCCCCAGGGCCAGTGCTGCTCCGGAAACATGTGAGGAGCAATAAATACTCCCCGCTGGTGGAGAGGGTTCACCTTCTACATGCGAACCCCCAGTATGCTTACGTGGTCTTACCTGATGGGCGGGAGGACACGGTCTCCATCCGCGACCTGGCACCCGCAGGTGCAGCAGACCACTACCCTGAAGGCTCTCCGGTAACTATGAACCCTGCACCAGAGTTGACACCGTGCTCACCAGGCCCTACACAGACTCCTCACGACACTTGTATACCGGGCGTTTCGTACGCATTTATACCAGGCGCCTCGCACATGCATGAGGGATCACCGGCGCCTAGTGGGCAAGAACACGCGCAACCCCCGTCCCCTGTGCAATCACCGATGTTGCCGGCATCTATGCGGTCACAGCCGGTGCTACGTAGATCGCAGCGACAGATTCGACCACCTGATAGGCTTGACTTGTAAGAACCTTCGCCACATGAGGACTTTTTCAAACGAAGGGGGGGGGGTGAACAATATTACACCGATAAAGACCATAAGGCCATAAGACATAGGAGCAGAATTAGGCCATTTGGCCCATCGAATCTGCTCTGCCATTCAATCATGGCTGATGCTTTTTTTTTTGTCTCCCAGTTCCTGGCCTTCTCCCCATAACCTTTGATGACACGTCCAATCAAGAAACTATCAATATCTACCTTAAATACACTCCATGACCTGGCCTCCACAGCTGTATGTGGCAACAAATTTCACAAATTCACCACCCTTTGGCTAAAGAAATTTCTCCACACCTCTATTTTGAAAGGGTGCCCCTCTATCCTGAAGCTGTGCCCTCTTGTCCTCGACACTCCAACCATGGGAAACATCCTTTTCACATCTACTTTGTCTAGGGCTTTCAACATTCGAAATTTTTTAATGAAATCCCCCCTCATCCTTCTGAATTCCAGCAAGTACAGACACAGAGCCACCAAATGTTTCTCGTATGATAACCCTTTCATTCCTGCAATTATCCTTGTGAACCTCCTCTGGACCCTCTCCATTGCCAGCACATCTTTTCTAAGAAGAGGGGCTCAAAACTATTCACAATACTCAAGGTGAGGCTTCACCAGTGCCTTATAAAGCTTCAGCGTCACATCCCTGTTCTTGTAGAATCTGAGAAGCAGAATCTGTGTGGATAGAACTGAGGAACAGTAAGGGCAAAAGGACCCAAATGGGTGTTGTCTACAGGCCACCAAACAGTAGCATGGATATTGGGTGCAAGTTGAATAGGGAGTTAACATTGGCATGTGACAAAGGTAATGTCGCAGTAGTTATTGGGGATTCAACATGCAGGTGAACTGGGAGAATCAGGTTGGTGCTGGACCACAGGATAGGGAGTTTGTAAAGTGCCTACGGGATGCATTCTTGGAACAGCTTGTACGAGAGCCGACCAGGGACAACACTATTCTGGATTTAGTGTTATGTAATGAACAGGATTTGATAAGCAATCTCACAGTAAAGGAGCCATTAGGAGGTAGTGATCACAATATGATAAGCTTTTATCTGCAATTTGAGAAGGATAAGGGCAGCTCGGAGGTGACAGTGTTGCAGATGAACAGGGGAAACTATGGAGCCATGAGGGAGGAGATGGCCAAAGTTGACTGGACGGATAGCCTAGCAGAAAAGACAGTGGAACAGCAATGGCAGGTATTCTTGGGAATAATGCACAAGGTGCAAAATCAGTTCATCCCCCAGAGAAGGAAGGATTCAAAGGGGGGAAAGGGGCCACAGTGGTTGACAAAGGAAGTCAGAGATTGCATAGAATTAAAAAAAAGGAAATATAATAGAGCTAAGGTGAGTGGGAGGACAGATGATTGGGAAGTTTTTAAGGAACAACAGAACTTAACTAAAAAGACAATACGGGGAGAAAAAATGAGGTACGAACGCAAGCTAGCCAGGAATATAAAGGAGGTTAGCAAAAGCTTTTTTAGGTAAGTGAAGAGAAAGAAGATAGTTAAGAACAATGTTGGGCCCTTGAAGAATGAATTGGGTGAAATTATTATGGGAAACAGAGAAATGGCAGAAGAATTTAATGAGTACTTTAGATCTGTTTTCACTAAGGAAGACACAAGTAATCTCCCAGATGTATGGATGGGCCAAGGATATAGAGTAACAGAGGAAATGAAACAGATTGACATTCGGAAGGAAACGGTGATGAGAAGACCGATGGGACTAAAGGCTGACAAATCCCCAGGTCCAGATGGTCTGCACCCTAGGGTACTAAAGGAGGTGGCCCTGGAAATTGTGGATGCATTGGTAATCATTTTCCAATGTTCCTTAGATTCAGGATCAGTTCCTGAGGATTGGAGAATGTCTAATGTTATCCCACTTTTTAAAAAAGGAGGGAGGGAGAAAACAGAGAACTATCGACCTGTCAGCCTGACATCGGTGGTGGGAAAGATGCTAGAGTCCATTATTAAGGATGAAATAGTGGCATATCTAGATAGTGGTGATAGGATTGGGCCGTGCCAGCATGGATTTACCAAGGGTAAATCATGCTTGACTAATCTGTTGGAGTTTTTCGAGGATGTAACCAGGAAGTTAGATGGGGGAGATCCAGTGGATGTAGTGTACCTCGATTTTCAGAAGGCATTTGATAAGGTCCCACATAGAAGATTGGTGGGTAAAATCAAAGCTCAGGGCATCGGGGGGAAGGCATTGACATGGATAGAAAACTGGTTGGCAGATAGAAAGCAAAGGGTAGCGGTGAATGGGTGTTTCTCGGAATGGCAGGTGGTGACTAGTGGGGTGTCACAGGGCTCGGTATTGGGACCACAGCTGTTTACCATTTATGTTAACGATTTGGATGAAGGCATAAAAAATAACCTCAGCAAATTTGCTGATGATACTAAGCTGGATGGCAGTGTGACATGTGATGAGGATGTTAGGAGAATTCAGGGTGACTTGGATAGGCTGGGTGAGTGGGCAAATACTTGGCAGATGGCATTTAATGTGAATAAGTGTGAGGTTATCTACTTTGAGAGTAAGAACAGGAAGGCAGATTATTATCTGAATGGTGTAGAGTTGGGTAAGGGAGAAATACAAAGAGATCTCGGAGTCCTTGTTCATCAGTTACTGAAGGTGAATGAGCAAGTGCAGCAGGCAGTGAAGAAGGCTAATGGAATGTTGGCCTTTATTACAAAGGGAATTGAGTCCAAGAGCAAGGAAATCCTCTTGCATTTGTACAGAGCCCTGGTGAGACCACACCTGGAGTATTGTGTACAGTTTTGGTCTCCAGGATTAAGGAAGGACATCCTGGCTGTAGAGGAAGTGCAGCGTAGATTCACGAGGTTAATTCCTGGGATGTCTGGACTGTCTTACGCAGAAAGGTTAGAGAGACTGGGCTTGTACACGTTGGAATTAAGGAGATTGAGAGGGAATCTGATTGAAACATATAAAATTATTAAGGGATTGGACAAGATAGAGGCAGGAAATATGTTCCAGATGCTGGGAGAGTCCAGTACCAGAGGGCATGGTTTGAGAATAAGGGGTAGGTCATTTAGGACAGAGTTAAGGAAAAACTTCTTCTCCCAGAGAGTTGTGGGGGTCTGGAATGCACTGCCTCAGAAGGTAGTAGAGGCCAATTCTCTGGATGCTTTCAAAAAGGAGCTAGATGGGTATCTTATGGATAGGGGAATCAAGGGATATGGGGACAAGGCAGGAACTGGCTATTGATAGTAGATGATCAGCCATGATCTCAAAATGGCAGTGCATGCTCGAAGGGCCGAATGGTCTACTTCTGCACCTATTGTCTATTGTCTATTGTATTCTAGACTCTTGAAATGAATGCTAACATAGCATTTGCCTTCCTCACCACCGACTCAACCTGCAAGTTAACCTTTGGGGTGTTCTGCATGAGAAGTCCCAAGTCCCTCTGCATCTCAGATTCCTGGATTTTCTCTCTGTTTAGAAAATATTCCGCACATTTATTTCTACTACCAAAGTGCGTGACCATGCATTTTCCAACATTGTATTTCATTTGCCACTCTCTTGCCCATTCTCCTAACCTGTCTAAGTCCTTCTGCATCCTACCTGTTTCCTCAACACTACCTGCCCCTCCACCAATCTTTGTATCATCTGCAAATTTGCAACAAAGCCATCTATTCCATTATCTAAGTCATTTATATACAGCATAAAAAGAAGTGGTCCCAACACCGACCCAGCAGAATACCACTAGTCACTGGCAGGCAACCAGAAAATGATCCTTTTATTCCTGCTTGCTGCCTCCTGCCACCAGCCAATGCTCTAACCATGTTAGTAACTTCCCTGTAATACCATGGGCTCTTAGCTTGGTAAGCAGCCTCATGAGTGGCACCTCATCAAAGGCCTTCTGAAAGTCCAAATATACAACATCCACTGCATCCCCTTTATCTATCCTACTGGTAATCTCCTCAAAGAATTCCAACAGGATTGTCAGACAGGATTTTCCCCAAAGGAAACCATGCTGACATTGTCCTATCTTGTCCATGTGTCACCATTCCTTAACAAATGGACTTCAACATCTTCCCAGCCACTGAGGTCAGGCTGACTGGTCTATAATTTCCTTTCTACTGCCTTCTTCCTTTCTTAAAGAGTGGAGTAACATCTGCAATTTTCCAGACCTCTGGCACCATGCCAGAGTCCAGTGATTTTTGAAAGATCATTTCCAATGTCACCACAATCTCTAACACTGCCTCTTTCAGAACCCTAGGCTGCAGTTCCTCTGGTCCTGGTGACTTATGTACCTTTATGTCTTTCAGCTTTTTGAGCTGCTTCTCTCTTGTAACATTAACTGCACTCACTTCTTTTTCTTCACATACTACAACATCAGGCATACTGTTAGCGTCTTCCACAGTGAAGACTGATGCAAAATACTCATTTAATTCATCAGTCATCTCCTTGTCCCCCATTATTATTTCTCCTGCCTCATTTTCTAGCCACAGTTGTACCATTTTGCTATTTGAGTATTTCTTTATTTTTGGAATACACAAGTCCTGCACCTGCCTCATTTTCCCCAGAGATGCACGCCCTTGCTGCTCTGCTGACACCCCTGCCAGCAGCTCCCTCCAATTTACTTTGGCCAACTCCTTTCTCATACCACTGTAATTTCCCTTACTCCACTTAAATACTGATACATCAGACTTTACTTTCTCCCTATCAAATTTCAAGTTGAACACAATCATATTGTGATCTCTGGTTCCTAACCGTTCTTTTACCTTAAGCTCCAGTTTATAACACCCAATCCAGTAACCCTGATCCCCTAGTAGGCTCAATGATAAACTGCGCTAAAAAAACTATCCCTTAGGCATTCAACAAACTCACTCTTGAGATCCATTTCCAACCTGATCTTCCCAATCGACCTGCATCTTGAAATCTCCCATGACTACCATAACATTGCCCTTTTGACTCGCCTTTTCCATTTCCTGTTGTAACTTGTGGTCCACCTCCCAGCCACTGTTGGGAGGCCTGTATATAACTGCAATCAATGTCCTTTTACCCTTGCAGTTTCTTAACTCAACCCACAAGGATTCAACACCTTCTGATCCTATGTTACATCTTTCTACTGATTTGATGCCATTCTTTACCAGTGGAGCCACCGTACCCCCTCTGCCTACCTTCCTATCCCTCCAATATAGCATGCAACTTTGGATGTTCAGCTCCCAACTCCCAACAGAGCAGTATAAACTTAAAGCAAATACAAACAAAATAGATGTGAGTGACTACCTCTTCCTCACTAAGGCCTTCTCCTGGCCCAAGCTGAACAGGCAGGCATCCACTCTCCATCCTACAGATAGGTAATGGTATCCCTGGGTAACACAAGGCTGTAAGAGATTTTCATGCCAGGTACAGCACAGATTTGGTCTGGATCGACCACTTCTCCTGCAGCAGATGTGACCCAGTTGGTAAGGACATTGGACAGGACCCTATAGTCTGATTACAACAGTGAAATGGGTCTCTGCTTCCTCCTGCTCCTCATTGATAAGGGCAATGATCCCCTTTCCCATAGAGTCTGCACGTTGCCACCAGAAGCACAGCTTTATACACGTCCAGCAGGTCCGAGCCCATCCAGTTCCACAGAGACAAGTACAACTCTGCGTCTTTATTGTCTCTGTCTTTATTGCTGCATGCTTGAGTGCCCGGTGAAGGGAGCAAATGTTTTTTTTTGCTGGTGGGGAGGGGGGGTCGTTGCCTTGCTGCTGTTTGTGTGTCGGAAGGGGGAGTTTGAGGTTCTAACAATTAACTGTCATTCATTTGTTGGGGTACTCCTCTGTTTTCGTGGATGTTTGCAAAGAAAAAGCTTTTCAGGATGTATATTGCATACATTTCTCTGACACTAAATGTACTTATTGAAACGATTGAAACCTAGAAGGATCTGCAGATCTTCAGTATGAACATCTGAGGGGACGTTACTGAGCCCTCCTCTTCTTTAAGGTTGTGGGTCACAGAGCTCCCCTGAGAGTCTTTCAGAAGAGGAAACATGAGATGTGTCATCCCGCTCTAGTAAGTGGACCCTGGATCTGAAGATGATCCTGGAGATTACAAAGGCATGGAGTGCAGCTTTGTCTCTCTTCACCTAACAGAGTTGCTCTCCGCACAGGGAGAAGTTGCTGCAAGTCTCTCTGGAGTTGGCACAATTCCCTCTGGTTTTGTTTTATTTTCTGAACACCTTTGAGGGTGAGAAACAGTTTGATGTTCTCCTTGGTTGCTTCCCATCAGTGAATTGAAGAGACGAAGAGGGGCTTCATGCTTTTTCCAACCCGTGTAATCCCTCTTTAGTTCCTCAATGTTCTCAGTGGTCAGCAGCTTGATATTCAACTTGCATGTATCCCTGTCTGCCCTCAGGACCTCCTGTAGGAAGCTCAAAGGAGGCGGTAATCAGAAAAGAACGCTGACATGACATTAGTGGGTCAGACCGTGAATGTCTTCCACATAAGGAGTAAGTCTATCTGGGACAGTTCTAAGCTGTCCATTGTGGTCCGGGTACGTTGCAGCTGTGCTCCACCCACAGGGGTGCTGAAGGCACTGGACAGCTTTGTAGCTGTAATTGTCTCGGAAGTCTGGAACTATTGACCAGTCTTCTGTCGACACCGCTGGGTTCTCCGACTGCATTAGTGATGCAGCTGAAGGCTCCAGCCAGAATGACCAGTAGAGATGTCACCAGCAGTTGAGGGAGCTGCTAATGGACAGCTACCTACTCATTCAGTACGGACGAGGCATACTCATTGATTAGCCAGAGTGGATTGCTAAGATACTTTACATTGTCCTCGATGATAAAGAAGTTAGCTCCCAGCAACAGAATCCCCAGACGAAATGCATGACTATCATTCCCCATCCAACTCATAGACCAGGGGCTCCAACATAGGGTCCACAAACTCCTCGATTAATCGTAGGGGTCCATGACATAAAAAAGCTGGAAACCTCTGACATGAAGAATCTCTGAGAACACCGTCACAACCATCTTCAATAGCTGTGGAGCTGTGGCAACCTGTATGCTTATAGAAAAATTGCATCTGACGTGACTTTGGGTCTGTTTTATTTCCGTAGTTAGTTGAATTCAGGGATTACAATAGAGCCCATTGTCAATCAGTCTGAGCCCTCATGCATAGAAACATAGAAAACCTACAGCACAATACAGGCCCTTCAGCCCATAAGGCTGTGCCAAACATGCTCTTACCTTAGAACTACCTAGGCTTACACATAGTCCTCTGTTATTCTAACCTCCATGTATCCATCCAGGGGTCTCTTAAAAGACGCAATCGTTTCCGCCTCCACCACCGCCACTGGCAGCCCATTCCATGCACTCAACACTCTCTGCGTAAAAAACTTACCCCTTGCATCTCCTCTGTAACTACTTTCAAGCACCTTAAAACTAGGCCCTCTCATGCTAGCCATTTCAGCCCTAGGAAATAGCTTCTGACTATCCACACAATCAATGACTCTCATTATCTTGTACACCTCTATCAGGTCACCTCTCATCCTCCATTGCTGCAAGGAGAAAAGGCCTATTCTCATAAGGCATGCTCCCCAATCCAAGCAACATCCTTGTAAATCTCCTCTGCATCCTTTCTATGGTTTCCACATCTTTCCTGTAGTAAAGCAACCAGAACTGAGCACAGTACTCCAAGTGGGATCTGACAAGGGTACTAAATAGCTGCAACATTATCTCTCCGCTCCTAAATTCAATTCCACTACTGACGAAGGCCAATGCACCGTATACTTTCTTAACCACAGAGTCAACCTGTGTAGCAGCTTTGAGTATCCTATGGACTTGGACCCCAAGGTCCCTCTGATCCTCCACACTGCCAAGAGTCTTGTCATTAATGCTATATCCTGCCATCATATTTGACCTGCCAAAATGAACCACCTCACACTTATCTGGGATGAACAGCCTTGGTGCTTTTGGACACAGGAACTAGGAATGATCCTCCCCAAGATGTGATGATAATGGAGAGCAGCCTATGTACCTGTCCTGATCTGTATCTCAGATAAT
The DNA here is from genome assembly GCF_030144855.1 of Hypanus sabinus. Classification (NCBI taxonomy): domain Eukaryota; kingdom Metazoa; phylum Chordata; class Chondrichthyes; order Myliobatiformes; family Dasyatidae; genus Hypanus; species Hypanus sabinus. Next base: position 50,440,602 of record NC_082713.1, read on the forward strand.
TTGTTTATGCACAGTAGGATCCACAGATTTTAAAAGGTATTAATTAGCAGCACTTTCATCAGTGCGTTAACAATTGTAGAGATCCCAGAGATGTGAGCAAGAGAATTTAGCTGACACTCCGGTGTCATAGTGACAATTGCTAACCACTGGCATAAATCTGATGAGATGATTAGCAGAGAGCACATATACTCCCTCAGTTGGATGTAAATGGTCACATACTTTCAAGGGCAAGGGAGATATGCCAGGCCTACTGTCCAATATTTAACCAATACTAATACTAGATTCATATTGATATTATAAATAATATGATCATTCAGTGAAAAATTAAATGCAAAATTAAATGCTGTTTAAAACTAAGGATGTCAAGCAAGTTACACAAAATCTGTGATATTTGTTCTGTGTCCTTGCTGTATTTGATGCATTAACAGATGAGTGGGAAGGGCATGTCCAATACAGACTAACGACATGCAGTGAAGATCTGGATGAAACTCCCTACTCAGGCAGTTTCATCAGATATTCTTTTTCAGAGGTGCTGGTAAGGAATGCATATTGGCCTTCATCGCTGCCATTTACCTCAGAGACCAGATTTAGTTTAACGGTTCATTCTAAAGTCAGCATACAGTAGGTGACGTAGCATCATTCATTCCCTCAAACCCAGTCTAGATTATATGCAGTTGGCATTTCGCATAAATGACTTCTGACTCAGTGGGGGAAAATAATTTAAGTCTTTTCTATGATGCACAGGTTGTATAACAATATCAGATCTAAGATACAAAATGTGTAATGCCCTGCTAGTTGAGGATGAGAAATAAGAGTGAAAACACCTGTGTGGTCAGTTTGTTCTATCTGTGAGTAATTTTTTCAGTTGCTTGTAAATTGTTCTTCCTTTTCCCACAGTAATAATTCTAATGTATTCTCATTATCTCTTGCTTCTGGCTCATTTGCTGGATCCTGTGGTTTAATCCTTGTCAGCAATGCTTACATGAAAATTTATGGAATATGACAACAACTACAATCATTTTTGATATAAAATAATTAAAAATCAGTTTCCTTCAGAAGACCATGAATGGCCGTGTTCCTCGTTTCTTAATTTGACATTAACTTCCAAGCTGCATACGTTGTCTCTATATTCACCCAGCCACTTACATGGGATGTTTATGACCTCTTATGTGTTTATCTTACATCTTACAGATTCCTCCTGGATTATGTGGTTTCAATTTACACTTCAGTCCACTGTGATCCGAGTGACTTTTTCAATGAAGAACTCTTTCTGTGCCTTTCTCCCTCAGCAGCAAATGGAATTGGGCACCTTTGCAACCATGCCTCTTTGTGGGGATTGTGGGGTACCTTCTGTTGCAGATTGCACAGTTTTGCAGTGGTTGTGAAGAAACAATGAGACAGGTTTATCTTTGCATTGTGAAGAAGGAAGAAAGTATTCTTGGCAGCAAGTCAAATTCTTGCTGGCTTTCTTTCTAATTCTAGTAAAAACTGTGAAAAACTCAAAATGCCAGTGGACATGTTTATTGCATCACACTGCCATCTAGTGGTTGAAATGTGGAAATAAGCAATGTTTATTGACGGCAACACACACAAAAATGCTGGTAGAACATAGCAGGCCACGCAGCATCTATAGGGAGAAGCGAAGTTGACGTTTCAGGCTGAGACCCTTCGTCGGGACTAACCGAAAGGGAAGATAGTAAGAGATTTGAAAGTAGAGGGGGGGAGGGGGAAATGCGAAATGATAGGAGATCCCATGATCCTTTCCCTTCTCCAGCTCTGTAACACTTTCGCCAATCACCTTTCCAGCTCTTAGCTTCATCCCCCCCACCCCCACCTTCGGTCTACTCCTATCATCTCGCATTTCCCCCTCCCCCCACTACTTTCAAATCTCTTACTATCTTTCCTTTCGGTTAGTTCTGACGAAGGGTCTCGGCCCGAAACATCGACGTCGCTTCTCCCTATAGATGCTGCCAAGCCTGTTGTGTTCTACCAGCATTTTGAGTGTGTTGTTGTTTGAATTTCCAGCATCTGCAGATTTCCTCGTGTTTATTAACAGCGGTATTTTGTTAAATCCTTAAAGAAAAAATATGGATCTTCCACCAATATCTGACATTTTTTCATAAAATGAACCCAGTCATCTTACCATTGTTATTTTTTTACCTCTTCCTAATCCATACCCACCTCAGCCAGGGATGCTGCAACGGGGCTCAGTGTTCATGTACCCAACTGTCAATCAATTTCTTGTCATGATAGGTAATTGTCATTTGGGAAAAGGCTGAGGCTCTGAAATCAATAATGGCTGAATAGGTTTGATTACAAACGTGACTTAAGTTACTAAACAGAGTAATTAAATACAGTGGATTCTGGTTAATTGGGACACATTGGGACCAGTACATTTCGGCCCAATTAAGCAGCAGCCTTAATTAGCCGAGGTTTCATGGAAATAGTTAGGAAGACATAAAAATGGCAAACTACTATTTAACCAAGTAACAAATTATGCATTTAAATGAAATACAGAACAAATTAGGACACTACCAATACTACAGGTGGTTGTCCATAATATCCAGCTGTGGTGATATCACATACAATGTTGTGTCAGTTCTTGATTGGAGAGCACTGAGCATGCATGGAGTTTGCCAGAATGATTCAGCATGTGGCGGGGTTAAGGTGTGTTTGTTTATTTCTGTAAATAAAAGTTCTCTAATTCTTCCAAAATATGATTCTTTATTGTTAACCTACGGTATGTTTAAATAGAAGTAACATAACATGGTGTTAGAAGTGCTTCCGGAAGAGTAATATGGGAGAATCGGGAATCGAAGATAATCGTAAAAAAGAGAAAAAAGTTTGAACGATAATTGGTGAAATGAAAGGTTTACAACCCCCACAGAAACTTCAGCTTACTGGGAATGCAGCTGAGAATTGGAGGATATTCAAGCAACAGTTTGAGAGATATTTATCGGCGATCAGAGCTGATAGAAAAGTGGACAAAACTAAAGATGCAATCCTGCTCCATGTAATTGGGAATGACGCAGTAGAGGTATACAATAATTTTGTCATTAAAGATGGAGATAATTTAAATTTAAAGTCAATAATGGACAGATTTGAAGTATTTTGTATACCTAAGCGTAATTTAACGTATGAACTATACAAATCCTTCACGTGCACAGAGGGCTACTGAAACAATTGATCAGTATGTTACTGAGTTAAGAAAACGTAGTAGAATGTGTGAGTTTGGATTGCACACAGACTCCCTTATTAAAGATAGACTGGTTTGTGGCACTCTAGTTAATGTTCTGAGAGAAAAGCTTTTGCGTGAGCAAAATTTAAATTTGAACAAGCTTTCGCATTCTGCAAAGTTTTTGAGACCGTAATGTCACAGGCTGAAGAGCTTTTTGTTGAAACTTACAATGTAGATGCTGCAAAAAAGCGCAAATATATAAAGAAATATAATAATACATCGACAAAACCGACGGAGAGCAAGACAGCATTTGGAAAAAAAGTCATGTAATCGCTGTGAGTGGGAACACTGTCCAAATCAGTGTTTCACATGTGGCAAACTTTGTTACAGCTGTGATGAGTAATCATTTTTCACGCTGGTGTAGAAGTAGAAAGAGGGAAAATGAAAAGAAACAAGTAAATTCAGTGATTGAAGATGAACATGAGGAATTTTATATAGATGCGCTTTATGAAAATGCTGACACTGAGAATATAAAAGCTGTAGCTGCAGTGTCTTAGACGACCCAACAGGAGACAATTGATGATGTGAAAAAGCAATGGCAGGAGGAGGTTGCTTCAATGCAAGTGGTAATGAAAGAGACACTGAGAGAATATGAGATTCAGTCTAATCACTGACTAGCGCAAGAACGCTCACAGTGGGCAGAGTATAAACAAGAAGTGAAAGCTCAAGTAAAGGAATTGGGAAGTTTTATTGATATGATGAAGCCTCAGAATAAAAAAGAGATTAAACAGTTAATGAATCAATTAGATGAAGAAAAGAAGATTCGAAGTGGAAGGAAGTAGGGAAGATAGAGTCCAAACAGAAGCAGGGAAGCAGGTTGCTGAGGAGGATAGTGTGAACTGCTTACCTAAGATTCCAGATTCTAACCAGGAGACATGTGAGAGTATACCAAAAAGTTTAGTTGAGATACATGAAAAAAAGCTTAAAGCAGAAAAAAAGAAGAAAAAGAAGCTCAAGAAGAGTCATGGCACAGACAGCAAAGAGCCAACTTCAGAGTTTCAGTTAGCTGATACAGATTTGTTTATTGGTTAATGTTGTTGTTTTTCTTATTAACGAAAAGAAGATGTGATTCTTCAGAGGTTCAGTTAAAGGATGCAGATGAGACAAAGCATGTAAATAATAACAAGTAAACCCACAGAGAGACTGATAGAGACTTGTTGAATTATGTATTTGTTTATTTCTGTAAATAAAACTTCTCTAATTCTTCCAGAATATGATTCTTTACTGTTAACCCATAGTATGTTTAAATAGAAGTAACATGGACTTCTGGTAAAATGGCGATAGTTTAGTCACTTAAGACTATCGCTCCATTTCATTTCTTATCTCCGCACTCCTTATCTCCTTTTTTTACTCCAGACTGTTAAAATTTTTGCTCCCAAAATCTGGGGAAAAAAGAAGTTTCTGTGATTGCCACTGCCTCTGGTTCCTCTGCCAAGATTATCTCCATTTTGGAACAGCACCAACTCTCTCTGAGACGTAAAGGCGAGATATCGGCTTTTATTGACTGGAAGAAGGAACAAGCAGTGAGTGACCACCATACTACATCCTGGAGACTGAGAGGCCGGGCTCAGGCCTTGATCGCCTTTATACAGGGGTCTGTGGGAGGAGCCACAGGAGCAGTCAGCGGGGGGCGTGTCCAGACAGGTATATGTAGTTCACCACATTCATCCCCCCTTTGTTTTAAAAGAGAGTCCCCAAGGGGCGAAGTTTCTTACAAGTATATTTACAGGTTAAGTCTATCAGGTGGTCGAATCTGTCGCTGCGATCTACGTAGCACCAGCTGTGATTGCACAGGTGCTGGTGGTGATTGCACAGATGCCGGTGGTGGTGATTGCACAGGTGCCGGTGGTGGTGATTGCACAGATGCCGGTGGTGGTGATTGCACAGGTGCCGGTGGTGGTGATTACACAGGTGCCGGTGGTGGTGATTGCACAGGAGCCGGTGGTGGTGATTGCACAGATGCCGGTTGTGGTGATTGCACAGGTGCCGGTTGTGGTGATTGCACAGGAGCCGGTGGTGGTGATTGCACAGGAGCCGGTGGTGGTGATTGCACAGGTGCTGGTTGTGGTGATTGCACAGATGCCGGTGGTGGTGATTGCACAGGAGCCGGTGGTGGTGATTGCACAGGTGCCGGTTGTGGTGATTGCACAGATGCCGGTGGTGGTGATTGCACAGGAGCCGGTGGTGGTGATTGCACAGGAGCCGGTGGTGGTGATTGCACAGGTGCCGGTGGTGGTGATTGCACAGGTGCCGGTTGTGGTGATTGCACAGGAGCCGGTGGTGGTGATTGCACAGGTGCCGGTTGTGGTGATTGCACAGATGCCGGTGGTGGGGATTGCACAGATGCCGGTGGTGGTGATTCACAGATGCCGGTGGTGGGGATTGCACAGATGCCGGTGGTGGTGATTCACAGATGCCGGTGGTGGGGATTGCACAGATGCCGGTGGTGGTGATTGCTCAGGAGCCGGTGGTGGTGATTGCACAGATGCAGGTGGTGATTGCACAGATGCCGGTGGTGGTGATTGCACAGGAGCCGGTGGTGGTGATTGCACAGGTGCCGGTGGTGGTGATTGCACAGATGCCGGTGGTGGTGATTGCACAGGTGCCGGTGGTGGTGATTGCACAGATGCCGGTGGTGGTGATTGCACAGGTGCCGGTGGTGGTGATTGCACAGATGCAGGTGGTGGTGATTGCACAGATGCCAGTGGTGATGATCGCACAGATGCCGGTGGTGGTGATTGCACAGGAGCCGGTGGTGGTGATTGCTCAGGAGCCGGTGGTGGTGATTGCACAGGTGCCGGTGGTGATTGCACAGATGCCGGTGGTGGTGATTGCACAGGAGCCGGTGGTGGTGATTGCACAGATGCCGGTGGTGGTGATTGCACAGGAGCCGGTGGTGGTGATTGCACAGATGCCGGTGGTGGTGATTGCACAGGAGCCGGTGGTGGTGATTGCACAGATGCCGGTGGTGATTGCACAGGAGCCGGTGGTGGTGATTGCACAGATGCCGGTGGTGGTGATTGCACAGGTGCCGGTGGTGGTGATTGCACAGGAGCCGGTGGTGGTGATTGCACAGGAGCCGGTGGTGGTGATTGCACAGATGCAGGTGGTGGTGATTGCACAGATGCCGGTGGTGGTGATTGCACAGGTGCCGGTGGTGGTGATTGCACAGGAGCCGGTGATGGTGATTGCACAGATGCCGGTTGTGGTGATTGCACAGGTGCCGGTGGTGGTGATTGCACAGGAGCCGGTGGTGGTGATTGCACAGGAGCCGGTGGTGGTGATTGCACAGGTGCCGGTGGTGGTGATTGCACAGGTGCCGGTGGTTGTGATTGCACAGATGCCGGTTGTGGTGATTGCACAGGTGCCGGTGGTGGTGATTGCACAGGAGCCGGTGGTGGTGATTGCACAGGTGCCGGTTGTGGTGATTGCACAGGAGCCGGTGGTGGTGATTGCACAGATGCAGGTGGTGGTGATTGCACAGATGCCGGTGGTGGTGATTGCACAGGTGCCGGTGGTGGTGATTGCACAGGAGCCGGTGGTGGTGATTGCACAGGAGCCGGTGGTGGTGATTGCACAGGTGCCGGTTGTGGTGATTGCACAGGTGCCGGTGGTGGTGATTGCACAGGAGCCGGTGGTGGTGATTGCACAGGTGCCGGTGGTGGTGATTGCACAGATGCCAGTGGTGGTGATTGCACAGGAGCCGGTGGTGGTGATTGCACAGGTGCCAGTGGTGGTGATTGCACAGGAGCCGGTGGTGGTGATTGCACAGATGCCGGTGGTGGTGATTGCACAGATGCCGGTGGTGATTGCACAGGTGCCGGTGGTGGTGATTGCACAGATGCCGGTGGTGGTGATTGCACAGATGCCGGTGGTGGTGATTGCACAGGTGCCGGTGGTGGTGATTGCACAGGTGCCGGTGGTGGTGATTGCACAGATGCCGGTGGTGGTGATTGCACAGGTGCCGGTGGTGGTGATTGCACAGATGCCGGTGGTGGTGATTGCACAGATGCCGGTGGTGGTGATTGCACAGATGCCGGTGGTGGTGATTGCACAGGTGCCGGTGGTGGTGATTGCACAGATGCCGGTGGTGGTGATTGCACAGATGCCGGTGGTGGTGATTGCACAGGTGCCGGTGGTGGTGATTGCACAGGTGCCGGTGGTGGTGATTGCACAGGTGCAGGTGGTGGTGATTGCACAGATGCCGGTGGTGGTGATTGCACAGGTGCCGGTGGTGGTGATTGCACAGGTGCCGGTGGTTGTGATTGCACAGATGCCGGTTGTGGTGATTGCACAGGTGCCGGTGGTGGTGCTTGCACCGGTGACGGAGGTTGTGATTGCACAGGTGCCGGTGGTGGTGATTGCACAGGTGCCGGTGGTGGTGATTGGACAGGTGCCGGTGGTGGTGATTGCACAGGTGCCGGTGGTGGTGATTGCACAGGAGCCGGTGGTGGTGATTGGACAGGTGCCGGTGGTGGTGATTACACAGGTGCTGGTGGTGGTGATTACACAGGAGCCGGTGGTGGTGATTGGACAGGTGCCGGTGGTGGTGATTGCACAGGTGCCGGTGGTGGTGATTGCACAGGTGCCGGTTGTGGTGATTGCACAGGAGCCGGTGGTGGTGATTGCACAGATGCCGGTGGTGGTGATTGCACAGGTGCCGGTGGTGGTGATTGCACAGGTACTGGTGGTGGTGATTGCACAGATGCCGGTGGTGGTGATTGCACAGGTGCTGGTGGTGGTGATTGCACAGGAGCCGGTGGTGATGATTGCACAGGTGCCGGTGGTGATTGCACAGGAGCCGGTGGTGATGATTGCACAGGTGCCGGTGGTGATTGCACCGGTGACGGTGGTTGTGCTGGTTCCGGCCTGACTGGAGGTGTCAGCCCACTAGGCGTCAGTGATCCCTCACGCATGTGTGAGGCACCTGGTATAAGCACGTATGAGACGCCCGGTATAGGAGTGTCATGAGGAGTCTGTGTAGGGCTTGGTGTGCGCGGTGTCACCTTGGGTACAGGGTTCATAGTTACCGTGGTGTGTTCGGGGTAATGGTCTGCTGCTCCTGTGGGCGCCAGGTTGCGGACGGAGACCGTGTCCTCCCGCCCATCAGGTAAGACCACGTAGGCATACTGAAGGTTCGCATGTAGTAGGAGAACCCTCTCGACCAGAGGGGAGTATTTATTACTCCTCACATGTTTCCGGAGCAGCACTGGCCCTGGGGATGTCAGCCAAGCCGGTAGGGTGGTCCCAGTGACAGACTTCCTGGGAAAAGAGAATAGGCGCTCGTGAGGGGTGGCATTGGTGGATGTACATAACAGGGAGCGGATAGAGTGGAGTACCTCAGGGAGAATCTCCTGCCATCGAGAGACCGGCAACCCTTTTGACTTAAGGGCTAAAAGTGTGGCCTTCCACACTGTGGCATTCTCCCTCTCCACCTGTCCATTTCCCCGGGGATTATAACTCGTGGTTCGACTAGTAGCAATGCTCCTAGCCAGCAGGTACCGGCGCAGCTCATCACTCATAAAGGAGGACCCTCTATCACTGTGGATATAGCAGGGATAATCAAACAGAGTGAAGAGCTGGCGCAGGGCTTTTATGACGGACGTGGTAGTGGTGTCAGGGCGGGGATGGCAAAGGGGAACTGTGAGTACTCATCAATAATATTGAGAAAATAGACATTGCGTTCGGTGGAGGGAAGGGGGCCCTTAAAGTCAACACTCAGTCGCTCAAAAGGGCGGGTGGCCTTGACAAGTTGCGCCGTTTCAGGACGGTAGAAGTGCAGTTTGCACTCAGCGCAGATTTGGCAGTCCCTGGTCATCGCCCTGATGTCCTCCAGGGAGTATGGCAGGTTCCGGGCTTTCACGAAATGGCAAAATTGGGTGACCCTCGGATGGCAAAGATGTGCATGAAGGGCGTATAGCTGGTCGAGCTGTGCACTGGCACACGCTCCCCGGGATAGGGCATCAGGGGGCTCATTGAGACTGCCAGGCCGGTACAGGATGTCATAGTTGTAGGTGGAGAGTTCTATTCTCCACCGCAAAATTTTATCATTTTTGATTTTGCCCCACTGTTGGTTGCTGAACATGAATGCAACTGAGTGCTGGTCGGTCAGCAAGGTGAACCTTTTGCCAGCGAGATAGTGCCTCCAGTGCCTAATAGCTTCCACTATGGTCTAGGCTTCTTTCTCCACCGCGGAGTGCCGAATTTCAGAGCCTTGAAGGGTAAGAGAAAAGAATGCTACTGGCCTGCCTGCCTGATTGAGGGTAGCAGCCAGCGCGAAATCGGAGGCGTCACTCTCTACTTGGAAGGGAATGGTCTCATCCACCGCATGCATCGTTGCTTTGGCAACATCCCCTTTAATGCAGCTGAAGGCCACGCAGGCTTCGGCTGAGAGGGGAAATGTGGTAGACTTGACCAGAGGGCGGGCCTTGTCTGCGTAATGGGGGACCCATTGGGCGTAATAGGAAAAGAAGCCCAGGCACCATCTGAGGGCTTTGAGAGTGGTGGGAAGAGGGAGTTCTAACAGGGGGTGCATACAGTCGGGATCAGAGCCAATGACCCCGTTTTCCACGACATACCCAAGGATAGCGAGTCGGGTGGTTCCGAACACACACTTGTCCCTATTATAAGTAAGGTTCAGGGCTTCGGCCACTTGGAAAAATCATTGGAGGTTGTGATCTGGCCAGTCGTGACCACAGATGGTGATGTTATCCAGGTAGGGAAATGTGGCCTTCAGTTGGCACTGCTCCACCATCCGGTCCATTTCCCTCTGGAAGACCGAGACACCATTTGTGACACAAAATGGGATGCGCAGGAAGTGATAGAACCTGCCGTCGGCCTCGAAGGCGGTGTAGGGGCAGTCCTCCGGGTGGATGGGGAGCTGGTGATAAGCTGATTTCAGATCTATTGTCGAGTACACCTTGTACTGAGCTATCTGGTTGACCACATCCGCGATGCGGGATAGAGGGTACGCGTCAAGCTGCGTGAACCTATTGATGGTTTGACTATAGTCCATGACCATCCTATCTTTCTGCCCATTCCGAACAACAACCACCTGGGCCCTCCAAGGACTCATGCTTGGCTCAATGATCCCCTCCCTGAGCAGCCGCTGCACCTCCGACTGAATGAAGGCCCTGTCCCCCACGCTGTACCTTCTGCTTTTAGTTGCCACAGGTTTACAGTCGGGGGTCAGGTTGGCGAATAGCGATGGGGGGAGGGATCTTGAGGGTGGAGAGGCTGCAAGTGGTGTCAGTAGCGCAGCTGTCGGCATGGTGCTGGGTGGGATGTGTGGGTCGGTGTGTGTGTGTGGTCAGTAGCGGGGTATATGGCAAAGCCCCACCAAACTGAGGATTCCTGACAGTGAGTGGTGGGAGGGGCCCGTCATATGTCATTGTCATACTTTCGAGATGGCTCTGGAAGTCCAGCCCCAATAGCACAGGTGCGCACAGTTGAGGCATGACCAGTAGCGCAAAGTTCCGATATTCTGTGCCCTGCTACAAAACCCCCCAGATGTCTGTGGAATGCGACCCAGAAACCAAGGTGACCCTCTGATTTACCGGCCGTGTCATGACTCTACAGCGTTGCACTGTGTCCCGGTCAATAAAACTCTCAGTGCTGCCCATGTCAAACAGGCAGCTAGTCCTGTGCCCCTCCACCAGGATGTCCATCATTGACCTTGCAAGCTGGTGTGGGGCACTTTGGTCGAGGGTTACAGTGGCCAGACTTGAACTGCCGTCTTGGTGCCCGGTAAGCACTGGTGGGTCGGGGGCAGGGCATGTTGACGCCGACAAAGATGGCCGCCCACATCCGGGCAGGCAAGATGGCGGCCCCCATGCCTCACACGCAGCACTGCCTGACCCCGCTTCTGGTTTAGACTTACAGACCTTGGTGAAATGGCCCTTCCTCCCGCAGCTGGAGCAGGTCACTTCTCGGGCCGGGCAGCATTTTTGGGGGTGCTTTTCGAGTCCGCAGAAGTAACACTGCATGAGCTTTTGACTGGCCGCAGCCAAGGTCAGGTTTGGGGAGTTCGTGGTGTTGGCAAATTTGCTCGCGGGAACTGGCGGCGGCGGGGTCTGAGGTGTCCACGGAACCGGCGGGGAATCGCTCAGCTAGACAGCGTCAGCGTTGTGCAGAGCAGCCTCCAGCATGTCGGCCATCTCGATCGCCGAGCATAAGGTAAGATCGGCATTTTCCAGCAGCCGCTGGCGCACATACTCTGACCCTAATTCCTGTAACAAAGGCGTCTCATACTAGCAGCTCCACATGCTGTTCCGCTGTGAGCGTTTTGCAGTCACAAGTTCTGACGAGTGTCTATAGGGCTCGGAGAAACTGGGCGCTCGATTCTCCAGGCCAATGTCGTCACGCAGCTAAGCGATGTCTTGCATAGACGGTGTTCACCGGCCGCTGGTACTGTCTTTTGAGGGCGTCCAGTGCCCCTTCGTAGGTCGGCAGGCTTCTAATAAGTGAGTAAAATTTTGGGGTGACCTTCGAGAGGAGAATTCAGTGCAAAACAGCGGGTTCAGTTGCACGAACCTCCTCCAAGTATGAGTTGAAGCACGCAAGTCAGCGTTCAAAGGCAAGAGCTGCATCAGTGTCTTGGGGGTACAAATCCAATCTTTCCAGATGTAAAATTGTTTCCATGTTTTAAAACTTCCAGTCAATAAAATTGATGCACCATCAATAACTCTCCATGAGACGTAAAGGCGAGATATCGGCTTTTATTGACTGGAATAAGGAACAAGCAGTGGTTGACCTCCGTACTACACCCTGGAGACAGAGAGGCCAGGCTCAGGCCTCAGATCGCCTTTATACAGGGGCCTGTGGGAGGAGCCACAGGAGCAGTCAGCAGGGGGCGTGTCCAGACAGGTACACGTAGTTCACCACAGTATCTGAACTTAAGTCTGAATATAAGTCTTCTTTCAGTTTGTTGGAGTCAAAATTGGATCGAATTAATTCCAAAGTTGAAGATCATGCGGAACATCCCTCTAATCTTGAATCAGCGACCGAAGATTTAAAATGTCGTGTTCAGCAACTGGAAGCCATCTGTTCCAATTTGAGTGAGCATAACACTAATTAACATCCAAAATAACTGATCCCGAAAGTCGGAGCAGACGTCATAATCTACAAATCCTCGGTCTTCCAGAGCCTATCAAAAGTGGATCTCCTGTTGAATTTTTTTCTTCTTTACTCTGTGAGATTTTTGGGAAGGATATTCTTCCGACCCCACCTGAGTTAGACGGAGCTCACCATACATTTCTGGCCAAGCCTGAGTTGGGCTCTGGGCCATGCCCGGTTATTCTTTGTTTTCATCGATATCAGGTGAAAAACGTTTTGATCATGGAAGCATGTCAGAGAGGAAAACTGGATTTCAAGGGTCATTTTATCCATATTGTTGAGAATTGTGCTCTTCAAGTTCTGAGGCTCCACACCGAGTACAAAGAAGTTATGAAAGAGATTTACAATCGTGGATTCAGGCCCATCTCTGAATAACTCTTAGTACTGGACACAAAAAAATACTTTAGCTCGTTTACAGAAGCTCAGAAATTTATTGAAAGTCTCCCTGCCATTTCAACTCCTTCTGTTTTCTTTTTAAATTACTGATTTTTTTTTCATAGTTTCTCATGGGTAGGCTACTTTGGATTATTACTTTGAGTTAAGTTTAATACTTTTTGATTGAACTGTTTCTCTATTCTTTATGTATAATTTTAATTCGTAGTGCACAAGTTCTCTGGTTTTTGAATTGTTAATTGAACAGAGTTTACAATGATGTTAAGAAACTGGAAGTTGGTTATTGGGGTGTTTTTTTTCTCTGAAGAGCTTGCTGCAGTTTTTTGGTAGCTCTCTTGTTCTGAGATTTGAGGGGGGTGAGGGCTCTCTAGTGCCAACACCATACATAGAACCTTTAGTTATTCTTTGTTACTCAGAACATTTTTTGGTCCTGATTCTCTTGTCTTATACTTTTGCCCCAGAGCTGTTATTTGACTGTTTGATCTTGTTTATCCCTACTACCCTTTATGTTTTTTTTAATGACAATGGTTAGCCCATTGCATCTTACAAGCTGGAATGTTAAGGGGTTGAACCATCCTGTTAAAAGAAGGATGTAAGCAGCACATCTTAAGCAGCTGAAAATAAACATTGCTTTTTCACAAGAAACTCATATTTGTAGTTTTGATAATTCTCATCTTATGTCAAGGTGGGTGGTACAGCACTTCCATTCTGTCTTCCGGGATAAAGTCAGAGGGGTCTCAATCCTTATTAATCAAAATGTTCCCTTTGAGCTTCACAACAAAGTATCTGATACAAATGGTCGTTTTATTATTGTCTCTGGGAAATTGTATAATACTAGGGTAGTCTTCGCTAACCTGTATTCTCCCAATTTGGATGATGCAGACTTTTTTGATAATTTTTTCTCTTTATTGCCTGACTTGAGTTCATATTCTCTTATATTGGGTGGTGATCTTAATTATTGATTTGATCCAGTTTTGGAGCGATTGTCCACTGTTCGTAGACTACCCGGTAAATTTGCTTTATCTACTCACTCTTTTCTCTCTAATTATGGTATCCCTGATGTGTGGTGCTTTTTTCATCCCACTGAGAGAGGTTATTCCTTTTTTTCAGATGTCCATCATACTTTTACTAGAATTGATTATGTTTAATGGATAACCAGCTGATTCCATCTGTTCGCTCTTGTGCTTATCAGAGTATATTGATTTTGGTTCTAGCCCTAGTTACCCTGATTATAAATTTTCCTGGTTTCCCTCAAATGAATAAACATTGGTCTTTTAACCCGACCTTGTTGTCAGATAATGGTTTTGTAAAATTTATGAAAGACCAGATAACTTCATTTTTAAATGCTAACATGTTATCTGAAATCTCATCCCAGGTTGTCTGGGATGCTATGAAAGCACATTTGAGAGGTCAAGTCATTTTATATACTGCAAATCTGAAAAGAAAGACCCATTTAGAGTGATTAGATTTGATCAGTCAGATTAAAGCAACAGACCAATTAGATGCCCAGACCAAAAATCCCAAACTGTACAAGAAGCAAATAGAATTTCAAACTAGGTTCGACCTTATTTCCACTCAACCAGTTGAATGTCAACTTCTTGAAAGTAAGAGCCGATTTTATATTCATGGTGATAAATCCGGCAAGTTTATAGTCAAACAACTAAGACACTCTAAAGCTAAACAACAAATCCCAAGAAATAAGAACATTATTTTGAATCATTCTGAAATTAATGAAACATGTAAGAAATATTGTTCTCAACTTTATACCTCAGAATCTTTAAATTATAGTATCACTGTTGAACATTTTTTAAACAGTTTAAATATTTCTTCGCTTTTTCTGAGCTTAAAGTAAAACTCCATGAGCCATTAGCACTAGAGGAAATATCCTCTGCTATTTCTGCACTGCAGTCAGGTAAATCTCCTGGACCTGATGGGTTTTCTGCAGAATTCCATAAATAATTTTTCTCACTGCTTTCATCTCAATTATTTTTAGTTCTATCTGTTTCATTTAAACATGGTAAATTGCCAACATCATTTAATGAGGAATGTATCATTCTTTTAGCAAAAAGAGGTAAAGATCCAACAGAATGTTCTTTATATAGGCTGAGTTCTTTGTTAAATGTCGATGTTAAAATTTTAGCTAAAGATTTGGCTTGTAGATTGGAGAATATCTACCTATTATTTCTGAAGATCAAACTGGTTTTATTAAAAATCACCTTCCCTTTTTTAATATACGGTGTTTATTTAATATCTTACATTCACCCTCAATTGGGACTCCCTCAATTGTGTCATTTCTCTTGATGCAGAGAAAGCGTTCGATCATGTGGAGTGGAATTAACCTTTTTGCAGATTTAGAACAATTTGATTTTGGACAAAATTTTATTGCATGGATTAAATTGCTATATTCATGTCCCACTGCTTCTGTTTTGACCAACTCTCAGCAATCCCAGTCTTTTAGACTTAAATGTGGCACCCGTCAAGGATGCCCTTTAAGTCCCTTACCTTTTCATTTGGCCATAGAGCCACTGGCGATTGCATTTTGTAGCTGTGCTGAATTGATGGGGATTTGGAGGGGAGGTGTTGAGTGTAAAATTTCTCTTTCTGCCAATGATCTTTTACTTTTTATATCAAATCCGATTACTTCCTTACCCCCAATGTTTTCACTTCTTAATCAATTTAGTCAGCTTTCTGGTTACAAACTTAATTTACACAAGAGCAAACTCTTCCCAATCAATAGAGAAGCACAACCATTAGTATTTCATGACCTCCCTTTTAAAGTAGTTAATAATCGATTCACTTGCCTTGGTATTACAGTAACAAGGAACTTCAAGAATCTTTTTTGAGAAAATTTTGCTAATCTTTTAAATTCTACAAAACAGAGTTTGACACAATGGTCACCCCTGTCCATGTCTCTGGTAGGTCGAATTAATGTTATTAAAATGTATATCTTTCCTAAATTTTTATACTTATTTCAATCTTTACCAATTTTTATTTCTAAAGCTTTTTTTGATTCTTTAGATTCTATTATTTCATCCTATCTATGGAAGGGCAAACATCCCAGACTTAATAAAGCTCACCTTCAAAAATCTAAAAAGGAAGGTGCTATGGCCTTGCCTAACTTCCGTTTATATTATTGGGCAGCCAATATTCATTGTCTTACTTTTCAGTCCTTCTTTCATAATTAATCTGACTGCCCAAAATGGGTGGCAATGGAGTTAAACTCTAGAAAGGACCTCTCCATTTCTGCACTTCTTGAATCTGCACTTCTGTGTCACTTGCCTAGACTAATTGTTAATCCTCTTATTAGACATACTTTGAGAATATGGGCTGTGTTCAGAAAATATAATGGCTTTCATGGTTTCTCTCTCTCTCTCTTTAGACCTATTTTACACAATCATCTTTTCCTATCTTCTATACAAGACTCAACATTTCATGATTGGTACAGAAAGGGCATTAGACGCTTTGAAGATTTTTTCATAGATAATTGTTTTGCAACTTTTCAACAACTGTCAGTAAAGTTTAACCTACCTAATACTCAATTCTTTAGATATCTTCAAATTAGACATTTCATTAACCCTTCTAATCAAACTTTCCTGAGATGCCCAAGAAAAACATTGTGGATCTATTTCTTTGCATTAATCCTTTGGGTAAAGGTTTAATATCTACTATTCATGATAAATTAGTGATCTTGAGGCATGCCCCCTTCGATAAAATTAGAACTGCCTGGGAGCACAATTTAAATATTTCTTTATCTGATGCGGTTTGGGACTCAATTCTTAAGTCAGTTAACTCAACCTCTGTATGTGCTCGCCACTGCCTTTGCAGTTTAAGGTTGTACATAGGGCTCATATGTCTAAAACTAAATCATCACAGTTTTATCCTGACATTAGTCCCATTTGTGACAAGTGTAAAGGGAATAAGTAAATGTAAAAGTGTAAATAAGCTTCTCTTATTCATATGTACTGGGCTGTCCTAGTCTAGAGAAATTCTGGAGAGAAATTTATTTTAATCTTTATCCCATATTCTTAATTGCACCTTAGAACCTAACCCTCTGATTGCTCTTTTTGGAACCTTTGGTGAAGTAGACATGCACTTGAGTCCGACTAAATGTTGAACACTATCTTTTGCCTCTCTTTTGGCTAGACGGTTAGTTCTTCTTAGGTGGAGAGATGTTGTCCCACCCAGTCATGCTCAATGGCTTAGTGATATTATGTCCTGTTTAGACCTTGAAAAGATTCATTATTCACCTCAATTTGGACATAAAGTTTCATAATGTGTGGGGACCTTTTCTTAAATACTTTCATAACTCCTCTTTAGATTAAGTTTATCCTTTTTTGTACAATAATCCCTTACTTCCAGCTTTCTTTTTTCTGCAAATTTTACGGTTTTATTTGTTGTGAATTACATTATAGTTTTGGTAGTAGGCATTACATTTTTTATATAAATTTACAGCTCTGTGGGGTCGAACACTCAGATTAATTTTTCTTTCACACATTGAAATGGTTGACCTGGAGTTTTGTAGTGGGTGGGTGGGGAGGATACTAACCTTATATGATTTTATTTTGGGTGCTTTTTCCTTATTGTTATGAATTATATATTAGACACATTTGTTTTGCACTGTATAGATCTCCATTTTGTTGATGGGTTTTTGTAGTTGTATTGTAGAAACTCATAAAAAATTAATTAAAAAAAAGAAGTAACATAACACCAACTATGACAGGAAACCTGTGCAGGAAAGTTTTTAAAGTGGAAAAGGGCTTTGCACAGGGGCAGTTACATTCTATTGACCTCAGAAGTTTGAGTCTAGTGGTACAAGTAGTCACCACAACTGGTGTCTTCCTTGGTTGCAGTCGACAATAACTTCTTCTGTACCACATCATACTCTTTGCTCTCCTTGGAGCATTGCAGGCCATTGGAGCTCACTGTAAATCTCATCCAACCCAATCCATTTGGAGCTGACTTCACATGCTATAGGCATACTCCTATCTCACTGGGACGTGAGACCCACCAGCTACCTTCACCTGGTTTCGCCCACTTGTCGAAGCAGTGCACAGGATGTGGCTGCTGTCGCATCCAAACAGCTACTTGGAGTCACAGGTGAGAGCTGACTGTCTGGTGGGAACTAAAGGTAACATTCGATACCTTCAAATTCTTCATAGGTCCTAACTTGTTGAAGTAATGAAATCATTTCATTTTCACTCCTGGCAGTTTCTGGCATCTCCAAGCCTAAATTGTTGAAACCTCAGTGTGCAAAACAGTTCCAAATTGTCTTACTGCTTATTTCTCACCAACTATTGGTGACAAAATCACTGTTTTTTTTTACCATAAACACATTTAACTGACACTATTTAAAAACTGTTCACTCTAAGCATGGTGTAGTATCTACCAGCTGCACAAGCACATGTTGGTCAGAATCTGTTCAGCAATCCCAACTATTTTCTCAATTAGTTTTTGTTCTTTAAGAGTTGTCCAAAATACATTGCAGCCCCAATTCACAGATGGCTCAATTAACTGGGATCCACTGTACATATAACCAGGATTCTAAGTCTTTCCAAATTCCAGAAAAAAAGAGAAAACAAGATAACTTCAAAATGTAAGCCAGCTGACTAGTGCATTGAAAATATATTACTTTTATCAATACTATGGACTGGTTTTGACCTGCATTACATTATTTTTCATCCATCACACTTGTACTACATGTTTTAGTAGGTTTATGTAAAAAGATTATATCAATAGAATTACATTTAATCAGAAGTTACCACCACAGCCACTTCTTCTGTTTAATTAAATCACCTAAAAGCCAGCTATTCCAACTATATTCCAACTATTTTAGAGAACTGTGCTTGGTACCAATTTAATGATTTTCTAAATTACAAGATCAAGACTGTTAAAGGTAAAAATGATCTAAAATTCTAATATATGTCTACTCTAATATATGTCTTATATGTAATATTGATAGGTGGACATTAATGCTATTACACTATTACACTGTTATTACAGGATTGTATCCTGAGCTTACAAGCTGCTGTTACAAAGGTGATTAGGGGTTAGAAATTCCAGAACACATTGTATATTTGCTGGCTTGATAAACTGTTTCATCAATAAAATACGTCAGTGGTTAATTTAACTTTAAGACTATTTCCTAATTGTTTTATAGGTAATAAGGCAATAAAATGACAATTTGATAGTACTTGGTCAGCACAACAAATTCAACTGAAAGGCCTGTTTTGTGAGTCAATTACATGGTGACTTTATATGGTGTCAGAAGTATTGTTTACAACTAGGCTTTTTATGCTTTTCCTCCTCTTTCTGGACTTTCTCCCTTTGATTCTAGAAGTGTTAGCTTTCATTTACTTACAACTCCACAGTCAATGGTATCCCTCTACAATGTCTTATGTTGGTGTATACCATGAGTGAATGGAGACAATGGGACCAAAGTTCATTTCAGTTCATTCCTCAATTAACATCTGGCTGAATTTAAAGTGTTAAATACTTTTCACTTTGCCATTCAAAACTTATGCGTATGGTTATCCACAATTGAAACTGTAAGCTGAAAAGAATCTCAGGATGACCCTAGGATTTGGCGAGGAACATAGGCAGAGACAGAAGTTCAAGAATGACTATTAAATATATCACTATTCTCACGTTCTCTAAGAAATGGCCTTTGAGGGCAAAGAAAAGTGAGGCAAATGTGAAGCTTGCAGACAAGTAGAGCAAGGAAAGGTGGGGCATGTGGAGGATTGGGCAATCTGCTGCTGATGTTCCTCCGTATACAAACTCTTCGCCATCATGGGTTTTCTGACTCAGAGGTGTTCACACGAACATGAATTCAATGTGCAAAGGAACTAATTTATGCCATTCAGTTATGAAACATTTAGGATTTTGAAAGATTTACACCTAAGTGCAGAAGTATTAAAGAAATGGAAATGGAAAAAAAAAGATGGATTTCTGCACTTGTGCTGCAAATCTCTTTAGGACACTCTGAGGTTATGAATGTTTCAAGTAAATGGTAAAGAGACAGATGCCTGAATAGACCATTCAGCCTCTTGTACACATTCTCACCATTATGGCTGGTCTTTCTCCTCAGTGCCACTTTCTTGCTGTTGTTTTGTATACCTTGAATTATTTGTTGCACTAATGTCCCAAACAAAATCTGGTGATCTCTATCTTGAAGATACTAAGTGATCGAGCCTCCACAGATGACTTAAATTAAGAATTCCAAAGATTCACAACTCTCTAGGTGAAGAAGTTTCATCTCATCCCACTTCTGAAAGGCTACATATTTATTTTAAGAATATGATGCCTGGTTTTAGACACCCCGATCACAATGGCACAGCAGTTAGTGCTGCCTCTTCACATCCCTAGGGACATAGAGCAGTTGGGAAGATGGGGTTTGATCTGACCCCAGATGATATCCTTATGGAGTGTGTAGAATCCCTCTGTGATACTGTGGAATCCTTCCATGTGCCACTATTCCCTCCTAAACAAGTGCTAGTAGGTTAATTGCCTTCTGTAAGTCACACTTCGTGTAGGTTAATGGCAGAAAGAATCAAAGGAGAATTTTGTACATTTCAATGAGATCACTTCTCATTCTCATAAACTTAAAAGTTTATCCCAATCTGCTTAATTCTCCTTGTACGAACAAATTCCCTCATTTAAGGAAACAATCTTGTACTTCCTTAGGTAGGAAAACTAGACATACACAACATCCCAGATATGTTCTCAACAAAGTTCTACATTTTCAAAATGACACAACTATGCTCTTGCACTCAAATCTACTTACAACAAAGTTAGACAAAGTTCTCCAGACTTGTGGGGTAGCGATGGGCACCTGTATGGACCCTAGTTATGCCTGTCTTTTTGTTGGCTATGCAGAACAGTCCATGTTTCAAGCCTTCCGTGATAATGCTCCCCAGCTCGTTCTTCACTACATCAGCTAATGCATTGGTGCTGTCTCATGTACCCATACTGAGCTCATCATTTTCATCAACTTTGCCTCCAACTTCCACCCTGCCCTTAAGTTCTCAGTCCATTTCCGACACATCTCTCCTCTTTCTCGATCTCTCTGTCTCCATCTCTGGCCACAAACTGTTTACCAATATCTTTCATAAACCTACCAATTCCCACAGCTATCTTGTCTATACTTCTTCCCACCCTGTCTCCTGTAAAAATGCTTCTGTCTCCTTTTCTCAGTTCCTTCAACTCTGCCACAACTGTTCCCAAGATGAGGCTTTCCTTTGCAGGACATCAGAGATGTCCTCCTTCTTCGAAGAATGAGTTTTCCTTCCTACACATTTAATGCTACCCTCATCCATTTCCCAAACATCATGCTCCCCCATCTTCCTGCTGCCTTAACAGTGATAGAGTGTCTTGTCCTTACCTATCACCCCCATAAACCTCCACATCTAACAAATAATTATCCTCAACTTCTGCAGTCTCCATAGGGATACTACCGCCAAACACATCTTTACCTCCCCCACCCCACTCTCCACTTTCAGCATGGATCGCTCCCTCTGTACTTCCCTTGTCCATTGTTCCCTCCTCACTAATCTCCCTCCTGGTACTTACCCCTGCAAACAGCCAAAGAGCTACACCTGCCCATTCACCACCTCCCTCACCCCATTCAGGGCCCCAAACAGTTCTTCTAGGTGAGGCAACACTTTACCTGTGAGTCTGCAGGGGTCGTCTGTTGTATCCAGTGCTCTCAATGCGGCCATCTCTACATCTGTCAGACCAATGTTAAATTGGGGGACCGCTTTGTTGAGGACCTCTGCTCCATCCGCCAGAAGTCCTTCATCAGATCAGAAATGGGGACATTGGCAGGTGGTTTCTCAACATTCAATTAAATTCATCACTTAGAAAAAGAAATAGTTTTCATAGAAACATAGAAAATAGGTGCAGGAGTAGGCCATTCGGCCCTTCGAGTCTGCACCGCCATTCAGTATGATCATGGCTGATCATCCAACTCAGAACCCTGTACCTGCTTTCTCTCCATACCCCCGATCCCTTTAGCCACAAGGGTCATATCTAACTTCCTCCTAAATATAGCCAATGAACCGGCCTCAACTGTTTCCTGTGGCAGAGAATTCCACAGATTCACCACTCCCTGTGTGAAGAAGTTTTTCCTCATCTCAGTCCTAAAAGGCTTCCCCTTTATCCTTAAACTGTGACCCCTCGTTCTGGACTTCCCCAACATCGGAAACAATCTTCCTGCATCTAGCCTGTCCAATCCCTTTAGAATTTTATACATTTCAATAAGAATCCCCTCAATCTTCTAAATTCCAGTGAGTATAAGCCTAGTCGATCCAGTCTTTCTTCATATGAAAGTCCTACCATCCCAGGAATCAATCTGGTGAACCTTCTCTGTACTCCCTCTATGGCAAGAATGTCTTTCCTCAGATTAGGGGACCAAAACTGCACACAATATTCTAGGTGTGGTCTCACCAAGGCCTTGTACAACTGCAGTAGAACCTCCCTGCTCCTGTATTCAAATCCTTTTGCTATGAATGCCAACATACCATTTCCTTTTTCACCGCCTGCTATACCTGCATGCCCACCTTCAATGACTGGTGTACAATGACACCCAGGTCTCGTTGCACCTCCCCTTTTCCTAATCGGCCACCATTCAGATAATAATCTGTTTTCCTGTTCTTGCAACCAAAGTGGATAACCTCACATTTATCCACATTAAATTGCATCTGCCATGAATTTGCCCACTCACCGAACCTATCCAAGACACCCTGCATCCTCTTAGCATCATCCTCACAGCTAACACCACCGCCCAGCTGCATGTCATCTGCAAACTTGGAGATGCTGCATTTAATTCCTTCGTCTAAATCATTAATATATATTGTAAACAACTGGGGTCCCAGCACTGAGCCTTGTGGTACCCCACTAGTCACTGCCTGCCATTCTGAAAAGGTCCCGTTTACTCCCACTCTCTGCTTCCTGTCTGCCAACCAGTTCTTTATTAACATCAATACCATACCCCCAATACCGTGTGTTTTAAGTTTGCACACTGATCTCCTGTGTGGGACCTTGTCAAAAGCCTTTTGAAAATCTAAATATACCACATCCGCTGGCTCTCCCCTATCCACTCTACTAGTTACATCTTCAAAAAATTCTATAAGATTTGTCAGACATGATTTTCCTTTCACAAATCCATGCTGACTTTGTCCGATGATTTCACCTCTTTCCAAATGTGCTATTATCACATCTTTGATAACCGACTCTAGCATTTTCCCCACCACCGACGTCAGACTAACCGGTCTATAATTCCCCAGTTTCTCTCTCCCTCCTTTTTTAAAAAGTGGGGTTACATTAGCCACCCTCCAATCCTCAGGAACTAATCCAGAATCTAAGGAGTTTTGAAAAGTTATCACTAATGCATCCATTATTACTTGGGCTACTTCCTTAAGCACTCTGGGATGCAGACCATCTGGCCCTGGGGATTTATCTGCCTTTAATCCCTTCAATTTACCTAACACCACTTCCCTACTAACATGTATTTCCCTCAGTTCCTCCATCTCACTAGACCCTCGGTCTCTTACTATTTCCGGAAGATTATTTATGTCCTCCTTAGTGAAGACAGAACCAAAGTAGTTATTCAATTGGTCTGCCATGTCTTTGTTCCCTATGATCAATTCACCTGTTTCTGACTGTAAAGGACCTACATTTGTCTTGACCAATCTTTTCCTTTTAATGTATCTATAAAAGCTTTTACAGTCAGTTTTTATGTTCCCTGCCAGCTTTCTCTCATAATCTTTTTTCCCTTTCCTAATTAAGCCCTTTGTCCTCCTCTGCTGGTCTCTGAATCTCTCCCAGTCCTCAGGTGTGCCACTTTTTTTTGTTTTGCTAATTTATATGTTTCTTCTTTGGACTTGATACTATCCCCAATTTCCCTTGTCAGCCATGAGTGCACTACCTTTCCTGATTTATTCTTTTGCCAAACTGGGATGAACAATTGTTGTAGTTCATCCATGCGATCTTTAAATGCTTGCCATTGCATATCCACCGTCAACCCTTTAAGTATCATTTGCCAGTCTATCTTAGCTAATTCACATCTTATACCTTCAAAGTTACCCTTCTTTAAGTTCAGAACCTTTGTTTCTGAATTAACTATGTCACTCTCCATCTTAATGAAGAATTCCACCATATTATGGTCACTCTTACCCAAGGGGCCTCACACGACAAGATTGCTAACTAACTCTTCCTCATTGCTCAATACCCAATCTAGAATGGCCTGCTCTCTAGTTGGTTCCTCGACATGTTGGTTCAGAAAACCATCCCACATACATTCCAAGAAATCCTCTTCCTCAGCACCCTTCCCAATTTGGTTCACCCAATCTATGTGTAGATTGAAGTCACCCATTATAACTACTGTTCCTTTATTGCACACATTTCTAATTTCCTGTTTAATGCCATCCCCAACCTCACTACTACTGTTAGGTGGCCTGTACACAACTACCACCAGTGTTTTCTGCCTCTTAGTGTTATGCAGCTCTACCCATATCAATTCCACATCCTCCAGGCTAATGTCCTTCCTTTCTATTGCGTTAATCTCCTCTCTAACCAGCAATGCTATCCCACCTCCTTTTCTTTCCTGTCTATCCCTCCTGAATATTGAATATCCCTGGATGTTGAGCTCCCATCCTTGGTCACCCTGGAGCCATGTCTCTGTGATCCCAACTATGTCATATTCATTAATAACTATCTGCATATTCAATTCATCCACCTAGTTACGAATGCTCCTCACATTGACACACAAAGCCTTCAGGCTTGTTTTTACAACACTCTTAGCCCTTATACAATTATGTTGAAAAGTGGCTCTTTTTGCTTTTTGCCCTGGATTTGCCTGCCTGCCTGCCACTTTTACTTTTCACCTTACTACTTTTTGCTTCTACCCTCATTTTACACCCCTCTGTCTCTCTGCACTTGTTCCCATCCCCCTGCCACATTAGTTTAAAGCCTCCTGAACAGCAGTAACAAACGCTCCCCCTAGGACATTAGTTCCAGTCCAGCCCAGGTGCAGACCATCCTGTTTATACCAGTCCCACCTCCCCCAGAACTGGTTCCAATGCCCCAGAAATTTGAATCCCTCCCCCTTGCACCATTTTTCAAGCCACGTATTCAACTGAAATATCCTCCTATTTCTACTCTGACTAGCACGTGGCACTGGTAGTAATCCAAAGATTATTACCTTTGTGGTCCTACTTTTTAGTTTATCTCCTAACTCCCTAAATTCACCTTGTAGGACCTCATCCCATTTTTTACCTATATCATTGGTACCTATGTGCACCACGACCACTGGCTATTCACCCTCCCTTTCCAGAATCTCCTGCAGCCGCTCAGAGACATCCTTGACCCTTGCAGCAGGGAGGCAACATACCATCCTGGAGTCTCGTTTGCGGCTGCAGAAACACCTATCTATTCCCCTTACAATCGAATCCCCTATCACTATAGCTCTCCCACTCCTTTTCCTTCCCTCCTGTGCCGCAGAGCCACCCATGGTGCAATGAACTTGGCTGCTGCTGCCCTCCCCTGATGAGACATCTCCCCCAACAGTATCCAAAACAGTATATCTGTTTAGGAGGGAGATGACCCCAGGGGACTCCTGCACTACCTGCCTACTGCTACTCTGTCTAGTGGCCACCCCTTCCGTTTCTGCCTATGTAGCCTTTAACTGTGGTGTGGCCAACTCACTGAACATGCTATTCGCGACTTTCTCAGCATCACGGATGCTCCAGTATGAATCCAATTGCAGCTCCAGACGCTCAATGCGGTCTGCCAGAAGCTGCAGTTGGACACACTTCCTGCACACATAGTCATCAGGGACACTGGAAGTATCCCTGATTTCCCACATGCTGCAGGATGAACAAACCACGGGGGCAATCTCAGCTGCCATGACCTACCCAATACTTGCCTCAACTTTTGAAACTTTCTCCTTTGAAAGGAACTTACTCGGCATTACCTCACTTGGAGTGAAGCTCGTCCTCAGCCTCCTCGTTGAAGCCTCGATTGCCCAATCAGCTGCTTTCTGCTGAGTCTGAGCTATTCAAATCTTGATTGTCTCATCAGTGGCTTTCTGCTGAGCTATTCAAATCTTGATTGACTTGATTGCACAGTCCAACTGCCAAAACTGCCAGAATCTCTCGAGTCAAAACCTCAAATCTCCACTCCTTCACTGGCCCACTCACTCACTGGCCACGTTTTCACCTTTTCATTATATTCTGTAATAGGTCAGCTGAGATGTTAGATAATATGGCAAATAACATTCATGTCATACATTGTCATTATCTCAAAGATAGGGACTATCCAACTTTCCATGACATTGTTTTTTTTATGGAACAGTACAATTAAGCAATGGGTCTGTGATCCCCAGGTTGGGAATCCCTGCTTTACACCCAATGCATTCAGCAAAATTGGTATGTGTTTCTCATTGGCTACTTCTTTTGCTTCAAAATACTGTTCAATTAGCTCCATATACCTATCAACATACACAGAATGCTGGAGGAACTCAGCAGTTCGAGAAGCATCTCTGTGGTTAGATGCTGCCTGGCCTGCTGAGTTTCTCCAGCATTTTGTGTGTGTTGCCTTTGATTTCCAGCATCTTCAAATTTTCTTGAGTTTGTGTCAGTGTACATGAGCTATTTCCCTGTTGTGTCCTCAAACACATCAATCTTTCCCTCGTAGCTAGCCATTTTTGCTTTTATTTATGATTATTTTCACTCTGTACTATCAGTTTATGAACCTGTGAATTCTTCCATTTTCTGCTTTTTTTTTAAGCTCCATTGTGTCCACCTTTTCAAGGAACATATGCCACACTTCATATTTTTTAACTCAACATTCCTCGCTGTGCTTCAGCAGGGATGTATCAATCTTGGGTTCATTTTTAAAATACCTCATTGCCACTGTTCTGTTTTGTAACTTCAATGCATTAAACTAATTCAAAGGAAAACAAGAGAGCCAAGAGACACGAGCCTAACTTTGTTCTTTACTTTAAGGGAGGTGTACTCATATCACATGGTAGCGTGATGACGTATACAATTTACATATTTATACATATAACCCATAATTAACTATTTAATGAATAAGAATGCTTACTCAAACAACGTATTTACAGTACTACTAAAACATTAAATACACAACAAGGACACGACCTGCTATATTGCTGAAGTGACAAAAATGACTCAGAAATTGCTTTACAATGTTTCACTACATGGTAATTCCAATTACAGTCACATAGCATTGAGATAAACAGTTGTATATGATCTGATTTCTAGATTATGCATATATGATTGTGTTTAATAACTGTTTCAACTTAATTAGCAACCTTGGTTTTCCTAAATCAACATTTTAAAAGCATTTACTGCATGAAAATTAACAAAAAGGCTAGTGAACATTTCAATATAATGGCACTTTGATGATTTTGAGCCTCTGCAAAACATTTTAAGGTAAGTAGTAATAAGGAGCTAGTGACAATTGTACAAAGTTCAATCACTTCAAACACAGCAAGCTCTGTAACTGCTTGTCATCTTTTGCATCCTGATTGCATGTTCTGCAACTTCCGCACAGCACAAAAAATAATGTGAGAACAAAGTTCGTTGTACACAGCTGTCGCATGTATTGGCTGTTTCAAGAAGCTTACCAATAGGAGAATCATTTGGCCTACCATGGTTCTTCTCTTCAGAACACTAAAAGAAATCCATTCCACCACAGTTGTTAATTGTTTCTTAAATAATGCTATAAATGGACTCAGTAGTTTATCAAATTTTCCCATCATAATATTATGAGAATTATTTATAAATGGGAGATATTAAAGCCAAACACATCACAGCAGCTGGGCCTGATCAATCCAGTGCATCAGGTTGCCTTCATACTATTAACGTCACAGTGATTTTTTTTTGCTTTTTTTTCTTTGTGCTGATCTGCAGCTTATCAGAAACACAAGAGATTCTGCAGGTGCTAGTAATTGAGAGTGACACATAAAAAATGCCCGAGGAACTCGGCAGATCAGGCTGCATCACTGAACAAGGAATAAACTGCCAACAATTTGGGCCGAGACCCTCAGAAGAAACTGGAAAGGAAAGGGGGAAAAAAGCCAAAATAAGGTGGGAGAAGGATCAGAAGTAAAAGATAGAAGCTGTTAGGTGAAGCCAGGCAGGGTGGACGGGGAAGAGAAGACAGATGAGTGGGTGAGGGGGTGAAGTAAGAAGCTGGAAGGTGATAGACAGAAAAGCTTCAACTAAAGAGTTGAACAAGAAGGAATCTGATAGGAGAAGAGAGTGGGCTATGAGAGGACAGCAGGAGGAGAGGCAGCAGAAAGAGGTGATAGGAGACAAGAAGAACCAAGAGGGCAGCCAGAGTGGGGAATGGAAGAAGAGGGAGGATATCACCCGAAGTTACAGAAATCAATGTGTATGCCATCAGGTGTGGAGGTGACGCAGATGGAATATGAAGTGTTGCACTTCCAAACTGAGGGGAGCCTCACCATGGGCTGTCATGTTCAAATGGGAATGGGGATTGCAGTTTTTTAACATAATAAACTTTATTCATAATAAGGATTTATTTACAAGAATAAACCATTCAAAGAGCTGAGCTACAGTCTTTTCCCCTCCCCATTCATCCCATGGATAGTGATGCTCCAGTATTAAAATGGTTGGCCATCAGAAAATCCTGCTTGTTATAGACGGAGGGAAGATGCTCAACAAAGTGGTCCCCCAATCTACTGTGGATCTCACTAATGTAGCAGTGGCCACATTGGGAGTACAGGATACAATAGAAGATCTTACAGACTTGTAGGTGAAGTGTTGCCTCACTGAAAAGACTGTCTGGGGCACTGAATGGAGGTGAGGGAAGATGAATGAGCAGGTGTAGAACTTCTTCTATTTGCAGGGATAAGTGCCAACAGCCAGGGAGATCAGTGCGGAGGGATGAATGGGCAAGGGAATCATGGAGAGAGTGATCCCTACAGTAAGCAGAGAATGTAAGTGGAGTGCGGGGGAGGGGGGTGGTTAAAGATGTTCTTGGTGGTAGGATCTCGTTGAAGATGGCGGAAGCCGCAAAGAATGATGTGCTGGATGTGGAGGTTTATGGAGTGGTAGCTAAGGACATGAGAAACTACTCCTGTTAAAATGGCAGAAAGATGGGTTGAGGATGGATGACTGAGAAACGGAGGAGATGTGGATGAGGCAGCATCAATGGTGGAGGAAGGGAAGCACCGTTCTTTGAAAAATGGGTAACTCTGATATTCTGGAAAAGAAAGTCACATCCTAGGATTAGATGTGCTGGAAACACAGGAACGGAAATAAGTGAATTTACAAGCGACAGGGCAGGAAGGAGTATAGTCAAGATGGCTGTGAAAGTCAGGAGGTTTATAAAAGATATCGGGAAGATAGTTTGGCTCCAGAGATGGAGACAGAGATCAAGGAAGTGTCAGAAATGGACCAAAAGAATTTAAGGGCAGGGTGGAAGTTGGAGGCTAAGCTGATGAAATTGAAGAGCTCAGCATGGGTACATGATGTAGCAGCAATACAGTCATCAATATAGTGCAGAAAGAGTTGGCGACCATTACCAGTGAAGGTTTGGAACATGGACTGTTCCATGTATCCATTGAAAAGGCAGGCATATCTGAGGCCCATCTGGGTGCCCATGGCCTCACTTTGGGTTTAGAGAAATTGAAAGGAGCCAAAAGAGAAATATTTGAGTGTAAGGACCAGTTATTACCAGAAAGAGGAGGGAGATGGTAGAGAGGAACTGGTTGGGTCTAGTGAGAAAGAAGTGGTGAGCTTTAAGGCCTTCTTGATGGGGTATCGAAGTATATAAGGACTGGACATCCATGGTGAAAAAGGCAATGAGGGCCAGGAAACTGAAAGCTGCTGAAGAGATTGACAGCATGTGAAGTATCACAGATGTAAATGTAAAGGGATTGAACTGAGGGCAATAAAATGGTGTCAAGGTACGTGAACACAAGATCAGTTGGCCAAGAGCAGGCAGAAACAATAGGCCTTGATGCACCATCAATAACTCTTGGAGACGGGAGGCGAACAATAGACTTTTATTAGCTGCAAGAGACCACGATTAGCAGCAAGAGACCACCACACAACATCCTGGAGACTGAGGGGGGAGCAGTGCCTCCAATCACCTTTATACAGGGATCTGTGGGAGGAGCCACAGGAGCAGTCAGCGGGGGGGGGGGGGCGTGTCCAGACAGGTATATGTAGTTCACCACATTCACCCCTCCCCTTTGTTTTAAAAGAGAGTCGCAATGGGGCGAAGTTTCTTACAAGTATATTTACAGGTTAAGTCTATCAGGCGGTTGAATCTGTCGCTGTGATCTACGTAGCACCAGTGGTGATTGCACAGGTGACAGTGGTTGTGCTGGCTCTGGCCTGACTTGAGGTGTCAGCCCATTAGGTGTCAGTAATCCCTCATGTGTGTGCGAGGCGCCCGGTATAGGAGTGTCATGAGGAGTCTGTGTAGGGCCTGGTGTGTGCGGTGTCACCTTGGGTACAGGGTTCATAGTTATCGTGGAGTGTTCGGGGTAGTGGTCTGCTGCACCTGCGGGCACCAGGTCACGGACGGAGACCGTGTCCTCCCACCCATCAGGTAAGACCACGTATGCATACTGGGGGTTCACACGAAGTAGGTGAATCCTCTCAACCAGCGGGGAGTATTTATTGCTCCTCGCATGTTTCCGGAGCAGCACTGGCCCTGGGGACGTCAGCTAAGCCGGTAGGGTGGTCCCAGTGGCAGACTTCCTGAGAAAAGAAAAGAGTCGCTCGTGAGGGGTGGCATTGGTGGACGTACATAACAGGGAGCGAATGGAGTGGAGCACCTCAGGGAGGACCTCCTGCCAGCAAGAGACCGGCAATCCCTTTGACCGAAGGGCTAAGAGTGTGGCCTTTCACACAGTGGCATTCTCCCTCTCCACCTGTCCATTTCTCCAGGGATTATAGCTCGTAGTCCTACTAGTAGCAATACCCCTAGCCAGCAGGTACTGGCGCAGCTCGTCACTCATAAAGGAGGACCCTCTATCGCTGTGGATATAGCAGGGATATCCGAACAGAGTGAAGAGCTGGCGCAGGGCTTTTATGACGGACGTGGCAGTGGTGTCGGGGCAGGGGATGGCAAAGGGGAACTGCGAGTACTCGTCGATTATGTTGAGAAAGTAGACAGTGCGGTCAGTGGAGGGAAGGGGGCCCTTAAAGTCGACACTCAGTCACTCAAAGGGGCAGTTGGCCTTGACAAGTTGTGCATTTCAGGACGGTAGAAGTGCAGTTTGCACTCAGCGCAGACTTGGCAGTCCCGGGTCACTGTCCTGATGTCCTCAAGGGAGTAAGGCAGGTTCCGGGCTTTCATAAAATGGAAAAATCGGGTGACCCCCCGATGGCAAAGATGTGCATGGAGGGTGTATAGCTGGTCGAGCTGCACGCTGGCACACGCTCCCCGGGACAGGGCATCAGGGGGCTCATTGAACCTTCCAGGCCGGCACAGGATATCATAGTTGTAGGTGGAGAGTTCTATTCTCCACCGCAAAATTTTATCATTTTTGATTTTGGTTGTTGGTTGCTGAACATGAACGCAACTGAGTGCTGGTCGGTCAGCAAGGTGAACCTTTTGCCGGCGAGATAGTGCCTCCAGTGCCTAATAGCTTCCACTATGGCTTGGGCTTCTTTCTCCACTGCGGAGTGCGGAATTTCAGGGCCTTGAAGGGTACGAGAGAAGAATGCTACTGGCCTGCCTTCCTGATTGAGGGTAGCAGCCAGTGCGAAATCGGAGGCGTCACTCTCTACTTGGAAGGGAATGGTCTCGTCCACCGCATGCATAGTTGCTTTGGCAATGTCCCCTTTAATGCGGCTGAAGGCCACACTGGCTTCAGCTGAGAGGGGAAATGCGGTGGGCATGACCAGGGGTGGGCCTTGTCTGTGTGGTGAGGGACCCATTGGGCATAATAGGAAAAGAAGCCCAGGCACCGTTTGAGGACTCTGAGGGTGGTGGGAAGAGGGAGTTCCAACAGGGGGAGCATATGGTCGGGGTCAGGGCCAATGACCCCATTCTCCATGACATACCCAAGGATAGCGAGTCGGGTGGTTCCGAACACACACTTGTCCCTGTTATAAGTAAGGTTAAGAGCTTTGGCCGCTTGGAAAAATCATTGGAGGTTAGTGTCGTGATCCTGCCAGTCGTGATCGCAGACGGCGATGTTATCCAGATAGGGAAATGTGGCCTTCAGTTGGCACTGGTTTACCATCCGGTCCATTTCCCTCTGGAAGACAGAGACACCATTCTTAACACCGAAGGGGACGCGCAGGAAGTGATAGAGCCTGCCGCCCACCTTGAAGGCGGTGCAGGGGCGGTCCTCTGGGCAGATGGGGAGCTGGTGATAAGCGGATTTCAGATCTATTTGTCGAGTACACCTTGTACTGAGCAATCTGATTGACCATATCCGCAATGCGGGGTAGGGGGTACGCGTCAAGCTGCGTGAACCTATTGATGGTCTGGTTATAGTCCACGACCATCCTATCTTTCTGCCCGGTCCGAACAACAACCACTTAGGCCCTCCAAGAACTTGTGCTTGGCTCAATGATTCCCTCCCTGAGCAGCTGCTGCGCCTCTGACTGAATGAAGGCCCTGTCCCCCGCGCTGTACCTTCTGCTTTTAGTTGCCACAGGCTTACAGTCAGGGGTCAGGTTGGCGAACAGCAATGGGGGAGGGATCTTCAGGGTGGAGAGGCTGCAAGTGGTGTCAGTAGCGCAGCTATCAGCATGGTGTTGGGTGGGATGTGCGGGTTAGTGTTTGTGTGTGGTCAGTAGCGGGGTATATAACGAAGCCCCACAAAGCCGACGACTCTTGACAGTGATTGGTGGGAGGGGCCCATCATACTCCATAGTCACACTTTTTAGGTGGCTCTGGAAGTCCAGCCCCAATAGCACAGGCGCGCACAGTTGAAGCATGACCAGTAACGCAAAGTCCCGATATTCTGTGCCCTGCACCACCAATGTCGCTACACAACCCCACCGGATGTCTGTGGAATGCGATCCAGAGGCCATGGTGACCCTCTGGCTTACCGGCTGTGTCACAAGTCTGCAGCATTGCACCGTGTCCGGGTGAATAAAACTCTCAGTTCTGCCCATGTCAAACAGGCAGCTAGTCCTGTGCCCCTCCACTAGGATGTCCATCATTGACCTTGCAAGCTGGTGTGGGGCGCTTTGGTCGAGGGTTACGGAGGCCAGAGTTGAATCGCTGTCTTGGTGCCCAGTAAGCACCCGTGGGTCAGAAGTGGGTCGAGGTGGCGCCGACAAAGATGGCCGCCCTCATGCCTTGCACAAGGCGGGCAGGCAAGATGGCGGCGACCAAGATGGCGACTCCCATGCCTCGCACATGGCGCTGCTCGACCCGGCTCGTGGTTTGGATTTACAGGCCTTGGCGAAGAGGCCCTTCTATCCACAGCTGGAGCAGGTTGCCTCTCGGGCCGGGCAGCATTTTCAGGGGTGCTTTTCGAGTCCGCAGAAGTAACACTGCATGGGCTCGCGAGTGGCAGGAGCCGTGGTCAATTTGCCGGCGGGTGGTGGGGAGTTCACAGACTCATGAGTGGCAGCAGCTGTGTTCGATTCACCAGCGGGTGGCAGGGTCTGCAGCGTCCATGGGACCGGTGGGAGATTGTGCGGCTGGACAGCGTCAGCATTGTGCAGAGCAGCCTCCAGCATGTCGGCCAGCTCGATTGCCGACTGTAAGGTAAGATCGGCGTTTTCTAGCAGCCGCTGGTGTATGTACACTGACCTGATCCCCGTAACGAAGGCATCTCGTACCAGGAGCTCCACATGCTGTTCTGCCGTCAGTCCCCTGCAGTCGCAGGCCCACACGAGTGTCTGTAGGGCCTGGACAAACTCAGTGCTCAACTCTCCGGCCCGCTGCCGCTGCGTCGCTAAGCAATGTCTTGCGTAGACGGTGTTCACCGGCCGCAGGTACTGTCTTTTGAGGGCATCCAGTGCCCCTTGGTAGGTCGGCAGGTCTCTGATTAGGGAGTATACCCACGGACTGACTCTGGAGAGGAGAACTCTGTGCATGACAGCAGGCTCAGTCACGGAAATCTCTTCCGGGTACGATTGGAAGCATGCAAGCCAGAGTTCAAAGGCAATAGCTGCTTTGGGAGATTGAGGATCAATGTCCAATTTGTCTGGTCGTAAAATGCTCTCCATGTTTTAAAATTGCAGCTAATAAAATTGATGCACCATCAATCACTCTCGGAGACGGGAGACGAACGATAGGCTTTTACTAGCTGCAAGAGACCACCACACAACATCCTGGAGACTGAGGGAGGAGCAGTGCCTCCAATTGCCTTTATACAGGGGTCTGTGGGAGGAGCCACAGGAGCAGTCAGCAGAGGGGCATGTCCAGACAGGTATATGTAGTTCACCTCAGGCCTCTTGGACAGTAAGCTTTGTGGATCTTGGATTGGAGGTAGAAATGAGCTGTGAGAGATAAGGGGACTGTGAGTTTGGTTGTAGTAGATGGGAGATCTCCAGAGTTGATGATAGTACAGGAAATAATGGCTTGAATGTCCTAAGTGGAGTCTTTTTCAAGGGTTAAGTTATCAGAATTCTTTAATTTGAATTTGAGTTAATCAAGACTAGATATTCAGCTGCCTGTTCTGACTGGCAATCTGTCCAGTCTTGTTGCTTTTACTTGGCATATTTGAGTGAGATCGCAACATATTTCACATACATCGGTTCCATCACAAGAGCTGCCTCTAGCACAGCAAGATCTTGCATTTGCTAGGAATTGGACTTGCTTAGCAAAGTTGGTTGAAAGAGGAAAGCTTTTCACAAACCATCAATAATCCCTGACATCCATGTGAGCCACAGAATACATTCTTGCTCATTGTTATTCCAAAATACCACTGGATGTGCTGAATAATCTCCAATGAAATTTCCTGAAAGACAGAAGTCTGATTCCATGCTGTCTTCCCAAGGTTTTCAACAAAGAAACATTTGACTGAAATTTCTGTAAATCTTTGAAACTATCCTGCCTTAAATTTGTATAATTACCATGGGACCGTAGAATCCCAGAAAATTACTAACCCTCAGTACAGATTTCTGATTTCATTTTCTTGTAATTTTGCCCAGTATCCTGGATCACATAGGCTCCTTCTCCTACACATGGATTCACATAATGCAAGTCCTTGGGATTCCTCTCTCATAATGCCAGTTGTTTCCTTTTGTTCCGTCCACTAAACTTAGCCTGAATCCCATCTTTTGGAGATAAATGTGGTAATGGCTGACAGATATATTAAATGGGTAGCAAAGCCTGAGCTGACCAACATTTTAAAGATTGTTAAAAATTCAGCTCTGATGTTTACTGCATTCAGAATCATGTTGATCATCAACAAATGACTTTTAACTTTTGGTAATACAGTAACACCACAGACAAATGCCTTTTCATTTGTTCTTATGTAATTATCATGTACTCCGTATTTGTAGTGTTCTCGCACAGGTGTAAAAGAACACTGAACTAAACACCAAGCATAAACCAGTCAATGAGGCGGTCCCAGTAAGATTAACTGTTTACTGTTCACTTTTCCACATTAACGTATGGTGAAAACTGTTGATAAAACAATACAAAATATATACAGTATTTGTTTCCTTCTTGACATCACATTTACATCATAAATACTTGCAAAAGTAAAACTACAACAACTACATTACATTAAAGTGCAACATACAGTCAGAATCTACCTACGCCATCGACTGCTTTAAATACACTTCAACACAAACTATCCACAACTCTTTAAATAACAAAAGCATAAACCTTATCAACCGTCGTTACTTTTAACAGAATCAGCGTTAACATTTTTAATTCAACATATCGATTATCTCATGATCTTACGGCGTTGCTTCACTGATGTTTCTAGTGCGTAGAAAGAAAACTTTTCTCGCGCTGATCCTGCACACACATAAGCCCCCTCCTTCCCGTTTCTCCCAAACTGGTATTTTCCCACAAGACGCGGCAAAACCGGGTGTGATGTCATCGCATGCCGCGATATATTACAGACAATGAATTTACTTTAAACAACCTTAACTTTAACTAGAAAATGATAACAAATGAATTACTAAAGCGAAAATAAAATAAACTAAACAAATGGCTTAAAGGCAACACACTCCCTGCCTGACCTTCGTAAGGTCACAATGGACATAATACAAAACTTCAGTCTCTAAATCAGTCCTTAGGGAGAAGTAGAATGACTTCAGCAACTGGCCTTTGGTAAATTTTCACATCACCTTGGTCAGAAGTTTTCAACTCAACCTTCCTGACATGTCCATCCCTACTAGGGAATGTGGCAGTGATTGTGGCCATTGGCCAGCAGTTGCGGGCGATTTGCTTGTCCCTGAGCAGGACTAAATCCCCAACTTGAAGATTCCTGTGGGGTTCTGTCCACTTTTGTCTGTGTTGCAACAAAGGTAGATATTTATGTCTCCAACGAGACCAGAACCAATTTGCCAGAGCCTGGACCTGTCTCCATTGCTTTGTGTACAATCCTTATCTGAGAAGTCCCCAGGTGAAGGGGGAGCTCCTGCCTTCTGTGTAAGGAGCATTGATGGCGAGAGTATGAAGGGGTTTTCCAGGTCAGAAGACACAGGTAGGAGTGGTCGTGCATTTATAATGGCTGTGACCTCTGCCATTAGTGTGCAACAGTACTTCGTGGGTCAGTCGGGTGCGCTGCTGCAGAAACATTGAATCAAGAATTCTTCTGGCGATACCAATCATCCGCTCCCATGAGCCTCCCATGTGAGAGGCGTGTGGTGTGTTAAACTCCCAGTTGCATCCCTGCTGACTGAGGTACCTTTGCACCGTTTTGTCCATCCCCAGCTCCTTGGACGCTCCAACAAAGTCCGTGCCGCAATCAGCTCTTAACTGTTTTGCAGGGCCTCTTAGTGCAAAGAAGCGCCTGAGTGCGTTGATGCAGCTGGATGTATCCAAAGATTCGATGACCTCAATGTGTACCGCTCTTGAACTCATGCAGCTAAACATGATGGCCCACCGCTTGCTCTCTGCTTGTCTTCCTCTGGTGCGTCTCGTAGTGATAGACCAGGGGCCGAATACGTCGAGCCCCACATATGTAAAAGGAGGGCAGGCATCGAGGCGTTCTGGTGGGAGGTCCGCCATACGTTGAGCTTCCAGCTTCCCTCGCAGTTTCCTGCAGGTTACACATCTGTGGAGTTCTGAATTGATCAGTGTTTTACCTCCCAAGATCCACAGTCCCGCTGCTCTTATTGCTCCTTCCGTCAGGTGACAGCCCTGATGCTTTACCTGTTCGTGGTGATGGCGAGTGAGCAGTAAGGACACATGGCTGTCTTTGGGCAGGATTACTGGACTCTTTTCTGCAGCTGGAAGTTGGGAGTTTTATTAACCGGCCTCCAATGCAAATGATATTGTTCTTCAGGATCGGGTTGAATTTCCTCAAAGGGCTGTCCTTTGATATTGGTTTATTAACTTGGAGAGCTGAAAACTCCCTTGCAAAAGCTGCTCTTTAAGTTGCTTTAAAGATGACATCCTTTGCCTGGGCCAATTCGTCCGCAGTGCGAAGGAAGTTACATTTGTGCCATAAGAAATGGAGGAAATTGCGATGGCCCTCCTGTACTAAGAAGCAATGGAACATCTGCTGGATGTCCGCTAAGATTGCAACCTTCTCCTTCCGGAAGCGCAGCAGGACCCGGAGAAGGGTATTGTTGAGGTCGGGGCCTGTAAGGAGCACGTCATTAAGGGAGATACCAGCGCAATGAGCACTGGAGTCAAAGACAACCCTGATCTGATTGGGCTTCTGTGGGTGGTAAACCCCAAATGTTGGGAGGTACCAGCACTCCTCACCTTCTCTCAGTGGCGGCGCTACTTCAGCATGTCCATTAGCGAAGATCTTCTCCATAAATGCTACGTATTGTTGCTGCATCTCAGGTTTCCTTTTCAGGGCTGTTTGCAAGGACGTGAACCGCTTGACTGCCTGCTCTTCGTTGTTTGGCAAGTGCAGGCATGGTTCTCTGAAAGGTAGTGGGGCGACCCAATTATTTGCTTCGTCTCTGAAGACCTTGGTGTCCATTATTTTTTAAGAAAATGACGTCTTGAGCTGATGGAGCAAGATTATTATCATGCTCAGTTTGAGCGAAGACTGACTGACCCAGCGTCTTGTCGGTTACTTTACATTTGTTAAAGCCTTGTCGTGCTTCCTTGATACACATGAAACTTGTGCAGGGTTGAAAAATTGAATGGCGGCCACTCTCTAGCACATTGGTCTTGAGTGTGTTAACTGTCGGTTTGTGTACATTGCCAAGGCACACCTCTCCTATCACCACCCAGCCCAGATCCAGGCATTGGGCAAAGGGGGCGTCGTGTGGTCCATTGACCTGTTGCCTAACCTTGTGCACCTGGAGAACATCTCTTCCTAATAGCAGGAGTATTTCTGCTTTTGGATCCAGTTCTGGGATGTGCTTGGCAATGTGGTGGAGATGTGGCTGGTGTAGCACTGCACTTGGCGTCGGGATCTCAGTGCGGTTATTCAAAATTTCATTGCCTCTGAGAGTGGAGGGAGACAGATGACAACTTTACCATCCAGGGACTCGAGCTGGAAGCCTTCTGCCTTCCTTCCATGAGTTTCCACGCTGCCTGAGCAAGTTCTAAGGTAGTATAGGAACTGATTACTCTCAATGTTGAACAAGTTGAGGAACTCTGGTCTGACTAGTGAGCGATTGCTCTGATCGTCCAGAATAACATAGGCTTTCATGGCCTTGTCTTTGGCTCCTTTAGGGTACACCTCAGTGAGGCTGATCTTTGAACAAGAACAGCTTGACTGAGCTTAACCGCAAACTTCTGTGCAGCTCGAGCTGACAACAGTTGTCCTGGAGTAATCCTCTCGCTCCCTGTCGTCCCCTTGTGAGGGTGAAGGAGCTTTGTCGGTTTGCGGTAACGGGCCGGGATGCATGGCCCCATCGTGATTAGTGCTATTACATTCTGGGCACTTCACGGAGATCGTACACTCTCTAGCAAGGTGAGAGGTAGAGGAACAGCATTTAAAACATATTTTTTCTCCTTGAGAAGGGCCATCCTCTCTTCAAGGGGTTTTTTCCTAAACGTTCTGCATTTTTTGAGGGGGTGGGGTTTGTTGTGCAATGGACAATTCTTGCTAGGATCATTGTTAGTTGTAAAGGCTTCAGTTTTACGCACTGAGACCGGTTTATTAATGTTGAAATTATTTGAAGTGGATTTATCTGGCTTGGTGTAAATTGTACTGCTACCTGGACTCATGAAGCTAGGGTCGTTTCGCTTCTTAGCCTCCTTGCACACAAACCTAGTGAAATACTCAAAGGGAGGAAATCGACCATCGTTCTCTTCCTTGTACTCTGAGCCAACAGACACCCACCTTTCCTGCAACCCAAATGGAAGTTTGTCCACGATTGGTCTAATCCCGTATGAAGTATCTAGGTATGACAGACCAGTTAAATAGCCATCTTCTTTGGCACCTTGAATCTCCATGAGTAAATCTCCGAGCTCTCTTAACTTAGTGTGGTCCTTGGCTGACACCTTAGGAAAATTTTCCAGACGTCGAAATAGTGCAGTTTCAATAATTTCAGGGGCCGCATAGCACTTGCGAAGTCTCTCCCATGCTTTGCGTAAGGTTAGCTTGGGGTTGTTGATGTACACTGAACGTATGCGTCTCACCTGTTTGCATGATTCTTTTCCCAGCCATTTTGTCATAAGATCCAACTCTTGGATTGCTCCGAGCTGGACTCCGTGGATAGCGTTGGTGAATGTGGAGTACCATGCACGGTAATTTTCAGGTTTATCGTCAAACTGGTATAGTCCTGAAGTGACGAGATTTCGTCATGCTAAATACTGCGCCATGGGTTCAACTGCTCGTGGCATGCTGGCTGGGGGAACATGTCGGCGGGTATATGACTGAGGGTGTACATTTGTTATGGAATTTGCTGTTCTGAATTCAGCCTTTGCCTCTCCTCTTGCCAAATCTGGTAAGTTTGGTGTCGAGAAGTATTTGTCATCAGCCCTTTCATTCTTGAATTTATCGTGGAGTTGCAAGGGTAAATTGTCTTCCTCGGATGGATGTGATGCAATTGGGCCTCTCTGAGACTCCTCATGAAAAGGGATGTTAGCGTATAAGTATGGAGAGGAAGAACGAATCTTCAAGTTCATTTGAGATCGGACATAGTCGCTTGTGCGTTCCAATCTGGTCCTTACTGAAGTAGATTTTATGTCATCCAGAACATGCATTTCTTCAGCACTTTCTATTATCTCTGCTTCCACCCTGGCAGCTTCTGCTTCTCAGTGTAGCGTCAGCACTTCTAACTCTGACTCTATCCTTACCTTTTCCAACTGGTTTTCGGCTTCTCTGGCAGCCGCTTCCTTTTTCAATTTTGCTTCTTTCTCAGCGTACAACGCTCGCACCTTGGCAGCTTCTGCCTTAGCTCTTGCATGGGCAGCCTTATTTGTTGATGCCCTCCTGCCCCTGTCGCTGGATGGCAACAACTTGATGCTGGATCATAATGTCATTGCAGCACTTGAAACAGCTGGTAATGCCGCCTTTTCACTGTAGTGTTCTTGCACAGGTGTAAAAGAACTCTGAACTAAACACCAAACATAAACCAGTCAATGAGGCAGTCCCAGTAAGATTAACCATTTACTGTTCACTCTTCCACATTAACATATGGTGAAAACTGTTGATAAAACAATACAAAATATATACAGTATTTGTTTCCTTCTTGACATCACATTTATATCATAAATACTTGCAAAAGTAAAACTACAACAACTATATTACATTAAAGTGCAACATACAGTCAGAATCTACCTACGCCATCGACTGGCTTTAAATACACTTCAACACAAACTATCCACAACTCTTTAAATAACAAAAAACATAAACTTTATCAACCCTCATTACTTTTAACCGAATCAGCGTTAACATTTTTAATTCAACATATCGATTATCTCATGAACTTACGGCGTTGCTTCTCTAATGTTTCTAGTGCATAGAAAGAAAACTTTTCTTGCGCTGACCCCTCCTTCCCATTTCTCCAAACTGGTATTTTCCCATAAAAAGCAGCGAAACCGGGTGTGACATCATCGCATGCCGCGATATATCACAGACAATGAATTTACTTTAAACAACCTTAACTTTAACTAGAAAATGATAACTAATGAATTGCTAAAGTGAAAATATAATAAACTAAACAAATGCCTTAAAGGCAACACAGTTTTATTGGCTCTTTCGGGTAGATGGAGCTCGACAGCCTGGGAGGGCAGTCCACCTAAAAGAGGGAACACTCTGATTTCAAACCTCCGCTGCCTTGCGGCCATACCCACTCATGGGAAAGGCTTCGGGAGTAAACCCTGAGGACAAATCCGGAGCTGGAGTCCCTCAGGTAGTCCGACGTTGCCTTCAACCTCGTTCTGGCAACTCCTGGGACGACACTGGTTCCAAGCTGTATCCACCCTTGCCCTTCCCTTGGACAACATCGGTGGCATGGAGAGTGGAGACCAGCTGCTTGGGCATCTGCCGGTCTTCCGTACAACCTTGCCCAGGACTGTGCCGTGGACAGGACACTTGCAAGACTTTCCAGGTGCAGATCCACAGTCTCGCGAGACTAACGGATGCCATCCAGTATTGGTTCTGTTCATTTCATTTCGTCATCACCTCTATCCTCAATTTATTGTTAAGTATGTAGTATTTTATTGTATTTGTTTAGAGTTACAGCCCAGAACGGGTCCTTTCAGCCCAACGAGCCACACAGCCCAGCAACCCATCTATTTGACACTAGCCTAATCACAGAACAATTTACAATGACCAATTAACCTACTAATCAGCATGTCTTTGGACAGTGGGAGGAAGCCACAGTGCCTGTCGGTCACAGGGAGAACATACAAATTCCATAGTAGTAGCAAGGCACTACATAATCATTGTGTGTTAGGATTTTCGTGGGAGCCAGTGCAGATTTTTCACATCAATCTCAATTTTGCTGGGATTCCTTGAGATAACATTCAACCAGATGCTACTTTGAAACC
Organism: Hypanus sabinus; assembly: GCF_030144855.1. Lineage (NCBI taxonomy): Eukaryota > Metazoa > Chordata > Chondrichthyes > Myliobatiformes > Dasyatidae > Hypanus > Hypanus sabinus. The sequence continues at coordinate 50,482,414 of NC_082713.1, forward strand.
AAGGTTGGCTACTCACCCTTTTGGCCCAAGGTTGTGGGGGAAAATGGAGCTGAGTGGCTTTGGTCAACCCAAAATGAGTGTTGGTGAAGGCTGCTGGTAAGCAGGTGGAATTTCTTCTGTCACATTGCCGATGATTGCTGATATTCTTGTTCGTACAAACATGCTAGACTTGACTACACGTTCTCTGGTTGGTATATGCTGCAGTCAGTTTGGCACAGCTTGGGACCTGAGATCCCAGAGGTTTGCCTAATTTGACAGTTAGCAATGTTGAAATTCAGACTCTCATTAAATGCACTAAGCTTATGAACAGAAATGTAAACTGCATTTTATATTTATATTGAATGTTACATAGGTTTGACAACCAAAGGTAATTGCAAACAGTGAAGTGATTCACCAGACTAAAGCAGCAGTGGAGTGATGTCTATCTGCAGAATGCCCATAAGAAAATAAATCTCAGGGTAGTATATGGTAACATACAAATACTTTGATAATATACTCACCTTGAAGTTTTGAACTCTGGCTAAACCAGTGCAGATCCTGTTCCTCTGTCTCTATGGGTTTAAAGTATGAGCTGGTTCAGTATGGGAATCAGGTGGGTGTCCAGCTTTTCATCGATATGTCTCCAACTTCATTCTGACAGCTATCAATCAGGTCTGGAGCCGGTTCAAATAGGCAGCACTGCCACTCTACCAAGTTCCTGAGCATTTCTTGAGGGTTGAAAATAGCATCAAAGTCTACATATTTGGCTTCATTTTAATAACGGGCAATTTACAACATCACAGACATAATCAACAGCATCATTAGCTAAGCGGTCAGCAGCAGCTCAAAGGCTTCCTACCCCAGAAGCAAACACATCTGACTAAACTTATTAAAATGTAATAACATCACACACCAAACTGCATTTCAGAGATCAAATGGGTTTGGTGGCTCCCCATTCTCTTTCCTCGCCACTCAGTTGCCTGGTTATCCACTTGAATGGCCAAACCTATCAGGTCATCCAGGTTGTCTGCTCATCATCCACTGCAGTCTCATGCTGGACCCTGTGCTTGGCCCACTCTGGAAAGTAGTGATGAGAGATCTTGTATTCTACCCTGTCTCAATCGCAAGAGTGCGGAACATAGTCTCTCACTGTCCATCTACCTTGGCGTTGGTTCCTGATGTTCCTACAGAATGACTACAAGGTGAAGGAAGTCAATCGGACCCTTAAAAGGGCTGACAGGAAAACCAAGAAACCAAACAATGAGGAGGAACCCATCATGACCACCTGTCTTCAAGTCAAGTCAAGTCACTTTTTATTGTCATTTCGACCATAACTGCTGGTACAGTACACAGTAAAAACAAGACAGCATTTTTCAGGAAGATGGTGCTACATGAACAATACAAAAACTACATTGAACTATGTAAACCAACACAAAAACTACTCTAGACTACAGACCTACCCAGGACTGCATAAAGTACATAGAACAGTGCAGGCATTACAGTAAATAATAAGACAATAGGCACAGCACAGGGCAGTAGGTTGGTAGTCCAATGGCTTGGGGGAAAGTCTGCTACATAAATAATCAGCTGAATGGTGGCATCCGGGATTCCATCCATTTCTGTACTCCCACTGAGTATTTCGTTGCCACAGATGTAGTCCAATTTAATGTCCATTGGAGAGCAGAATGGACGGGAGAGCCGGCCGGCTCGGGCTTGCTTTTTTCCTGGCACAGACCCCTGCCCAGCTCGCTTCCGCTTCCTCGCACACCGCTTACAACGTTCCCACCTCTGGCCACCGGCATCCGGCGACTCCGAGGACTGCAGGTTCGATTCCCTCAGCAGGCCGAGGTCACGCAATCTAACCAGCAGATTTCCATGAAGGTTTGTTTTTGGGTGATCTCTGTTTTGTAGCGGTATCTGGCGATGGTAGATAGTCACTCTGTTATCCATTGCCCTAAACCCTAACTGTGCCTTAAAATTAAATTAAATAACTAAATTAAAGTAGCACCAGACCTGAAAGGCTGCTGCTGCCGTGTGCCACACTCTCTTCCCTATATTTCCACAGTTTTTGCAAGGATCATCATGATCCTGAAGAAATATCAGATTAATACTATCCACAAACCTGTAAAGAAGCACAAATCACAGCTTATGCAGATCAAAGATGACCTGGGAGTCAGGACTGCTGGTGTATACAGGATTCCCTGTGAATGCAGAGCAGTGTATATTGGTCAGACAGGACACACAGTGGAAACCCACATCAAGGAGCACGGGAGGTGTATCCATTTGGGTTACGAGGAGAAAAGCAGAACATTGCATTCGCAATGGCGACAGGATTGACATCGACAGGACAAAACTATTGTGCCGTGCCAATGGCTTTTGGGATCGCCTGGTGAAGGAAGCCATTACAATAAAACTAAAGGAAAAGATTTAAACTAATACAAAGTTCTTAAAGACAAAGGTAAGAACTGGAATTCGATTGCAAACAAGGTGGTACAGAGGAAACCTGATTGGATGAGGACTGGGTATAAATACACTGCTGAACACATGCCCAGGCATCACCGCTGATAAAGGTGGCAGAGTCTGTCATCGAAACTTTGGTTAAAATCAATACCTCTACCCGGCTTGAAGCCTGAGAAGAGCATTCAGCATATATACCAGGAAAACACCAGGTCCTTTTTCTCCTCATTAGGGAGTTGGAGGTGGACTGGGACAGTAACTTTAAATTCCTTGACATTATCTATCAGAGGATCCGACCTGGGACCAGATGTAAGTCCCATCACAGAGAAGGCACAACAACCCCTCGACCTTCTTAGAGGATGGGATAGGTTCAGCAAGTCACCTAAGACTTTGACAAACTTCTGTAGGTGTACAGTGGAGAGTATCCTAAATAGTTGCATCATGGACTGATATAGAAGCATCTATGCCCAGGGACAGAAACATCTACAGAAAGTGGTAAACACAGGCCAGTTCATCATTGAACCTACCAGCCCCTGGGCCTCACCAGGGTTTTTTGATAAAATGACCCTTTAGCATTTAGCATTTAGTTACAGCCCTCCAAGTTCCCTTCAGATTGAAGTAAGTTGGTGTACTGTACATCATCCCACTCCTTTTGGGCTGGGCTCTCTTTTTTGGCAATGGCACTATGGGAGAAGGATTTGCCCATCTGCTTTGATGTAGACCACTTTACTGGAACAATGAAGAGGGTGGTCAGGAGCATCCAGTCAGTGATGGAATAAGAATGGTTGGAACATGGAGGTGCCCACTGCCATATTTCATCAGGGTCTTAATAACAACCCCAAGGATGTTTTAGAGGTGTCACATACCCTCTGACCAGGTTACTGAACCAGCAGAAATGGAATACATGTTGCGGAGTCTGGTATTACTGTAACCATACTGTTTATTAGTAAACTAAGTAACACAGTACTATAAAATGCAAACATATGAAACAGATTAGCAATGATATATACAGAAGTGTGGAAATAGGAATCAAAACCAAGCTCTTTCAAAGTCTAGGGGTAAATGGATAGTCTTGCGATGGTGAAGACTTCAGTTCAGTTCAGTTCAGTTCAGTTTAGGTCGAGGTAGTTGCTGATATATTGTTGGAGAGAGATAGAGAGAGAGAGAGAGAGAGAGAGAGAGAGAGAGAGAGAGAGTGAGCGAGAGCTGATGTCATTACCATCCAACTGTTCATTGGCATCCTGTCCTGTTATGGTCACCGACTATGACCACGTACCATTCTTCAGTGGTGGACCTGTCACCCAGGTAAGGGTGGACACACAAACAAGCCCCCAACAGTTGCACCTTTCACACACTGTGAGCCACTGATCGATGTCCTGAATCGATCCTCCGAACCCCCACCTTCATGTGGGTGCACAACGCTCTTTCAGTGTCCCATGGTGTGTCTCTTTTGTCTTATCAGACCTGCTTTTTATTTCCCCTTTCAGGGCACCGGCTGTCCATCAACCCGGTTCCGCCTTGCTGTCTCTGCAAGAATTTTACAAGCAGACAGAAGTGTCCTTGGAGCAAAGGTAAACAATCAGCCAAGGAGTCATAATATCATAATATTAAATCATCTCTCTCTCTCTCTCTCTCTCTCTCTCTCTCTCACATCTGCACGGGAGGCCTCCCCCCTCTTCTTCTTCCTCTCTCTCATTAGCAGCATAGTTCACGGGGGGGGGGGGTCAACTCTGGACCCCATCTCACCTAGGTTTGCTCATCACACCCCAACCCTTTTAGGAAATTTTTATGGGGGTAAAAATTTAAATATAAATGTACATTACAGAGTCTAATACAATACATAGGTAGTCATCAATCAACAGAGTAAAACAGATATAATTTCAAATCTAACATCTAGATAAACAATCGGCAATCACATTGTCAGTACATTACAGAATATAAAACAATACATATGTGATTATCATGTAGCACATTACAGAAGGGTATACAACTACTAATCTCTATTTCACTTTTAAACTTAACATTCAAACAGTCAACCTACCATGATATTGTCCTTATCTTTCACAAGCTTTGTCACAAAAAAAAAGGCAAATTCCTGCAAAACCAGATCCTGTTATTCGAAGTGGCATTTGGTCAACCATTGTCCCTTTTCCACTTCGAAACAGAACACCTAACCATCACGTGATTAGTGTGCTTACCAGCTCGGCTAGACCTTCATTGACCCCCTGCACAGGTGCTAGCTTAGTCTTCCAAACTAAGCCCATTTGCTGAACTTCCAAACAACTCATTAATTTTAAGCAAGTCATTAATTTTATCTTCAAGATCTTTAATTCTATCAGTTTCCATACTAACACCAGCAGATGGTCTCTCCAAATCACAAACTTGAACATCACCAGTTGTTTATCTTTAAATTTCAAAACAAACTGTAACAGATTAGCAGGCACCTTGTTACCAATCCACTGTCCCTTCAGCATGGTCAATGGTCCGGGAACCAATCCAGACTTTAAATTTACCTCACTCAAAAGTCCACAAATAACACTTTCCTCAATATCTTCAATAATACTCACATCACCAGCTTACATCTCATCACTAACTTTTAGCACACCTTCTAACACAAGTGACTGAGAATCCTCACTTTCCACTGGCACCAGGATTAACTCCTTACTCACTGAACCAATTCTATCTGACACAAAAGAACTGCATTCCTTTTTAACCAAGACAGACACCTCAGACCTTTCCTGAGTCTCAACACAAATTTCAGTACCCTGTGGATCCACAGATACCTCAGCACAGGCAAACGGGACATCTGCCTCTTCTAGGCTTTCAATACCAGTTCCAGTTTCAAATTCCAGGTTCCCCTGATCCTCCCAGCTACTCTCTGGGCAACTCCCATCCAGAGTAAACTGAACCTTGTGGGTTAAAACAACCTCATCTACTAACCCAGCAGACTCCCTCAAGGTAGCGGCATCCTTTTCATCTTGGAATGCCCTTCCATTATCCGGAACACATTTCTTAAATTCTTCAATTACAACCAGCTCATTCAAGCTATAAAAATCATCAATGTCCAACACTGGACCTCCCAGCTGCCACATCTCCCTCTCGAACTGCCTCTGTCTTTCCCTTTCCTCCCTCTGTCTCTGTGCTTCTTCGGCCTCCAGCTTTTTAATTCTGAACTCATGTTCATACTTCATTTTCTCTGCCCAAAGCTGAACCTCAGCCTCAGTAAGTGCTTTACCCTCAACAAACGTCTCCAGCACCTCCTCATCGAACTTGCCCTCGTCCACATAATGATGTGCTATTAACAGCTGTACCTGAGCCCTCTTCATGCGAGTGGTCACTTTAATCTTTAACTTACGAGCAATTCCCATCAGTACATCCCTCTTAGCCTTGTCCAAAGCCTCGGGGTTGGATCCGCCACAAACTTACTAACCTCAAACTCCATTTCTGATGTCTTTCCATGCCAAATTAAATAAGGGAATTTACCCCAATCAATTCAAACAGCCCCCAATTTGTCACACGAATCCTGGACAAAGGCCCCAATTTTGCATTGTACCCCGTGACCGGGTTACTGAAACAGCAGAAATGGAATACACGTTGGAGTCTGGTATTACTGTAACTAATAGTGTTTATTAGTAAACTAAGTAACACAGTACTATAAAATGCAAACATATAAAACAGGTTAGCAATGATATATACAGAAGTGTGGAAATAGGAATCAAAACCAAGCTCTTTCAAAGTCTAGAGCTAAATGGATAGTCTTGCGATGGTGAAGACTTCAGTTCAGTTCAGTTTAGGTCGAGGTAGTTGCTGAAATACCAATGATATACCATTGGAGAGAGAGTGAGCGAGAGGTGATGTCGTTACCGTCCAACTGTTCATTGGCATCCTGTCCTGTTATGGTCACCGACTATGACCACGTACCATTCTTCAGTGGTGGACCTGTCACCCAGGTAAGGGTGGACACACAAACAAGCCCCCAACGGTTGCACCTTTCACACACTGTGAGCCACTGATCGATGTCCTGAATCGATCCTCCAAACCCCCACCTTCATGTGGGTGCACAACGCTCTTTCAGTGTCCCGTGGTGTGTCTCTTTTGTCTTATCAGACCTGCTTTTTATCTCTCCTTTCAGGGCACCGGCTGTCCATCAACCCGGTCCCGCCTTGCTGTCTCTGCAGGAATCTTACAAGCAGACAAAAGTGTCCTTGGAGTAAAGGTAAACAATCAGCCAAGGAGCCATAATATTAAATCATGGCTCTCTCTCTCTCTCATCTGCACAGGAGGCCTCCCCCATCTTCTCGCTCTCTCATCAGCAGCATAATTCACGGGGGGGGGGGGGGAAGGGGTCAACTCTGGACCCCATCTCGGCTTGGTTTGCTCATCACAGAGGCCAGAAATCCAGTTGAAGATCTGGAGAGTCTCATAGACCTGGCAATCTGGATTGATAACCAAATATCCAAGAGGAAGTGAGAAAGACATGGTGAATTTTCCCAAAGAAATTTCCTTCACGCCTATTTGAATTCTTCTTTGATCCCATATTCAAGGACTCTACCCACTCTTCTTGCTAAGGAGCCAACATAACTAGGCTGAAACAGAATCTCTCCATCTGAGCAGGTGAGATAAAGAAGGGAGAAGTGCTATGTTCATTACAGTGAGACTGGCCATTATCGGTCTTTTTGCACTGAATTATTGGGAAAACTCCCGTCTGGACTATGCTGATCTCTAGTTTTTCTCCAGGCTCTGCTACTTCTGGAGTGGTGCTATATTCTCTCTTTTTTGGAAGGAACGTCATCAGGCCCTTGGAGCCTTCGTGACTCCAGTGCTGTGGGCAACTTCCTAGATCATGGCCAGACAACTTAAAACGTGCTTTCCTGTCTAGACCAGGCATGCTTCTCCATGGCTCTGGATGGGAGACCACTGGTCTTGGGGCAAATTTGTTTTCTTACTTCCTTACTGCCTGTTTTGCCACTGGCATTTGGGGCAGCAATGACGGTCCTCCATCTCTGGCAGTGTTCAGAGCTTCCTTCATCATGTCAGTAGCTTCTTTTCGGTTTTAACTACAGTCAGATGTGCAGCCCCAGGTGGAGGCTTAGGAATCCCATTGCACTCAGATGTAGAAGGATTTTTCATTGCTGTTTCCGTAACAATTTTGTTTTACCAGTTAGAGTTGTTAATACTGAGCAGAAGACCCAGACTCGGAGGACCAGTGGACTACTTTTAGTCTGGCCTCTACCCTTTGACCTGTTTGGCATGGGTGACCCTACCATGAGCCAAAGAATAAAGCCCTAACTTCAGCCATCATAGCTGTCTGGGTCATTAAGACACGCAAGCCATGACGTGGTTGTTGTCCTTTTGAAGGCTTCTTACCTCTCCTCTTAGCCAGCATGTGGAATCTGTTCAGTATTATTTTTATCCACCCTCCTGATATTCTACTCTTTCCTGGTCATCCTTAACTGACCTTTCATAACCCTCTGATTAATTGATCCACTAGCACCATCCAGGGTCGGATAATTTCATGCTGGTAAGTTCTTCCTAGTTCTCCTGAACCCTCTCCAGATTCTTCTGAGTCAGATCCTATTTCACCTGAATTGTCTTGAATTGTCCTGATTATTCTAATTTGTTGGAGGCACTGGCATCTGGAATTATTTGACCATCCACCCTATTTTTTTAAGTGTCCCATCCTAAATCCGTGCTTTCTGGCCCTTGACTCCTGTCTCCAGGCCTCCTCTGCACCTTGTATTATTGATGGACAATCGGCAACTGTTGGACTTCCATGTGGTATGTGGAAAGATGCAATATTTGATGGACTGGAAAGGATGTAGTATCGAGGAGAAGTGCTGGGTTCCTTCTTGGGACATTTCGGACCCTGAATCGATAACAGACTTTAACAATCACCATTCTAATTGTCTTAGGCTGTCAGGAGCCTGCCATAGGAGGGGGTTGCTGTCATGAACCTCTGAAGGCCCAAGACCTTGTTACTCCACTTCATCTGAATATTGTTAATTTACCTAATTGTGGCTTGTTTTACCTATTAATTGCTCCACAAAGTATTTTTGTGGTGTTTATTGGTAACTGTAGGCTTCTCATGCAACCTTGTACTATTTAAGTTATGGACATTGAGTACTTATCACTCAGTCTATCGCCAGCCTTTCCATAATGACATTCATTCTGAGTGACTTGTGTACCTTCATTGACTCTTCTGTGAATAAACTCTCATCAGTGTCTTATACTTCAGCCTCCAGTTACTCTGCACCTGCATTCATCGTTACAGTCTTCATTTATGTAGTTTTTTCATTAACTCAACTGTATTTATTTTCCTGTAAATGCCTGCAAAAAATGATAGCATATACATACTTCGATAATAAATTTATTTTGACTTTGACTCTTAACTTTGAAAACCATTTTTCTAGGCATACAATATAACTTATCCAGACAGTGTCACTAGAAGCATAGGCAATTCTATCCACGTCTTTTTGGTCATTAGAAAAATTTAAATCCAATAGAGCAGAGTTGGCAGGTGAGAGGGAGAGGATTGCAAAGGTGAATCACTTTCGTCCTAATCTATTGATGAGTTTGTTAGTCAATTGTTGACTAAGCCCAAGCTTAGTTAGAGCACCATCCTGAGAACTCCCTCACTTTATAAAGATTTGCTCAGTCTGTATATCTCCAATGAAATGCTTTATGAACAGGATAAGCCTGGCCCTGGATGTGCAAATATAGAGCAATAAAGAATGAATTGTTCATGATTACTCAAAAGCATTCACAATCTGTTACAAATCAAGCTATCTTTAACTTATTAATAAACTCAATTAAGTTTTATTGTCGAAATGCACAAATACTGGAAACAATTAAAAATAGTTGCCAAATTTAAAGTAACTAATTTGAGTAACTAATTTTACACGTCCCCCTCATTGTTGCTCTTCCTTATTTAAATCAATCATTCATTGGGCCTACATTAGCTCTAACTTCTCAGATGGGGCTGTTTGGCTTTTTTAAAAGAGAACTCTCTTAAAGGTGAGAAACTTGTACATCAGTCCTATTTGAGTCACTTCAACTGCATTGCTGACTGAAGAATATCAGTCCCTCAGCAGAAACTGCCCAACATTAATGGTCAGTTTTGTGCAAGCTAGTTATAGTCTCAATGCAAGCAATGGGGTCTGTAGTAGTCCCATCAGAGTGATTGCACCCTTACTATTTTTGAGTTCTACTCATATAGCCTTCCACTAGGTAAAAGAGTACAGTCAGCGTTTCAGGCCAAGACCCTTCAGCAGGACTGCCAAAGTCTTGCTGATTCCTGCCAAGGATCCTTAGCCTAAAACGCCAACTGTATTCTTTTCCATAGACGCTGCCAGGCCTGCTGAATTCCTCCAACATTTTGTGTGTGTTGTTTGGATTTCTAGCATCTCCAGATTTTCTTTTGTTTCCAGTTCCCTGAGCTGGTTGGAGCTAAAGGTGGGTGGATCCCACAGATACAGTTATCAGGAAAACTGTTAGGTACCCCAAACTCCCACATCTTAAAGGAGAAGTATTCCATTGCCTTAAGTAACATCCTGCCTACACTGAATTAAGGACTAAGGGTTTACAGACAACAACAAAAAAAAAGCTTACCTGTTCCTATCTGTGCCCTCTCTCTGAAACCTTTGAGTTTTGCACTCACCTGTGTGGGTCACTAACCCATTAAATAATAACATTCTGGAAGAGCCATGTTGCTATGATTCCTGCCCCACCCCAACTAATAAAGGACATCTCTACACTGTCCACTATTTTGTAGCCTTTGTTCCATTGATATCCATCTTCTTTATCTATTTTTAGATCCTGCTAAAAGTGCCATTCTGACTGTAGAGCAGGGGATGGACATGAACAGAAGGGAACTAAGCCTTATATTTACAGTGCCCCTTCTCCACAGACTCCCTGAACCATTCAACTTTAATCACTCAAGCCTTTCAGAACTTTTTTCCAGCAAACCACTTTCCTTAAATTGATTAAATATTACAAGGAGAATAGGTAGGAGAATGTTCAACAGAAAGTGTTTAAAGTTTCTGTGAGACTGGGAGGTTTGCATTTTAAATACCCTCATTTTTCATTTGTTGGCAACAATATTAATCGATATTTGAAATACACTTAAGATACATAGAGATGGTGAAATCCTGAAATAATGACATCTCCTGTATTTTTGTCCAGATATTTTTTCGATCTTTGGAAGCATTACCCAAGAAGGGAGATTGACCCAGGATATCATTACTGCTGGATTTTGGAAACTACTTCGTTTTAATAATGACAGAAAATACCAGATTGCATTCCGTTACTTCAGATGCTGATAACTTGCATAATTCATTTATTAGTTGCACGAAATACAGATAATAATTTTTAAGAATAAATGAAGCCAACTGTCATTTATAACAGAAAAAAATGCCAACTGTTTCTGGAATTTTCAGTCACTCCTGGATCAATTTAAGTGTCATTCAGAATAAATAGTTTCCTCATAATTCTTCAATTGACCTTAATTTTAGGCTTATTCATATATTAGCCCTGCATTGTGTAATCATTATTTGTATTAATGAGAAAACAAATGTTAGTGTTGTTGCTTTAACAAATTTTACTCAGGAAAGACTACCCTTCCTCTTTGTCATCTGGTGTTGGACAGTGCATCTTTGCTATCTTTGTAATCTACTCAAGTATGTTTAATATTTTATGATTCTATTATAACCAGTCTTTGGACATACTCATTTACCACAAAACATGGATTCAATGAGAGAGAATAGACTGATAGGAAACTTAAAATATTTTCATGAAAGAATCTGTAAGTACTTCCTCTTTGAGTCCATCTTCCTCTTTGCGCTATCGTTAATGCATCAGTTAACAACTTCATCCGAGTACCTGGTGGTATATGTTTCTGATAATACCTACAGCAGGCACCTCAACATTGGAAAGATATCCACACAAAACACCAACTTCACTGGAAAGATAAGCAAACCAAAGTCTGCCTCTCAGGTTCTAGTTATACCGAGTTGGTTATGTTGAGTGGGTTTGACTCCTGAATTCCAAGCTCTGTCTGGAGAAGAGATGACCAGAAGAAAAGACTCAAGGATAGACACAAAGCCTCCTTAGAAAAATGAAATTGCAACACACCGATTATCCATGAAGGGATATGGGGAGAAGGCAGGAGATTGGGGCTGAGAGGAAAATTGGATCAGCCATGATGAAATGGTGGAGCAGACTCAATGGGCTAATTCTGCTCCAGTACCTTATGGTCTTACTTCTCTGGCCTTCCCAAGGCAGAGCATGAGGATTTGGGTTGTGTTTGAGAACCTCAGATTCCTGCACGGAGAGCACACAGATGCCCTGTAAAAGCAACAGGAGCAGTGCACCAGATCACAAACTACAGATGACCTACACAATAGGCACCTCCTGCCTCTTTCTGTGGTTCCCACAGTGTTCCATCAGCCACCTCAGAACCAGCACATGCTTATATAACAGCTAGTACTTTGCAGCTTTAACTTAGAATTATGTTTCATTGTGCTCCTCATTCTAAAAGCACGTGAAATCTACTGCTCCACAGTTGCATACTTTGGAATCATCCTCAGACTTTGGGCTTGCTCAAGGTCACATAAGCCAGCTATCCTACCTATCAGCATTATATTATTCTGCTGGAAACATAGGTCAGCATAGAAACAGCAAATGAGCATGTTGAATTTGTGATTAGGTAAGCACATTGTCAATGTTTAATTACCCCAAACAAGCAATGATCTTTGAGACTGAGGGTAATATATGCATTGTCCTAATATGGTATAAAACGATGTCTTTGGCAGTCAATGCTATTTTCATGAGTACCTGAACTACAGCTCATTCTAAAAGAATTCCAATAAGTTCAGCGGGTTGTACAGAATACTCAACCCATTGAACAATGTGTTATAATTAGCGATTTTCTCATACATTTTATTATCATGCAAAGGAGTACTTCAGCTCCTTAAGATTTTGCTCCAAGCAAACCCTTCAAACAATTCACTTATTTTTCAGTAATCTACACTCTCTCACATATTGACGTACGAAGATCCCTGATTTTCTCAACAGCCATCCACGTAAGAACCAATTAATCTAACAAGCTCATTCCTCATTTCCTCTACAACTTTTTGCCATTGCAGTGTTCCCAATTACTTTCATTCATCTGAACTGTATTTTCCTTCACAAGCAGGATGTGAGGAAACCACAAACATTTCACAATGTGGAATATTTCCCCCACTTATTCATACTCCCTTTAAGAATGCTTCCAGACATTTGGAAAGACAAATTAAGGGCCTTTCAATGTCTATGTCCTTCCTCAAAATGGAAGCAGCCAATAGCTAGTTCTGAATGTAGAGTTGTAGTCTCCAGTCTAAGGCCCCAGTCTCTGACTCCACATAGACCGGATGACTGACAGCATGACTGAGAGGAGTGGGAGATGAAAAATGAAAAAGTATGCAGAGGGTTTTGTTGAACCTACAGTTCCTGTCATCAAAACTTTTTAAGAATCGCTATTTTTTCTCTAACTATATGAAGTTACTTTTATGCATGTCTTAGAAGTGTTGTATGCTTCTTAGTTAAGGGTTGTCCAGTGAATTGCAGACAGCAGGATATCAGTAATCAGATCCTTGATTACATGTTGCTATTTAAATGTATTTTAAAAATAGTTGCACAAATTTTGTTCAACGGTTATGCTCATTAGTTGCTCAAGTAGTTGTTCAAATGTTTGATATTGTGCTTCTGTCCTCACTGTTGTTTGATCACGTCCTTGGATTAGCACACACAATGAGCAGTTACCACGATGAAACTATTCCTGAAAGGCCAGGATGTTGAAAGCGGTCTAGTCCTGAGATAATGTTCAAGTTCATGATTATTGTTGCTATTGGCATAAATACACAAGGTATAAATGCCATGGTATTTGGCCTTTTGCATCAGCAGATCACATTATGTCCATAAGTTTGCAAAAGCATAAATTAACAGCTGTTCATATCAGTAAATTGTAAATTGTTCACTTAAGGGACTTCCGGTAAGATGGCGATTGTTTAGCTGCTCCGAACTTTTGCTCCGTCATTCTCCCTATCTTTGCACTATATGTCTCCATTCTTAAACCTTAGTTAGGTATTTTATTAGGTCTCTCTTACTTGCCTGCGAACATATCTATCTTATAATGTCTACCAAAAGTACTAAAACCGGGAAAAAGGAAACTACGGCTTTGTCGACTGACATTCTCACTGCTTTGGAACAGCATCGAGAAGATATTTTAAAGGAATTTAGAACTTCTTTCAACCAGCTGGATGACAAATTGGATTGGATCAATGCTAGAGTGGAGGAACATGCTGAACATTTATCTCACATCGACTCGACTTCTGAAGATTTAAAATGCTGTATTCAATACCTTGAAACTTTCTGCTCCAGTCTAGAGGAGAAGAATTGTAAACTTTTTTCCAAAATGGTGGATCTTGAAAACCGGAGCAGACGTTGCAATCTACGAATTCTTGGTTTGCCAGATGCCACCAAACAGGGTTCTCTCGTGAAATTTTTTTCCAATTTTCTCTAAGATTTTTGGGAAAGAATTTCTTCCGAATCCACCTGAGCTTGAAAGGGCACACAGGATCTATCTTCCCCGCGCAATTCTGGGTTCCCACCCACGACTGGTAATTTTGTGCTTTCATCAATACCAGGTGAAAAACTGTTTGATTATGGAGACACACCGCAGAGGTACTTTTGCTTTTCAAATTTCAGTCATTCGTTTTGTGGAGGATTTTGTCCCCCAGGTTCTGAAGATGCGTGCTGAGTTTAAAGGTGTAATGAAAGTGCTTTTTGATCGTGGACTTAGACCCTTCCTTCAAAATCCAGCCGATCTCTGAATTACGCTTACTACTGGAGAATATAAGTGGTTTAAATTAGTGAAGGAGGCTGAGGCATTTGTTGGAAGTCTTCCGGCCATTCAGTCTTATTCGGAACCTGGTCGGACCTTCTAAAATGGTGGATAAGTACCTCTCGTAGTAAAATTATTTTTTCCGGACTCAGACTTTACTTGAATAACTCAGACATTATCTATTGAAACTCTAAGGGCTGTAGACAATCTCTCCCTGGACTTGGTGCGTTTTTTCTAAATAGGTAATCTGAGTTTAATGTTTCCCTGCGGACGTTTAGATTGTACTTGTGTAATCTATTTTATTCTTGTATAACTTTATCTATAGAGTTCTACAATTGACTCTAACTTGTTTTGGAGGTTTGGAGTTTTTACTGAAGGCCTCCCTGTTGGTTGATTCAGTTTAAGTTTTGCTTTTTTTTTCTTCTGTAAAAGGTTGATAAGTACTCTCCTCGAATCTATAATTTCCCCCTTTTCTCCCTCCCTTTTTTTTCTTCTTTTAATCTTCTATAATTTTTCGCGGGTAGGTTAGTTCTGGTTTTCTTCTGATTTTCTTTGTATTACATTTTATACTTCTGTTGAAGTTGTTCCTATTTGTAATTATGTTTTCTAGTGCATAAACTAGTTACCATTTGCTGTAGTATTTATACGGAACTGTTGTTAATGACACAGAACTGGAAGTCATATTTGGGTCAATTTTTTTGGTAGAGCTAGCTGCTTTTTTTTGGTAGCCGTCTAGTTTTGGGTTGCGAGGGTGGGGTGGATTCTCCAGTTCTAACACCACTCACTGTTTCTTTTGCTTTCCTTTGTTACTCAGGACATGTTTATGTTTTGATTCTACGAATCTATGTTTACATTTTTGCTCTCAGACTGTTATTGTACTGCTTGACTTTTTATATGCCTTGCTGCCTTCTATGCATTAACAATTGATAATGGCTAGTACACTTAAATTTGTGAGCTGGAATGTGAAGGGATTGAATCATTCTGTTAAAAGAAGGAAGCTACTCTCACATATTAAACAACTCAAAGCTGACATTGCTTTCCTTCAAGAAACTCATATTCGTTGTTCTGATAACTCCCGGCTTTTGTCAAAGTGGGCGGGTCAGCATTTTCATTCATCCTTTGCCGCCAAAGCTGGGGGGGGGGGGGTCTCCATCCTTATTAACTCAAATATTCCTTTTGAACTCCATAATAAGATATCTGATACAAATGGCCGTTTTATTATCGTTTCTGGTAAACTATATAATACTAAAGCTGTACTAGCAAACCTGTATGCCCCCAATTTTGATGATGTTAATTTTTTTGAACGTTTTTTTTCCTCACTACCAGACTTAAACTCATACTCTCTTATGCTGGGTGGTGACTTCAATTGTTGGTTAGATCCTAATTTGGATCGATCGTCCTCTGTTACTAGACCACCTACTAAATCTGCCTTAGCTATCCAGTCGTTTCTCTCTAATTATGGTATCTCTGATATATGGCGTTTCCTTCATCCTACTGAGAGAGATTATTCTTTTTTTTCACATGTTCACCATACCTTTACTAGAATTGACTACTTCTTACTCAATAACCAACTCATTCCATTTGTCTATTCTTGTGATTATCAGAGTATACTGATTTCTGACCATGCCCCAATTACTCTGTCTTTAAACTTTCCTGGTCTCCCTCAGAGGAATAAATACTGGCGGTTTGATTCGACTTTATTATCGATGATGATCTTCTAAAATTTATTAAGGATCAGATAACCTTTTATTTTAACACCAATACATCACCTGAAGTGTCATCCCAGATTGTCTGGGATGCCATGAAAGCATATTTGAGGGGTCAAATAATCTCCTACACAGCAAATCTTAATAGAAAGTCCTGTGCAGATCGATTGGACCTCATTAATCAGATTAAAGAATTGGATCAACTATCTGCTCAAACTAAGAATCCTGAACTATACAAGAAGCGTGTAGAACTTCAAACTAAATTTAATCTTCTGTCTACTCAACCTGTCAAACGCCAACTTCTTGAAAGTAAGAGTCGCTTTTACATTCATGGTGACAAATCTGGTAAATTTCTAGCCAATCAGCTGAGGCGTTCCAAAGCCAAACAACATATTACAAAGATCCGGAAGGAGAACGGAGACTTTACATTGGATCACTTAGAAATTAATGACACATTAAAAAATTTCTATTCTCGACTTTATTCATCTGAATCTTTGAATGACAATATCTCTGTTGATCATTTTTTAAATAATCTGAATATTCCTTCACTTTCATCTGATTTTAAAGCCAAACTTAATGCGCCTATATCATCAGAAGATATATCTTTTGCAATTTCTGCATTGTCCTCAGGGAAATCTCCTGGACCTGATGGGTTCCCCGTAGAATTTTATAAATCATTCTCTTCACTTCTTTCTTCTCAGTTATTCTCAGTATTATCTGACTCGTTTAATTACGGCAAATTGCCACCCTCTTTTAATGAGGCATCCATTATTCTATTATTAAAAAAGGGTAAAGACCCAACAGAGTGTTCCTCGTATAGGCCGATTTCTTTGCTTAAGGTTGATGTTAAAATCTTGGCTAAAGTTTTGGTTTATAGATTAGAAACCGTTATTCCCTCTATTATTTCTGATGACCAAACTGGTTTTATTAAAAACCGTCTTCCTTTTTTTAACATTTGGCATTTATTTAACATTTTATATTCACCTCCAACTGGGATTCCTGAATGTATTATCTCCCTCAATGCGGAGAAAGCATTTGATCGTATAGAGTGGAATTACCTTTTTGCAGTTTTAGAAAAATTTGACTTCGGTCAAAGTTTTATCTCTTGGATCAAATTGCTGTATTTGTGTCCTACTGCCTCTGTTTTAACTAATTTTCAGAAATCCCAGTTATTTAACCTCAAACGTGGCACCTGTCAGGGATGCCTTTTAAGTCCCTTTCTCTTTGATTTGGCTATAGAACCTTTGGCGATAGCGTTTTGAAATTGTCCTGAATTGACCGGGATTTGGAGAGGGGGTATTGAGCATAAAGTTTCTCTTCATGCTGATAACTTATTGCTTTTTCTTTCAAATCCATCTACATCCTTACCTCCAATGTTTTCATTTCTTGACCAGTTTAGCCAGTTCTCTGGCTATAAACTTAATTTACATAAGAGCGAACTTTTCCCAATTAATAAAGAAGCACAAGAATTAACATTTTGTGATCTCCCTTTTAAAGTAGTTCATAATCAATTTACTTATCTTGGGATTACAGTCACAAGGAAGTTTAAAGATCTCTTTCATGAAAATTTTGCCAATCTTTCATATACTATAAAACAGAGCTTGTTACAATGTTCACCTCTATCTATGTCTTTGGTAGGTCGTATTAATGTTGTTAAAATGTATGTTCTCCCTAAACTTTTATATTTATTTCAATCAATCTCAATTTTTATTCCTAAATCTTTTTTTGATTCCTTAGACTCTATTATTTTGTCATATCTGTGGAAGAATAAGCACTCTAGAATTAATAAAGTCTATCTCCAAAAACCTAAAAAAGAGGGTGGCATGGCTTTACCTAACTTTCGTTTATATTATTGGGCAGCCAATATACGTTGTGCTACCTTTTGGTCTTTTTTCCATGGCCAACCCGAGTGCCCTAATTGGGTGGCAATGGAGTTGAGCTCCACCAAAGAACTATCTATCTCTGCACTTCTTGCCTCTGTACTCCCTAGTAGTTTGTCCAGATTAATAGTTAATCCTCTTGTTAGACACACTTTGCACATATGGGCTCAGTTTAGGAAATTTTCTGGTTTCCATGGTTTTTTCGTTTCTAGCCCTATCTTGCATAATCACCTTTTTTTACCTGCTACGTATGACTCAGAATTCCATGATTGGTATAGGAAGGGCATTAGACATTTTGAAGATCTTTTTATTGATAATCGCTTCGCTTCTTTTCAACAGCTCTCTGCTAAGTTCAATCTGCCCAATGCTCATTTTTTTAGATATCTCCAAATTAGACACTTTATTGTTCCTTTAATTCCTAACTTCCCTGAAATGCCTGAGAAAAATGTTATGGACTTATTTCTTTCCATTAATCCACTGGGTAAAGGTTTAATATCATTTATTCGAGATAAGTTAGCAGCCTTACGACGTGCCCCTGTGGATAAAATTAAAATGGCTTGGGAGCAGGATTTAAATACCTCCTTATCTGATGAGACTTGGGACTCGATTCTCAAATTGGTTAATTCAACCTCTCTTTGTGCTCGCCATTGCCTTTTACAGTTTAAGATTGTTCATAGAGCCCATATGTCTAAATCTAAATTATCTCGATTTTACCCTAACATGAGTCTGCTTTGTAATAAATGCAAAAGGGGCGAGGCCTCTCTCTTTCATATGTACTGGTTTTGTCCTAGCTTGGAGAAATTTTGGAAAGATGTCTTCATAATGTTATCGTATATTCTGAATCACCACCTAGAACCAAACCCTTTAATTGCTTTGTTCGGTTTCTGGGGTGAGACAGATTTATGTCTGAGTTCGACTAAGTGTCGAATATTATCTTTTGCCTCTCTCCTGGCTAGACGTTTAATCCTCCTTAGATGGAGAGATGTTGCCCCGCCCACGCATGCTCAATGGCTTAACGATATTATGGCCTGCTTAGACCTTGAAAAAATTCATTATTCAGTTCTTAATTCGGATTTAAAGTTCCATAAGGTCTGGGGACCTTTTATTGAGTACTTTCATAATCTTCCTCTTAACTAAGGCTTTTTTTTCGGTCCCTTGCTTTCAGCTCCTTTTTCTTTTGGTAGTAGGCATTAATATCTTATGTTGCTAAGTGTATTTACAGCTTTGGGGTTTGATTGTCCTGATTTATATTCTCTATATTGTGTTGTGGTTGGTCTGGAGTTTTTTTTGTGTTGCGGGGCTTGGGGAGGATACTAATTTTACTTGTCTTCAATTTGGGTGCTTTCTCAATTATCTTTCTTTGTATCATATTGTTATTGTATGTTTATTTTTGCACTGTATCAATGTTCTTCATTTTGATCTGGGGTTTTTTTAAATCTGTAATTATGTAGAAAATGTATAAAAAAACTAATAAAAAAATTATTCACTTAAGTGAAAGTGACACATTCAAATCAAAACATATCTCAGCATTACAGTGACAAGTTATTAAGTAATTCCCCAAATTTAATTTTGAATTATACTCATAACCAATGAGCCGATTGCCCCTCTTCTGTGTCATAAGAAAATATGAGTGTGAAATTAGGGCAAAATTATAAATCCAATGCAGCATTTAAAAGACTGATTATCCTGGACAACCTGTTGAAATAACTGGAGTTTGGAATACGAGTTTAGGGTTTTTCTATGTAATGTGTACAGTATCTTCCTAATATGTACAGTATGTCCTGCGTACTTACTTCAGACTGAATCTTTAACAAAAGCTTTTTAATTTCCTGAAGAGCATCCAGATAACATTACTTTGAATGAGTCATAATAGTTGTCATAATTTTAATGTATGTTTCTCGGAAATATACATTATTTCTGATGAACTTCAGCTAAGTTGCAGTGCATAATCAGGAGTCTCCCAGGAAATTCCAATACACCTGCTGTAATTGTTATATGGTTATATGGAAACGTATCCATTGCATCAGAAGCAATAGGTTTTCTGCTCTGTCCTAACAGAGATATAGCTGGCAATTGTGCTTGAGATTTCTGTGCAGCCACTTCAGACAAGCAACAGACCTGCTTCACAATTGATCTCTACTGAAGTACTATATTTGCACAGTAGGTACAAACATTCAAATGTAAATTTCCCTTTCACAATGCAATGTGTGAACTATTCTCTCTGCTAATGAAATTATTGCCAATGTGATTCCTCGTTCCCTCAAATAAACAGAAGATTAGGGAAATATTCAGCAGTTTAGGCAACTTCTTTAGAGAGAAAAGCAGGATAAGCATTTCATGTCAATTTCCTTGCTGAATAAGTAGGAGATGAAACAAGCTTTAAGTTGTAGCGGAAGGCAATTAAATCAAAGACAATAGAAGACAGGGTATGTGATAGGATGGATGGATGGGTACCAGGAGAGACTGAATGCCGCCCGTGGTGGTGTCAGTGGAAAGAAAGTGGTAATTGCTGGTGAGTGTTGGAGGTGGTGTGTTGGAAGAGAAAAGGGTAACAAACAGAATGCTGGATATGTGATGCACAAGATTAGAATGGCTTATTATAGGACATTGTTGAATTCAGTATCTGGGAGGCTGTAATAGGACATATTGGAAGCAAAATGCTATTCTTTAAGCTAATATGCTTACATTAGATAGTACAAGAGGCCAAAAAGGGAGGCGGGGTAGGAAGTTGCAAAGAAACTCCACCCTCACTCTCTCTCTCCCCTTTTTGCTCTCTCTATCCCTCCCTTCTCACATTCTCTCCCTCCTCCCTGTCTTTTGCCCTCACTCCCACTTTCTCTCTCCTCCCTTCTCCCCGCTCACTCTCCCTGCCACCTCTCCCTTTCTCTCACCCTCCCTCTCCCACTCTCACCCCTCTCACTCTCTACCCCCTCTCTCCTCTCCCTTTTCATCCTCTCCCCTCTTGATCCCTCTACCCCTTCACTCTCCCCCTCCTGCCCTTTCTTTACCTCTCCCCATCTCCCTCTCCCCCTCTCTCTTTGTCTCTCCACCCTCTCTCCCTCCTGCCCTCTCTCTCCCACCCCTCCCACACACCCTCTCTCCCTCCTGCCCTCTCTCTCCCACCCCTCCCACACACCCTCTCTCCCCCTCTCAATCCATTTTCCCTTCTCCCTCTCCTTTCCTGCTCTCTTCTCCTCTCCACCCGACTCTCTCCCCTTCTCTCTCTCCTTTTCCCCACTCACTCTTCCTTTTTCTCTCCCCCTTTACTCTCTCCTCTCTCCCCACTCTCTCTACACCTTCTCACTCATTCCCCTTTCTCTTACCCCTCTATCTCCATCTCTCATCTCAACCCCCTCTCCCTTCCGCCTCTACCCTCTCTTCCACTCTCACCACCCCTCTCTCACCCTCTCTAATCCCTCTCTCTCCCCTTTCCCTGCACTCTCTCCCTTCCCACCCTCTCCACCCTCTCTCCATTCCCCCCATCCAACCCCCTCTCCCCTCCCTCTCAACCCCCCTCTCTTCCACTCTCTCCACCCCTCCTCCCTCTCTTTCCCCACACCCTCACCCACCTTTCTCTCCCCCTCACTCATTCCATCTCTCTCTCTCTACCTTCTCTCTTCCCTATCTCCTCTCTCTCAACCCTCTCACCCCCATCTCCCCCTCTCTTTATCCCCTCTCTCCTGCATCTCTCTCCCCACCTCCCTCTCTCAACCCCTCTCTGTTCCTGTCCCTCTCCCTCTTGATCTTTCTCCCTCCTTGTTCTCTCTCCCCTTCCCTTCTCACTCTCTATCTTTCACCCTCTCTCTCCATCCACCCTATCTCTCACCCCTCTTTCCCCTTCTTTTTTACTCCAACTCCTTATCCTCCCCTTCCCCTCCCTCCCTCTCCCCTCACCCCCTCTCTCCCCCCTCTCTGTCTCACCTCTCCCCACTCCATTCTCTCTCTCTACCCTCACCCCTTCTCTCAACCCCTGCCCCCTCTCCCTCTCCCCCTCGATCTCTTCGCACTCTCTCTCTCCCTCCATCTGCCCTCTCCTTCTCCCTCTCTCATTCTCTTTATCTTTCACCTTCTCTGTGCCACACTTTCCCTCTCCCCCCATGCTCCCTCCCCTTTTCTCTCTCCCTCCCTCCATCTCCCTTTTCCCCTTCTCTTTCCCCACTGCCTCAAACTGCTCATTGCTCCCTCACACATTCCCCTCTCTGTCCACCCTTCTCCCCTTCCCTCACTCCTCTCTCTCCCATTCTCTCTCCCCCTCTATCACCTCCCTCTCTCTCACACCCCTCTTTCCCTTTCTAACTCCTCACTCACTCTCCCACACTCTCTCTCTACGCCACTCTCCCCCTCTCCCTCTCTGCCCCTTCACTCTTTCCCCAACCTCCCCCCTCTCTCTACCTTTCCACGCTCTCTCCCCCACCCTCTCTGTCCCCTCTCAATTGCCTCTCACTCCCCCTCACTTCCCTTCTCTCCAAACCCTTCTCCACCTCTCTCTCCCTTTCTCCACTCTCTCTCCCCTCCACCTCTCTCTCTACCCTCTCTTTGCCCCTCTTTCTCACAATGCATTCTCTGTCTCCACCCTCTTGTCTCTCCCTCTCTCTACTAGCTCACTGCCCCCTCACTCATTCCCTTCTCTCTCTCTCCAGCCTCCTCTCCCCCTTCTACGCCTCCCTCCCCTCTCCCACTACCCTCTCCCCTCTCTACCCCTCTTCCTCCCTCTATCTTTTGCCCTCACTCACTCTCTCCCTCTCTCACCTCTCTCCCACTTCCCCGACTCTCCCCTCTCTCTCCCCAATCTCCCTACCTCTCTCTAACCCCTCTTGCTCTCTCTACCCCTCTCTCTCCCTCCATCTCCCCTTCTCTCTAACCCTTTTCACTCTCTCTCCCACCCTCTCACTCCTCTCTCTACCCCACATTCTCTCCTCTCCTTCTCCTGCTCTCTCCCTCTCCTCTACTCCTCTCTCTGCTGCCTCTCACTCTGCCTTCTCCCCACACCCTCTCCCCCTCCCTCTCTCCCTCCATACTGTCTGCCTCCGTCTCTCTCCACCCCTCCCCTCGCACTCTCCTCTCAGCCCCCCTCCAACCTCCTCTCTCCCTTTCCCCACTCACTCCCTATCACTTCCCCTCTCCCTTCCTTCCTCTCTCCCTCTCACTCCCCTGCCTCTCTCTCTCCCCAATTTCTCCAGCTCACTTCCCCCCTCTCTCATCCCCCTCTCTGTACCCCTCTCCATCCTCTATCTCCCCATTCCTCTCTCTCCCACACTCTCTCTCCTCTGTCCCCTTCCCGCTCCCCCCTCTCTCTACCCGCTCATTGCCCCCTCCCTCACGCATTCCTTCTCTTTCTCTTCACCTTCTTCTCTCTCCCCCTATCTCCCCCTCTCCCTCACCACTCTCTCTGTCTCAAGCCTCTCTCTCCCATTTCACTCCCCCCACCCCTTCTCACTGTCCCCTTTCCCTCTCCCCTCTCGCTCTCTATCCCTCCCTTCTCACTCTCTCTGCCATCGCCATCTTCCCTCTCCCCTCCCTCTCTCCACTCTAACCCCCTCTTTGCCCCTCTCTCTCCCCCTCACTCAACCCTCTCTCCCCATCTTTCTCTCTATTCTCTCACCCCACTTCTGAACCCCTCTCTCTCCATCTCCCCCTCCCACTATCCCTCCCTTCTCACTCTCTCCCATTTCCATCTCTCCCCTTCCCCTCCCTCTTTCCTTTCACCCTCTCTCTTTCTGCCCCTCTCTCCCATTTCTCTCTCTCCCACTCCCCCTTCTCTCTCTCCCCCTCACCTCTCTCCCCCTCTCTCTCTTGCTCTCTCTCACCCTCTCTTCTCTCTCTCTACCCCACTTTCTCCCCTCCTTCTCCCGCTCTCTCCCCTTCCTCTCCCCCTCTGCTCTCTCTCTCACTCTGCCCCCTCTCTCTCCCCCCACACTCTCTCCCTCCCTCTCTACGCTCTCTCTGCCCCTCTCCCATCCCCTCTCAACCTCCTTTCTCCCCTCACCCCTTCCTCTCTCTCCCTTTCCTCACTCCCAATCTACCCCTTTCTCTCTCTCTCTGTTGTGTTCTTTGTACATAACGTGGGTTACTGAGAACAAACCATATTCTGGAAGAACATAACTAGAACTTTTAACAGCAAACAGCAACCAGCAACCATGTCTTAACACACAAGCTTCTTGATCAATCTGTCATTTCTCCACATGCTCCGAATTCTGTGCAATCATGTTCTTACACGTGATATCACCACATCTTCCTTTCCTTAAAAAAAAACAATTAGCAACATTAATCAAAACAAAAGCATAATTCAACATGTCTCTATCGGTCTCTCTGGGGGTTTATGAACACAAGTAGACCTTCTTAGTGGTTCACACAGTTCTTGTGTTTCATTGTTATTTCCTGGTCTGCATCCATTAACTGAAACTCTGAAGTTGGCTCTTTATTGAGGTCTTTATGATTTCTTCTTAACACTGCTCCTTCTTCTGTTTGGACCATGTCTGATCTGGGTCATATTCGTTAAGTACTGTAGCTTTCTGTGTCCACGTGTTCATTTTGTCTTGTATCCTCACTTCATCTCCTCGTTGCAGTTCAGGTAATGGATGAGAACAACTGTCAAAGTATGTTTTCTGCTTTGGTTTGTGTTCATCTTTCCATCTTTTCACTTGTTCACTCCCTCTGTTCTCAGAAGGCTCTCATCTATTGGCAGATTGGATCTCAAACGGCATCCCATCAAGAGCTGAGCGGGTGAAAGTCCACATTCAAGTGGAGTTCTACGATAGGCTAACAAAGCTTTATAAAAATCACCTCCACTATCTTTTGCTTTGTGCATCAGTTTCTTGACAATTCCTACCGTTTTCTCAACTAATCCATTGGACTGAGGAAAAAATAGACTAGATGTTGTATGAACAAAGCCCCATTCATAAGCAAAATGTCTCATGCATTCACCATTGAATTGTGGACCATTGTCTGTGAAAACTTCATCAAATACACCATGACTGGAAAAAACTGATTTCATGCATGTAGTTACATTTTCTGCGGTTGTTCTGCCCAAACCATACACTTCAGGATACAATGAGTAGTAATCTTTTATTAAAAGATAATCTTCATTGTCAGTTACGAACAGATTGATGCCTACCTTCTGATAAGCTCTCTGAGGACTAGGATGCGGATGTAGTGGCTCCTTAGGGTTGCTAGATTGGTATTTAAAGCATATTTGACAAGAAGACAACACTTTTGCAATTTCTTGATTAATCCTGGGCCAAAGCATCACTTCCCGTGCCCTTCTCTAACACTTTTCAATACCTAGGTGGCCTTCATGAATTTTCCCAAGCATTTCTTTTTGGAGACTTTTAGGAATAACAATTCTGCAAGCTTTGTACAATCCACATGTGGTGAACTACATATACCTGTCTGGACACGCCCCCTGCTGACTGATCCTGTGGCTCCTCCCACAGAACCCGGTATAAAGGCGATTGAGGCCTGAGCCTGGCCTCTCTGTCTCCAGGATGTAGTATGGAGGTCAACCACTGCTTGTTCCTTCTTCCAGTCAATAAAAGCCGATATCTCGCCTTTACGTCTCAGAGAGAGTTATTGATGGTGCGTCACCACAACAGAAAGTTCTGATCTGTCGTTCCAATATTCTTGTACATCTGAGGTACAGTCATGCTTATGATCTGGCCATCCATCCATCACCACTTGTATTACCTGAGAATTTTGTCCTTCTCTGTCTCAAGACGCAGCAGTTCCAACTTCTTGAAAGTAACAGGTACAGTTTCTAAGACCATATCAATAAGTAACTGAACATCAATAACATTCCTGTTCCTGTCTTTTGTTGTTGGAACCACAGCTCTGGAAAGTGTGTCAGCCGTGTACATGAATTTTCCAGCTGTGTATGACACATTCAACGCATATCTTTGCAATTTGATCTTCATTCACTGAATTCACAAAGGACAGACGCTTAAAAGTTTGTTAAACAATCCAATCAATGGCTTATGATCGGCTTCAACATCAATAGATTGTCCTGACACAAACTGATGAAATCTCTCACAAGCAAACAGAACACTGAGCAATTCTTTTCCAATTTGGGCATACCTTGTTTCTGGATCGGATAATGCACGAGATGCACATTCCACTGGTAGCCATTCCTGATCATGTTTCTGGAGTAATACTGCCTCTAAGCCTGTTTGAGATGCATCACATGAGATTTTGATGGGTTGCTCAGCATCATAGAATTTCAACACAAGTTCTTTGGTGAGCACTTTCTTGAGATTTTGCCAAGCTTTCTCCTGTTCGTGATTCCAGCTCCATTTGTTTTCCTTTTCTGTTAGCTGCCTAAATGGAGCAAGCTGTTCCGAAAGATTGGGTATGAATTTTCCCGTGTAGTTGACTATTCCCATAAACCTTTGAACATCCTTTTTATATTGCAGGCTTGGCGTGTTCTCCATAGCAGAAACCTTCAATGGATCAGGACACATACCCTCATTGCTGATGTTATCACCCAGAAAGGTAAGTTCAACCACTCCTAGCTGACATTTGTCTTTATTTAACTTCAGGTTTGCCTTGCATGTTGCCTCTAAGACTTGTCTGAGTCTGGCGTCGTTCTCTTGGTTAGATGCTCCCCAAACAATAATATCGTCCATGGAAGTATCCACGCCCTCAATGTGCTCATATAGCATGTAAATGGTTTTATGATACACTTCAGGAGCTGATGCAATTCCAAATGGAAGCCTAAGAAAACAGTATCTGGCAAAAGGAGTGTTAAAGGTACACAATTTTGAACTCGGTTCATTAGTTTAAGTTGCCAGAATCCAAAGGATGCATCTAATTTACTAAAGTACTTTGCATTAGAAACTGCGACATAATTTCTTCACGAGTAGGCAATTTGAAATGCTCTCTTTTAATGGCTCGATTCAAGGCTCTTGGATCTAAGCATATCCTCAGTTTTCCATTTTTCTTATTAACAATGACAAGCGAATTGACCCATTCGGTCGGTTCATCAATTTTTTGTATGACTCCTAACAGTTCCAGTCTGTCAAGCTCTAGTTTCAGTTGATAACATAATACAAAAAGCACTTTTCTACATGGATATACTATGGGTGGCACTGTGTTGTCAATTTTAATCGTGTGCTCTCCTGGAAGACAACCAAGCCCTTTGACCAAGTCCTCATACTCTTTCATCAAGTCACTGTATTCTGACTCTGTGTCACTATCCAGGACTAATACTATTTTCACCAAATTCAGACTCTCACAGACAGATAACCTCAATATTGACTGTACATTCTTAGGCACGACCACAAATGAAAGTGTGTACACAATATTTTTGTGTGATACTTTCACTACACACATTCCTTTAACTGGAATGTCTGCACCTGAATATCCGGTCACTTTTATATTTGTCTGATGTAACTTTGGTCTTGGCTTTAATGCATTAAGCTCAGACTCTGCAAAAACATTTACTTGTGCTCCAGTTTCCAGTTTAAACAGAATAATGTTTTGGTTTACTTGCAATGGCATAGTCCAGTCATTCTTACTTTGCTTATTTTCACAAAGTACATTGATATAAGCTCCTCACGTCCATTTTCAAGCACTGCACTTAAGTGTTTTAGTTTCTTTCTACTTCTGCAACAGCGTGAAAAATGATTACTCTTACCGCAACTTTCTGATACGCTAGACACATTTTAGGTCGGTGCTGCTGCCCACAGCGACCACAACGTTTTTTCTTTCAGATTATGTCTTGCTCTCCAGCGGTTTCATTGTCGCTTCATTATTTTTTCTAATACATTCGCACTTTACAGCATCTATGCTGTCGCTCTCAATAAAAAGTTCTTTAGCCTGCGACATCACAGTCTGTGAAGCTTTGCAGAGAATCAAAGCTTTTTCCAAATTTACATCTGGTTCTCTTAAGAGTCTTTCTTCCAGACCATTATCCAGAATGCCGCAAACAATTCTGTCATTAATGACAGAGTCCATCAACTCTGCAAACTCACATGTTTTACCGTGGTTTCTCAATTCAACAAATTGATCAATCGTTTGACCAGCTTTCTTTATACGTACCGTGGGTTACTAAGAACAAACCACATTCTGGAAGAACATAAATAGAACTTTTATTTAACAGCAAACAGCAAACATATCTTAAAATACAAGCTTCTCAATCATTCTGTCATTTCTGTGCATGCTCCGAATTCTAATTCCAATCACGTTCTTACACGTGACATGTAATATCACCACACTCTCTACCCCGTCCCCCTCTTTCTCAAGATGCCCTTCTCCCTTCCTCTCCACCCTCTTCTCTCCCCTCCTTTCCCTTCTCTTTGTGTCACCCTCTCTCCCCCTCTCTATCTCTCCTGCCCCGCTCTCTCCCCATCTCTCACCCCCTCACTCCCCCTCTCTCTCTGTCCCACTCCACCCTCTCATTCCACCCTGTCTCCCTCCACCCTCCCTGCCTCCCCCCTTTCTCCCTCCCTCCACCCTCCCCGCTCCGTCATCCCTCCCACATGCTCTCCTTCTCCCCCTCTCTCTTCCACCCCTCTATCTCCCTTCTCTCTCTGCTCCACACTCTCCCTGTCTCCCTACTCCTTCTCTCTACCCACCCTCCTCTACCCCCCTCCTTCCTTTCCTGTGCTCTTTTGCACCCCCTCCTCCCCTCTCTCTCCATCCCCTGTCTCCCCATTATCTCTCAACTCCCTCCCCTTCTATCTCTCACCCCCTCTTGCACCACACTCTCTCTCCTCTCTCCCTCCTCTCTACCCAACTCTCCCTCCCTCCTCCCCTTCTCTCCCTACCACCCTCCCCAACCCTCCCTCGCCTCAGCTCCCTCCCTCCCCCTCACCCCAGTTCCCTTCCCCTCCCTTTCTCCCTCTCTCCCCCGCTATCTCTCCCCCCTCATTTCCCTCTCTCTCTCCCTCACTTTCTAGATTCAGATCACACATTAATTCAGATGTCAATTGTTTTGTAAATTTTAAAAATGCAAGTGATTAAATTTACTTTTCTAATCATCTGTCATATTTTTCTCCATGAAACCAATATTTATTTTCCTCCTTTATTTCTGTTCCTGCAACTTGATATTCATGGCTTTTATCGAACCACGGATTTCTGGCTAATCTGTTTCCCTTTTCATGCCTTCAATTTTTTGTACCTTCAACAACCTGGCATATGAAAAAAAATCAATGGAAGTACACATTTTATTAATAGCAGTGTTGCCATGAGGGCAAGCCGGATCTACTGTGATGTTTTTAACTCTCTACCACAAATTATTCTATCTACTTTTAATTCAATGTAGTAATCAGAACAGAATTTCCCACACTTGGGGCTGTTAACATTGTAAAAAAAACTGTATTCATTTATGATTTGCCAATAAAATATCCATGTGACCTTGGTACAGCTTATTAAAGTTTGACTAATCACATGTTTGAACAGTTGACTGCATTGCTTCCACTGAGTAAACAGACGGGCTTCTTCTGAAGTATGAAAGTTTTCTGCATTGCAGTCTGGACGTTGCTTCTGCAATTAGAAGGTGAGTACATTAACTTGCTATGATAATTTTTCTTGACGTAAATTTCTTTGACTTTGCTTAATTCCTTGTTGAAGAGAAGTGGCAGAGAAAACATCTTTCTTTCCTAAATGTCGTGTAACACCTGTGTAGCACCCGTCTTATCGTGAGTGTCTATTCGTTGTACCCTTTGAGAAAATCAGATTGCACCAGGTCAGGGGTGGCCAACCTTTTACGTTCCATGCATCGTTTTTTTTAAATGCATGAGTTCAGACATGATTTTTTCAAGCATGAGTTTTATATTAACATATTTTACGAGAATTGAATAGGGGTAGTAGAGTTGAATGGCGCATCTGAACTTGTGCGTGAAAAGATTGACACATGGAATGTAAAAGGTTGTCCACCCCTGCCTAGGTGCTAGTAGAAGATCTAGGTTTTGGAAGGAGGTTACTACTACTACTACGTCGACTCAGGCCTAGGGGGCTGGCGTCGGGCACGATGATGGACTCTCCCTCCTCCCTCTCTCGCTCAGTTCATCTACATTAGCTGCGCTGCTATCTTCTAGGAGCGTGTTGACCATAGTCTTGGGAGGGCGCCCAGGGTTCACCCTCCCACACTTGGGCTCCCATGTGATGACTAGGCTGGCAGGTAGCTCAGGGTGGTGTAGACAGTGCCCTGCTAGTTGCAGTCTTCTCGCCTCGATTTTAGTAGTGAGCATCGTTAGGTCGTCACAGAGCTCGACGTTCGTCATGTGCTGTTGCCAACTCACATCAGAGCCATCCGGAGCATTCGTGTATAGCAACCATCTAGTGACTTTCGCATGGTCTTGGTGAGTGTCCGTGTCTCACATCTGTATGTGAGAAGGAACTCTGACTGCTATGAAGATCCTCATTTTGAGCCCTCTGGTCAGGTTCAACCTCCAGATTCCCTTCACGTCATTCATAGCCCTCCACGCCAGCGCCTTCCCTGTATTTATGTCCTTCTCCAAACTCATCATTCTTGACCCGAGGTCCTTAAAGTCTAAGACTTTCTTAATGGTATCAGTCTTTACAGTCTTGAGAGTACCTTCATTGCAGTTGAACGCCATGTACTCTCTCTTTTTAGCATTTAGGTGAAGTCCAACTTTAACGCACTCAATTTTCACTTTTGTCAGTAGCTGCTGTGCTTCCTCAATTTGGTCAGAGAGCAGGACTATGTCATCTGCAAAATTGAGATCTGTAAGCGTAACTGGTCTGATCCTTTTGGTTTGTCCTGGTTTTATAGTAAAACCAAGCTTGTCATGAACTTTGGTAGCTTGACGTAGAGCTTGACGATGATTATAAACATGTAGGGTGCCAGAGTGTCTCCTTGCAGCACACCAGCCAGGAACTCGAACACTGCTGTTTCTCCATCTGGTGATACAACTTTTACTGTGGTCTTGGTATAGCTGGACTCTATTGCTCTCAGTAGATGGTCTGGCACTCTGTAAGCTTTCAGGATCTTCAGCATTTTACCTCGGTGAATGGAATCAAAAGCTTTGTGAAAATTGATGAAAGTAAGCGCGGCTGTAGGTTGTTCTTCTTGACTTCCTCAATGATTCTACGGAGAGCAAGTATTTGCATTACTGTTGTGAGCTTCTACCAAAAACCATTCTGATTGAATCTTAGCTCAGGATCAATGACAGTACAAATCCTGATCAAGATCATCCAATTGTACAGGTCAAGCTGATACCATGGTTGTTATCTGTCTTCGTGAGGGATCCAGACTTGGGGACAGGGATAATGTTTGAGAGTGTCCACTGTTCTGGTTTGTCGCCTTTCGTCAGTGCCGTATTACATATGTCCAGCACAATGTCATCCAGGTCGCAGTTCTTCAGGACATCTGGTGCTATTCTATCTGGTCCAGCGCTGTTGCCCTGTTTGAGTGCATACTTGGCCTTCTTCAGTTCCTCAATGGTGAATGAGCCATCACAGATGTTGACTTGCATTAGTATTGTGGGTATGGCCTTTTCTTCTTCCGTGATCATTGGAGGGCTTCCCAGCAGCTTCTTGAAGTGGGTAAACCATGTCTGGACACGATCCTCTGCTGTTTGACCACTTATTTGACCTGATGGGGACTTCTTCCGTCTGCTGATCTCGTTGACTAGGCGCCATGTTTCTCCAAGCTGCTGGTCTTCATTAGCAGCCTCTACCCCTCTAATCCTCTCAGCTAGTTCCTCTTCCTTCTGTCAGTCGTAAGTGGCAAAGAGATTCTTCTTTGCTGTCTTGAACTTGTCTCTGAGCTCTTCTGTTTCGCTCCTTCTATGTTCAGCATGACAAGCATTGACCACATTTCTTGCTGCGACGTCAGGATGTTTTGAGATCCGGCTCTTTTTGATTCGCTTCACAGTAGTCAGACTCTTTGTTGCATCTGTGTGTGTATCTATAGGCCGCTGATGGCGGTTGGTGGCAGTCTCTTCCTCCTCCCTCTCCAGTGGGCCGAAGCGATTTCTCACTTCCACAGTGTACTGGGCTTGAAGAATAGGTTGTGAAGAGAATGCCTTCCAGTCCATCTTCTCCTTGGGACCTGTGGCTTTGGGTTGCGGCAGGCTCAGTCTCACTTGCTTTGATACTCCTCTGTGGTCAGAACTGACCGAGCTGAAGGTGCTGTAGGCTTCTGTGTTGATCACACAATTACGCCATTTTGTTCTTATGAGGATGTAGTTGAGATGTTTCCTGTTGAGGGAGGCTCTGTTTTTGTATGTCCACAGTTTACCACTCGCTTCTTGAATTGTGTGTTGGCAGCAATGAGACCGTGTTCCTGGGTGAAATCAACTAGGTATTGTCCATTTCTGTTGATAAAGTCGTGGTATGAGTATGGAACATCTTCCAGTTCGACCTGGGCATTAAAATCGCCAAGCACAGGCTGGAAGTTATGTGCAGGTATTGAAGTGACAACTTCATGAAGTTTACTGTAGAAGGTCTCCACCTCCTTCTCCTCGCTGCGGTTGTGCAGGGATTAACAGATGATGACAGAGGTCGCCGGGTTTCCGTCGAATTCCTCAGTAAGGATTCTGTCACTGACTGAGACTATGCACCTCAGTGCCTTCTTCACCTTGCGGTTCAACATCGGCCCTCCTCTGCCTTGTGCTGACATCGTCGTCGACTCTCTCCATGCGGACGAGCTGACGAGGTGCATCCCCTCTACCTCTGTGAACCTTATCTCTTCATCTGGGTGTACATGATTGTGTTCTTGGATCCCCAAGATGGAGATCAGTGGAGGCAGTGAATAGAAACCACACATTTCAGGAAATAAGGTTTATTCAGGAAGTAAGAAAAACAATATGTGCAAAATATTTACATGAGCAAGAACAATTCAAAATTTCAGCATTCTGTTTTGGTTCTAAATCTTAGATATCAAACCACAGCAATTTCCTTTTTAGTTAGAATCAGCAAGATTCCTTTATTAATCAAATCTCTGTAACTAATTAGATCTAGTGTTATTTCCTATTTGAAAGTGTACAGACTAAACTTTCCTTTTTATTTATCACTAGTTAGTAGAAAACCAAATATAACTACTATTCTTAAGTATTACAGTTAACTTCAGTTTCAGTTCCAGGCAGTATATCTACAAGTTTAAATTCAAATTCAGAAATTATATATCCACAGTTTAATTCCTTTCATGACAATTCTCCAACATTACAAATTTTAAACAAAATAAATCTCATTCAGTAACTTAAAGTCTTGCAAAAATAATCAGTTTTTGCAGATGATCAAATTTGGATTCTTCTAATGAAAATAAACTTATACATCCAACCGTATTAAATCCTCTGCATCATTACACATTTCGTTCCCGTGCCAGTTCATCGACTCTTGTGTGCCTCACCATCTTCTTTCTTGGTTTGTTGGAATGAAATATTTGATCATCCACGGAAAGCCAATTCAAAAATTTGTACACAAACTTGTCTAAATCCCTTGGTGTGATTTTACAGAACTAATGACCGACTACACGATAGGGATTCTTAGACATGCGTCTCTGCCGATATTGTCTCGGTATAGCTGCAGCATGTTATAACCATAGCTTCAATAAATCTTTTATCGCTATTGTCTCTCCTCCAGGGGTTTCACCCTGAGGGTTTCAAGTTGGTATGGTAAAGGTACTCACTACTAATTCCACTCTTAACGGTTCATGTCTTCAGCTTCTAATCGTTGCTTCATTTCTCTCCTTGTCCGTGTTGCATCAGCCGGGCCTCTTCTCACTTAGCACTTTTATCAAATTTGCTTTTTTTTTAACCAGTAACCCTCATTTTCATCCTTCTGCTAGGGAAGCTTTCTAACATTACATCTTTGGTTTTAATTTAACCTGAGTTACATTTGGCCTCATGAACTACAGTACTATCCGTAAACATTGAACTAAGAAAAAGCTTTACAATTCTTTGAATTGTTGTAAAAATCTCTAACAGCTGATTGTGCATCATTGCAATTAGAATATCAATTAATTAAGCTGCTGCTTGCTGGGACTGCATTCAATAATCAACAAATTGGAATATCTTTCGGGGTTAATCATTATACTGCATATGAATTGATTGGCTTGAATATTTTTGCATAGTACTGGAGTACTTCTAGATTTCTATTATTTGCTTAATATTGCTTTAGCATCCGAAGTCTGTGTCTATTTTCCATAGAAATCATGCCATTCAGATTTGTAACCCTACCTTCATACTATAACAGATTTTGTCCAATTCATAAATGTCCAATTGCAACAAGTGTGACCTACTCTCCTTGCCATTCTCAACATAAGTGCAGCCATTGACATGTTTGAGTTCACCATCCTCCGCCAGAACTCCTCCTCCATGATCCAGCTGGGTCATACTGCACGGGTCCACTTCTATTCTCACCAATCTATTGTACCAGCCAATTATTAGTAACGGTGCTTCAGCGTTAGCTCAGCTGTCCCTAACAAAATGAGCACAGAGCCCCTCCTATTTTATAACTCCATGTTGGAAGAGCAGAGAGGTGAAGAGAACTGCAGTGTTGATAGGAGATTCCTTAGTCAGAGGAACAGAGTTGAAGCTCTGTGGGTGCAATAGAGACATCTGGATGGGATGTGCCTCCCTGGTGCTAGGAACAGGGATGTCTCAGATCAGGCAACTTTCTCAAAGGTGAGGGTGAGCAAGTCTTGGTACATATTGGCACCAATGACATCGGTAGACAAATTGAGGAGGTCCTTAGGAGGGATTTTAAGGGAGCTAGGTAGGAAGTTGAGAAACAGGTCCTCTGGAGTAGTAATCTCTGGATTTCTGCCTGTAACACATGCCAGTGAGGGTAAGAATAGGATGACTTGGCAGGTGAATGCATGACTGAGGAACTGGTGCAGGAGTTCAGATTTATGGATTATTAGCATCTCTTCTGCAGCAGGTATGACCAATACAAAACGGAGGGGTTACACCTGCAAAAGTTGGGGGCAGATTAGGTAGAGTTGTTCATGTGGATTTAAACTAATTTGGCAGGGTTTTGGCAAGTGAAGTGGTAGTGCTAAAGATGAGGTAGTTGGTTTACAAACAGGGCAAGAATCCTAGCAAGGAAAGGCTGATTAGAGGGCAAAATTGCAGTCAACAGGAGGAGTTGCAATGTAAAAGGTGGACAATACAGTACTAAAGGAGTTGAATTAAATTGAATTGACTTTATTATTTATGTCCTTCACATACATGAGGAGTAAAAATCTTTACGTTATACCTCTGTCTAAATGTGCAATGTGCAACTTATAGTAATTTGTATGTACTATAAATAGTATATACAACAGGACAGTCAATATAACATAGAAATACAATTGTATCAGTGTGCTTTAATCAATCTGATGACCTGGTGGAAGAAGCTGTCCCGGAGCCTGTTGGTTCTGGCTTTTAAACTGTGGTACCGTTTCCCAGATGGTAGCAGCTGGAACAGTTTGTGGATGGTGCGACTTGGGTCCCCAATGATCCTTTGGACCATTTTTACACACCTGTCTTTGTAAATATCCTGAATAGTAGGAAGTTCACATCTACACATGCACTGGGCTGTCCGCAAGATTCTCTGCAGAGTCCTGCGATTGAGGGAAATACAGTTCCCATACCAGGTAGTGATGCACCCAATCAGGATGCTCTCAATTGTGCCCCTTAGGATCCGGGGACCCATGCTAAACTTCTTCAACCATCTGAGGTGAAAGAGGTGCTGTTATGCCTTTTTCACTACATATTTGGTATGTACAGACCACGTGAGATTATGTGATGTGTATGTCTTGGAACTTAAAGCTGTTCACCCTCTCAACCCCAGATCCATTGATGTCAATAGGGGTTATCCTGTCTCCATTCCACAATCCACAACCAGCTCCTTTGTTTTTGCGACATTGAGGGAGAGGTTGTTTTCTTGGCACCACTGTGTCAGGGCGATGACTTCTTCTCTGTAGGCTGCCTCATTAATATTTGAGATTAGACTAATCAGTGTAGTATTGTCAGCAAATCTGAATGTGCACAGTATATGGAATAAGGTCAATGAACTTGTAGCACAGTTACAGATGGGCATGTATGATATTGTAGGCATCACTGAATCATGGATGAAAGAAGATTATAACTGGAAGCTTAATATCCAATGATACACATGGTATTGAAAGAACAGGCAGGAAGACAGGGAGGATGGCACTGCTCTGTTGGTAAAAAGCAAACAGCATTATGAAGGACCCCATGCACCCTCATACAAACTCTTCTCCCTCCTGCCATCTGGGAAAAGGCACAGAAGCATTCGGGCTCTCACGACCAGACTATGTAACAGTTTCTTCCCCAAGCTATCAGACTCCTCAATACCCAGAGCCTGGACTGACACCTAACTGCCCTATTGTCCTGTTTATTATTTATTGTAATGCCTGCACTGTTTTGTGCACTTTATGCAGTCCTGTGTAGGTCTGTAGTCTATTTTTTTTCTGTGTTTTTTTTACGTAGCTCAGTCTAGTTTTACTGTGTTCTACTGTTCTACTGTGTCATGTAACACCAGGGTCCTGAAAAATGTTGTCTCATTTTTTACTTTGTACTGTACCAGCAGTTATGGTCAAAATGACAATAAGAGTGACTTGACTTGACTTGAAAATGAAATCAAATCATTAAAAAAGGGTGATATACGGTCAGAAGGCGTTGAATCATTGTGGATAAAGCTAAGGAACTGCAAGAGTAAAAAGACGCTGATGGAACTTTTATACAGACCCCCAAACAGTAGTAAAGTGATGGTTGACAAATTACAACGGGAAATAGAAAATGCATGCTAAAAAGGCAATGTTACAATAGTCATGGGCAACTTCAATATGCAGATAGATTGGGAAAATCAAGTTGGTGCTGGATTCCAAGAGGGGGATTTTCTCGAATGCCTACGAGATGGCTTTTTAGAGCAGCTCCTTGTTGAGCCCATGAAGGGATCAGCTGTTCTGGACTGGATGTTGTGAAATGAACCAGAATTGTTTAGAGAGCTTAAGGTAAAAGAACCCTTAGGGAAAAGTGATCATAACATGATTGAATTTACCATGAAGTTTGAGAAGCAGAAACTAAGGTCAGCTGTATCGGTAAAGACAGAGTAAAGAGAATTATAGAGGCATGAGAGAGGAGTTGGCCAAAAAAGTACAGTGGGATAACGGCAGAGCAGCAATGGCTGAAATTTCTGGAAGCAATTTGGAAGGCACAGGGTATACATATCCCAAAGTGGAAGAAGTATTCTAAAGGCAAAGTGAGACGACCATGATGAACAAAGGAAGTCCAAGCCAACCTAAAAGCCAAACAGAGGGAATATAAATGCAAGTATGTAATGTTGATAAGAGTGTAAAAGCAAGCATGTACCATTGAAACTTTATAAAGCACTGGTAAGGCCTCACTTGGAGTAATGTGAGCAATTTTGGAGCTCTTATCTTAGAAAGGATGTGCTGAAACTGAAAAGGGTAAAAAGGAGGTTCACAAAAATTATTCCTGGATTGGATGGCTTGTTATATGAAGAACGTTTGATGGCTCTGGGCCTGTATTCACTAGACTTCAGAAGAATGAGGGGAGACCTTATTGAAACCTATCAAATAGTGAAAGGCCTTGATAGAGTTGATGTGGAGAAGATGGTGGGACAGTCTAAGACCAGAGGACAAAGCCTCAGGATAGAGGGGCATTCTTTTAGAATGGAGATGAGGAGGAATTTCTTTTGCCAGAGGTGAATCTTCTGAATTTTTTGCCACAGGCAGTTGTGCAGGACAAGTCTTTACGTATATTTAAGACAGAGGTTGATAGATTCTTGACTGGGCAGGGCATGAAGGGATACAGGGAGAAGGCAGGATATTGGGGCTGAAAGGAAAATTGGATCATCCGTGATGAAATGGCAGAGGAGATTCGATGGGCCAAATGGCCTAATTCTGCTCCTATATATTATGGGAAGTTAAATGATTGGAAAGCTTTCAAACACCAACAAAATGCAACTAAAAAAGTCATTAAGAAGGAAAGATGGAATACACCAGCAAACTAGCCAATAATATTAAAGGGGAACCCAAAAGTTTCTTCAGTTACATAAGGTGTAAAGAGAGGCAAGAGTGGATATCAGACTGTGGGAAAATGATACTGGAGACGTAGAAATTGGAGACAAGGATTTGACGGATGAACTGAATAAATATTTTGCATTGGCCTTCACTGTGGAAGACACTAGCTCTATGATGGAAGTTCCAGGAGTCAGGAGTCATGAAGTGTGTGAAGTTATCATTACTAGGGAGAAGGTTCTTGGAGAAAGTAAATAAGACACCTGGACCAGATGGTGTACACCCCAGGGTTCTGGAAGAGGTGGCTGAAGAGATGGTGGAGACTTCAGTAATTAGCTTTCAAGGATCACTAAATTCTTGAATGTTCAAGGGGACTGGAAAATTGAAAATGTCACTCCACTCCAAGACAGGAAAGAGGCAGAAGAAATAAAAGTATAGGACATTTAATCTGACCTCAGTGGTTGGGAAGATCACGTTGAAGTCGATTGTTAAAAATGTGGTTTTGGGGCTGTTGGAAGCACATGATAACATAGGCAATGGTCAACATGGGAAAATCTTGTCTGAAGAAATAACAAGTAGGATAGACAAAGGAGCATTGGTTGATGTTGTGTACTTGGATTTTCAGAAGGCCTTTGATAAGGTACCACAAATGAAGCTGTTTAACAAGCTACAAGCCCACAATATTACAGGAAAGACTCTAGCATGGAT
This sequence comes from Hypanus sabinus, assembly GCF_030144855.1. Taxonomy (NCBI): domain Eukaryota; kingdom Metazoa; phylum Chordata; class Chondrichthyes; order Myliobatiformes; family Dasyatidae; genus Hypanus; species Hypanus sabinus. Next base: position 50,520,973 of record NC_082713.1, read on the forward strand.
AAAACAGTGGCTGATTGGTAGGAGGCAAGGAGTGGAATAAAGTGAGCCTTCTTTGGTTGGTTGCTGGTGAGAAATGGTGCTCCACGGGGTTCTGTGTTGGGACTATTTCTTTTTGCACTATATGTCAATAACTTGGATGATAGAATTGATGGCCATGTTGCAAAGTTTGCACAAGATATGAAGATAGCTGAAGGAGCAGGTAGTTTTGAAGAAGTAGAGAGGCTACAGATGGACTTAGACCAATTAAGAGAATTGGCAAGGAAGTGGCAGAAAGTATAGTGTCAGGAAGTGTATGGTCATGCACTTATTGGAAGAAATGAAAGGATTGATTATTTTCTAAATGGAGAGAAATACAAAAATCTGAAGTGCAAAGGGAGTTGGGAGTTCTTGTACAAGATTACCTATAGGTTAATTTGCAGATGGATGTAATATTGAGTCTTTGTAAAACACCAATGAGGCCTCACTTTGAGTATTGTGAGCAGTTTAAGGCCCCTGATCCTGGAAAGGATGTGCTGAAAATGGAGAGGGTTCAAAGGAGGTTCACAAAAATGATTCTAGGTTTGAACAGTTTGCCAGGTGAAGAAAGCTCGATGGCTCCTGGGCTGTTTTCTCAAAAATTCAGAAGAATGAGAGGTGACCTCATTGAAACCTATGAGGTAAGAAAAACTCTTTGATGGAGAGGATGTTTCCTATGGGGGAAGAGTCTTAAACCAGAGGACAGAGGAAACAGCCATTAACCCTGTATTCTGCCTTCATGTTTGACCTTCCAAAGTGACTCTCTTCACACTTTTCATATTGAACTCCATCTGCCACTATTCTGCCCAGCTCTGTATCCTTATCAACATAATATTGTAACCTATGACAACCTTCTACACTATCTACAACACCACCAACCTTTGTATTATCTGCAAGCTTACTAACCTACCCTCCCATTCTCTCATCCAAGTCATCTATAAAAATCACAGTGAGCAGGGGTCCCAGGACAGATCTCTGTGGAATACCCTCCATCTACTGCCACACTCTGCCTTCTGTGGGCAAACCAATTCTAAATCCAAGTGACCAAGTTTCCCTGGATCCCATGCCTCCTGGCTCTTTGTATGAGCCTACCATGAGAACCTTGTCAAATGGTTTACTAAAACCCATATATACCCCATTTATTGCTCTGCCTTCAGTGATATGTTTTGTCATTTCCCCGAAGAATTGTCAGGTTCATGCTGAATATCTCTAATCAGACTATGGTTCTCCTAATATTTATAAGTCCAGTTTCTGAGAATGCTCTCTAATAGTTTGCCCACCACTAACATAAATCTCACTGGTCTTTTATTCTCAAGGTTACACCTATTACTATTCTTGAACAAAGGAATAACATTTTCCACCCTCCAATCCTCTGACTCTAGCCCTATGGTCAGTGAGGACACAAAGATCAGCACCAAAGGCACATCAATCTCTTCCTTCACTTCTTACAGTAACCTAGGGTTTATCCCACTCAGCCCCAGGAATATATCTATCCTAATGCTGTTCAAAACTTATAGCGCATCCTCTTTCTTAATGTCAACATGTTCCATCATATCAGTCAGTTTTACACCGACCTTACATTTGTCTATTTTATTTTCTCCGTTGAATATTAAAGGAAAGCATTCATTAATGATCCCCCTACCACCTCCAAACCGAGGCACATGTTTCCCCTTTCATTCCTCAGCATTCGTACCTTCACTCTAGTTATCCTCCTGTTCGTCATGTACGTGTAGAATGCCTTGGGGTTTTCCTAAATCCTACTCACCAAGGCTTTCTCATATGCCCTTCTAGCTTTGCTAAGTGAGTTCGTAAACTCCTTCCTAGCATCTGTGTAACTCTCAAGAGCCCTGTTTGATCCTTGCTTCTTAAACCTTAAGTGTTATTCCTTCTTCCTCTTGACTAGATGTTCCACATCTTTTGTCAACTATGATTGCTTTACCCAACCATCTTTTACCCATCTCAATGGGACAAACCTAGTCAGGACTCTTCAATGAGACCAATCCTATCCAGAAATGTATATATTTAGATATTTCAATAAATATCAATTTCCACAACTGTGACATCCAAGCCTATCACTCCAGCTATTTCAGCTGGTTCTCAATAGACATTATTTAGGTGTAGTTGAGCACTTGCTACTTGATGAATGTTGGATGTTCGAATATATAGACATTTTGAGGAATCAGAAAGTGAGTCATTCATCTCAAATGAAGTTATTTTTATCATTTCTGTGGATGAGCCACACACTTGAATGACTATATCTGTTTCCCATCCTGGGTAGACTGTGGACATCTTCGTGAATTGCTGTGCTGATGGAATCTTACAGTGTTGTTGTGTTTGTCCTAAATTGCTTGAGATATTAAGGCAGGTAAACTACATTATTAAAAATCCAGAGAGATTCTGTCCTTTAATACCTGAGACCTTAAGTCCAAAGGAAGAAAGTTTCTTTCTGGAAGATATGCTGTTAAACTTCAGCCTGAATATTGCATGAAATCCTGGTCCCTACTGTGTTGCACAAAACATGTAGAGAGGATGTAGAAGTGAATTATAGAGTTAATGCTGAGATTGGAAAATTGTAGCTGTAAAGAAAGATTGGTTAAACTTGGGGAGCCTTCTTTGGAACAGAGGAAGTTAAGAGCAGACTTAATCAAGGTTTAATCAAGTTTGCTGATGATACTAAGCTGGGTGGCAGTGTGACATGTGATGAGGATGTTAGGAGAATTCAGAGTGACTTGGATAGGCTGGGTCAGTGGGCAGATACTTGGCAGATGATGTTTAATGTGAGTAAGTGTGAGGTTATCCACTTTGGGAGTAAGAACAGGAAGGCAGGTTATTATCTGAACAGTGTAAAGTTAGGTAAGGGAGAAATACAAAGAGATCTAGGAGTCCTTGTTCATCAGTCACTAAAGGTGAATGAGCAAGTGCAGCAGGCAGTGAAGAAGGCTAATGGAATATTGGCCTTTATTACAAAGGGAATTGAGTACAAGAGCAAGGAAATCCTCTTGCATTTGTACAGGGCCCTGGTGAGACCACAACTGGGGTATTATGTACAGTTTTGGTCTCCAGGGTTAAGGAAGGACATCCTGGCTGTAGAGGAAGTGCAGCGTAGATTCACAAGGTTAATTCCTGGGACGTCAGGACTGTCTTATGCAGAGAGGTTAGAGAGACTGGGCTTGTACACGCTGGAATTAAGGAGATTGAGAGGGGATCTGATTGCAACATATAAGAATATTAAGGGATTTGTCAAGATAGAGACAGGAAATATGTTCCAGATGCTGGGAGAGTCCAGTACCAGAGGGCATGGTTTGAGAATAAGGGGAGGTCATTTAGGACAGAGTTAAGGAAAAACTTCTTCTCCCAGAGAGTTGTGGGGGTCTGGAATGCACTGCGTCGGAAGGCAGTGGAGGCCAATTCTCTGGATGTTTTCAAGAAGGCGCTAGATAGGTATCTTATGGATAGGGGAATCAAGGGATATGGGGACAAGACAGGAACTGGGTATTGATAGTAGATGATCAGCCATGATCTCAAAATGGCGGTGCAGGCTCGAAGGGCCGAATGGTCTACTTCTGCACCTATTGTCTATTGTATATAGAATTATGAGGAGTAAGTAGGAAAGTCCTATTTCCCTTGGTAGGGAGATGAAATCAGGAAAAATGAATTAAGAGTAAAATGAATCAGGAAAAATGAATTAAGAAAAAAGGATTAATGTGGAGATGAGAAACTCTTAGAATATTTCATTAATACTGGAATGGGTACTTGAAGAGCAGTGACACAGAGAAAATGTTGGAAGATGGGATGTGTTTAAGAATTTTTTTCATACTGACACAAATGTGATGGGTTAATTTGTCTTCTTTTGGCATTGTAACTTCTGTGATTCTATGATGCTGATGATTCAATGATTATTTCTCTGCTGTTGAAGTCGAGATGGTGTGTGCTTTGGAAAACCAGAATATTGGCATGTTTTTGTTAATCACCTTGGTGATAAATGTAATGGGATTGGGAGAACTTTAAGAGGAAATTTGGTGATATACTGTAGTAGTGCATCCTTTGTATGTACTGCTAGTGGCTGAAACTCCAAATAAACTAGGTTTTGAGAGGTATCTAGCAAATTGAACATTCCTTTAGTTTAACACTTATCTGAACACTTTATATGGTAAGGATTGGGACCTATTTTATCCAAATTCTTCATCTTTTACACAACTGTTGAAGATGTACAACAACATTGTACGTTTAGGTAGATGAATCAAACAATCAGAGATAGCAGTGTACATTTCTCTGGTAATTCCATCACATTTGTGGATTGGGCATTGAACTCTTGTATTTTCTATGGTCTTTTCTTGGTGAGCACTGAAGGACTTTTAATTTTGCATTATTGGTTCAATTATCTGTAGTGTAGTTACTTGCCTTGACTACTGATCTCGATCCCAAAAAAGAACAAGGGCAACTGGCATCTGTGCACATCATTACATTCAGGAGCCCATCATCTCACACATCATTTGGACTTGGAAATATGTGACATTGTTTTAATATTAATAAATATTAAGTGTAGAATTCCTTCCTGTCAATTTCATAGTGTTCTTTTGGTCGAAGAACAAACATGGTTGAAGAAGTTGGCTCATCTTCTCAGTACCTTTAGGGATGGACATGTTGGAGATAAACACATTCCAATGAATACATAAATAGAAACAGGAGACACAAGATCAAAACATTTCATCCGTCATGTGAAGTTTACTTGGGACTTCTCACAAACTCTATTCAACTTTCTAACCTTCGTCATTGTAGGAGATTAAGCACTTGGCACCAGTGTTTATGAAACTAACCTTAAGCGATAGTGAGGAAGAACATTCAACTCCTGGAAGATAGGAAAACATTGTAAAATCTGGCATGTTAATAAACCTGAATATCTGAAAGAAGTATAAAAGAACTGTAAAGACTTGCCATGGTTTATTACTGTTTTATGGAATATATTGATGTATGAAGTAAAAGAATTAAAATCTGCTCTCTGATTTTCCACATTGGCCCGAACTTGACACCATGAATTCCAAGACCCTTGAACAATTTTATGTTCTTAATCTATAAAATGCTGCAGAATGTTTTACTAAAATTCTGCCAAACCATTAAATAAAACAATCAAAAGACAATAAAAGACATTGCTGGATTTAATTAACTGATAAATGATTCAAAGGTCAACATCACTTGGTATCTTGTCTGATAGTATCTGACCAACGAAATACTCTGATCTTTGATTTTAAGCAAGGCAATGTACTGATTAGATGTTAACTCTATAATGATAGCAGTTTGTACAACTTGGAAAAGAAATTCAAGTATAAAATTATACTTGTTGTACCTAAGAATGGTGATGTTGTTTGCAATCTCTACTGATTTAAATGTTAGCTCATTTTCTCTTCCTTCTATTGGTATGTTTTGCATAAATAAACTTTCCTTAAGGGCTTCCACTGCTGCAAACTCTGACTGTCTTCTGAACAAACTTTGAATTGATTATAGTTTAGAAATTTATCTCAAGAAAGATTTTTTTTCAGAAAATGCCTTGCAGTTGAAGGTCCATCAGTAAATTCATACAGAATCAGAATTAAGTTTATTATCACCGGCATGTGACATGAAATTTGTTAACTTAGCAGCAGCAGCTCAATTCAATACATAATCTAATTGAGAGAGGAAAAAAATAAAATAAAATAAAACATAATAAATAAATAAACAAATAAATCAATTATGTATTTTGAATTTTTTAAAATGTGCAAAAACAGAAATACTGTATATTAAAAAACAGTGACATAAAGTCCAAAGCCTCAATGTCCATTTAGGAATCAGATGGCAGAGGGGTAGAAGCTGTTCCTGAATTGCTGAGTGTGTGTCTTCAGGCTTCTGTATCTCCTACCTGATGGTAACAGTGAGAAAAGGGCATGCCCTGGGTGCTGGAGGTCCTTAATAATGGACACTGCCTTTCAGACACTCCTCTCCCTAAAGATGTCCTGGGTACTTTGTAGACTAGTGCTCCAGTCTGGCAGTGCTGTACAACCAGGGCGTCTTTCTTTGTGGTTACTCTGTACTGCTGGAATTGGCAATCAGACAAACTCAGCCATTCTTTACATTAATTGACCAAGGAGAGGAAACATGAAGACCAGGGTAAATAACCACGTGACCAGGAGCAAGGGGACGAAGACAAGCGTGAGGTTTCACTAAGTGGTGATTTTCAACAGCAGGAGCCATATGCTGGACTTCCCCAAGGAGAATGCCTCCCATTTATAATGAGAGGCAGCATACAACTCAGGAAATGTTTACATTAAATCTGTAGCACAAGCTCACCTTGAATGGCGAGCAACAGAACTTTCTTTATCAAGCTCCAATGCAGGACCTTGTCAACTGCCTTGCTAAAGCCCACGTTGACAACATCCACCACTTTGCCTGGTGATTTCCTCAAAAAACTTTGTGGTGAACTACATGTGCCTGTCTGGACACGCCCCCTGCTGACTGCTCCTGTGGCTCCTCCCACAGACCCCTGTATAAAGGCGATCTTAGCCTGGGCCTGGCCTCTCAGTCTCCAGGATGTGGTATGGTGGTCAACCACTGCTTGTTCCTTCTTCCAGTCAATAAAAGCCGATATCTCGCCTTTACATCTCAGAGTGAGTTATTGATGGTGCATCAAACTTGGATAGAGATTGAAGTGTCAGGCCAGATTGAAAAGGTCAGGGTATTGAGGCCCGAGGTGATGTCTGGGCCAGTACGTCTTGAAGCAGCAGAACCTGATGTTCGGACAAAGAGTTAAGTGCCAGGCCAGATTGAAAAGGTCAGGTTGTAGGAGTCCTGAGGCAAAGTGGGGGCCAGTTCAGATTGCTGCCCCACAGCATTTACTCAATTCTGAGACGAACTATGGGACTCTCTTGCAGACTTCTGTTCAGAAATGCTATTTGCTTGCAGTTACTGTCTGCATGATGGTTCCATTCACTACACATTAGATGTTCAAAGGTCTTCGTTTCAGAGTTTCTTTTTTGGTGCCTTTGTTTTGTGGCTGCCTGTTAGGAGGCGAATCTCAAGGTTGTATAATGTATACATACTTTGATAATAAATGTACTTTTAACTATAAGATTGGTTAGACATGACCTATCATGCTATCTTTAATCAATCCATGCCAATACAAGTACTTACATATCTGGTCCCTTAGAATACCTTCCAATTTCTTTCCCACTAGTGATGTCAGACTCACTGGCCTATCATTTCCCAGTTTATTTTTAGAGCCTTTCTTAAACAGCAGGACAACACTGGTTATCACCATATCCTCTGGTACATCTCCTGTTGTTAAGGATGATTTGAATATCACTGCTAAGGCCCCAGCAAATTCTGCACTTGCCTCCCGTAGGGTCCAACATAACACCTAGTCAGGCCTTGGGGATTTATCCACCCTGATTCACCTCAAGTCAACAAAGACCTTCTCCTCTGTAATCTGTACGGGGTCCATGAAGTTGATGCCACTTTGTCTCACCTTTGTAGACTCTGTCTGTCTTCTGTGTAAATACAGACGCAAAAAATTATTTCAGATCTCCCCCACCTCTTTTGACTGCAAACTATTCTGATCTTCCAGAAGACCATTTTTGTTCTTTGCAATCCTTTTGCTCTAACATATCTGTAGAATCCCTTAGGAATTTCCTTCACTATATCTACAAGAGCAACCCCATGACTTCTTTCATTCCTCTTGATTTATTTCCTTAGTGTTCTCTTGCATTTATGTTATACTCCATCAGCACCTCATTTGTTCCTAATATGTGCCTCCTTTTTTTCCTAAACGGGGCCTCACTACCTTGTGAGAACCAAGATTCCTTACACCTTACCTCTTAAATCTGACAGGCACATACAAGCTTTGTACTCTCAAATTTTCGCTTTTGAAGGCCTCCCACTTATCAAGCACACCTTTGCCAGAAAACAGCCTGTCCCAATCCACACTTGCCAGATCCTTTCTCGTGGTATCAAAATCAGCCTTTCTCCAATTTAGAATTTCAATCCGTGAATCTATCTTTTTTCTATATTTTGTTTAAAATTAATGGTATTGTGATTACTAGATGCAAAGTGTTTCGCTACACCAACTTCTGTCATCTACCCCGACTCATTCTCTAGTAGCAGATCAAGAATCACACACTCCCTTGTTGGAACTTCTACGCACTGATTAAGGAAACTTTTCTGAACACATTTGACAAACTCTGTCCCACCTAATCCTTGAATCCACTGGGGTCAACCAGTTCATAATATTAATCTATCCGTGGGTCATTTTTTCTAGGTTTACTTCTGCTGGCAAGCGGTCATCCATTCCATTCAGATAAAAGTAATGCAGGTCTGGTGAGAAATTGTACTGCAAGCCCTCCAGTAAGTAGCCAAGATACCTAACTCTTTGAAAAAAGAGAAACATTAGAAACTGGTTATGTAAGTGACCTAAGGGATAAGGTTGTAAACTGAGAAAATTCCTGAGATATTTGAGTTATCATATTTCCTACAGAACATAGAACTGCATAACACAGGAACAGGCCTTTCAGCCCAAGATGCCTGCAAGACCATGCCAACAAATTAAATGAAACCTATTTGACTGCTTGCGATTCATTTGCCTCCTGCATGATCACATGCATTCCTTTATGTCTAGTATCATTGAGAATGATGGCTACTATTATACTGTAGATTTTCTGTATTTCAAGGATGGATAAATATCCTGGAGTTTTATTGTGTTACCTTGGAGAGGAGGCCCATGGAAAGTAACAACCTGAGAAGTGAACTCTGTGCTTTCTCATTCCACCCCTTCTCATATTATATGGACGCTAATGATTAATTATTAGTTAACATCATTTTAAAACTGAACCCAAAGCTCTTAAATTAGGGTTTAGCATTCTACCCAAAGCTACAGAAGAAATCTTCTGGCAAAATTCTGAGAAAACTCTCTTTCCTCTCCTTTTTCTCGAGAAAGTAAGTTAAGTTGGTTACAGGAGAACCAATCATGCAGGAGAAAGCTACTTCATGTCCTGTTTGAAAAGCAAATTTGTGGCATTTAAGAAATGCATGTCTGAAGTATTGGGGGTGGAGTGGGTGGGGGAATAGACTGCAAGTAATGAAAGGGTGAGATGTGGAAAGTGAATGTAGCAAGCCAAATATTTTCTGTAAAATTCAGTCTGAATCCTTAGACAACACTAAAATTCTTAAGATGCTTCAATGTTATATTTAATACTAATGCCCACACATAAAGATTGCAGCATTTAGGTCAGAGTGAGATCAATTACATAATTTTTAACACTAATACCAGTAACAGCAAAGTAAGCAAATGATACTATGAATTTATTAAAGATGTAGAAATTTCTGAGTAAGTGTAAGAACAAAATACAAATTCAAATAAATACAAAATTAATAACTTCAATTATAAGGCTAAGAATTTATTTTGCAGCACTGTAACTATCCTGGAATCATACTACAGCTAATATGTCTCTGTTCACTGCTTCTTAATAGAATGTCTGCAATAGCTACAGATAATGCAAATCACTTTAAAGCCCAAAAGTTACCTGGAAAATCATTTAATTGCTTCTGATGAAGCATCCTCAGCTTAAACCATTTAGTTTCTCTTCCCACAGACAAAGGAAGTATTTCCAAATTTCTCCATTTTGGTTGTAAGTTTCCAGCATCTGCAACTTTTTTTCTGATTCCCAAAAGTTATCAGTTTGTTGGGGTCAGTAGAAGAAATGAATCTGAATGTCATAATTAGAAATTGTAAAACTAAGATTTATATTTGGCAGAGGATTGTGAAATTTAATCTTTGATATAAAATGTCCCTTCCCTGGATTTTGTTAAAAGACTTTATAAAACTCTGGTTAGGCCACATCTTGAGTATTATGTACAGTTCTGGTTGCCCCACTATAAGCAGGATGTTGAAGCTTTGGAGAAGGTGCAGAAGAGCTTTACCAGAACGTTGCCTGGCATAGAGGGCATCTGCTATCATGACAGGCTGGATAAACTTGGGTTGTTTTCACTGACTAGAGAGTCAGGAACCAAAATTGGCTGAAATCATTTACTCATTATATAGAAGATCAAACTCTAAGATCATTGCCTTGTGCAGATTGTATTACATGAGCTGCCTGACATACCCACCGCAGGTCTAGTTGTAGAGGGACTGCAATATTAACAGGACCGTTCTTCTTTCAATAAATGAAAAATACCACAGACTGAAATACTTGACCATCATTGTTTATTTGATAGAGAAAGTACTAATTTTGTTACAAACAGTTTATTAAAAAAATTATCATCTTAACTATCAGGTCATTATGCATTTTTCTATATCTAGTACCTGCCTCCCACAGTGGTCATTACCACAGAGCGTTTAAATGCTCTCCGCAATTTGATGGATGCACACAACATCAGTGTGTATGTGATTCCTGCAACTGACCCTCATTTGGTGAGTTTGCAAACCATTCTTTAAAATATTTATTTGTCTGTTTAATTTAAAATGATGTGACCTGTTTATGATATGCACGTCCTGCCTTTATTATAAACTTTGGACTCATAGACTGAAGGTCATGTACTGGCATCACTTTTTTGGATTGATCATTAATATCAATCCTTCTTAAAGAATTTGAAGGAATGAAATACACTATTCAGCTTCCAAGTTCTTTGAAACTCAGAACATATTTTATATTTTCCTACACTGATATGGCCTAACATTGGAGTGCCACTGATGACAACATATGATAATAACTCGTTGAATTTAGAGGCCAGTGATCTGTTGCAGTGATCTGCAGGATTGTGCAATTTGTGGGTGGTTGACTGATATCGAGAGAGAATGTGTGTAGTGTGATACTGAGAGATAGAGAGATACTGTAGTGTGTGTAGGCCTCCGTTAGTCTTGATAGACCACGGATTTGCACCTTGTTTCCAGGGCACAAGCCTCGGCAGGGTTTTTTTTATGGAAGACCGGCAGTTACCCAAGCTGCAAGTCTCCCCTCTCCATGCCACCAATGTTGTCCAAGGGAAGGGCATTAGGACCCATACAGCTTGGCACTGGTGTCGTCGCAGAGCAGTGTGTGGTTAAGTGCCTTGCTCAGGGACACACACGCAAGCCTCAGTAAAGGCTCGAACTAGCGACCTTCAGATAACTAGATGAATGCCTTAACCACTTGGCCATGTGCCAAAACATGTCTGATACTAGGACACCACTGATTAGAGTTCTTCTCAGAAACTGGTTTACTATCACCAGCATATGTCATGAAATTTGTTAACTTTGTGGCGGCAGTATAAAGCAATACACAATAATAGAGAAAAATACGAATTGCAGTATGTATATATACATATAGAATAGTTAATTAAATAAGTAGTGCAAAAATAGAAATAATAAAGTAGTGAGGTAGTGTTCATGGGTTCAATACCCATTCAGAAACTGGAAAGGAAAAAACTATTCTTGTATCACTGAGTGTGTGCCTTCAGACTTCTGTACCTCCATCCTGTGGGTAGTAGTGAGAAGAGGGCATGTCCTGGGTGGTGGGGGTCCTTATTGACGGGCACTGCCTTTTTGAGACAATGCTCCTTGAAGATGTTCTGTCACACATTATCTTTAATCTATTCATACTTCTAATCATTGTAATATTGTAAAGATTACTGGCTGGACATGTTTTTAACTGGAAGGAGTCATGTTTCAGTTCCATCAATAATGAATTATCTAAGTTAGGCAATTTATTACAACATCATCCACTGCACATATTCTAGTTTAAGTCATTGGAACCTTATGAAATGTAATTGAAGGAGTAGTAAAAAAGCACAAAAACAGTTTTAAAAAAAAGAAAACAAATCATTTCTCAATAATTTGAGGAAAACGTTGTGTTCCTACAGATATTCAGAAGACAATTGGTTACTGGCCCAAATAATCCTTACAATTTTGGCATAAACCAGAGTTAAAGTTGCAATAATGACAAACAATATGAACTATCCCTGAGGATGTTTAGGAAAAAGATCTGTATATTTTTTTCAGAATGAGTATATCGGCCCTCGGTATGCAAGAAGAGCTTGGATGACGGGATTCACTGGAAGTGCAGGTAATACTGATAACAGTCTGGGTATTCTGTCTGTTCTTATGTTTAAGGAGTGATTGTTTTATTCAAATCTCCATATGGAAATGCTATCTTCTTCCAAGAATACACCAAACGCATGCAAGATCTTAAGGACTAAAGGAAAAAAAACATAAATTCTGTAAAATCAAATTATTACTAGTATCGTGGTATAATGCTGCAGTGGGTCATATGCTGAAAATAGCAAGAAGTACTGTTGTACACATGAAAATGTTCAGGAAGATGGAAAATACCAAAATCTGAACCTCAAGCAAACATATGTTTCAGGTTTGTTATAGGATGGTGTTCTTTGCTAAGGCGAGAATAAACTTGCAGGTAACTTCCAAAATATTGATCTGTCTTTCATGATTATGAAATTACATAAGGTTCTTCTTCACAAAGCACCTTAGGTAAAATTGACTAGTTTGTGAAGCTCAGGGTTTTCTGATGAGCCTACTGGATACTGGAATAGAGTAAAAACAATAGAGTTAACAGCCAATAGGCTGGTCCTGGACTTATTTCCACTTGGCATAATTTACTTATTATTATTTAATTATTTATGGTTTATATTGCTATATTTCTACACTATTCTTGGTTGGAGCGACTGTAACGAAACCCAATTTCCCTCGGGATCAATAAAGTATGTCTGTCTGTCTGTCTTATCTCCAAGCCAAAGAAGAAAATGAGCAGCAGCCACAGGAACTTGACTGAATTCTGCTAAACATTAATTAATAAAATGTCGAATAAGCAGATCAGGTTTATAGATAGCATACTAACCAATGGATTAGAACACTCAAAATGTATTCAGCAAACTTTCATAACTTCGGCATCAAGCTGGAAGCAAAAGGAGTCAGAATCAGAATCAGTTTTATTACCACCTGCATGCATCATGAAATTTGTTAACTTTGTTCAGAAAAATGATTTTGCTCTGAAATATTTCACTCTAATTAGTCATGACCAAGAAACATTTCAAAGATATTACCATTTGATTAGTTACATTTCTTAAGTTACTAGAATAATAAACAAAATATCCATACAGTCTTAATCAAAGTACCCCCTTCACCATTCACACCAAATGCAGATATAAATGTTGAAAGTACAAAGTGGTTGTCATTTTAAATTATTCCAATACAAGACACAGTTATAGATTAACTGGAAAGAAATAGTTGAAGTAACAGAGTGGAGACAATAATTGGTAAATAACAGATTGTAGCGGTGTGCTACATGCAGCGCTAAAATTACGACACGGAGTCGGTAACTACAGTTGAAGGAAAAAACTTTATTTGAAATCCTCAGCCTCACTTTTAAGCCTCCCTCAACCTGCCTCCCGTGGCGCAGAGGCTCCAAAGCTCTGTGCTCGCAAACCCCCGTAGGCTATCTCCCTTAGCCGGAAAGCTGGCTAATTGTGAGCCGGTTCGGATGTGCCAGGAAATGGGTCACCACAAGATATTCATTTCATTGTAGCCTCTCTCCTTCAGGGTTCTCTGCATTCGACCTGAATGAAACCCAGTACTGAACCAGAATAGAAATCCTTATTATTATTATTAAGTATATGCATTGAACTTTTACCTCTTATACCTTACCTTTGATTTACTTTCTAAATACTTGAAGCAATCGTTTGTTCTGTTGCATTTCTTTTACTTCTGGTACAGCTGATATTCTCTTATTTCATATTCTTTCTATAACGTGAAATAGCTGCTTCCCTCCTTACTGGTTTAAAGAACACCATCAACCAAATAAACAGTTTAAAATGCATTGGCATTCTGTTTCCATGTTGCAAATTAGACAGAACATCAGCAATATTCCTTTGCCTGCAGATTTGCAACTATCCACGTGTGCTTTAATTGCACTGAGGGTTGTTACTGAAGTTCAAAGAACAGATTGTAGGTCTCCTAGTCCTGGATTCCACCACCAGTGATATTATCTCCCTTTATCTCCCATTACACCTTGAAAATATCTTACAATCATTTTATTCAATATACTGTTGCCAAATGTTGGCTAGATTTTTCCATTTCCTATCTGGAAAAGAGAAGATAGAGATGTAGCTTCAACTTTTCATCTCTATTTGTTTTCTTTTCTCTCTCACTTCTATCTTTCATTCAGACTACATTATTAAAGCCTTGTTACAATAACAACCATGATCTATGAACACATATATTCTTCGTGTTCCCGGTGCCATACCACATCACCTCCTCCCCCACCCCTCTCTGTAATTTACAATGCATTTGTTTTTCCACTTTTCCAGTTCTGAACAACGACCCTTGAATTGAAACACTGACTGTGTTTCTCTGCTGCCTGATTTGCTGATGATTTAAGCATTTTATGATTTTGTTTTGGACTTCCATCTTCTACAGTTCTCCACTCCAATAAAGAGAATGTCTAACTTCTTTCAATGACGGTTGCTTTCTAGAGACATCCTAATCACAAAATGCCAGCCCTCTGTTAAATCCCTTCAGTTAAGGTAGTTTCTGCCAAAGCTTTAAGCTCTAATAAACCTCACCAATTGTAACTATCTATTTTCATGTTGTCCTACTTTCAGATGCAATTTCTATCATATGATTAACTACCATGTCTTCTATATTACGTTGGGTTCAAACTATATTTCTTGTTGTTAACTTTTACTTCATTATAGAAGCTACAGCTTTAAATATGGTTCTTCATCACTTTAATGTTGGCTGTAAATGTTGATGTTCGTGGAATTCCTTTTGACAGGATAAAACTTATATTTTACAGTTTCTGTAATTAATGGCATCTATATATTTCAGGGCCCTGACAAACAGAGCTGTTTGAAATTTTACTGTGTATTCCCTGGGTGTACCAGGGATTTATAGTCCCACTATACACTTTCACATTGACATATCTCAATATTAAAGCAATAACTTTGATCACTCATCAAGGGTATTCTTACAACTGTAAACTCTTAAACTTTCAAACTGTTCTTTTTTTCATTAGTTGGTTGGACAAATAAGGCATATTAAAATACGCTCACTGCTCACAATCCCATCTCTGAGTTAGTAAGTTATAACTCAAATCCAGCTCTGCAGATGACAGAACATAACTGATGCCAGCACTGAGTGCAGCACGGCGGAGATGCCATCTTCGAAGAGAAGTTAAATCCAAGCCTAGTCTGCCTCAGTGTGGATAAAGAGAGCCTTATGGTATTATTCAATGAATGGTACATTTTCCTGGGCAATATTTGTCCCTCAGAGAGAATCACTTTCAAAGGACAAGATTATCTAGGCATTTTCACAATATCAATTGCCCTATATATTTTGGAATTAATGGCAATCGTTGCATTTCCATTGCATTTCATTGGGCATGTTGGACTAAACACAGTATTGAAACACGCTACATAAGTCTTAGTTCTCATTCTTTGCAGATACAAATTAACTGAAAATCACTTAGAGCAAAAATTCATTCTTGGCCACTAGCTTATCCCTTGCCTCTAAAGTTCAATTATACTGAGACCAATGTTGGAAAGAGAACACAACATGCATCTACTGTTATATATGCGCAATTAACATGTGTGTCTGAAGAAGAATGTTCCCCCTTCCATTTGTAAAGTGCCACAATTTACTGCAGGGTTCCAATCAAACAGATTGCTTCCTCAGGAGTTTTCCTGTCTGATTGATTCACAGGCACAGCGGTTGTAAGTAAGACAAGTGCAGTACTCTGGACAGATGGACGTTATCAGATTCAAGCTGAACGTCAGATGGACTGCAACTGGCAGCTCATCCAAGAGGGAGGTAAGCCCTATCATCAGTAAGTGGCTTATATATGCAATTTTTGAATGGCCTAGTATTATTAGATAATAACATAAATATTTCTTTTTTTAGTTACCATTGAAAATTGGATTCTGCAACAAACATCAGAAGGAGATATAGTCGCTGCTGATCCATTTGTGTTTTCAGTTGGTAAGAAAACTGTTCTTCAGATGTTTTATATTCTCAGTACTCTGTTTATCATCAACATTGTTAAATCAAGACTCAATTAAGTATTTAATTCTAAGTAATTTTTCCAAGGAACTCCAATTTTCATGTACAGCCTTCCTCATTCTGAATGTTGAACTGAACCCAAAGTGGAGCCATAGAATGATTTTCTTTGCTTACTTTTGCTAATTTCATTCAATGGCTTGAAACACATAAATATCACCTATTTCCAGCTGTTGAATTGCGCTATGTCCATAATTTGATCTTCCCTCAGGATTTGAAACATGTGTTCCTGAGTTTCAGTTTATGTTTTCTGCTAATGACTGAAATGCCATTATTTTGTTGAAATCCCTGATGGGGCAAGGCTGCATTGTGAGGAGTTTTCTCAGCAAAAGGAGAAACAAGATTATGAAGGAACAGCACATCCCATTTCAAAGACATTTATTTCACTATCCTCTGCATAAATTTTAATATATTAGTACCACTGAAACTGAAATTTCTCATATTACTTTATTCTATCTCCTTATGTCCATTATGTCTATGCCAGCTCTCAGAACAATCCCATCAGTGCTATTCTCCCACTTAACTCACAACAAACTATCCTCTCTCACACTCCCATCCATTCTCCCCACTTACAGTGGTGAAGCAAGCTACCAACACATCTCTGGGATGTAAGGAGAAACCAGCACATCCAGGAACACCAAAACAGTCACAAAGAGAACATATATAGTCCGCACAGAGAGCACTTGAGGACACTGTTGAACCCAGAAGAACTAGTGCTGCACTACAGTACTATCCACTGTATCACCATGTGGATCAAAAAAGACTATTTGCTGAGTCCAACCTAAATCCACATCTTCCTTTTCATACTTCCTATGAAAAGTGGCCAAGTGGCTAAGGCATTGGTCTAGTGATCTGAAGGTCGCTAGTTCGAGCCTTAGCTGAGGCAGCGTGTTGTGTCCTTGAGCAAGGCACTTAACCACACATTGCTCTGCGACAACACCGGTGCCAAGTTTTATAGGTCCTTATGCCCTTCCCTTGGACAACACCGGTGGCGTGGAGAGGGGAGACTTGCAGCATGGGCAACTGCAAGTCTTCCATACAATCTCGCCAGGACTCAGAGTCAACATCGAAAATCGATGGGCAGCCGGAGAGAGATTCCTTCCAAGGTGAGTTCTCCCCACATTAGAATCCAACACTATCACCATCTCCAATTCCTCACTTTGTGTCTGAGCAGCCTCTACATATATTCATCATTACTAACTCAGCAAAAAACGGAACTCCCACCAACACTTTCCTATGCACCCTTACTACCATTCTTCCATTCATTTCCTCGGCTGTACCACTGATGGCATGGGTGGTGTTGGAAACAAAAATAGAATGGTAGTTGGCCAGGAAACTCATAAGAAGGAGCAGAAAAAGAGAGACTTAAGTTGAGAAAGTCTGAGGGAAATAGGTGAATCATATGGCTTGTTGGATGCAAGAACAAATGAAGGCAGTTTAACAAAAAGTATATTGTGGTGACCGACTTTCTGCGCAGGCGAACCGGTTCACAAATAGCCAACATGCAGGGGGAGACGTTGGTAATGCACCTCTGACGTAATTTCCGCCCGGAGAGGGCGGGCGCTAGGGATTAAATACCAGCGCCATGAAGTTTGAATAAACTAGTCTCGAAACGACTTACCAACTGCATGTTGTCTCTAGCTCTGTATGTAGTACATCGCTACAATATAGAGATGATGAGAATTCAGAAATTAAGGATCAATGACACATTCTACCAGATATAGACAAGACAGAAAACATAAACTTAATGTAGTTATTTGAAATAAACATTTTACTCACTGAAAATCTTTAGGAGTAATCTTGAGGTCAGTTGTTTAAAAAAACACTAATGTGATTTCTAACCAGTTTACAAAGGACAGAGTATGTAGGCATCAAAAGGACAGGATTAAATGGAATATAACCCCTTTTTAAATTATGACTTTTCAATTGATCATACAGTGCCTTGAAAGAGTATTCAGCCCCCTCAACTATTTTCATATTTTACAGTCAATTTCTAAATTTAAAAATATATTTAAGTAGGATTTTTTCAGCTAATATATAAAACATTGTGCATGATGTTGAATTAAAGGAAAAAATCCAAAACCCACCAACAATTTGCTCCAAATTATAAAGCAAAACTGGGCTGAAGAAGTATCCACCCTTGTTGTGATTACTGCGCTAACTTTCCTCAGGCGCAATGTTGTGTATTACCTTACCAACTCACCCAATTTGTTGATGTAGAAAATTGGAGGGTCACCCGTTTTCAATGAATTCATGAGAATTCATAAGAATATTATAAATATCACCTCTCTCTGTAAGGTTCAACAGTATGGTAGATTTTCAACAAACCAAACAAAAGTGACGGCAAAAGAACATGCAAGATAAGTCAGGAAAATTATAATTGAGAAGCACAAATGTGGGGAAGGGTACAATACCATCTCAAAGACACTGCACGTGCTTTAGAGCTCAGTGCAGTCCATCATGAAACCACAGACACACTGTCTACGTCGGGCTGCCCCTCTAAACTTAGTTGCCAGAGAATAATGGCACTTGTAAGAGAAGCTACTGTGATGCCAGCAGTCACTCTGAGTGAGCTGCAGAAGCCAGTGGCTGCAACTGGCTCCACAATCTCTAAGGCCTTGCACAAGAAGTGTACTTATTGAATAATGGCAAGGAGGAAGCCTTAGTGTAAAGATTTTGCAAAGCATCACTTAATGATGTGGAAGAAGGTCTTTTGGTCAGATGATTAAAGTAGAACCTTTTGACCTAAGTGGTGTGTGTGGCGTAAATCTAATACTGTGCATTAGCCAGGTAACACCATCCCCACTGTAAAGTCATGCTGTGAAGATGCTTTTCAGCAGCAGGGACTAGAAATCTGGTCAGGATTGATGGGAAGATGAATGCTGCTAAATACAGAGAGATCCTGGATAAAAATCTGCTATACTCTGTCACAAATGCTAAACGTTTTGAGGAAGTCATCTTTTAGCAGGGCAGGACCGCAGGGCACACTGCCAGACCAACAATGGCTTCCAACAAAGAACATTTATGACTTGAGTGGCTCAATCATAGTCGTGACTTCAACCTGATCAAACATCTCTGGCAAGACCTCAAGATTGCCCTCCACTAGCACTCCCCATCAAACTTGGCACAGTTTGAGCAATAATGCAAGGAGGAATGGGAAACTCTGGCAAGCGTGCATAGTTAATAGAGACTTATCCAAAAATACTACTAGTGGTAATCGCTGCAAGAGGTGGTTCAACTAAATACTGAGCAAAAAGGGATGTGTACATTTGAACTGCTGATATTTCAGTTTTTGAAAGTTTAGTTTTTCATGCTTTACAATTTTCCCTGTCTTTTTTGGGGGGGCTTCACTGTGAAAAAAAGCTTGTGATACACAAATAAAAATTCTCAGGAAAATTGATCAAATTCCTGGTTGTAATGCAAACACGCGGAAATCTACGGATGCTGGAAATTCAAGTAACACAGACAAAACGCTGGTGGAATGTAACAGGCCAGGCAGCATCTATAGGAAGAAGTACAGTTGAAGCTTCGGGCCGAGACCCTTCATCAGGACTAACTGAAAGAAAAAAATAGTAAGAGATATGATAGTGGGAGGGGGAGGTAGAAATCTGAAATGATAGGAAAAGACAGGAGAGGGAGGGGTGAAGCCAAGAGCTGGAAAGCTGTTTAGCAAAAGGGAAACTCAGCTGGAGAAGGGAAAGGATCATGGGACATGAGGCCTAGGGAGAAAGAAAGGGGGAGGGGAACACCAGAGGGAGATGGAGAGCAGGCAAGGAGTGATTGTGAGAGGGGCAGAGAGAGAAATGGGAGGGGGGAATAAATAAATAAATACATACATACATAAATAAATAGATAGATAAATAAATAAATAAGGGGTGGGGTAAGAAGGGGAGGAGGGGCATTAGAAAAATCAATGTTCATGCCATCAGATTGGAGGCTACCCAGATGGAATATAAGGTGTTGTTCTTCCAACCTGAGTGTGGCTTCATCATGGCAGCAGAGGAGGCCATGGATAGACATATCAGAATGGGAATGGGACGTGGAATTAAAATGTGTGGCTACTGGGAGATCCTGCTTTCTCTAGTGGACACAGCATAGGTGTTCAGTGAAATGGTCTCCCAGTCTGTGTCAGGTCTCACCAATATATAAAAGGCCACACCGGGAGCAACGGACGCAGTATATCACACCAGCCGACTCACAGGTGAAGTGTCACCTCACCTGGAAGGACTGTCTGGGGCCCTGAATGGTAGTGAGGGAGGAAGTGTAAGGGCAGGTATAGCACTTGTTCCGCTTACAAGGATAAGTGCCAGGAGGGAATTGGTGGGAAAGGATGGGGGGACAAATGGACAAGGGAGTCGCGTAGAGAGCAATCCCAGCGGAAAGCAGAAGGGGGGGAGGGAAAGATCTACTTGGTGGTGGGATCCCGTTGGAGGTGGCGGAAGTTACGGAGAATTATATGTTGGACTAGGACGCTGGTGGGGTGGTAGGTGAGGACAAGGAGAACCCTATCCCGAGTGGGTTGGCGGGAGGATGGGGTGAGAGCAGAGTTGATGCTGGAGGAAGGGAAGCTCCTTTGTTTAAAAAAGGAAGACATCTCCTTCGTCCTGGAATGAAAAGCCTCATCCTGAGAGCAGATGCAGCGGATATGGAGGAATTGCGCGAAGGAGATGGCATTTTTGCAAGAGACAGGGTGGGAAGAGGAATAGTCCAGGTAGCTGTGAGAGTCTGTAGGCTTATAGTAGATATCAGTAGATAAACCGTCTCCAGAGATGGAGACAGAAAGATCAAGAAAGGGGAGGGAGGTGTCTGAAATGGACCAGATAAATTTGAGGACAGGGTGAAAGTTGGATTCAAAGTTAATGAAGTCAACGAGCTCAGCATGCGTGCAGGAGGCAGCGCCAACGCAGTTGTTGATGTAGCAAAGGAAAAATGTGGGACGGATACCTGTATAGGCTTGGAACATGGACTGTTCCACAAAGCCAACAAAAAGGCAGGCATAGCTGAGACCCACATGGGGAAGTGGGAGGAGCCAAAAGAGAAATTATTGAGAGTAAGGACTAATTCCGCTAGACGGAGGAGAGTGGTGGTAGAGGGGAACTGGTTAGGTCTGAAATCCAAAAAGAAGCAGAGAGCTTTGAGACCTTCCTGGTGGGGGATGGAGGTATGATGTACTGTGTCCGGTGCTCCCAGTGCGGCCTTCTATGTATTGGTGAGACCCGAAGTAGACTGGGAGATCGTTTCACTGAACACCTACGCTCTGTCCACCAGAGAAAGCAGGTTCTCCCAGAGGCCACACATTTTAATTCCACGACCCATTCCCATTCTGATATGTCTATCCATGGCCTCCTCTGCTGTCAAGATGAAACCACACTCAGGTTGGAGGAACAACACCTTATATTCTGTTTAGAGAATTTTGATTTCTCTAACTTCCGTTACTGCCCCTCCTCCCTTTCTCACCCCATCTGTTATTTATTTATTTATTTATTTATTCTCCCCTTTTCTCCCCCCCCTCTTTTTTTCTCTCTCTGCCCATCTCACAATCACACCTTGCCTGCTCACCATCTCATTCTGGTGCTCCCCTTCCCCCTTCTTTCTCCCTAGGCCTCCCATCCCATGATCCTTCCCCTTCTGCAGGTGGGTGTATCCCTTTTGCCAAACAGCTTTCCAGCTCTTAGTTTTATCTCTCCCCCTCCTGTCTTCTCCTATCATTTCAAATTTCCCCCTCCCCCTCCCACTTTCAAATCTCTTACTATCTCTTCTTTCAGTTAGTCCTGACGAAGGGTCTCGGCCTGAAACGTCTACTGTACTTCTTCCTATAGAAGCTACCTGGCCTGCCGCGTTCCACCAGCATCCTGTGTGTGTTCCTGGTTGTAATACTCATTTATATGAAGAGCCTTCAAGTAAAGTCACTGCACAGAACTTGCAGATCAAAGTGAACAAATGAAAGCAAAAATGAGAACGTTCTATTGATACTGAATGCTGATAATATTGGAATGTAGGTACAGATCTGACAAAGAAGAGGCACAAGAGGGGCAAGAGGTGATTAGCCAGAAATCATTGATATGCAGAAAAGTGACTGAAGGAAGGCCTGATAAAAAAAACAAAATACTCTTCTTCAAGAAGTATGGTCATCATTTTGGAAATCTTGTGTGAACCTATATATTGAATGAAGAAAGGGTAAAAACGGTTTACTTGTTCTCTGCAATGAACTAGAGTGTTGACATTTATTCGCTCATCTCATACCTGGGGGAATGATAAACCATTCAATATATTGTAGTACCACCATCATCTTCGAGAGTGTTTCAGCAGACAGCATCATCTTGAGAAGAAAGGGAAGGAAACTGAAGGAGGAAGTGGCAAATGGGTTTCATATTGGGAAATACTCCACTAGATGATCTTATGAGTAAAAGAGTAAGTGAGATGGATTATTTGATATTGTCAATGTAGATATTCATAAAAATGGAGTTGGGAACATTAATATACTAATATTGACGAAGATTTAGTGTGAATCAGAGTTTTGAATCTTCAAAAAATTGTGGTATGCTTGCAAAATTTCATGGTTAATAAATTAAGTTCAAGGACTGTCTTCATGTGAGATTTGCATTGACAGACATTCCATCTTGATGATTCAGGCAATATTAACAGTCTCACAACACAAACCAAAGAGAAACAGTGAGTTCTCCTGATGTTCTGACCAAATAAGATCTCTTTACCTAGGTACTACAGATTACATCTCCACATAAATGGAACTTTGTGATATATTAAAGTGTTATTAACCTTTTTGATATTTTTCTGCTATCAAGATGCAGCTTCTCTTGTATTGTCAGAGCCATTAATTCATTCTAATTTTTTAAACAGTGAAATGGAAGAGGTACAGTGAGACTTTGCTTCAAGGAAAACGTCAATTTGTTTCCAAAGAATCCAATTTAGTGGACATCGTCTGGGGTGAAGAGCGTCCACCAAAATCGACAGAGGATCTCTACAAAGTGCCTGCAAAGTTTGTTGGTAATTTTTTTTTGAATTTATAAGACTTTCTTTTCAATTTTCTACAAGAAAATTATACTTATTTATTGACTTACTTTAAAGACAAGGTTATTATAGCTCTAACTTGAAGAAACTTTAGCGTGAAGAGTATCCACAGGTATCATTAAGTGACTCTACAGCAAACAACCTGATGGCAGCTTGATGATAGGGAAAACTACGCGGGTCAAATGGCCACCTTCTCTGCTGCATTGCACAGTGGCTATCTAACTTAAAAATTATCTCACAGTTTCCTGACAAGCTGTGAAATTTGCTCAACCATGGTGCAGCATAGAAGACACAGCCAGTTTCAGGTAACATTGAAATGGGTGTTGTACTGAAAGACTATTGACCTTCATGTAACTAAGCTCTTGGCAAGAGGGAATACCAACAGGGGGAGTGGAGAGAAAAGTAAAATGATACTAAAGGTTGAGTTGATTAGAGATTTGATTTCAACAACAGCTTCAAGTTTCCCTAAAAGTAGTAAACTCATAAGTTAACTCACTAGTTCGGTTTAAGATTAGAACCTGCTACCTGATACTAACATACTATACTGACTTGGTCATGTGGGATATTTGCAATAAAGGGCACCAATGCATCAAAGGTATCACCCGAAGGATTAACACTGCAGATAAAATAACACAGGAATTATTGGATGATGAGAACCTTTTGTTAGTTCCTCCTAAATACTCCCTACTTCAGTTCAAATCAACACCACAACGCAAAATAAAGCCGTAAGATAGCAGTTCCTTCTGATAGAACAAAATATATGATTATTCTCTTGTTAGGACATAGTCAATGACTCAGTACCTCAGCAGAAGTATCTAAATTATTCATGGTTTATACAGAGGATTCAGAATAGTTTCTGTGACTCCCATCTATTGTAAGATTAGCAGGAAACTATTCAAAATTCATGGTCTCTATTCCAGAGTTAAGTTATTCAAAACCTCAGTCACCAGTTTATAGAAAGTACCTTACACTTTTGTACACCAAGCGGTAGAGGGCATCAGTTTAGCTTTGAATCTTTCACTCAAGTGTGTGAATAGACGGGCCTTAAGCTAAGCAACAGTTAGGTGTATATTCTCCGCAGCCTGCCCATATCACACAGCACCATCCCCCGATGATCAAGAAAATTGAGAAGACACTGGAAAACGTAGGCATCTCTACATACCTACATATTCACAGCAGACTCCGGAAAAAGGACACTGTCCTCTGGGCTCCACAGAAAACATTGTAAGGACATTCTTCAAAGCCCCGTTGAAAACTGCAATACCTCCACTCTTGAAATGGACAAGCATATCTGAAAGGGAATGAAACACCCTGAATATCTAAGATGAGACAAAATAAAAACCATAGCTAAAAAGCTGCAGGGCACAACATCCATCGTTGGCAGAATATGTTCATCTTGCCTTGGAACCATCATTCACTTCAGAACCAGAGTGCATGTGAGTCCCCCTCAATCCTGAGGGACTCCATAAACAGAAGAAAATTATGACATTAGCAAAAGAAAACCTAAACTCTCATTGAGATTGTGTGACCAATGAGTGAGTAGGCAATTCAATGACAACAGAACAGGTGAAAATGGATCAGGTGAATACTGTAGTGAATCAGGCAGGCAATGGATGTGGTGAGAATAATTATTGAATTGGTGGGTGTATGAACAGTCAGTTCATGGCCTCCTCTACTGCCTCAATGAGGCTACTCTCAGGAGCAACACCTCATGTCCCATTAGGGTAACTTCCAACCTGATGGCATGAATATCGATTTCTTCAACATCGGGTAATTTTTCCCTTCCTTATTCACATCTTGGGAATCAAAGTTGGCGGTGAAAACATCAATAATTTCAGATATGTGGATGACACTGTATTAATTGCATGTACAGAGGAAGAAATACAAAACTTAATTGATATAGTTGTTGAAGAAAGTGCAAAAATGGGTCTATCTATCAATTGCAAAAAGACAGAATGTTTGGTGATATCCAAAAAGAAGGAGAATCCTATCTGCAGGCTGAGAATAAATGGGGAAGACATAAAACAAGTACAGTACAGAACTTTTGCTCCTTAGGAAGCTGGGTGACATCAGATGGCAGGTGTGACATGGACATCATAAAAAGAATAGGGATGGCAAAAGACACCTTTATGAGAATGAAGAGTATACTGACCAACACTAAGCTAGGCTTGACAACCCGCCTCAGAGTCCTGAAATGTTACGTTTATGCAATTATGTTATATGGCTCAGAATGTTGGACAATATCTAGTAACACGAGGAAATTAATTGAAGCAGCAGAAATGTGATTTTTGAGGAGGGTGCAAAGAATATCATGGACAAAATGAATATCTAACGAGGATGTCATGAACAGAGCAAGCACAAAAAGAGAAATAATGTATGAGATCATGAAAAGGTAATGTAACTTCATTGGACATGTGATTAGGAAAGAGCAGTTAGAATGCAAGGTAATTATGGGAAAGATTGAAGGGAAGAAAGTAAGAGGAAGGCAAAGACAAATGATGATGGAGACTGCAGCGAGAGAACTGGAAATGAGTACCAATGAATTGATCCACTTGACCGGAAACAGGAGTGTGTGGGCCATGGCAGTCAAAGTTCAAACTGGGCATGACACCTGATGATGATGATTCCCTCATTATCCATTTTGCACTCTGGCCTCTTACCTCTCCTTTCGTCCTCACCTACCTATCACCTCTCACTGCTGCCCCTCCTCCTTCTTTTTCTCCCATGATCCATTCTCCTATCAGATTCCTTCTTCGTCAGCCCTTTACCTTTTCCACCTATCACCTCTCAGCTTCTTACTTCATCTCCTCCCTCCCACTCAGCTGGCTTCGCCTATCACCTTCTAGCTTGAACTCCCTCCCCTCCTCCCATCTTCTTTTCCTGGCTTATTTCCAATCCTGATAATGGGTCTCAGCTTGAACCATTGACACTTTCTTCCTTTCCATTGATGCTGCCTGAGCTGATGAGTTCCTCCAGCAGTTTGTAGGTGTTACTCTGGATTTCCAGCACCTGCCGAATCTTTTGTGTTCATCATTTCCATTTTAATTCGTAGGTAAGAGTCAGACAATCAGAAAATCCCAATTCAAATAATACAGCTCCAGGAGAACCTTCCAGAATGATACAAATGTAACCACTTGGGCACGTACTCAACAACGGCATATACACACAGTGACCACTAGGAGTCGTAGTAAGCAGTTATATAAGTAATATGAGTAATTATATAAAATACAAGCAGATAATTAATTGTTAAACTGCAAATAGAATAGCAAGCAGCTGGATCCGATAGGGGACAACAAATTGAGGAAAATGGGTGACTCAGAGGAATTTATAGTTCTGTATAAAATTAAAGGTCAGAAGAAAGGGGAAGGAGGATTTAGAGCCCTTAATCCTTTGAAAGTGGCAGCAGCATTAGAGGACCAAATAGGTAAAGAATTCCAGGCCAAGATATTGTATAATGGATTGTTGAAAATTTGTTGCAAAGATGTTGACCAATATAGCAGTGCTAACACAATGGGGAAATTGGTTGTGAAAGTGGAGTGTATTACTCCGAAAGGAAGGGAGTTAGGGGGGTATTTGGTCTGGCATGACTGAAAAGGAAATTTTGGACAATATTAAAGGTGGTTGAGTTATTGAAGCCAAGCGATTAAAATCGAGAGAAGGAGGTGATTAGGATTCTCCTGTCCTACTGGTTTTTGCAGGTGACGTCCTTCCAACTACAGTTTATCTTGGGAGCATGTCTTATCAAGTTAGAGAATATATTAGACCTCCCCTGCACTGTTATAATTGCCAGAGATTTGGACACGTTGCTGGTTCATGTCGAGGTAAAAGAAGATGTGTGAAATGTGGAGAGGATCATGACATTAAAGCGTGTAAGGCAGCGGCACTGGAGGGGACCATGTAGCAGTGTTCAGAGGATGTGAGTATTTTATTAAGGCAAAACAGATTCAGGTTGTTAGTAACCAATAAAAAATATTATATGCTGAGGCAGTAAAGAAAGTTGATAGAGAGCAAAGAATAAGTAAAGATTGGAATGATAGGGTGTCAGCACATTCCGCGTTCTCCAACTATGGTTCCTTCAGATATGTTGTTGATGACGAAAGAGACTTCTTTGACATTTGTTGTTGATCCACTGGCCGGGGCTAAAACTGCAACCAAGAGGTCGGATATGATAAAAGTAGTTGGTGGAGCTGCAGAGAGATTCTTTGATATGAAACAGATTTTACTGGAAAAATTACATGACAGACAAATAATCACTGAATATTTCCCAGTTGTTGGGGTCAGAGAGTATGGAGGAGCTTTATGTGGATGAAGAGGCCAATGATTATTATTTGGATGGTTTTAATATTACAATGGAATGTAAGAAGTTTAATTGCAAAGGGTCAAGAATTAAAAGGATTTGTTGGAACTTTTAAAGATAAGCTTGATTTGATCTGTACACAGGAGACATGGTTAAAGCCTCATTTAGATTTTGTGATCCCTGGGTATGATGGTTTGAGAGCTGACAGAACGGGTAAATCTAGTGGAGGGTGTGCAACTTTCATAAAAACAGGACTTCAGTTTAGAAGACTTGAATTTAAATCAAACCTTCAAATCGTGGCTGTGGAGGTTTGGCGCTCTCGTGGTCAAACAACTTTGATTAACTTTTATAATCCATGTAATATGATGATGTTATCAGATTTTGATGAAATTATGAATAAGGTAATATCCCCAGTAATCTGGGTTGGCGATTTCAATGCCCATAATCCTGTACGGGGTAGTGAAAGTAAAGATAGTAATGGAATGGTAGTAGAGGAGTTTCTAGATAACTACAACATGGTACTTCTAAACGACAGAAGGCCTACAAGATTTAATATTGTAAAGAATACTTGTATTCACTTAAACTTAACAATCTCTTCCTCAAATTTAGCCAGGTTTGGGGAATGGGAAGCTATGGACAGATACACACTAGGAGGTGATCACTATCCTATATAATGTAGATTTGGTAGAAATTTGATAGTGGAAGTTGAGGAGAGGGCTGCTAGATATAATTTCTCATTGGCCCATTGGGATGAGTACCAGGAGAAAGCTGTGGATATGATAGAAGAGATTGATAGTGAGGGCTTATTAGACAATTGGAATGAATCCCACTGTTCTATAATTCATAAAGTTGCTCAGTTGACTATTCCGCTACGGAATGTTCCTAAGGCTCAAACATTAGTTCCCTGGTGGAACAAAAATTGTGATATAGCAGTAAAAAACAGAAATAGAGCTTACAAGAAATTAAGGAAGTCCCCAGTGTTAGATAATGTTATGGAGTATAAAAAGGAAAGAGCAGTAGCAAGGAGAGTAATTAAAAGTGCAAAGAGGGATAGCTGGAGAAGATTTTGTGGAACCCTGGGCCCTGAGACACCTATAAAGCAGCTATGGATGATCATTCACAGAATGTCAGGGATATATATAGAAAACCATCTATCCCAGCTTTGCTGGAAGGAGATATTAAAGCTGTAACCAACAAGGAAAAGGCTGATATGTTTGTAGAGGTGTTCCAAGCGTTACACAGTTCTGGAGAGCCAGGTGATTTGAGAGAGGAAATTATGTTAAAGGAAAGTTGGAAATTGGACAGGAGTTTGTTTGATAATAGCTCCATAAATTTGTTTTTCTCCCTTCAGGAATTGCAGGAAGCTGTCCAATCAGGTTCAAACACTTCTCCTGGTAGGGATGGATTGTGTTATGAATTGCTTAAGCACTTAAATGACTCTCCATTAATAGAAATCCTAGCTTTATTTAAATCAGTGTGGAAAGAAGGATAATTACCAGTAGAATGGAAGCATGTGGTGCTAGTTCCAGTTTTAAAGCCAGGTAAAGATGTGTCTCGTCCTGGTTCATATCAGCCTATAGCTTTAACATCAGTGCTTTGTAAAACTATGGAATGAATGGTCACCAACAGACTTGTTTATCTTTTAGAAAATAAGGGACATTTTGCTATCTATCAAAATGGTTTTAGAACTGGAAGATCAACAATGGAATCTGTTGCCCTTTTAGATCATGATATTAAAAAAGCGTTTCAAAATAGAGAAGTAATGGTAAGTGTATTTCTAGATATTGAAAGTGCATATGACTCACTATGGAAGGATGGTTTATTAATTAAACTCTATGATGCAGGAATTAGAGGTAGAATGTTTAATTGGATCAAATATTTTCTTAAGGAAAGGACACTTCAAGTAAGAATAGGCGAACAAGCTCCAAGTCAGTTAAAATAGGTAATGGTACCCCTCAAGGAAGCGTCATTAGCCAGTTCTTTTTAATGTCATGATAAACAATATCTTTGATCAGGTAGGGATAGGATTTGGTAAATCATTGTTTGCAGGCAATGGTGCGATCTGGAAAAGAGGAAGAAATGTCAAGTATACATTAAAGCAGGTACAAAAGGCTTTAAGATCAGTTGAAAACTGGGCAAATAAATGGGGTTTCAAGATTTCTGCTTCTAAGTCCAAATATATGATTTTTGGCTTTAGAAGTATGTCAACAAAATAGCGAGAGTACAGAGAAGATTTACTAGAATATTACCTGGGTTTCAGCACCTAAGTTACAGGGAAAGATTGAACAAGTTAGGTCTTTATTCTTTGGAGTGTAGAAGGTTGAGGGGGACTTGATAGAGGTATTTAAAATTATGAGGGGGATAGTTAGAGTTGACATGAATAGGCTTTTTCCATTGAGAGTATGGGAGATTCAAACAAGAGGACATGAGTTGAGACTTAGGGGGCAAAAGTTTAAGGGTAACATGAGGGGGAATTTCTTTACTCAGAGAGTGGTAGCTGTGTGGAATGAGCTTCCAGTAGAAGTGGTAGAGGCAGGTTTGATATTGTCATTTAAAGCAAAATTGGATAGGTATATGGACAGGAAAGGAATGGAGGGTTATGGGCTGAGGGCAGGTCAGTGAGATTAGGTGAGAGTAAGCGCTTGGCACGGACTAGAAGGGCCGAGATGGCCTGTTTCTGTGCTGTAATTTGTATATGGTTATATAAGAACAATTCCTGATTGTGAATTGTGTCTATATGATTCTCCAATAGAAAAAGTCAAGATATTCAAGTTTTTAGGTGTCTGGTTTGATAAAAGACTTACTTGGAGGGTTCATATAGATAAAACAATTGGAAAGTGTGAGGAAGTTTTAAATGTTATGAGAAGTATTGCTGGATGTGACTGGGGAGCAGGGTGGAAAACTGTACTTAATATATTTAGCTATGATTAGATCAGTCATTGATTATGGTTGTATTGCTTATGGTTCTGCTGCTAGGGCAATGCTTGAAAAATTAGACACTGTGCGGTCCAAAGCACTTAGACTCCATTGTGGAGCTTTTAGAACATCAGTCCCTGCATTATGTGTGGAGATGGGAGAAGCACCTCTACATTTAAGAGGAGTTAAGTTGGGCCTGCTGTATTGGGCAAAACTAAATGGCTTCCATCACAGCTGTCCATCAAAATGTCTTTTGTAGGAGACGTTGGAGCACCAAAGAAAAACTAAAAGATATCCATTTTTAGATTTGACTAATATCTGGGCTGTGAAATTGAAACTGATTGAGGAAGACATAGCTGACCAAATTTGCTTGCCACCCATTCCTTTTTGGCTTTTGCCAGAAACAGAAGTAGACCTATTCCTCCCTTTTCAGCTTCAAGGAAGCAGAGCAATTTCAACAGCATTGATCATAAATGAATATTTAAATAATAAGTGGGGGTCTTATCTGAAGATTTTTACTGATGGCTCAGTGGGCAGTAAGGCAGAATTTGGGATGTACGCGACTCAACTTGGAGTTGAGATTGGTCACCGGGTTTCAGATGATGTTTCTGTCTTTGCAACAGAATTGTTAACAATCCTCTGGGCCTTATGGTGATAGAAGACTCTCCACCAGGCAGGGTTGTCATCTGTTCGGATTCTGCTGCTGCCTTAGAGGCTATAAAAGGGAATAATTCAAAAACTCGTCCTGACATAGTTATTGAGATTCTTTCAGTTTTGCTTAGAGTAGGGAAGGTGGGTTGTGAAGTCAGATTTACATGGATACTTGGGCATGCTGGGGTGGAGGGAAATGAAATTGTGGATGGCATTGCAAAGTCTTCCTTACAGAGCAGGCAAGTAGGAATTAGAATACCCCTAGGCAGAGTAAAATTGACAAGTAGGATAAAAAAGGTATAGAGAATAAGTGGCAGGAGGATTGGAAAAATGAATTAAAGGGAAGGCATTTCTTTTCTAGTCACCCACAAGTTAAAAAGGTCTCAGACTGTTACTCTTTAAATCACATAGATATGGTGAAATTAACAAGACTCAGGTTGGGGCATTGTGCGCTAAACTATTACTTAAAGATAATAGTAAAACATCCAACTGGATTATGTGACTGTGAAATTCCAGAGACAGTTTAGCATGTTTTGCTGAGTTGTAATTGATATAAAATTGAAAGAAACATATTGTTCAAGAGGCTGTCTGACTTAAATGTATTTTGTTTGTCTATTAAATCTTTGTATGGCCACCAACAGAACCATCACCTGATTGAAGAGTTTATTATTCAGTTTCTACATGCGACTAGTTTATATTCGAGAATTTGAGTTTCTTGAAATTACATCCTGCAGAGGGCAGTAATGCGCCTAGATGTGTCTAAACTGCCGGAAATAGAAGAAGAAGGATGGGGAGATCACTGTGGAGCATTCTAACATGCTAGGGCATTTCAAGATAAAGTAGGAAGTAGTGTTGGGTCTCAAAGAACGTTAAGGTGGGTAAGTCCTCATGCCCTGATGGCATATATCCCAGACTATTGAGAGAGGCAAGGGTTGAAATTGCAGGGGGCTTTGACAAATAATTCTGCTCCTATGTCTTATATCATCGAGCCACACAAGGGAAATAGGGTTATTCATGGAAGCTACAGACTGGTGAGTCTCACGCCAGTTGCTGAAGAGGATTCTTAGAGACAGGATTCATGAGCATTTGGAAAACCTTGACCTAATTTGGAGCAGCCAGCATGGCTTTGTGCAGGACAAGTCATGTCTTACTAACTTGACTGAGTTTTTCAAGGAGATGAAGAAGTTTGTTGATGATGGTGGAGCTGTGGATGTTGTCTACTTTAATTTTAATAAGGCTTCATGGGAGGCTGATCCGGAGATTAAGATGTATAGTAAGACTCTCAACAGTGCAGAGAGATCCTGGGGTCCAAGTCCACAGCTCCCTGGAAGTAGCTCTGCAGGTTGATGAGGTGGTAAAGAAGGCATATAAGCATGCTTCTCTTTATCTGTCAAAGAAATAAGCTCAAGAGACAGGAAGTGATGTTGCAGCTTTATAAAATTCTAGTTAGGCCACATCTGGTGTATTGCATTCAGTTCTGGTCACCAGATGTTGCCTTCAGGAAGGATGTCAAGATTTCAGAGAAGATGCAGAAGAGATTCACTGAGATGCTACCCAGATTAGAGGGCATTTGCTATAATGGGAGCTTGGACATACTTGGGTTGTTTTCTCTGGAGCATTGGAGGGTGAAGGGAGTTCTGAGAGAGGTTTATAATATAATGAGAGGTAGGGATAGAGTAGACAGCAGCTGATAGCTTTTTTTCCTAGGGTTTCAGATATCTGACACCAGAGGGCATGAAATTAAAGTGAGAGGGGATAAACCCAAAGGAGGCTTGTGGGTCAAGAGTTTTTGCACAGAGAGTGGTGAGTGCCTGGAATGTGTTGCCAGGGATGGTGGTGGAGGCAAATCCAGTAAAGGTGTTCAAGAGGTTCTTAGGTAGGCCCATGAATGTGCTGGACATGGATGTTGTTCAGGCACAAGGGATTGGAATAGTTGGGCATTTGATAACTAATATCATTAGTTCCGCATAACCTTGTATGCACGAGGCCTGTTCCTGTGCTGTTCTGTGTACTCACTAAATCCATAGCACTTTTCCATTTTTCACTCTGGACCATCCATTATTCTGTACACCAAGGGATAATGATTATTGCATGTGTACAGGGACATGAGACAATGTAGTCTCTTACTTACAGTAGGTGTCACTGATGCTAAGTTTTATCATGTGTTGCCTCAAGTGCTGAAAAAGTTCTTAAGTAGAATGATAAAGCCTACACTGCCATTTATAAAAACGTCTAACGTAACCTGGTATTTTTTTACAAAGAGTCCAGGGCAGCAAAGCTTATCCTGTTAGGATATTTCTGTGTACTTTTTTCATTTTCATGATTGTTCCTACACTTCAGTTTCTTATTTATGTCCTCAGGCACCCACACCCCATTCCTCTCACTCAAATCATTGCGATCTTTCCAGCTATTATCATTTCTCTGATAAACCGACCCTGAATCCCATCCTTACAACCCCACTTACCCAAAATATGTCCTCAGTCAATGTTCTCTTCCTACATTGTAGGTCATTGTAGATCCCCCCAGCACACTCAAATCATTTGCTTTAAATCTTCTTTCAATCAATATTCTTTGTTAAGACAAGATACTACAGACAAAAAAACTGTTATTTGTATTTACCAACAAAATTATATTAGTACAGACAGGAAGCCTCCCATCAAACTGGTATTGGCTCTGTGCAACTGATATAAGTTCCAGACCTAGACTCAATTATTGGTCTGGCCAGCAATGGTCTCATGTTATGATTGAGTTAAAGAAATGCCATAATATACTCTATGATGCATCTTCTAACTGAAATTAAAACATATTTATTGATAAAGTTAGAAGTTTATTTTTCAAACTTGCATCCCATTTTTGCCTGCTCTATAAAAATGCACTCCAAAGTTGCTTAGTGATTGGAATTGTTCCAAACATCCAACCAATCATTATCACTTTTAATACATTACTTTTTAAAAGGTATTATTATTAATTAAATAAAGTATACTTAACCAATTGCTTGATATTTAACTGGTTGAAATCTTTTTAAACTATCAGCCTCCCTGCAGTGCAACTGTAATTTTAGAAAACTTGTAACATTTTCAATCTGTTGTAGTTTTACAGATTTTTGTTTTCTGAAATCTTCTCTGTGCTAAATGAATATGGTTCAAAGTTAAATCAAGCAATGACACCAGCATTTAGAATAATTTCCTAATGAGAAACAAGGGAAAATAAGCCCTATGATTGAATGCATTCTGACAGATAATTCATTCCTAGAGGAATTCTGAAAGAGGCAAATTGAAATAAGAAGTATATACAGTGTTGATGAATTGACTTACTTTAATTGTCCTGTATAGCAACATCAGTAGTGTGTCATTTTTCAACTTAATTACATGATCAATACCCATAGAAACAAGATATTTCATTCCCTAAGTTTTGGGAAAAGTTTTCAGCCTAGAAGAAGTCCAGGTACAACCTTGTGAGAGTGAAAAGACAGTTCGATGTGAAGTTAGAGACACAGTCCAATGTATAATGGCTGTGGCAGGGTTTACATGCCACTAATTCCCAAAAGGCAAAATCTAACAACATAAATTGCAATGATGCTTCACTCACTGATCAGCTCAATGCTTTTTGTGTATACTTTAAAAGGGAGAATAATACCATCCCTGTGATTTCTGTTTTGGAGGTGGATGTCAGAACATTTTTCAAGAGGGTGGACCCTTGCAAGGCGTCTGGCAGGGTATTGAAAATCTGAGATGACCTGCTGGCTGAAGTATTCAAAGATACTTTCAGCCTCTCACTGCTGCAGTGAAAGGTTCCCACTTACTTCAAAGGGGCATCAATCATGTTAGTGCCCAAGAAGAGCAGGGTGAGCTTTCTCATCGACGATCACCTGGTTGCACACAGATTTACTGTGATGAAGTGCTTTGAGTAGTTGGTCGTGGTACGACTGAACTCCTTCTTAAGCACGGACCTGCTGCAATTTGCCTACTGTCAAAGCAGATCTCATTGGCTCTTCACTCAGTCTTGGAGTACCGGGGCAACAACATATATATCAAGCTGCTGTTTATTGGTATAGTCATGAAGAAGGCAAGCCAATAGCTCTGTTTCATTAGGAGTATGAGGAGATTCAGTATATCACCAAACTACTGTAAATTTCAATAGATGAGTGGTGGAGAGCATTCCGACTGGTTCCACCACAGTCTAGTGTGGAGCTTCAATGCACAAGGTTGCAAGAGACTTCAGAGTACTGTAGACTCAACCACTTCTGTCACGGGCACAACCCTCTCTGTTATCAATGGGGTGGTGCCTTAAGAGGGTTGCATTCATCATTAAAGGTTCTTACCATCAGAGGTATGCCCACTTTGTGTTACTACCACCAGAGAGGAGGTTCAGGGGCCTGAAGACCCATGCTCAACACTTCAGAAAAAGATTTCTGATTTCTGAACACAACCTCATTATTCATCTCTTGTGTTATGTACACTTGATGGGCCAGGTGGCCGACTCCTGCTCCTATTTCTTATGTATTTATTTTGCAACTTATGGGGGTGATTGATATGTTCGTGGCCTAAGGTAGAAAGAGTCCGTTTTAGAAAACCTAGCACATTTATTTTTCAACATAGTCCCCTCCTACATTCACACACTTAGTCCAGTGGTCATGGAGCATATGGACCTTGGACCTCCAGAAAGTGTCCAGCGATGGGTGATTGATAAGTCCATGGTCTAAGGTAGAAGGACATGAGTTATACAGCTCTCGTTACATGCACATGCAGTTCAATTCTTTGAGTGATAATGCAGAAAGTTTGAAGTTAATAACTCATCTCCTTCTACCCTAGGCCACACACTTATCAATCAGCCTTGCTGTGGACACTTTGAGGTCCAAGATCCATATGCTCCACGGCCACTGGACTCAGTGTGTAAATGTGGGAGGGGACTATGTTGAAAAATAACTGTGCTAGGTTTTCTAAAACTGACTCCTTCTACCTGAGGCCATGAACTTATTAATCACCCCTCATATTTTAATTTTAATATCTTGCACTGTGCTGCTGCCACAAACAACAAGTGTTACTATTTATGCCAGTGCTAATAAATCTGGATCATTACACAGTACCCGAACAGTATTGTGCAAAATTAACAAGTGAAGGTAAAATGAACTGCTGTGATGAAAAATATCTTCACAGCATGATAGTATAGTGGTTAGCACAGTGCTTTACAGTGCAGGTGACCAGGGTTCAATTCCCGCTGCTGCCAGTAAGGAGTTTGTATGTTCTCCCCATTTCTGCATGAGATTCCTTTGGGTGCTCCAGTTTCTCCCCACAGTTCAGAGACATACTAGCTGGCAGGTAAGTTGATCATTGTAAATTGTCCCATGATTAGGCTAGGATTGCATTGGGAATTGCTGGACGGTGTGACTTGAAGGGCCAGTCAATGAAGAAAGGAAGGAAGGACCATCAGTGATCTTTGATTTACAATCATGGACGGCAAGCTCTTTGTTTCCTTAAATGAATTTTTCTGACTGCTTGTGATCTTCCCTAAGACGTGACTAGCTTCTGGTCCTATGAAACCATTCCCGCACAAATAATCTGAAATGAAATTAGAGTCCTGCTGAAGAGCAACTCCTTCCTTTTAATAACTGATCATACAGGAATCCAGATGCATTCCCCTTTCAGGTAGTTGGGTTTATAATCATTTGTACTTTGCATTGCAGGAAAAACATGGCAAGAAAAGGTGAAAGAAATCCGTGCACAGATGCAAAGTAATGTTTACAAGCCAACAGCACTGTTAATCTCCGCACTGGATGAAACTGCATGTGAGAGCTATTCCTTTAGATCATTCTTTTCCCTGTTCAGGAAGATGAATGAAATTATGAAATTGAGATTGCACATAAGGAGCTTTTGGTAAACACATAGATATCATATTGTTGGGCTTGAATTTATACAACATTGAGATTCACTGAGCTTTTCTCTAACAGGACTTGATGCTCCTTCTGAATGACTGAATTTATTTCCACTCCTGTGTTGCTTACATGCTTTCATACTATTTTTCTGATATAGCTGAAACAGATTTTACTTCGAATTTTAACTTGTTTCACACCAAAATTTAAAATAAAATGGAAACTATTTTTGAATCTATAATCAACAATCTGAAATTGAATTCTAAGATTTTGACTGCTTTCATGAAGAAAATTTAAGAAAATTACCTTTCACATTTTTTGCACAGTAACTCCTGGGTAAGTGTTTAAGTTATTGAGCTCACAGATCTTCATTTCAACAGTACGATATATATGTGACTGAAAACTACAGTTGTTAATAAGGATAAATAGTGCTGTGCTGCTTTGACCATGAGCTCTACATCATGTAATTGCAGCCTAAACTGACCCAGGCTGTCACTGCCCCATTCGATTTGTTTTCGTTGTTCCTGTCTGTGAGTAAACACAAACGTCATTTGCAAAATGCTACCTCTGGTGGAAAACATGTGGTGGGCCAGATTTGAACGCTGGATCGGCTTTGGCAAATAAATAAGATTGTGAGGCTCATTTAAACTCCTCTTGGAAAGTAGTCAGTACGTGGCAGAAATTTCTGTCCAGTGATTGCACAGACAGCCAACAAGACCTTTGCACTGAACTCTGACTTTCAGGAAGCAGCAGTCACAGGGGGTCCCATTTATGAAATCAGAGGCCCAAGCTGGCCCACCTAAGACTCTCTTCCTTCCCCCGACCTCACAAATAATCCATTTTACCCAAAGAAACTCCTCCGACCATTTATCCTTTGCCATCAAATTGAGTAGAATTCTAGGGACTGAAGACTGATTAACCTTATATGACATGACAGCTTAACTTTGGGGATATTAATAAAGAAGGCCACTTTACCTTGTTACTTGTAGATATATATGGTAGGCATCAAATGTCTGATATAATATAGTTATTGCTCTATATGCTTTGCCAAATGATAATTTATTGATTGTTATATTTACATATAATGTTTGCAGTCAGGTTTGACTGTAGTTGTTGACCTGGATGTAATATGCAGAGGGACTAATTAACTCTCATGAAACGCACATAACAAAAGCAAATTCACTCACACATATATTTTTCCAGGGTTAATGTCCATAATTAACAGGGGATACTGGGGGTTTCATGAAATTTTTATTCTTCTGTAAATTATGGGAGAAACTGCAAACATTGCAAGCTCATCTGTATACAGACTACAGCTGTTAAAACCTGCTATCCATCTTAACCAATATATGTGTTTTGCTCAACGATAAGCCAGCCGGTGGTGCAGTGGTATCTGCACTAGTCTTTGAGGAGAGTAGTTCCCGGTTCAAATCCGGCCGGCTCCTAGCATGCTTTCCATCCGTGCTGGGTTGAGCATCGAGCCACAGGAGCAATTCAGCCTCATAACAACAGACAAATGCTAAAGAACCAGCAAGGTTGCCGCCCAATGAGCCACAAGGCCTGAGGAGAAACAACTTGATCAAGGATAATCTATTGATTGTTATGCTTGCACAGAGTGGGAGCACAGCAACAGAACAACATCCTGAGAGCTTCCTGGGCCTAGTTGAAATCCTAACCTCTCTGTTCAGTTTCCATTCTTCTCTTTGTCCTCGCGTGGGTTTCCTCACACAGACCAAAGACATACTAATTGACTTTTGTAAAGTGCCCCTTAACATAGGTCAATAGTAGAAATACTCAAAGATATGTATGAGGAAAAAAATGTTGTAGACATAATAAGCGAAACAAGAATAGGGAATGGAACTGACAGGATTGCTTCCAGGGCATCATGGACCTGATGGGCCAAATGGCCTCCCATGCCATTATGAACGTATGGTAAAATAAAATATTCTCTGTGGAGGAGGATAAGAATAAAAAAAATCTGCAACTGTTCAAATAGTATTTCACATTGTAATAAACCTTCCTTAATGTCTTCATCTAGGGCTGTTCAACCTGCGAGGGAATGAAATTCCTTACAATCCTTTTTTCGAAACTTACACGTTGCTGACTGCAGATTGGATCAGGTAACATTCACACTGTGATACAGCTATGTTCAACAAGATAGAAGTTCCGTAATGATCATAGCCAGTGTAATGAAACTCAGTGACAGTCAAAGGAATTTAAGCAAGAATATAAAGAAAGCCAAATTAAGCACAGTTATCATGTACGTGCACACACACACACACACGCACACTCCCTTAATGTTAATGATCATTGGATAGACACTGTATGCATTGGCCTTGCCCCAGTGTATGTCACAGTAACACGATAAATGATGTGTGTTCAAGAGGCATATAGCATCCA
Source organism: Hypanus sabinus (assembly GCF_030144855.1). Taxonomy (NCBI): domain Eukaryota; kingdom Metazoa; phylum Chordata; class Chondrichthyes; order Myliobatiformes; family Dasyatidae; genus Hypanus; species Hypanus sabinus. The sequence continues at coordinate 50,560,216 of NC_082713.1, forward strand.
AGTATTGCAGACACGTGCATAAGTGTCAAGGCAAGATGATAAGATAAATATGAAAGTGAATCATCTCTTGTGCTTAGTTATTTCTTTCTCATCAGCCAACACTTCATCCCAGGAATCAACAAGGTGAACTTAATCTTAATTGCCCCTAAAAAAGTCATTAAGAAGTATTTAAGTCAAAAAGGCAACTAAAACAGCCATTAAGAAGGTAAAAATGGAATAAGAAAGTAAGTGAGGCAGTAATATTAAAGAATATACTAAAGCTTCTTCTGATCCATAAAATGTAAAAGAGAAGCAAGAGTGGATAACAGACCACTGGAAAATTATGCTGGAGAGATGGTAATGGTGGACAACAAAATGGCAGATGAACTGAATTAGTATTTTGCATCAGTCTTCACTGAGGAATACACTAGCAGTATGATGACAGTTCCAGGTGTCAGGGGGAATTAAGTGTGTAAAGATACCATTACTGGAGAGAAGGTTCTTGAGAAACTGAAAGGTCTGAAAGTAGATAGGTCACCAGGACCAGATGGTGTACACTGAGCATATATCTAATATTTTTCAGTATTGAAGTTTGCATATTCTACAGAGAACAGAAATTATTAAATTCAAAGTATTCAAAGTACATTCATGATCAAAGAATGTATAAATTATACAATCTTGAGATTTGTTTGCTTACAGGCAGTCACAAAGCAAGGAACCCAAAAGAACCCAATTTTTAAAAAAAATTTGGTCCAACTCCCAATGCATACAGAGAAAGAGACAACAAACCATACAAACAGGAGAAGAGAGCAACGACGACGACGTTCCAAACCAAACTGAGTTCTCAGATCAAATTCCCAGAGCAGCCTGGAGTAGGCCCAAAGCTTTAGTATTCAGTTCATCATATTAGTGGAGCAAATCACTGCAAATGGCGAATTTGTGAGATGTGCCCTGCTGGTGCACTGCAAAATCGACACACTTGGAGCTGGAGCCGTGCTGGTTGGAGCAGATGACTTGGAGGGGAGAAGATGAGACAGAGGATTTCTGAAGAAACATCCATCTGGCCCAGGTGCGAGTGTTGATCGCTCTCAGTGCCCAGCCGATTTGAAGAGGTCGAGAACAGCTTCTTTGGCAGCAAAATCCAGGTCCAATGTGCATCACTGGGCAGCATGTTCTAGACCCAGAGTGATTCGCTGTAGTGAGGCCTGGGTTCTAATGCGAGGTTGATGCACCATCAATAACTCACACTGAGACATAAGGCGAGATATCGGCTTTTATTGACTGGAAGAAGGAACCAGGAGTGAGTGTCCATCATACTATGTCCTGGAGACTGAGGCCGAGCGTCAGGCCTCAGATCGCCTTTATACAGGGGCCTGTGGGAGGAGCCACAGGAGCATTCAGCAGGGGGCGTGTCCAGACAGGCACATAGTTCACCACATTCACCCCACCTTTGTTTGAAAGAGTCCCCATGTGGCAAAGTTTCTTACAAGTCAAGTCTATCAGGTGGTCGAATCTGTCGCTGCGATCTACGTAGCACCGGCTGTGATCGCATGGATGCCGACGACATTGGTGATTGCACAGGGGACGGAGGTTGCGCTTGTTCCTGCCCACTAGGCGCTGGTGATCCCTCATGCATGTGCGAGGCGCCTGGTATAAATGCGTACGAAACGCCCGGTATACAAGTGTCGTGAGGAGGCTGTGTCGGGCCTGGTGAGCACGGTGTCACCTCTGGTGCAGGGTTCATAGTTACCAGAGAGCCTTCAGGGTAGTGGTCTGCTGCACCTGCGGGTGCCAGGTCGCGGATGGAGACCGTGTCCTCCCGCCCATCAGGTAAGACCACGTAAGCATACTGGGGGTTCGCATGTAGGAGGTGAACCCTCTCTACCAGCGGGGAGTATTTATTGCTCCTCACATGTTTCCGGAGCAGCACTGGCCCCGGGGACGTCAGCCAAACTGGTAGAGTGGTCCCAGTGACAGACTTCCTGGGAAAAGAGAATAGGCGTTCGTGAGGGGTGGCATTGGTGGACGTACATAACAGAGAGCGGATAGAGTGCAGTGCCTCAGGGAGGACCTCCTGCCATCGAGAGACCGGCAACCCTTTTGACTTAAGGGCTAAAAGTGTGGCCTTCCACACTGTGGCGTTCTCCCGCTCCACCTGGCCATTACCCCGGGGATTATAACTCGTGGTCCGACTGGTAGCAATGCCCCTAGCTAGCAAGTACTGGCGCAGCTCCTCACTCATAAAGGAGGACCCTCTATCGCCGTGGATATAGCAGGGATACCCGAACAGAGTGAAGAGCTGGCGCAGGGCTTTTATGACGGACGTGGCAGTGGTGTCGGGGCAGGGGATGGCAAAGGGGAACCGTGAGTACTCGTCGATAACACTGAGAAAATAGACATTGCGGTCAGTGGAGGGAAGGGGGCCCTTAAAGTCAACACTCAGTCGTTCAAAAGGGCGGGTGGCCTTGACAAGTTGCGCCGTGTCAGGACGGTAGAAGTGCGGTTTGCACTCGGCGCAAATTTGGCAGTCCCTGGTCATCGTCCTGATGTCCTCCAGGGAGTATGGCAGGTTCTGAGCTTTCACAAAATGGTAAAATCGGGTGACCCCCGGATGGCAAAGTTGTGCATGAAGGGCGTACAGCTGGTCGAGCTGTGTGCTAGCACACGTTCCCCGGGATAGGGCATCAGGGGGCTCATTGAGTCTGCCAGGCCGGTACAGGATATCATAGGTGTAGGTGGAGAGTTCTATTCTCCACCGCAAAATCTTATCATTTTTGATTTTGCCCCGCTGTTGGTTGCTGAACAGGAACGCAACCGAGCGCTGGTCGGTCAGCAAGGTGAACCTTTTGCCAGCAAGATAGTGCCTCCAGTGCCTAATAGCCTCCACTATGGCCTGGGCTTCTTTCTCCACTGCGGAGTGCCGAATTTCGGAGCCTTGGAGGGTGCGAGAAAAGAATGCTACTGGTCTGCCTTCCTGATTGAGGCTAGCAGCCAGAGCGAAATCGGAGGCATCACACTCCACTTGGAAGGGAGCGGTCTCGTCCACCGCATGCATAGTAGCTTTGGCAATGTCCTCTTTAATGCAGCTGAAGGCCGCGTGGGCCTCAGCAGAGAGGGGAAACGAGGTAGACTTGACCAGGGGGCGTGCCTTGTCCACGTAATGGGGGACCCATTGGGCGTAATAGGAAAAAAAACCCAGGCACCGTCTGAGGGCCTTGAGAGTGGTGGGAAGAGGGAGTTCTAACAGGGGGCGCATACGTTCGGGATCAGGGCCAATAACCCCGTTTTCCACGACATACCCAAGTATAGCAAGGCGGGTGGTTCCAAACACACACTTGTCCCTGTTATAAGTAAGGTTCAGAGCTGTGGCCACTTGGAGAAATCGTTGGAGGTTGGCGTCGTGATCTGGCCTGTCGTGACCACAGATGGTGATGTTATCCAGATAGGGAAATGTGGCCTGCAGTTGGTACTGGTCCACCATCCAGTCCATTTCCCTCTGGAAGACAGAGACACCATTCGTGACACCGAAAGGGACGCGCAAGAAGTGATAGAGCCTGCCGCCCGCCTCGAAGGAAGTGTAGGGGCGGTCCTCTGGGCAGATGGGGAGCTGGTGATAAGCGGATTTCAGATCTATTGTCGAGTACACCTTGTACTGAGCAATCTGGTTGACCATATCCGCGATGCGGGGTAGGGGGTACGCGTCAAGCTGCGTGAACCTATTGATGGTTTGACTGTAGTCCACCACCATCCTATTTTTCTGCCCAGTCCGAACAACAACCACCTGGGCCCTCCAAGGGCTTGTGCTTGGCTCAATGATCCCCTCCCTGAGCAGCCGCTGCACCTCCGACTGAATGAAGGCCCTGTCCCCCGCGCTGTACCGCCTGCTTTTAGTTGCCACAGGCTTACAGTCGGGGGTCAGGTTGGCGAACAGCGGTGGGGGAGGGACCTTGAGAGTGGAGAGGCTGCAAGTGTCGGTAGCGCAGCTGTTGGCCTGGTTCTGGATGGGATGTGCGTGCCCGTGTGTGTGTGTGGTCAGTAGCGGGGTATGTGAAGAAGTCCCACAAAACTGAGGATTCCAGACAGTGAGTGGTGGGAGGGGCCCGTCATACACCATAGTCACACTTTCGAGATGGCTCTGGAAGTCCAGCCCCAATAGCACAGGTGCGCACAGATTAGGCATGACCAGGAGCTCAAAGTTCCGATATTCTGTGCCTTGCACCACCAAAGTCGCTACACAACCCGCCCAGATGTCTGCGGACTGCGACCCAGAAGCTAAATGGAACCTCCGACTTACTGGCCGCGTTGCAAGTCCGCAGCGTTGCACAGTGTCCGGGTGAATAAAACTCCCAGTGCTGCCCGTGTCAAACAGGCATCTAGTCCTGTGCCCCTCCACCCGGATGTCCATCATGGACCTTGCGAGCTGGTGTGGGGCGCTTTGGTCGAGGGTTACAGTGGCCAGAGTTGAAACGCTGTCGGGGTACCCGGTAAGCATCGGAGGGCCGGGGGCGGGGCATGCTGACGTCGACAAAGATGGCCGCTCACATCCGGGGTACCCGGTAAGCATCCGAGGGTCGGGGGCGGGGCGTGCTGACGCCGACAAAGATGGCTGCCCACATCCGGGCATGCAAGATGGCGGCCCCCACGTTTCACCCGCAGCGCTGCACTCCGCTCAAGGTTGAGACTTACAGACCTTGGCGAAATGGCCCCGCTTTCTGCAGCTGGAGCAGGTTGCTTCTCGCGCTGGACAGCGTTGTCGAGGGTGTTTTTTATGGCCACAGAAAGAACAAAGCACAGGCTTCCGACGGGCTGCCGCTGTGGTCGGGTTCAGGGAGCTCGTGGAATCGCGACTGGCAGCGGCGTTGGCGATTTCGCTCCTGGGAGCTGGTGGTGGCGGGGTCTGAGGAGTCCACGGAACCGGCGGGGAATCGCGCGACTGGACAGCGTCGGCGTAGTGCAGCGCAGCTTCCAGAACATTGGCCGTCTCCATCGCCGAGCTTAAGGTAAGGTCGGCATTTTCCAGCAGCCGCTGGCGCATGTACATTGACCTCAGTCCCGTCACAAAAGCGTCTCGCACCAGCAGCTCCGCATGCTGTTCTGCCGTGAGCGTCTTGCAGTCGCAAGCTTGGACGAGTGTCTGTAGTGCTCGGAGAAACTCAGCGCACGATTCGCCAGGCCGCTGTTGCCAGGTAGCTAAACGATGTCTTGCGTAGACAGTGTTCACCGGCCGCAGGTACTGTCTTTTGAGGGCGTCCAGTGCCCCATCGTAGGTCGGCAGGTCCCGGATAATGGAGTAAACTTTGGGGGTGACCCTCGAGAGTAGAATTCTGTGCATAACGGCGGGTTCAGTTGCACGAACCTCCTCCAAGTACGATTGGAAGCATGCAAGCCAGTGTTCAAAAACGAGAGCTGCGTCAGGGTCTTGAGGGTCCAAATCCAACCGGTCCGGATGCAAAACGGTTTCCATATTTTAAAACTTCCAGTCAATAAAATTGATGCACCATCAATAACTCACACTGAGACGTAAGGCGAGATATCGGCTTTTATTGACTGGAAGAAGGAACCAGGAGTGAGTGTCCATCATACTATGTCCTGGAGACTGAGGCCGAGCGTCAGGCCTCAGATCGCCTTTATACAGGGGCCTGTGGGAGGAGCCACAGGAGCATTCAGCAGGGGGCGTGTCCAGACAGGCACATAGTTCACCACAGAGGTACAATCCGATGTTCGGACAATCTAAACACCCACTCATATAGCCTGGAAGGGCAGGGTGTCAAGAGTTGGGCAAGGTTGGATTGCTCTGGGCGCCAAGCTAATTTGGAGAGATTGAGAGGAGCTTCTTTGACTGTGAAATCTAGGCTCAGAGCAATTCACTGCAGTGGGACCCAGGTCCTAGTACGAAGTGCTATCCACTGTTCAGACATTTTAAATGCTGGCCCAGATAGTCTGGGGGCTCCTGTCTCCATGATGCTGAGGATGTAAGGCTACCCTGGCTGCTGTGCTTCGTGTAGGCAAACTTTGCAGTGATTTGCTCCACTAATATGATGAACTGAATACCAAGGCTTTGGGCCTTCTCCAGGCTGCTCTGGGAATTTGATCTGAGAACTCAGTTTGGTTTGAAACATCGTCGTCGTTGCTCTCTTCTCCTGTTTGCATGGTTTGTTTTTCTCTTTCTCTGTGTGCATTGGGAGTTGGACCAAATTTCTTTTTGAGTTCTTTTGGGTTCCTTACTTGGCGACCGCCTGTAAGCAAACAAATCTCAAGGTTGTATAATTTATACATTCTTTGATAATAAATATACTTTGAATACTTTGAATTTAATAATTTCTGGTCTCTGTAGTATAGGCAAACCTCAATACTGAAAAATATTAGATATACGCTCAGTCGCCACTTTATTAGATACAGGTGTGTAAACTGGTGTAATTTTCTGCTGCTGTAGCCTATCCACAGCAAGGTTGGACAAGTTGTGCATTCAAAGATTCTCTTCTACACACCACTGTTGGAGTGTGGTTACTTGCATTACTGTCATCTTCCTATCGGCTTGAACTAGTCTGGCCGTTCTCCTCCGTACTCTCTCACTGATAGGGCATTTCAGCCACAGAACCACTGCTCAGCGATGGTCCTTTTTTGTTTCTCATATCATACTCTGTAAACTTTAGGGACTGTCACACATGGACATCCTAGGAGATCAGCAGTTTCTGAGTTACTCAATCCATCCCATCTGACTCCAACATTTATTCCACAGTCAATGTCACTTAGATCACTTCGATGTTTGGTTTGAACAACAACTGAACCTCTTGACCATGTCTGCATGCAATGAGATGCTGCCACATGACCGGCTGATTAGATATTTGCATTAATGAGCAAGTGTACAGGAGTACCTAATAAAGTGGCCACTGAGTGTATACAGTATCAGATACATCTGAGATACACTGAAGCATAAAAAGGATAATTATTGGTAACCAAGAAGCAAAGATTAGAAATTTACAGAGTACACAAATACAGACAGGTAATAACCAATGATTGCGTATTTTTGGTGTATACTTTAATGACCAGACTGTTTGTGAATGAATCACGACTGCCTGCACATATCAAAGAAGACCTGAAAACACATTGTTCAACAGCTGAGTGTGTTCAACTGAAGCCCTATGAAGATATTCAACAAAATGTGAAGGAATATGCTAAAGGGAATGTTATCATCTGGATTGGTGAAGAATACACAACCTATGGTGTTTATAAGGTCATTCCTGAGGTAATTTCAGAGTTTAGCAATTTAGTCTGTAATATTTGCCATATTGAAATCACTGATCATGCTCCTTTCAACCAAATTCCTCACCAACACTGCCTTCCTCTTCCTGTAATATTCTGAGCATCCAGCTGTGTTCAGGCAGTAGGAGCAAACTCTGGCTCAATTTTTAAAGAAAATAAACTTTTGTGAAAAAGATAAATGTAAGTAGAAAGTGGATAAAAGGTAGGGGTGGGAGTAAGTAATGTAGAATTGAATATTGATTCTGGAAGCTGCAAGTTCACAAATGAAGTGTTATTCCTCAGGCTTTCATAAGAACATAAGGAATAGGAGCAGGAGTAGGCCATCTGGCCCATCGAGCCTGTTCCACCATTCAATATGATCATGGCTGAACTGGCCATGGACTCATCTCCACTTACCTGCCTTTTCCCCATAACCCTTAATTCCCCTACTATGCAAAAATCTATCCAACCTTGTCTTAAATATGCAAAGTATTTACTGAGGTAGCCTCCACTGCTTCATTGGGCACAGAATTGCACAGATTCACTATTCTCTGGGAAAAACAGTTCCTCCTCATCTCTGTCCTAAATTTACTCCCCCGAATCTTGAGGCAAGGTCCCCTAGTTCTAGTCTCACCTACCAGTCGAAACAACTTTCCTGTCTCGTTCTTATCTACCCCTTTCTTAATTTTATATGTTTCCATAAGATCTCCTCTTATGCTTCTGAATTCCAGTGAGTACAGTCCCAGGCGACTCAATTTCTCCTCGTAGTCTAACCCCTTCACCTCTGGAATCAACCTGGTGAACCTGCTCTGCAATGCCTCCAAAGCCAGTATATCCTTCCTCGAGCAAGGAGACCAGAACTGCACACGGTACTCCAGATGCGGTCTCCTTGTAACACTGTACACTGACAGCGAGTGAAGTAGCAGGCAGAGTGGATAGCTCTCTCTCACTTAAGCACATTCTACTTTGCTAAGATAAAAATTTAAGGAAAGTATGATCTGACTATAGTGTCTCCCAGTATACTCAAGTTTGATGAAGGCCGGACAAAAAACTTGGCAAAATAAATTCATTTCACTGTTGTTTTACTGTATCTATTTTAATAAGTTTATCATCTTCTGAGCTGTGAATGGCTGATTGGAATCTAAACTAGACTTATTTATTTACTTTATTCAGATACCATGCAGAATACGTCCCTCTGGCTCTTTGAACAACACCATCTAGCAATGCCCCAATCATGGGACAGTTTTCAATGACTAATTAGCCTATCAAGCAGTAGGTCTTTGGACTGTGGGAGAATACCAGAATGCTCAGAGGAAATCCACACAGTCACGCAGAGAACATAGAAACTGTTTACAGGCAGCAGCAGGAATCAAACCCAGGTCGCTGGTACTGTAAAGTGTTGTGCTAACCACTACACTACTACGCCACCCCATTTTTATTATTATTGGTATTATTTCAACTAATTTCACCTTACTGCTGTTCTAAATTTCCTTTCTTATTTACCTCAGTGATTTCTTCCAGCTAAGTATGTACACACACTCTTTCCTCACTCACTCCAATTCTGGAAGAAATTTCAAGGAGATTAATTGCTAGCTTAAAAATTAAGAATTCTATCTATCAGAAGTAGGCCTCAAAATTAGTTACTGATAACGTTTTTCCATATTTTGCAGTCAAAATTACTTATGGACAGATACTCCCCAGTTCAAATTACCAAGGCTACTAAGGACATCACAGAGCAGAAGGGAATGAAAGCAGCACACGTGAGTACAAAAAGAAATAAAGCCACCTATAAGGTGTTTGAGCTGGGGTCTGAAATCAAAGATGTAATTCTGATTCTGCACACATATCAATAATCATAAAAGAAGGACTTTAAGTGGATGTATTTACTACATTAAAAATTAATTAGTGCAAATTTATTTTTCTTTGCTGGGCGAGCCTGAACCAGTTGTGTAATAAAAATGTGGAGGTGGTAAAGAAAAGAAATAAACCACCTTACAAGAGCTAAAAGTGGGATGAATTTATTTTATATCAAAGTGAATATGCTTATAGTCCCTCTGACAATGCAGCAATCTCTCAAAAATATACTGAATTTTCAGCCAATATCAAGGGATCAGATCAGAATCAGAATCAGGTTCATCTTCACTGGCATGTGTCGTGAAATTTGTTAACCTAGCAGCAGTAGTTCAATGCAATACATAATAGAGAAGAGAAAAATAAGTAAATCAATTTTACAGTATATATATATATTCAATAGATTAAAAATTGTGCAAAAACAGAAGTAATATATACTTTAAAATTAAGGTATTTTTTTATGGGTTCAATGTCCATTTAGAAATCGGATGGCAGAGGGGAAGAAGCTGTTCCTGAATTGCTGAGTGGGTGCCTTTGGGCTTCTGTGCCTCCTGCCTGATGGTAACAGTGAGAAAAGGGCATGTCCTGGGTGCTGGAGGTCTTTAATAATAGATGCTACCTTTCTGAGACACCCTTCCTTGAAAATGTCCTGAGTATTTTGTAGGCTAGTACCCTAGATGGAGCAGACTAAATTTACAACCCTCTGCAGCTTCTTTCAGTCCTGTGCAGTAGCCCCCCACCACCCCCCATCCATACCAGACAGTGATGCAGCCTGTCAGAATGCTCTCCACAGTACATCTGTAGAAGTTTTTGAGTGTTTTTGTTGACATACCAAATCTCTTCACACACCTAATGAAATATAGCCACTGTCTTGCCTTCTTTATAGCTGCATCGATATGTTGGGACCAGGTTAGGTTCTCAGAGATCTTGACACCCAGGAACTTGAAACTCCTCACTCTCTCTACTTCTGATCTCTCTATGAGGATTTGTATATGTTCCTTCGCCTTACCCTTCCTAAAGTCCACAATCAGCTCTTTCAGCTTAATGACGTTGAGTGCCAGGTTGTTGCTGCAACACCACTCAACTAGTTGGTATATCTCACTCCTGCACACCCTCTCATCTCCATCTCTACCAACAATGGTTGTATCATCAGCAAATTTGTAGATGGTATTTGAGCTATACTTAACCACACAGTCATGGGTATACAGAGAGCAGAGCAGTGGGCTAAGCACACACCCCTGAGGTGCACCAGTGTTGATCGTCAGTAAGGAGAAGATATTATCACCAATCTGCACAGATTATGGTCTTCCAGTTAGGAAGCCAGGGATCCAATTGCAGAGGAAGATACAGAAGCCCAAGTTCTGTAACTACTCAATCAGGATTGTGGGAATGATGGTGTTAAATGCTGAGTTGATGAAAAGCATCCTGACATGGGTGTTTGTATTGTCCAGGTGGTCTAAGGCCGTGTGGAGAGCCATGAGATTGTGTCTGCCGTTGACCTATTGCGGTGATAGGCAAATTGTAATGGGTCCAAGTCCTTGCTGAGGCAGGAGTTCAGTCTAGTCATGACCAATCTCTCAAAGTATTTCATCACTGTAGATGTGAGTGCTACCAGGCGATAGTCATTAAGGCAGCTCGCTTTATTGTTCTTAGGGACTGGTATTATTGTTGCCTTTTTGAAGCAAGTGGGCATTTCTGCCCATAGCAGTGAGAGGTCAAAAATGTCCTTGAATACTCTTGCCAGTTGGTTGGCACAGGTTTTCTAAGCCTCACCAGGTACCCCATCAGGACCTTCCACCTTGCGAGGTTTCACTGTCCTTAAAGACAACCTAACATCAGCCTTTGAGGCAGAGATCACAGGGTCTGCAGTTATTTTCTCTCTTTCAAAGCGGGTATAGAAGGCATTACGTTCTTCTGGTAGTGAAACATCACTGCCATTCATACTATTGGGTTTTGCTTTGTAGGAAGTAATGTCTTACAAACCCTGCCAGAATTGTTGTACATCCGATGTTACGTCCCAACTCATTTGAAATTGTCTCTTCACCCTTGAAATAGCCCTCTGCAAGTCATACTTGGTTTTCTGGTACAGAGTTGGGTCACCAGCCTTGAATGCCACAGATCCAGCCATCAGCAGAAATTCAAGTATGCTTGTTTTAAAGTCTTGTAAACTGCTAACAGATTGCTAAATGTACAGAGTAATTTCTATACAAGAGCAGAAGCCATTAAAGGGTTTGTGAAGTTTGCATGAAATAAGGAATTGTGATGCAGATAAAGGGTTTGTGACTTATTGGTGCTGGTAGTAAGGGTGAAGAGGTATTCACTTAGGGACAGACATGGTTGGATGGATCATCATATTCTGAAACATTTGCCTTCACAACTGCTGTTTTTCCTTAGGTGCGCGATGCAGTCGCTGTCATATGTTACATGCTATGGCTGGAAAAAAACGTTCCAAAAGGAACAGAGACTGAACTCTCAGGAGCATACTACGTAAACAATTTGCGCAGGTACACTTGGTACAGAAAGTTTGTATGTTCTGTAAATGCAACGATGTGTGCGCTGGTTCCATGTTCCAATATTAATGCATTCTGTTAGATCACAATCTTCTCACATGCAATATTACAGGAGCAATATTCTCAAAACTAAAGGTTCTGTAGCAAATCTATTTATTTCCACTCCTCAAATTAAGTAAATTATTCCTCAGCCTTAAATAAAGTGTTATAAAATCCACAAATATAAGCTCTATGAATGCTGAGTCCGGTGACAGAGAATTACTGTATTTGGTCAATGTGCTTTACAGCAAACTTATGGACACAGAGTTAAAATTTGAAAAAAAGAAGTAATGTGCACTCTTACATCACTTTACATGAGCTAAAAATGATTTGAATTTATTTTAAACTGAACATACAATTAAAAAAAAATTAGTGGGAAGCTATTGGATTGAGAAGCTTTTAAAACTCAACAGAAGGCCACTAAAAAGCCATAAATGGGGAAAAGATGGAACATAACGATGAGCTTGCCAACAATGTCAAAGAGGGTACCAAAAGTTTTTCCAGATATATGAAGAGTAAAAGAGAGGCAAGAGCAGGTGCTGGACTGCTGGAAATGATGCTGGAGAGATAGTAAGGGGGGACAAGGAAATAGCAGATGAAATGAATAAATATTTTGCATCAGTCTTCACCTAGATAGACTGGATGTGGAGAGAATGTTTCTTATGATGGCGGAGTCTAGGACCATAGAGAACAGCCTCAGATTTGAGGAATATCCATTTAGAATGGAGGTGAGGAGGAATTTCTTCCGCCAGAGGATGGTGAATCTGTGGAATTCATTGCCACAGGCTGCTGACGAGACCTGGTCATTTGGTGTATTTAAGGTGGAGGTTGATAGGTTCTTGATTAGTTAAAGCGTGAAAGGTTACGGTGAAAAGGCAGGAAAATGGGGTTGAGAGGAAAATGGATCAGCCATAACGAAATGATTGAGCAGACTCAATGGGCCAAATGGCCTAATTCTGCTGTCATATCTTATGATCTTATGGTCTAATAATCAGTAATAAAACTGAGGATTCATTTCTCCTGTGCTTTTACAGTAAGCAGAATTATTCTAAAGGACCCAGCTTCGAGACGATCTCAGCCAGTGGGTTGAACGCAGCTCTTGCACACTACAGGTTAGTGAACAAGAATGTTGGCAGACAAGGTAAAGAATAACTGTTTCCAATGTGACATCTTGGTCTAAGTTAATCAGCTCAGTGGAGCAGCAGCTGGAATTATTCACTAGCATTGCATTTCTACACTAAGGATTATCCTGGTGACTGTGGACACCAGTTCTGAAGGAAAGTGCCATTTTCAGTAATATGAACTAAGTTGTGTGAGACTGTGATTCATGACACAGCTTCTGATACCCAATGAACTTGATGAAAGCTCAAGGCACAGGGAAAGGCAAGTTACCTTTCCATATATTTCACCTCATTTTAATGATTTTAATAATTTCCTATGTTTTCTATGTGGTTTGACTAACCTTTTTTAATGTGTTATATTTTGATATGTTTTTAATTATTGCAATTCACTGTCATTAGATTTTTAAAATCATGATAGATTTTAAATGAGGCTTAAACCCCACCCGTTCTTCCCTTAAAACAGTTTTCAAAGCATCATGGATTGGTTGTTCAGAGCCAGGGTAGTACGTCACCACAATTTATGTCAAAATGATTTTCCAGGCACTGAAAATTAATTCTGCAGTCTCTGTCCATCTTCCCACAATCTAATCTTTCTTGAATTCTTTTTCTTTTGCTTTCTATCTATGATTTGCTTTAGAATTTTTTAAAAAATCCCATTTACACTACCTGGATCAACCTTGGTGCTCCTCATTACCAAACCTTCAACTGAATGAGTTACGGAGATTCCCAGTTGTTTGCTGAGTTCATACGGGTTCCAGGTATTGCTAGATGACACATTAACCACAAATTCCAATGGAAACCATCCTAAAAAGTCCATGAGCAGATGTCAGCCTAATTAATGGATCTGCCAAAGAAAAATTCAGCTTAGTTTATAGGGTCAAATTAGATTGTGTGGTTTTCCTCTTTTCGTCCTATTTCTGAAAACATTTTACACTATTTTTTGGAATCATTGGATAATTCATTTTGTAGGGCAATTCAGTTTCAATTAGGTCTGTAGTAATTAATTACAGTTCCCCATCCTTTCCTCACAGGTATATTTTCCCCTTAAACATTCTCTCTCCAAAGATACTTGGATATGTGCCACTTCCACTCTTTTAGTTATTTCCAGATCGCAACCCAATCTGTAAAAGTGGCCTGCATTTGGCTGACCAGTGCGTCACGCTGATATTTCGCACTTACTTTCTCTTTTGGAAAGTTGGTCTCGCTGGCCAACACCTACCTAGGCCTGATGGCAAGGAAGGCCCTCATGCTGTTAAATTCTCAAAGTGTCGTTAGGTTAGGCTGCTTGTTACAGGACACCACAAAAGCCCTGTAGATGGCGCCAGATTCAAAGTGATATTTTGAGCGAGACACGCTCTGTTCTCCAGCCCTGTAAACCTTTGTGAGGAGCTTTTCCGGAGGTCAGAGTGGACCTATCCCCACGGTCTTGCACACTTATCAGGCTGTAATTTTAGTCCTACCACTTGTCAACAAGTATCTGAATCTTGCTTAAGATGCAAGTTAGAATGTTACTTCCTTGCCAAAACCATTTGACTTTGATTAGTTGCATACTTTCATATTTCCTCCCGACCATGGTGTTTCTAATCATGGCTTGATTTTTCCCTAGTTCTTTGCTTTTCCTCTCCTGCTCCCTAAAATGGGCTTGAACTTTTGGATCAAGATTTACTTAACGTTTAGCATTACTCAAAGGGAGGGGAGCATCTCTAATTTTAATTGATTAAATCTTTGGTCTTATTTATCAGAATGGTGTATATTTTGTATTCCAATTGAGCCCTGATACAGTAGTTACTTCTGGATCCAAAAATGAAGGCAATTCGAGTTATAACTGTGAAAAGGAATTGTTGTGATTTGATAGGCCATTTACAATGGCAGACTTGAAGACTGATGATGGTTTTGATAGCTGTTACTGCTTATTATTCCTGCCTCTTCCTGCTGCCAGTTGGATATTGGCTATTTGAGTGATAACACATAAATGAATATTTTAATCTTATCATTTTCAATCTTCCCAACACTGGCCAAGAAATTAGAGCATGAGCATGACTTCTTTCTGTGTTCTGCACTTAACCATATAACGATTACAGCACGGAAACAGGCCATCTCGGCCCTTCTAGTCCGTGCCGAACGCTTACTCTCACCTAGTCCCAATGGCCCACACTCAGTCCATAACTCTCCATTCCTTTACTGTCCATATACCTATCCAATTTTACTTTAAATGACAATACTGAGCCTGCCTCTACCCCTTCTACTGGAAGCTCATTCCACACAGCTACCACTCTCTGAGTAAGGAAATTCTCCCTCGTGTTACCCTTAAACTTTTGCCCCCTAACTCTCAACTCATGTCCTCTTGTTTGAATCTCCCCTACTCTCAATGGAAAAAGCCTATCCACATCAACTCTATCTATCCCCCTCATAATTTTAAATACCTCTTCAAGCCCCCCTCAACCTTCTACGCTCCAAAGAATAAAGACCTAACTTGTTCAACCTTTCCCTGTAACTTAGGTGTTGAAACCCAGGTAACATTCTAGTAAATCTTCTCTGTACTCTCTCTATTTTGTTGACATCTTTCCTATAATTCGGTGACCAGAACTGTACACAATACTCCAAATTCGGCCTTACCAATGCCTTGTACAATTTTAACATTACATCCCAATCCTATACTCAATGCTCTGATTTATAAAGGCCACCATACCAAAAGCTTTCTTCACCACCCTATCCACATGAGATTTCACCTTCAGGGAACTATGCACCATTATTCCTAGATAACTCTGTTTTACTGCATTCTTCAATGCCCTACCATTTACCATGTATGTCCTATTTGGATTATTCCTACCAAAATGCAGCACCTCACACTTATCAGCATTAAACTCCATCTGCCATCGCTCAGCCCACTCTTCTAACTGGCCTAAATCTCTCTGCAAGCTTTGAAAACCTACTTCATTATCCACAACACCACCTATCTTAGTATCATCTGCATACTTACTAATCCAATTTACCACCCCATCATCCAGATCATTAATGCATTGCACCCAGTACAGATCCCTGAGGCACACCACTAGTCACTGGCCTGCAACCTGATGAACAGTTATCCACCACTACCATCTGGCATCTCCATCCAGCCACTGTTGAATCCATTTTACTACTTCAATATTAATACCTAACAATTGAACCTTCCTAACTAACCTTCCATGCGGAACCTTGTCAAAGACCTTACTGAAGTCCATATAGACAACATCCACTGCTTTACCCTCGTCAACTTTCCTCGTAACCTCTTCAAAAAATTCAATAAGATTTGTCAAACATGACCTCCCATGCACAGATCTATGCTGACTGTTCCTAATCAGATACCTGTCTATCCAGATAATTATGTATACCATCTCTAAGAATACTTTCCATTAATTTCCCCACCACTGCTGTAAAACTGACAGGCCTATAATTGCTAGGTTTACTCTTAGAACCCCTTTTAAACAATGGAACCACATGAGCAATATGCCAATCCTCCAGCACCATCCCCGTTTCTAATGACATTTGAAATATTTCTGTCAGAGCCCCTGCTATTTCGACACTAACTTCCCTCAAGGTCCTAGGGAATATCCTGTCAGGACCTGGAGATTTATCCACTTTTATTTTCCTTAAAAGCACCAGTACTTCCTCCTCTTTAACCATCATAGTTTCCATAACTTCCCTACTTGTTTCCCTTACCTTGCACAATTCAATATCCTTCTTCTTAGTGAATACCGAAGAAAAGAAATTGTTCAAAATCTCCCCCATCTCTTTCAGCTCCACGCATAGCTGTCCATTCTGATTCTCTAAGGGACAAATTTTATCCCTCGCTATCCTTTTGCTATTAATATAATTGTAGAAATCCTTCGGATTTATTTTCACCTTACTTGCCAAAGCAACCTCGTATCTCCTTTTAGCTTTTCTAATTTCTTTCTTAAGATTCTTCTTACATTCTTTATATTCCCTGAGCGCCTCATTTACTCCATGCTGCCTATATTTTTTGTAGACATCTTTCTTTTTCCTAACCAAGTTTCCAATATCCCTTGATAACCATGGCTCTCTCAAACTTTTAACCTTTCCTTTCAACCTAACAGGAACATGAAGAATCTGTACCCTCAAATCTTCACCTTTAAATGACCTCCATTTCTTAATTACAGCCTTTCCATAAAACAAATTGTCCAATCCACTCCTTCTAAATCCTTTTGCATCTCCTCAAAGTTAGCCTTTCTCCAATCAAAAATCTCAACCCTGGGTCCAGTCCTATCCTTCTTCATAATTATATTGAAACTAATGGCATTGTGATCACTAGACCTGAAGTGCTCCCCAACACATACCTCCGTCACCTGACCTATTTCATTCCCTAACAGAAGATTCAACACTGTCCCTTCTCTAGTCGGTACCTCTATGTATTGTTGCAAAAAACTATCCTGCACACATTTTACAAACTCCAAACCATCTATCCCTTTTACAGTATGGGCTTCCCAGTCTATGTGTGGAAAATTAAAATCTCCCACAATCACAACCCTATGCTTACTACAAATATCTGCTATCTCCTTGCAAATTTGTTCCTCCAATTCTTGCTCCCATCTAGGTTGTCTATAATACACCCCTATAAGTGTTACTACATCTTTCCCATTCCTCAATTCCACCCAAATAGTCTCCCTAGATGAGCCCTCTAATATATCCTGCCAGAGCACCGCTGTAATATTTTTTTCTGACAAGCAATGCAACACCTCCCCCCCTGTCCCTCTGATTCTATCACACCTGAAGCAATGAAATTCAGAAATATTTAGTTGCCAATCATACCCCTCCTGCAACCATGTTTCACTAATAGCTACAACATCATATTTCCAGGTATCAGTCCATGCTCTAAGCTCATCCACCTTTGTTACAATGCTCCTAGCATTAAAATAAATGCATTTAAGAAATTATCCACCTCTTCCTCTCTGTTTATCTCTAACAGTACAAAGAACTTTACTGTCTTTTTCTTCCTTCTCCCATATTTCTGTTCCTACACTCTGGTTCCCCTACCCCCTCGTATCTAGTTTAAATCCACCGGAGCCTCTCTAGCAAACCTACCTGCAAGAATACTTGTCTCCCTCCAGTTCAGATGTAAACCGTCCCACCTGAACAGGTCCCACCTTCCCTGGAAAACTGCCCAATTAACTATAAATCTGAAGCCCTCCCTCCTGCACCATGTCCTCAGCCACCTGTTGATCTGCACAATCTTACTATTTCTAAACCCACCTGCACGTGGCACTGGTAGCAATCCTGAGATTGCTATCCTGGAGGTCCTGTCCTTTAACTTGGCACCTAACTCCCTAAACTCACCTTTCAGGACCTCCTCACTCTTCCTACCCACGTCATTGGTCCCTACATGGACAATGACATCCGGCTGCTCACCCTCCCTCTGAGAATACTGAAAACTCAATCCGAGATATCACAGACCCTGGCACCAGGGAGGCAACAGACCATCCGGGATTCTCGATCTCTTCCACAGAACCTCCTATCTGTCCCCCTAACTATCGAATTCCTTATCACTACTGCTCTCCTCTTTTCCCTCCTTCCCTTCTGAGCTGAGAGTCCAGTCTCGGTGCCAGAGATGCAACCACTGCAACTTGTCCCTGGTAGGTCATCCCCACCAACAGTATCCAAAACAGTATACTTATTGTTGATGGGAATGGCCATAGGGGTGCTCTGCTCTTCCTGTCTATTCCCCTTCCCTCTCCAACTACCTGTCTCCTGACTCCTAGGGGTGACTATCTCCCTGAAACTCCTGTCTATTTCTGCCTCTGCCTCCCGAATGATCCGAAGTTCATCCAGCTCCAGCTCCCGTTCCCTAACACGGTTTGTCAGGAGCTGCAGCTGGATGCACCTTTTGTAGGTGTAGTCATCAGGGACAGCTGTGCTCGCCCTGACTTCCCACATACTGCAAATGGAGCACTCAACTGCCCTAACTGCTGCCTCCATTACCTACACCTAAGCTAATTAGATTAATTAAAGGAGCTTACCTGGCCTTACCTCACCTGGAGTGAAGCTCGTACTCAGCCTCTGCTCGCTTTTTAAATTCCCCCCGCTGATCTCAGAGGCCGACTTTCACGCGCTTGCGCAGTTGTGCCCCGTTCAAACCTCACCTCTGCCTGTTCTCCCCGAAGCCTGATTGAGCCAAAGCCGTCCACTCTGCCTCAGTCCACTCCAACAATGGCCGCTACAACTTAAAATGTCTCTTTTCTTGGACAGAAAGGTGCCAGAAATCATATCCATGTCATTTTACCTCACTCTAGGTCCATCACAACATGAGTTATCTTGTGTATCTGAAGTGGCTTTCATCTAATTCATGCATCAAATGGCATCCTTTCTCCAAGAAAATGTAACTAGTTTATATTGTCCCAGGAATGCCCATCATTGACAATCCTCAGGACAACCACATACCTTCTACACTGTGCCAACCATCACCCCTTGTCCACTCAAACCTCTGACGATCTGAAGCTCCAATTCCCTCCTCCTGTCCATCCAATCCCTACAGACTGGTTTTCAAACTCCTCCCCCTGTACCACCCCCCTCCTTGAGGTAGAGATTTCCTCCCTACTGACACCACCCAATCACATGTCACTGCTACGTCTGTACACAAGCCTTTGTCTAAAGTCCTGATGAAATCTCCAGCTGCTTTTTCCTGAGCCTATCTAACTTCTATCCTGGATGGATTGGGCCTCGATCCCAGATATCATCCTTCCCTTTATAATTTTGGTATATGGCAGAACATAATGGTTGCAATGAGGAAAGGGCTTGAAACAGGAATTCACCATTTTTATTCCACGCATCAGGCACACGATACAGTGATGGGTATACATAAACCTTGTTCCAGTGTATCACAACTTATAAACCACCATCTGCGTTTTATAACTTAGAAATAATATTGAGAGTAAGAAACATCTTACCTGTTGCAAAACTACTCTTTGTGAGCTTGTTAACTTTTGTTGATACAATAGGTAATTAGATACGCATATTACTAAAGATTTCATTGCTAAGTCACACATAAATCTAGAATTGCATTAAGCTATTATAACGCAGCTGAGTCAGTACAAGTGTCCCTTATTTGTGCTTTGACGTGAGCAGAAAAGAGCAGTTTGCAGCAGTTTAGCATGAAGTAGGTTGATCGAATGTTCCAAATTTGGAAAGGTGAAAGTGGAAATGCTTAGTAAATTGTGTTCAAGCAGGAGGTTTGTGACAGCTGTTTTGTTGATGAACGCCCAGGTATGTGTGCCAACAGTCAATGTTATGGGGTGGAGTCCAAGTAGAATATTTGGGATAATTAACGAGATGAAGGATGCACATTAAACTCTGCTTTCAGAATATGATTTCATAGATTCAATAAAATTGAACTTCTGAAACAGATGTATATGTTTATGCACTATGTTTTGAAATACTTGGTGCCCACATGAGAAGATGAATTTCAAACCCTTTCTTTTCTCTCACCACTGCTCCTCCAAATCCAGTCATCTGCTGTGAAAGATTAGCGTGATACTCACAAGTAAAGGAAATTTGACCAATACAATTGCTCATTTGAAATTACACCTTAACACATGGGAATGAGTAGCACTGAAGACAGGGTAACGAAATAACAATAATAGGAGGAACATGACAACCGAAAAGTTGATCTATGCTAAATAAAATGTCCTCAAGATACTGACCATAAAGGACGACAGCAGCGACGAGTATGTTGAAGTTAAAAGGAAGCTTATTTTTTAAGTTCCTCTAATATACTCTCATTTTAGCATGCACCAAGTATCGTTCTATTTGGGTTTTGCAAGTTTTTCACCACGTTAGCACCAAAAATAAATGTTGTTATAAACCAGCTCCTCCATTTGTCATAATAGACGGAATCTGGAGGTCAGTAGCTCAGTGTAATCTTCACTTTATAGGCAGCTGGCTTAATCAGTATCAAGCAAATATTATCTCATACCCAGTCCTCATGAATATTTTTAGATAACCTTTTTAACCAAAGTGGCCTAAATGTTTAAAATTCAGAATGCATACTTTTGAGAAGGGCTGCTCATTCCCTTTTTAATTAGAGATAAGAGAATGCTTGTTTTCTGATAATGAATAGCGCTCTAATGCAATCATATCCTGAGAAATTGGAAGGTTTCTCAGCATACCTTCCTGCAATTTCATTAATGGGCCATTAATTAAATGGAGTAAATGGTACCATTCACAGTTTCTTGCTAGAAGAGGAATTTTGCCCCTTATTAACAAGGGTCCGTGATTTATTGTTGGCCACATGTGCATGGAAATCAGAGTTTTTACTACCTCTGGGACATTTTATACAACATTGTGAAACTCAGGCAGCAAAGTATACACAAGCATTAAGTGTAGACATGAGCAGAATCTGTCAACGATGTCATTCCTCTGTAGCTCACTGGGAATAGTCATAGACCATATTTCAGCTAAACATATCACATAGCCGTTGAAATCCAACCATGTGGCAAATCAATTCATGTACAATGAGGAAGCAGCATAATTTAAGAAATGAAATTAAAGCTAGAAAATTTGTTATTGTGAACTCCAAATATTTACAGACTTTTGTTGAGAGTAGAAGCTTATGAAGAAAATATTGGAAAGGGCTTCCCCTTGAGCTGAAGAACTTTTTAATAAAACTGTTTGATCAGTTGTGGTGTTGTTCAGGTAGAATACTCAATCTGGATGCAATTCAGTCCATGGACACAGGCGCAATATCTGAACAATGCTGTGAGAGATGTTTAAACTCAATCTTCTCTTTCATTAAGTAGCAACATTGCAGAGACTAAGAGGCGGTCCACCCACCAAAGTGCCAATAGAGATCAGGACATTTTTGGCAAATTCATTTTTAAAGTAGAAGAATCTGTCAATCAGTTTGCAAATCTTTTGCCAAGATGCATTTGTATTTAACTGTCTTCTTCTGTAAGGCCAAAAGATTATTATATTAATGGAAGAGCAAATTCTGACTGCAAATTCAAATTCAAGTTTTTACAACAAATTGTGCGCCTGATCTAAGACAGTATTTTTTTTCTGAAAAGTTTCCCTTACCCTTCATAAACAGAATAGACATTCATAGAGTTATCCAACTTAAAAACAGGCTCTTAATCCCACATTTTTATGCCAACCATTAAGCACCCATCCACATGTATCATATTTACCAATACTTGGTCTACAGCCTTCTACGTCTTGGCAATTCAAATGCTTGTCCAGATACATTTTAAATATTATGAGAGCACCTTTCTGGTTACCTTTCTAACTAGGTAAAAAATACAATAATTGGCCATAGATACCAAGTTGATAGGGAATAATATGAACTAGGAGCTGCTTGAGAAAGAAATATCTCGGGCAGCCACCTTGCCAAATCCCATTGAAGTAAGCTCCTGGGAAATCCATGATATTTTACAATACCTCTGTTGTGAAGTCAGTCCCATTGTTGTCTTGTCGTACTGTTTACAGTTTCACTGAGTGCACTGTTTCTGTACATCAGGAGAAATTTCACTTCCATGCTCTATTTCAATCTTAGTTTTAGCACTCTGAGGACAAAGTTAGGTGGTTATTCAGCTTTGTGGTAGGCTTACAAAGGAGAAACAGTGACCCTTCAAATAAGTGGTGATCAAAATAGAAACAAACATATAGTGAAAGACGAAGGACGACTGAATGTTCCTTCGTGTTTTGTTAGGTTTCTCAGATGCTATTCAAATTGTCCCACAGAAGCAAATGCCTACAATAGATTACATTGAAATTCAGTTTGAAAGGCCAGTTATTTGGAAAAAGACAATAATGGAATTAAGGAATTTAAGTTCCAGGTATCTGATTCAGTTCATCCCTATTTTTTAGCATCACTAGTAATGCATTTAGTTTTCATTTATAATTGCCCTTGAAATGGGGGAGGTAAGCTGCCCTTTTGAATCATGGTTCTTGAGATGAGGATACTCACATATTGCTGCTGTACAGAATATTCCAGGATTCAAATCCAGCGACAAAGAAGGAACAATGGCTGATTCCCAGGTCAGAATGAAGTGTGACTTGGAGTTGAACTCATGATGGTGGTTTTCCTTAAAGCCTGCTGCCCTTATCCTTACTGATGATCATGGTTACAGGATTGGAATAAGATAAGCTTTTCGCAAATTGCTGTCGTGTGTATACTGCACGTACTGTCACCTTTAGCGTCACAGTAGTGGAAGGAGCAAATCGTTAACATAATGGATGTGACTTCAATAAAGCTGACTGCCTTATAGTAAGCTTCAGGAGTGTTAGAGCTCACTCTCCAGGCAGATGAAAGCTATTCCATCATAGCTCTATTGATTCTCTGAGAAGACAAATGATTATCCAGTCTGTGATGTGTTCTTGTTGATGGCAGTACTTCTGTGGCTAACTTTGTTCCTTTCAAGATAATGATACATCTGAGATGTATTTGCAGAGTGGTTCAGTGATGGTAATGTCATTGATTGTCAAGGAAGAGTGACAGAAGCTCTTTCTTTGAATTAGAATAAGAATGTTGTGTGATGTCTCAATTTCAGCATTTTGAGGATGCAGAAGGAATAAAATATATTTTCATAGAAGTTCAAGATGTGTTGAAGTAATTGTTCCTACTAACTTTTAACAAGCTGTAGTTAATCTCCATCAGTTCATTCAAACCTGAGGCTCTTTTTCTGGATGAAAGGTATCCCTGTCTCTGACTTCCTTTCCACTTTTTGGCTTAGTCCCAATGAAGAAATCAAAAGGAAGCTGACACCAGATGAGATGTACTTGATTGACTCTGGAGGACAATACCTGTAAGTATCGAAATGCATATATGTATAGTGTGAAGTACCAGTCTATGTTAATAATATTTATGAGAGAAATAATTCACGTGGTGAACATTTACCCTATCTATGCAGCAGAATAGATTCAGCGATACAAGGTCGCCTTAAAGACAGAGGGATGATCTTAACTTAGAACTACACCACAGAGTAATCAGGGGCTGTAGGCAGAAAGGTTTGTGGTCAATGCTCCCTACAAACATTTGCATATTGACTGCCAAACCCTATTACATGTAAATTAAGACTCAAACATCTTCCCCCTTAACTTCACAATGTTGGAAATCCCTTCCTGCTTTAGTCATTAATTACAACTTACTCGTTCTCTATTTTTACATCAACAAACTGGGCATTTACCAATATTTTAATGAAACACAATGAAATGAATATAACTAATGAGCAAACATGAGGAAATCTGCAGATGCTGGATATTCAAGCAACACACACAAAATGCTGGTGGAACACAGTAGGACAGGCAGCATCTATAGGAAGAAGCACTGTCGATGATTCGGGCCGAGACCCTTCATCAGGACTAACCGAAAGGAAAGATAGTAAGAGATTTGAAAGTAGGAGGGGGAGGGGGAAATGCGAAATGATAGGAGAAGACCGGAGGGGGTGGGATGAAGCTAGGAGCTGGAAAGGTGATTGGTGAAAGTGATACAGAGCTGGAGAAGGGAAAGGATCATGGGACGGGAGGCCTCAGGAGAAAGAAAGGGGAAGGGGAGAACCAGAGGGAGATGGAGAACAGGCAGAGTGAATGACAAATAAATATGTCAGGGATGGTTTAAGAAGGGGAGGAGGGGTATAAACGGAAGTTAGAGAAGACAGTGTTTCTTGACAGTAGAGGAGGCCATGGATAGACATATCAGAATGTGAATGGGACGTGGAATTAAAATGTGTGGTCACTGGGAGATCCTGCTTTCTCTGGCGGACCGAGTGTAGGTGTTCAGCAAAACGGTCTCCCAGTCTGCGTTGGGTCTCACCAATATATAAAAGGCCACACCGGGAGCACCGGACACAGTATACCACACCAGCCAACTCACAGGTGAAGTGTCGCCTCACCTGGAAGGACTGTCTGGGGCCCTGAATGGTGGTGAGGGAGGAAGTGTAAGGGCAGGTGTAGCACTTGTTCCGCTTACAAAGATAAGTGCCAGGAGGGAGATTGGTGAGAAGGGATGGGGGGGGGGGGAGCGAATGGACAAGGGAGTCACATAGGGAGCGATCCCTGCGGAAAGCAGAAAGAGGGGGGAGGGAAAGATATGCTTGGTGGTGGGATCCCGTTGGAGGTGGCAGAAGTTACGGAGAATTATACATTGGACCTGGAGGCTGGTGGAGTGGTAGATGAGGACAAGGGGAACCCTATCCCAAGTGGGGTGGCGGGCAGATGGGGTGAGGGCAGATGTGCGGGAAATGGGAGAGATTTAGTTGCCCATCACTCTGCCTGTTCTCCATCTCCCTCTGGTGCTCCCCTCCCCCTTTCTTTCTCCCTAGGCCTCCCGTCCCATGATCCTTTCCCTTCTCCAGCTCTGTATCACTTTCGCCAATCACCTTTCCAGCTCTTAGCTTCATCCCACCCCCTCCGGTCTTCTCCTATCATTTCGCATTTCCCCCTCCCCCTCCTACTTTCAAATCTCTTAGTATCTTTCCTTTCAGTTAGTCCTGACGAAGGGTCTCAGCCCGAAATGTCGACAGTGCTTCTCCGTATAGGTGCTGCCTGTCCTACTGTGTTTCACCAGCATTTTGTGTGTGTTGTTTGAATATAACTAATGGTTACGATCGTTTAATTATAGTAACTATTGTTTAAATGGTTCAGCATGGACTACCCGTACATGGACCAAAGGATCTGTTTCTGTGCTCCAATTTTCAATGACTCTATGACTCTAATGAGTTAATCTGAGTCCTGTTTTATTACTCAATAATTCAGAATTTTATATTCAGAAATAATTTTGAAATAGTGAAAAAAATACCCAAAGATACTAAAGTTACAAAAATACTAAAGTAATTGGCAATTTTCTTTAGTTTTTTTTGTAATTTTTTTTTAATTGAAGTTCATCATCAAACAAACCTTTCCATATGATGTATTTCAGGCAATTTTCTTTAGATTCCGTCATAGGTTAATTTAACGTATCCATCTAAGGGTGCCATGGTAGTGTAGTGGCTAAAACTACGCTATTACAGTTGACGGCATAGGAGTTCGGAGTTCAGTTCAAGTTTGTATGCTTCTTTCCCATGTGAGTGTGGGTTTCCTCCACGTGCTCAGGTTTCCTCCATCAGTCCAAAGGCATATCGGTTAGTAGGTTCATTGGTCATTATAAATTTTCCCATTATTAGGTAGGGTACTCCAAGAGCCTGTTCCATGTATCTCTTAATAAAAATAAAAGTAAATTAATTTGTTTTAAGTCAATTAAACTAAGTTCACTCCATGGTTTAACACGTTTTTTTTACATCACAACCAAAATAAACGGTGGTCTCTGCAGCGTAGGCTTACAAGTATTTGTGAAAGGGGGAAAATAAGGCTGCTTGTGGAAGATAGATGTTTTACCCTGGATAAGAACTGCAGAGCATTGTACTCTGCAGTATTGTTCTTGAATTCCGCGTTGATAACGGGAATAATAAGTGGAGAGTGGATTTGTAGATCGTGCAGGATATCTTCCAGTGCAACAAGATTCAAAGTGGGTGAATAAGTAACAAAATGGGAGTTGGAACGTGTTTTTGCCTGCACTCACCACCACACCCCTACTCCCTCTCCACAGTCATACCAGGCAGCTCCCAGAATGTGCAACGCCATCGTATCGCGCCATATTTACAGGGTCTTCAACATTACCACTGTCTCACCTAAATGGTCATTAGTCTGCTGTGATAACTCTTCTGTTAGCCACTGTGGCTGCATTCTCTAACATCCAGGCCGACATGCTTGCCATTTGGTAAGAACAAAAGAACAATAGACAACTGATTTTAATCATATAGACAAGAGGAGGTAATTTTTCACTTTGAAGTGGATTGCAGTTTATTCACAGTAAACATTGGCCCTAACACTGCATAATGTTGTAATTTCATCAAAATAATCTCATTTGATGAATCATAAACACACCTTCAGTCTCCCCTATATTAGGTAATCATATTTCACTTTACCTTTCATTGGTCAAATCTAATCCAATGAAAGCACTTGGAATTGCATTACAAGATGCTCCAAAATAGGAAATCACTAATTTCATGTTATAACATACTATCTACCTTTCAGACCAACACTTAACAATCAGAACAGCTAGTGTGAAATATTTTTATGTTATACTGGGAAGTGTTGTACTTTGGTTGTATTGCTTTAGATATAGGAGCAGTTCCCATATCCTCAATCTATTTTGGTTGTATGGTTTTACAGACAGGAAGATTTCTCATATCCTCAATCTATTAATCCCAGAGTATGAAATTCTCACACCCTCAGACAAACCTAATGTTTCCTCATTCACGTCACTCCCCTTTACAGGGTCTATTTTGATACAAACAACTACTAAATTTACTGATGAAACATCATGAAATGATTGTATATCAAATTCATTGCATGAAATATGTTTTAGGATCATTCCAGAGATGGGAAATTAGCTAATAGAGTTGCCAGTGCAATTGTCAATTCCTGACTAAGTTGTGCTCACTTTGAACTGTTTCCTTTGTACCTGATTTTTATTCAACCACACTAACATTGCATGCAGCAGGTATATCATTTGCTATGAAACAGGACAATATTTTAAAACCTGCTTTAAAGTATATTTCTGATCTAGATAAAAGTGATTATGTGAAGTCTACAAGATTAATGTAGCTGGAAGTGTGTTTATCAGAAAGAAATAAGTTATAGCCACTACAAGTAACTAATATAAGATTGTTTAAAATAACTTTAAAACCCAGTATTATTAACTGGTTAGATTGGTGTACTGTATTGGTAAATTTGATAATATGAATATGTCCCAATAAATGTTCCTGCACCTAAAGGATCAGCTTAACTTTTAAAGCCCCCTTAAATATCTGCACATGAACAAAATTATCAAATATGTTCTAACTGATCCTAAATCTTGGACAGGAGAAATTCTTTGCACGATGCTTATAAAATTATCACAAAACATGAAGGAAAAGTCTATTGTGCTGAATACTATCTATGTTTAAAATTCAGTGGAGAAATGCCCAGATGAATTTGCTTAAAAAACCTAGTTGGAAGAAATCATTTGTTGGAAGCATTAGAGATGGTCAAACCTGTTGTGTGTTTGATGTATGAATGTTTTTTTTATTAATTTTTGCTTTGTATTAAAAACTCAGAGATGGGACAACTGATATTACCCGTACAATTCACTGGGGAAAGCCAAGTGATTTCCAAAAGGTGGGTAAATTTGGAAGGCTGCCTGTATAATCATCTGATCATGCTAATTTCCATGGATATGATCATTAGTTCTGGTTTCAGTATGCTGGAGTCTGGAATGAAATGAACAAATTTTCTATTGAGCTTGTCAGGCATTTTCTATTGAGCAGGCATCAAACTTCAAACTGTATGGGGTAATACATTTCCAATTAAGGTAGCAATGTATTACCAGCTTTCAATAACACCCCCCCCCAAAACAAACACACACACACACACACACACACACCAACCCACACAAAACACACACCCTTAGTAAGATCAAAGCAAAGTTTTAATCTGAAACATCATGTTTCTCCTTAAGTAAAGGGACTATGGAAGATAATATTATATTTATTATTTCCCATCTTTCAAAATGCATATGTTACAGCCTAATCATAACAGCCTTATAGGGGGGTTTTGTACACCAGCTACTTGAACCATTACAGTTCTTCTAAAACGTTGCTGAGTAGAGAACTTCAAGATTTAGTGAAGTAACAATGACCTTTGCAAGTCAGGGTGGTATGCAGATTAGAGTGAGTCAGGACATGATGGCCCTCTCCCTACCTGCTGCTTCCTTCAAGTTTGTTAAGAAGTCGCAGTGACAAGGGCAGTGCATTTTGTGCATGGCGCACACTACAGCCATAACCAATAAGTAGTGGAGAAAATAAACACTTAGGGTGATGAATAGGTTCCATATCCAGAGGGAAGTTTGTCCTGGAGGTTACTTATCCTCTTGAGTAAAGTTGCAGCGATCATCCAGGCAAGTGGACAGTATTCTATCACTGAATCCAACTCAAAGATCCAGGAGGACAGTCACATGCCACATGGTGCTTATGAGATTTGTCCAGTTGAGTTGCTTGTCAAGGTGAAACCTCCCGAGGTGCCAATGGTCAGAAACATGATGATAGTAATTCCTTTGGTTATCAAAGTTATTAGATTATCATTTGTGATGGCTATTGCCTGGCAATTCCTGCAGAAGGAATAACTTTGCACGAGCTTAATTCCAGGTGTTCCTGCTGTTCTTTCTCCCCTTTATGTAAGAGCTAAGCAGTTAAAAAGTAATCCTAGCTTATTCACCATTACTATTCATAGACTGATGTCACTCCTTGGTGCCATAAACTTGGGGAGCTGACTGGCATGGCCATGGGCAAAAATATTTTTATACTTGTAAGAAAACAAGCGGACTTCAAGGTAGCATATTAAATGGTGACTTTATATACATTCTCTTCTCCAACACGAACAACACTGGAGATGTACTCCAGAATTAAGCCGTAAATGCCTTCTGGAAGTGTTCAAAAAACCTGCATATGTAAGTGTATCTACATGTGCGGCAGTAACTGAGCCATCAGCTCTAGACTGATTTCCACCCATAGTAGTAAATTTACTTCATGGTGTACAGCATTTCCAAAATTTCGTTCCATTAATGGACAAACTCCTTCCCTCTGGTGCTCAATGCCTGCAATTCTAACAAAAGAACACATTCTTTCCTTTTTTGCAGATTTTACATCTAGAACACACACTAACAATCTGAAGTATCTGTACCAACATTCTTTTATTCTGGAGTCCAGGCATCTCCAGAACCGATCAAAACAGATTGCAGTAGTTTATTGTTACTAGGGTGCAATGAAATTCTTTGTTCATAAATTCTCAACTGTAAGACATACTAAATCACAATGACTGTGGAGTTAATAATGTTCAACATCCAAACTGAAGGATATTTTTTAAATGGGTTGCTCATATTATGTTTCTGCCCAGAATTTTCATTTTAAAAGCCATAAGAACATAAGATATAGGAGCAGAATTAGGTCTTCCAGCCCATCGAGTCTGTCCACCATTCATATTGGCTGATTTATTATCCCTCTCAACTTCATTCCCCTGCCTCCTCCAACCTCTAATCAAGAACCTGTCAACCTCCACTTTAAATATACTCAAGGACTTAGCCTCCACAGCCATCTGTGATAATGAATTCCGCTGATTCAATACCTCCCGGCCAAAGAAATTCCTCTTCATCTCAGTTCTAAATGGACAACCTGTAGCCTGAAGCTGTGCCCTCTGGTCCAAGACTCACCCATTATAGGAAACATCCTCTCCACATCCACTCTATCTCGGCCTTTCAGTATTTGATAGATTTCAGTGAGATTTACCAGTACAGGCCCAGAGCCATCAAGTGTTCCTCATACATTGACATTGTTCCGAACCTCCTCTGGACCCTCTCCAATGCCAGCACATCTTTTCTTAGATAAGGGACCCAGCTGCTCATAATACTCTGAGTGTAGTTTGACCAATATCTTAAAAAGCCTCGGCATTACATTTTATATTCTAGTCCTCTTGAAATGAATGCTAACATAGCATTTCCATTCCTTATCACGAAATCAGAATACAAGTTAACCTTTAAGGATTCCTGCACAAAGTCTCCAAGTCCCTTTGCACCTCTGATTTTTGAATTTTTCCCCCATTTACAAAATAATCTACAACTTTATTCATTCAACCACAGTACATGACCAAATACTTCCCACATGATATTCCATCAGCCACTTCTTTACACTTCTTGTGTTGGCGCAGGGCCTAGTGGATAAGGCATCAGTCTAGAGATCTGAAGGTCACTGGTTCGAGCCTCAGCTAAGGCAGCGTGTTGTAACCTTGAGCAAGGCACTTAACACACATTGCTCTGCGATGACACCGGTGCCAAGCTGCTTGGGTCCTAGTGCCCTTCCCTTGGACAACATCGGTGGCGTGGAGAGGGGAAGGCTTGCAGGGGAGAGGGGAGGGCAACTGCTGGTCTCCCATAAAACCCTGTCCAGATCTGTGTCCTGGAAACCTTCCAAGGCGCAAATCCATGATCTCGCGAGACTAACGGATGCCTATTTATTTACTTCTTTGCCCAGGACTCCCAATCTGTCCAGTCTTTCTGCAGATTCCCTGCCTCCTCAACAGTATCTGCCCCTCCAATTATCTTCACAGCATCCACAAACTTGGCAACAAAGTCTTAAAATCTGTTATCCAAGTTATTGGCATGAACATGAAAAGGAATGATCCCAACACCAGCTCCTGCAGAACACCACTAGTCACCATGCCAATCAGAAAAGACCCCATTTATTCCCACTCCTTGTCTCCTGCCAGTCAGCCAGTCCTCTCTCCATTCTTTCCTGTAATAGCATAGGCTCTTATCTTGTTAAGCAGACTTATGTTTGGCACCTTGGCTGTCTGAAAGGCTGTCAAAGGCTGTCTGAAGATACCAGTAAACAACTTTCACTGATTCTCCTTTGTCTATCCTGCCTGTTATTTCCTCAAAGAATCCCAACAGGTTTGCAGGTAAGATTTCCCCTTGAGGAAACTACGCTGCCTTTGGCCTATTTTATTCTGTGCCTCTAAGTATCCCAAAACCTCATCCTTAATAATGGACTCCAACATCTTCCCAATCACTGATGCCTTTAATTTCCTCTCTTTTGCCTCTCTGCTTGACAGGTGTGGAGTAACTTCTGCAATTTTCCAGTCCTCCAAAACCATTCCAAAATCTAGTGATTCTTGAAAGATTATTACTAATGCCTACACAATCTCCTCAACTTCTTGAGAAACCTGGGGTGTGGTACATCTAGTTCAGGTGACTTATCTACTTACAGAATGTTGACATTTCCAAGCACTTTCTCCTTAGTAATAATCACGACACTCACTACTGCCCCCAACACTCTTAACTATCTGGCATACTGCTAGTGTTCAAAAGTTCAAAGTTCAAAATAAAATCCATTATCAGAGTACATACATGTCACCACATACAACCCTCAGATTCTTTTTCCTGTGTGCAAACTTAACAAATCTATAGAATGGTAACTGTAAACAGGACCAATGAACAACAATCTGTGCAAATGCAAATATAAAAACTAACAATAAATAACAAGAGCATGAAATAACAAGGTAGAAAGTGCTTCACGTGAGACAATTGGTTGTAGGAACAACAGAAATAGAATGAGTGCAATAATCCTCTTTTGTTTAAATGTCTGATGGCTGAGGGGTGGTACCTATTCTTGAACCTGGTGGTGTGAGTCCTGGGCATTTTTCCCTTCTATCTGATGGCAGAAGTGAGAAAGCGCCTGGCCTATTTGGTGAAGATCTTTGATGATGGATGCTGCTTTTCTACAGCAACATTTCATGTAGGTGTGCTCAATGGTGATGAGGGCTTTACCCACGAAGGACTGAGTCGAATCCACTACCTTTTGTAGCATTTTCTGCTCAAAGGTATTGGTGTTCCCATGCCAGGCCAACATGCAGCCAGTCAATACGCTTTCCACCACTTACCTATACAAATTTGTCAAGGTTTTTGAAGACATTCCCGATCTCCACAGTCTCCGAAGGAGTTAAAGGCACTGTCGTGCTTTCTTTGCAATTACATTTATATGATGTGTCTAGGACATATTCCTTGAGATAGTGAGACCTATATCATTGCTTCCTAAGGGGTCCTTTACCTTAAGCTCACTAATCAAATTTAGTTCATTACATAACACACAATCCAGAATTGCCTCTCCCCTGGTGGGCTCAACTACAAACTGCTCTAAAATGCCATCTCATAGGCATTCTACAAGTTCTGCTTCTTTGAATCCAGCACCAACCTGAACTTCCCATTGTAATTTGTATTCCATATCCTGGCTGGTGTTTGGAGACATGTATATAACTCCCATCAGGGCTTTTTTTTTACCCATGCAGTTTCTTAACACAAGGATTCTACATCTTCCGATTCTATGCTTTCTCTTTCTAAGGATTTGTTTTTATTTTTTGCTAACAATGCCACACCACCCACTCTGCCTACTTGTCTCTCCTTTTGATACGATATGTACCCTTGGATTATAAGCTCCCAATTATGATCTTCTTTCAGCAACGGCTCAGTGACGCCCACAATGTCATACTTTCCAATCTCTAACTGTACTACCAAGATCATCTGCCTTATCCTGTATACCATGTGCATTCAAATATAAGATCATAAGACTTAGCAACAGAATTAGGCTACCTGGTCCAACAAGTCTGCTCTGCTTATCAATCATGACTGATCCTTTTCTCTTCTCCTCAACCCCATTCCCCAGCTTTCTCCCTGTAACCTTTGATGGTGTGTCTAATCAAGAACCTATCGATCTCTGCCTTAAATACACCCCATGACCTGGCCTCCAAAGCTGCCTGTGGATACAAATTCTACAAATTCACCATTTTCTGGCTGAAGAAATTTCTCCACAGCTCTGTTTTCAATAGACGTCTCTCTATCCTGAGGCTGTGGTTCCTCCATCATGGGAAACATCCTTTACATATCTACTCTGTCTAGGTCTTTCAATGTTCTAGAGGTTTCAATAAAATTCCCCCTCATCCTCTAAATTCCAGCGGGTACTGAACCAAGCATTCCTCATATGATAACTCGTTCATTCACGGAATCATCCTTGTGAACCTCCCCTGAACCATCTGCGATGCCAGCACATCTTTTCTTAGATGAGGAGCCCAAAACTGTTCACAATACTCAAGGTGAGGCCTCACAAGTGCCTCATAAAGCCTCAACATCACATCCTTGCTCTTGTATTCTAGACCTCTTGAAATGAACGCTAACATTGAATTTGCTTTCCTCACCACTAGCTCAACCTGAAAGTTAATCTTTAGGGTGTTCCACACAAGGAATCCATAGTCCCTTTCAATTTCAGATTTTTTGATTTTTCTCCCTGTTTAGAAAATAGTATGTACATTTATTTCTAATACCAAAGTGCATGACCATGCATTTTCCACATTGTATTTAATTTACTACTTTCTTACCCATTCTCCTAACCAGTTTAGGTCCTTCTGCGACCTTCCTGTTTCCTCAACACTATCTTCGTATCATCTGCAAACTTGGCATCAAAGCCATCTATTCCATCATCCAAGATATTGATATACAGATTAAAAAGAAGTGGTTCCAACACCAACCACTGTGAAACACCACTAAACACTGGCAGCCAACCAGAAAAGGTTCCTTTTATTCCCTCTCACTATCTCCTGCCTATTAGCCAATGCTCTAAGCGTGCCAATAACTTTCCTATAATAGCATGGGCTCTTAACTTGGTAAACAGCCTCATTTGTGGTAGCCTGTCAAAAACCTTCTGAAAGTCCAAACCTTTCAACATGCACTACATCCCCTTTTATCTATCCTACTTGTAATCTCCTCAAAGAATTCCAACAGGGGTTTGTGGTAAGGTTTTCCCTTAAGGAAACCACACTGACTTTGTCCTGTCTTGCCCTGTGTCACCAAGCATTCCATAACCTTGTCTTTAATAATTGATACAAAATCTTCCCAACCACTGAGGTCAGGCTAACTGGTCTATAATTCCCTTTCTGTTGTGTTCCTCCATTCTTAAGGAATGGAGTGACATTTTCAATTTTCCAGAAATCTGACACTATGCCAGAGTCTCAATAATTTTTGAAAGATCATTTCTAATGCCTCCACAATCTCTACCGCTACCTAGAGTGCAGTTCATCTGGTCCAGGTGACTTATATACCCTTGTGTCTTACAGCTTTTTGAGCAGCTTCTCTCTTGTAATATTAACTGCACTCACTTCTCTTCCCTCACACCCTTCAATATCTGACACAATGCTAGTGTCTTCCACAGTGAAGAGTGAAGCAATGTACTCATTTCTTTCATCTGCCATCTCCTTGTCTCCTTTATTATTTCTCTGGCCTCATTTTTTCATGGTCCTATATCCATTCTCATCTCTCTTATTTTTTATATACTTAAAAAAGCTTTTTCTATCCACCTTGATACTGTTTGCTCGCTTGCTTTCATATTTCATCTTTTTCCTCCTAATGATTCATTTTAGTTGATTTCTGTAGGGTTTTAAAACCTTCGCAATCCTCTATCTTCCCACTAATTTTTGCTTTGTTGTATGGTCTCTCTTTACCTTTTACATTAGCTTTGACTTCCCTTCTCAGCCACAGTTGTATTACTTCTGCCATTTGAGTATTTCTTCATTTTTAAACTGCATCAATCCTGCATTTTCCTCATTATTCCCAGAAACTCACATGTTTGCTTCTTTGCTATCATCCCTGCAAGCATCTCCTTCCAATTTACTTTGCCAACTCCTCTCTCTCATGCCACAGTAATTTCCCTTACTCCACTGAAATACTGCTGCATCAGACTTTACTTTCTCCCTATCAAATTTCAAGTTGAACTCAATCATATTGTGACCACTGGCTCGTAAAGGTTCTTTTACCTTAAGCTCCCTAATCACCTCCAGTTCATTACATAACACCTAATCCAGTATAGCTGATCCCCGAGTAGGCTCAACGACAAACAGCTCTAAAAAGCCATCTTGTAGGTATTCAACAAACTCACTCTCTTGAGATCTATTTCCAATCTAATTTTCCCAATCCACCTACATGTTGAAATCTCCCATGACTACCATAACATTGCCGTTTTGACATGCCTTTTCTACTTCCCATCGTAATCTGTGGTCCATATCCCAGCTACTGTTGAGAAGTCTGTATATAACTGCCATCCGGGTCCTTTTACCCTTGTAGTTTCTTAATTCACCCCATAAGGATTCAACATCTTCTTATCGTGTATCACATCTTTCTTCTGATTTAGTACCATTCTTTACCTGCAGAGCCACATCATCCACTTTGCCTACCTTCCTGTCCCTCCAATACAATGTGTAACCTTGACCACCTTCAGTCCTGTAATTATCACTGTTTTCCATTTTTAAAACCTGTGTAACTCTTGATCTGTGTTCTTCTAATCAAGGGAATCATTTTGTTTTTATCTTCTCTTACATAATTTTTACTATCACTTGCTAAAATTTTAATTAAACTATGATCATGTTTAAGGATCTTTATAAAAATATATGCATTTTAATTGAAAGATTCCCATTAGAGGAGGTGCGTTATATTTTTTTTTCCTGAATTGGATTCTGAAGTGTTGCCAGAACATTTAGAACTGGTGAATTTAATTAAAATTAAGAATTCATCGAGTAAACAAATATTAAGAGTTCACTTTGATTTATGGATTTAGAACAGTATTGTTCTTTAATGAATTGTGCACTTTTAAATATTTATCAGGAAGCTTACACTCGGGTATTGATGGGACAGATTGACCTGGCTCGATCTACCTTCCCTGCAGGAACATCTGGTAAGGCAGCAATGGAGTGAACAAGCCTGACTTATGATTGTGTTCTTTCAACAGGAAGGCTTGTCTGCTAAAGATAAAAGAAAAAATCTGTGTACACTGCCACACATATGCCATAGGAAGTACAGTGGATTCTGGTTAATTGGGGCACAATGTAACCAGTACATTTTAGATCAATTATGTGGCTGTCCCAATTAGCCAAAATAGTTAAAAAGGTATAAAAAAGGACAAACAGAGTAACAAACTATGTATTTAAATGAAGTACAAAACAAATTGGAACACTAGCAACAGCACCACAGTATGAAAAACTGTGTGATAGTTCTTAATAGTTATTGATGGAGAAATTCATCCAATGTATGCAATGAACAGAATCAGTCAGACACCTAATGCAGATAATGGACTATCTTCATACAATTCTACTGATACTGCATCCTCCAAATCTTAATGTTCTTTGTAACATTCAAGATAATTGTCGATACCTTCAAATTCTTCATGATTCCTAAGTTGTTGAAATAGAGAAATCACTTCATTTTCACCGTTTCGGGCAGCTCCATCTCTGAAAGCTTGAAAACATAGTGAGCAAAGCATTTCAGAATTGTCTTGCAGCTTATTTTCCCCCAACTATCAGAGTCCAAAATCACTGCCTTTTGAACACAAACACACGCAAATGATGCTACTTAAAAACTGTTCGCTTTAAGCACACTGTGGTGTCTAACAGCAACACAAGTGCGCGTGACTGACACTAGTTGAAACTTGTTCGGCAATAGTCTCCTGCCCCAATTAAATGGCATTGTATTCCAAATAAACAAAGGGAATCCTGGCAATTTTCTTGAGTAGGTTTAAGAGTTGTTCCAATAAGTGGCTGATTAACCAATGGCCCAGTCAACCAGAATCCACTGTACTCACTAGGTCATCAGAATCTGATATGATTTGTTTGCTTGAGCAGCCTATGGGATGTTACCGTCACACTATTTTACTGTGGAAATCACTTAATTGGGAGATGCTTCTGAGGTTTTGGTCTGAGATCTTTATAAGTAGAATGCATGTGTGGCCTATTTAGTAATATGTCGCTTAAACTGACACCATTTGCTGCATAACTAGTTCATGATAAAAATATACTTTTTTGCTTTGTCCAACTATAAGTGCCACCTGAACTACATGCTATTAGTCCATTTAACAAGAAAATGTGGTCACATTATTTACCTGCATAAGTGTTAACGTATGTTGGTACAGGCTATCATAGACATTTGTAAGTTCTCTCAACCCCATCAAAAAGCAGTGGAATGCATGTTTTTAGCATTTTATGCTAGCCATTTGGGGGCTTTTTCACTTGAGGTATATTGTGCATCTGTCATTCTGTCATTTCTACTTCACTGTGGTTTTTCACATCACCCACACAGATAATACTGTACCTAAAATCATCCCCAGTTTGATTTTGTAAACAGGCCACTCAGTTAGGGAAAACCTTGCTTCACTTTTCTGATTTGATCAGTAGATCACTTTGAGTAAGCTGCTGTGATTTATGATATTGCCGTGAGGTTATGTTTGAACTAAATACGACATTAGTTAGGCCGTAGAGTAACTTGACTATATATAAGCAGGATAAATGAAAAATAACATTGCACTGGAGAGAATTCTGGATAGAGAAGGTTTATGAGCAAGTTTTCTGAACTGGAAAATTGTATCTATGAAGAAAGATTACATTAGTTAACCTTGTTTTCTTTGGAATAAACAAGACGTGAAACAACATTATGATACATACAAGAAGTTCTGCAGATGCTGGAAATGTAAATCCACACTAACAAAATGCTGGGGAAGCTCAGCCAGTCGGGCGGCATCTGTGGAAATGAGTAACCTGTCAATATTTTAGCCGGGACCCTTCTTCAGGACTGGAAAGGAAGGGGGAAATAAGAATAAAAAGGTGGGGGGAGGGAATAAGGTCAGCTGGAAGGTGATAGGTGAAGCCAGATGGCTGGAAAAGGTTATGGGCTAGAGAAGAAGACATCAGATAGGAGAGGAGAGTGGGCCATAGGAGAATGGGAAGGAAGAGTGGATAGGGTAAGTGATAGGCTGGTGAGAAGAAGTCAAATGTCAGAGAGGGGAATAGAAGAGGTGGGGGTGGGAGAGAGATTCATGCTATCAGGTTGCAAGCTATCCAGGCGGAATATAAGGTGTTGACCCTTCCTTTCCAGTCCTGAAGAAGGGTCTTGGCCTGCAATGTCAACTGTTTTTACATTTCCATAGATGCTGCCTGGCCTGCTGAGTTCCTCCAGCATTTTGTGAGTGTAAATAACATTATGAGCAGCTCAGACTAACATGAAGTGCAGTTTTTCAAAGTGTTATGAAGTCACGCAAGCCCTCAACAACAAGCAGTATAATTGCTGTAATCCTACATTAGCCCCATTTTGTTCACCCTTCATTCCTGTTGACTTCTCCAGATTCTACCTGTTACCTCCACAGTAGTCAACTAACTGACCAACTAGCTTGTCTTTGGGATATAGAGGAACATGGAGCACCCTGAGAAAGTCCACAAATACAGAGTATGCAGACTCCACAGAGAAAGCACTAGAATTCAGAGTTGAACCTGGGTCATCTCAGCTCTCAGTCAGCAGCTCTACCACCTACACACCCTGTCAACCAAATGGGTTGCTTCTTTTAACACGGGCGCTAATCATCCTCCAGTATCTAAATATTATCTCCCGCCACAATAAGGAATGCCAGTCTTACCACTGAAACCAGCCTGGCTGAGAACAAATGTAAAAAAAGGAATGCTTTATCTAATTTTTGGGAGTTTCATGAAAGTTTTGTATTCATGGAAAATGAGCTGTGCTCAGCAGTAGGTGCTACTGACTAGATCTGTAAAATTCTGCCTCTGTTACTTTAATAATGTGTTTGCTATTAGGGGATTCACTTGACGTATGGGCTCGACATGCACTGTGGGAAGCAGGTCTGAACTACAGGCATGGAACTGGACACGGAATTGGCAGCTTCCTTGGTGTTCATGAATGTAAGCACATTTGAGCTAATATCAATGCACTTCGACAACATAGAACACTACAGCACAGTAGAGGCCCTTCAACCCACAATGCCGTGCCTGCCTTTTAATCTACTCATAGATCAATCTCACCTTTCTTTCCTACATAACCCTTTATCATCAATGTGCCTATCTATGAGTTGCTTAAATGCCGCTGATGTAGCTGCCTGAATCACCAACCGTGGCAGTGTGTTCCACGCGTTCACCACTCTGTGTAAGAAAAATTATCTTTGATATCCCCTCCTATACTTTCCTGCTGTCACTGTAAAATTACGTCCCCTGGTGTCAGCCATTTCTGCCCTGCTATGAAGTCTCAGACCGGCCACTCGATCTATGCCTTTTATCATCTTGTACATCTCTAACAAGTTCCCTCTCATACTCCTTCGCTCACAAGAGAAAAGCCCTAACTTGCTCGAACTATCCTCATAAGACACGTTCTCTAATGCAGGAAGGATCCTGGTGGAGTATCCACTTCTGCTTTGTAGGCAAGAAACTGTTTCTTTGGGCCGGGCTAAGTTAGTGAATACAGTACTGCAATAGCAAACTGATGATTTCTCCTTCTGCATTTGAAAGTACTAAAAATACTATAGTTTCAATTCAGAGGTATTCTTATGAGAATTTTCAACATCATTTAGAAAATTGACGGGAAATTCTTCTCTGTGGGAAATTCATAAAACCACATTAATAATATGTTATAAATTATTATGTTAACAACTGGATGGCAATTCAAATACTGGCTCAAAGGAAAATTCAGTTGTGACTTAAGTTATCAGGAAATGTCATTATATCTAACAATATTTGGATATGTTTTCTGCTAACTAACCTTTGACGAATTACCTACATCTAGAGGAGCATTTCTGATGAGAAAATTGCCTCTTTAAAACCAAAAAGGTGTTATTTTCCTGACTCCACTGCTTCAGCTGACCTGCTTGCATCTTAAAATATCAGAGAGTGAATTTTCAGACAAATACATTTAAACCTTATGTGCTGCCATTATGCAGCATGACCTTAAATCTTTTGTATACTATTGCCAAGTGATTTATTTTAGTGCTACACGATTCAAAATTGATTTTACTTGAAATAAATCGCATTAGGGAAATTGTACCAGACACTTCCAGTTACAATTCACGCTAGCGTTTGCCATCATTAGACCTGTGCTTAATGAAATTGATTGTATTTTATCGTATGTTTCGGTGTCTTTTGATGTAAGCTACATAACCTACACTCCTACACTGCTGCAATGCTGCAACTCCCATTGCAACTGAATCATATAACTATATAACAATCACAGCACAGAAACAGGCCATCTCGGCCCTCCTAGTCTGTGCCGATCTCTTAATCTCACCTAGTCCCACCTACCCGCACTCAGCCCATAACCCTCCACTCCTTTCCTGTCCATATACCTATCCAATTTTACCTTAAATGACACAACTGAACTGGCCTCTACTACTTCTACAGGAAGCTCATTCCACACAGCTATCACTCTCTGAGTAAAGAAATACCCCCTCATGTTTCCCTTAAACTTCTGCCCCCTAACTCTCAAATCATGTCCTCTCGTTTGAATCTCCCCTACTCTCAATGGAAACAGCCTATTCACGTCAACTCTATCTATCCCTCTCAAAATTTTAAATACCTCGATCAAATCCCCACTCAACCTTCTAAGCTCCAATGAATAGAGACCTAACTTGTTCAACCTTTCTCTGTAACTTAAGTGCTGAAACCCAGGTAACATCCTGGTAAATCGTCTCTGCACTCTCTCTAATTTATTGATATCTTTCCTATAATCCGGTGACCAGAACTGTACACAATATTCCAAATTTGGCCTTACCAATGCCTTGTACAATTTTAACATTACGTCCCAACTTCTGTACTCAATGCTCTGAATCCTTGACTTTCTCATTAGGAGACCACAGAAATAACATCTCCTCCTCACTGACAATCAACACAGGCACATCTCAAAGATGTGTACTTGGGCCATTGCTCTCCTCTCTCGGCACTCATGGCTGTGCGGCTCGAATGCTATCTATAAATTTGCTGGTGGCATAACTGTCAGCAGAATCTCAGATTATGAAGAAGAGGCATACAGGAGTGAGGCAGCTCAGCTGCTTGACCTTGCACTCAATGTCAGTAAGACCCAACAACTGATTGTCATCAGGAAAGGGAAATCTGGAGAGCACACACCAGTCCACATTGAGGGATCAGTAATGGAAATGGTGAGCGGCTTCAAGTTCCTGGATGCTGACATCTCTGAAGATCTATCCAGGGCCCAAGATATTGATGCAATTATGAAGACATAGCAGTGGCCTTGTTTCACCAGGAGTTTGAGGAGAATTGGTATTCTACACATGCACTGTGGGGAACATTCTGACTGGCTGCAGCACTGTCTGGTATGGAGTCACCAATTCACAGGATCAGAAAAAGATGCAGCGAGTTGTAAACTCAGCCAGCTCCATCATGAGTACTAGCTTACCAAACACGGAAGATATGCCTCAAAAAGGTGGCATCCATCGTGTAGGATCCTGACCATCCAGAAGCCCTCTTCTCATTACTACCATCAATATGGAGGTACAGGAACCTGAAGACACATACTCAATTTTTTAGGAAGAGCTTCTTCCCGTTCGATAGATGTACAAATGAATCATGAACCCATGAACACTACCTCACATTTGGCTCTATTTTTGCACTTATTTATATTTCTTACTGTAATTTATAAGTATTACACTGTACTTCTGCTGCAAGGTAACAAACTTCATGACATATGTCAGTGATAATAAACCTGATTCTAATTCACTGTTAAAAGTGCAACCACAA
Organism: Hypanus sabinus; assembly: GCF_030144855.1. Lineage (NCBI taxonomy): Eukaryota > Metazoa > Chordata > Chondrichthyes > Myliobatiformes > Dasyatidae > Hypanus > Hypanus sabinus. Next base: position 50,602,124 of record NC_082713.1, read on the forward strand.
TCCAGGCATGCATATATCTGATAAGGAGTTCACATCCTCGTACGCACAAGAATGAATCAGTGTTTTTTGTATGTGCATGAAATCATTAACTCCACTGTATGTTGAGCATTAATCAACTGCTAGAACTATCATAAGGTCATTAATCTTGAGTATGTTTATGTTCTCTATACACACAGGGCCAGTTGGCATCGGGAGTGGTCAAACATGGAATCTTGAGGAGGGAATGTTTACATCTATTGGTAGGCATTGCTTCTTAGCAACAGAATACATTCAGACAAATCTATAAAAACAAACATAGAACCTATATATTTAATATTGGTTTGTGGTATTCTTCTATTTGTAAACTATATTTTGGTGTTAAGAAACATTTAAGTTGTACCATAAAAGAGGGAATTTGAATTTTTATAAGACTACATGATATAGGAGCTGAATTAGGTCATTTGGCCCATCGAGTCTGCTCCACCTTTCCATTATAGCTGATTTATTATCCCTCTCGGCTACATTCTCCTGCCTTTTCCCTATAAACATTGACACCCTGACTAATCAAGCAACTACCAAATTTTTCTTTAAATGTACCCAATGACTTCGCCTCCACAGCTGACTGTGGCAATGAATTCCACAGATTTACTACCCTCTGGCCAACAAAATTCCTCCTCATCTCTTTTCTAAGTGGATGTTCCCCTGTGTGCTCCGGTCCTAGACTCACCCACTAAAGGAAGCATTCTCTCTATGTTCACTCTCGTCAGACCTTTCAATATTCGATAGACTTCAATTCAGTGAGTGCAAGCTCTGAGTCATCAAATGCTTCTCATACGTTACACCTTTCATTCCCAGACTCATTCTCATGAACCTCCTCCTCCAATGGCAGCACGTCCTTTCTTTCATAAGGAGACCAAACCTCTAAAACAAAGTAAAGAACCTTATCATATCCTTCAGCTAAACCTGACAACCTAATTCAGAAAAGCAACAGACTATATATTTTTTCTAAGCTCTGTTGAGTGACTAATTTTGGCAGAATACCAGCAGGGCTCCCTGCTGCTCACTGAATGGGCCTATTTTAATATCCTCCTGAATAAACACAGCTTTATTTTATATCTCATCTGAAATGTAACACCTTTAGCTATATAGTGGCATTAGCTTTACAGCAAGGTGAACGTTCCGGTCTAGAGCGCAACTAACAGTGCCAAGCTGAGATCAGCGTGAAGGGACAATTTATGCATTTGTATTTAAAGTAACTAGTGGTATTCTGGATAAGAGGCAAAAACCCAACAGAGAAATTAGATTAAGCAGGTCAAAAGGGCCATGGGATTAACAGAATCCGGCAAGAAGAAAAAGGAAGAAGGAAGCCTAGAGGTAAATAAGTGAAACATCTGAGGGGTGAGGAATGTGATCAAACATAAAACATGCAAGTTCTATCTCCTTAATTGGGAACTGTGCCAGTTTATTTTCTTCCATAAGAGAACAGAGCAAGAAATACTGAGGTGACCTTATCTTTGTATATGGACACAATTCAGCTCTTGGTTTGTTGCATGCTGGGAGGACGGTGAGAGGCATACCTAAAGCAGTGCAGTTTCACTCCACTAGGACATCAGTGCTCGCAAAATGTCAAATACTTTCATATCCAAAAATGCCTCTTAGCCCTTGTCAGGCTAAGATCAGCTACCATTAAGAAATGGCAAGAATGTCTAGATCAACTTTCCCTGGTCAAAGGTCATTTTGATCAGTTCAGTATTCACGATGGTAGACTTTGCTACAACACATAAATAGCTTGTGGCATTAAAATTCATTTCCTGAGCTGCTTACTGCTTGTTGCAGTGTTTGAGATAAATTGCAATTTGAAAAATCAGAATTAGTACTTCCTTCATGGTGGAAGTATCGGGAATTCACGCGATCTAAAGCTGAGCAAGATTCAGTTTCCTTTCTGTGGAAAACCATCAGCAGTATCAAACTCTTCTGTAAGTAGCTCCAAGGCTTGTTTTTTATTTCAACAAGTTACAGGGGGAAGGCAAGAGAGTGGGTTCAGAGTTACAGTAAATCAGCCACGATTAAATGGCAGAGCAGATTCGCTGGGTTAAATGTCCTAATTCTGCACCTATGTCTTATGGTCTTGTGACTGGGATTCATTTCCATGATTTTCCTGTTGCAGACAGATATGAGCAAATCAATAATCTAAATGTCTAAACATTTTATAAAGTGACACAGTTTACTCTAGTTTATGGGTGGGGCTTCCTTTCAACTTACCTACGTGACAGGTACGCAGCAACAGTTGATGACGACCGTGGTGGGTCTCAGCAGCAAGAATGATCAGCCAGCATACAGAGAGGAGGTGCAGTGGCTAACGGACTGGTGCAGAGCCAACAACCTGTCCCTGAATGTGAAAAAAACAAAAGAGATGGTTGTTGACTTCAGGAGGGCACGGAGTGACCACTCCCCACTGAACATTGATGGCTCCTCGGTAGAGATCATTAAGAGCACCAAATTTCTTGGTGTTCACCTGGCGGAGAATCTCACCTGGTCCCTCAACACCAGCTCCATAGCAAAGAAACCCCAGCAGCGTCTCTACTTTCTGCAAAGGCTGAGGAAAGTCCATCTTCCACCCCACATACTCATCACATTCTACAGGGGTTGTATTGAGAGCATCCTGAGCAGCTGCATCACTGCCTGGTTCAGAAATTGTACCATCTTGGATCGCAAGACCCTGCAGTGGATAGTGAGGTCAGCTGAGAAGATCATCAGGGTCTCCCTTCCCACCATCACACAGCAAACAGCATTATGAAAGACCCCATGCACCCCTCATACAAACTCTTCTCCCTCCTGCCATCTGGGAAAAGGCACCGAAGCATTCGGCTCTCAGGACCAGACTATGTAACAGTTTCTTCCCCCAAACTATCAGATTCCTCAATACCCAGAGCCTGGACTGACACCAACTTACTGCCCTATTGTCCTGTTTATTATTTATTGTAATTCCTGAAAAAACATCTCATTTTTACTATATACAGTACCAGCAGTTATGGTCAAAATGACAATAAAAAGTGACTTGACTTGATGTGCTGGGTCTAAGAGTATGGGAAGGAGCCAGCTCTGTTATGTATTCAGTTACATTTTTTGAATGCTTTTCTTCACATGGCTTAATGCTGGTGGTTTTGAAACAGATAGTAATTTTGCAGTGTGGCTAGGCTCCTGATACTAGAGGTAAGCAAGCTCCTGCCTCAAAAACATTTCTACCTTCACCGCATTCAACTAGCAGCCACCTGGCACCATGACCCATAAAACAGACAGAGCATTCAGAGCTCAGTGTGTCAGGGATGAATGATGGATCCTGGGGCTTACCAATCCTCTTCAATTCCCTTTGTTGTTTTTGACCCATGCCCTCAGACCCCTCACCGCCATCCCAACATTCAGGATCTCCACCATTCTCATCTCAGGTACTCCACTTCTGCCTCTGTTGCCTTAACATGTTCCAAGCTTCTTTCTTTATCTTCATAAGCATCCCATTTTGATCAAGAATGATGTCTCCTCTTGACCTTTCTGGGCTATGAGTTGATTGATGAGGTGTAGGCAGGACCTGTAGATGAGGGAGGAGGCACCAGAGAGAATAGGCAAGTGGGTAATTTGTTAGGAGATGTGGCCCTTAAGCTGAGCTTCTGTCCATGCTGTTGTACGGACTCGAGGTTCTACGTTCCACCCCAAATGCTTCTATTCCATTTTGAGTAAATGTGGGTTAGGATATCTAAGAACTTAGTGGGGATATTGATTTTTTTTTCAAGGAGACTTTGCAAACATTCTTAAATCTTTTAATCCATCCATGTGGTAATCTCCTTCCAGTAAGAGAGCTTGGAATAAAGTGGCTGTTTCAAGAGTATGCTCTTGAACATGTAAATGATCTGATCTGCCCAATGGAACTAATTGAGTGCAATTAGGACATCAATGCTAGGGACTTTAATCTGGGAGTAGATTAGTGGACTTTGAAGATTTTGTGGATAAAGCATTAGTAGAAGTTGGAGATGCATATTTTAGATAGTCCAAATCGTAGGACACACAAGGGCATGAATTATTGCACTCCATTTGACAATGAGCTTCGTGAAGTGTTCAAGACCTTGATCTTCCAGGAGTTTATTCCTCATTCAAGCAAAATCATCAGCTAACAAACTGAAGATGATCATGAACTTTGTCAATGACATCTGCTTTCACTTAGGATTCTCTTGAGGTATAAGAAGCATGGTGTTGCAGAATGCAGACCTTTGGTGTGCAGATGTTTGAATCTGAGGCCCATCTTCCCATATGTCTCAGTGAATAAGCTGACATTCAAGTCCAAGTTCAACTTTAGTGTCCTTCAACTATACACTCGTATACAGCTGAATAGAACATTGTTCCTCTGGGACCACGATGCAAAACACATTACAGATAGTCACACACAGCACAAATACTGTAGTCATAAAGTAATATTAACAAAAGTCCCTGAGTGACATAGCCTGAAGATTGAGATGTTGATAAAAAGTGCAAGATGCATGTTTATGTTAGACAGTATAATGTTGCTAGCACCATTATAATAAAACAAGGAGCTGTATAAATATGTGGATGTAAGTTGAGTTGATTCTCCAGGTATGCACAAAGTACTGACAAAGTGAGTGGTACTTAATAATATTAATCTGCCAGAATCAGGCTCACAGCACAACAATGTCATCGTTAACTCTCCAGTTTCCTGGTTTAAGGCCTGTTCAGTTGCATACAGTGCAACTTAATTTTCCAAATGTGAACCCTTGAGCTAATTGTTTGTTGATCCACTATTCACTGTGGGTATAACACTATTTAAACTCTAGGCACTAATGCAAAGAACAATTACTTCAGATCTAAATTGGTCTCTCTGGTGTTATTCTCCAGAGCCAATCCTTTGTGTCATACGTTGTACTGGTTAATTTTCTTCTTCCAGAGCCTGGCTATTATGAAGATAATGAATTTGGAATTCGGATTGAAGATATTGTCATGGTGGTAAAGGCAAACACTGAGGTAACACTTGATTTCCTTACACTTCAACCATTCCAGTCAGACAATCCTGTTCAGCTGACAGGAAATATCCTTACAAGTGGATTGCTTTTGCACCACATAAAAGCTTTTTTTTCCATTTTCAGCATTTAGATTTTAGAATGCACTAAACTAAGAACACCATGGAAATACTTGCCCATAGCTGTGTAAAAGTATGGCATTGAATTGAAAGCAAATTACAGCCATTAAGATGGATGTGATTCTTTTGAACTAAAATGAATATTTCATGACGAAAATGGAATGCTGAAATAAAAGAAGAATATTGTGGAAGTCTCTGCATGAGCACTTAAGGAAAGAAGATCTCTTCAGCTGAAAGTTGGGATTAAGAAAAAGATGAATGAACTCTTCCTGGGCTTCTAGCCAGGTACAGGTATTGATTTTAATTGATGTTTCAAAAACAAACTCTGCTATCTTCATCAGGAATGATACCTGGACATGTCTAGTCTGGTGGTATTTGTAGCCCCATCATCTGTCCTTCTTGATTGGTTAGTCCTCATCCAATCAGGTTACCTCTATGCCACCTTGCTTACAGTCAAATTCTAGTTCTTACTTAGAGCAACACCTTCATCTTGGTTAAAATTCTTTTCCTCTAGTTTTATTTCAATGGCTTCCTTCAGCAAGTGGTCCCAAAAGCCATTGGTGTGGCACAGTAGTTTTGTGCCATCGAAGTCAATCATATGGCTATTGTGAATGCAATGTTCTGCTAATGCCAATTTTAACAAAGATGAGGGTCTCACTTCATCCTTGATGAAGATGGCAGAGTTCGTCATTGAAATGCCAGTTAAAATCAATACCTGTACCTGGCTGGAAGCCCAAGAAGAGTTTATTCATCATATATGTTGGCAAAACACTAAATCCTTTTTCAAAGATAAAGATCTTTTAAATATTAGCTTTATATGTACATTGAAACCTATAGAGAAATACATTGTTTTGTATCAACAGCCATCACAGTATGGGGATTGTGGTGGGCAGCCCACAAATAACGCTAACCTTCCGGTGCCAACACAGCATGCCCACAAGTCATTACCCTTTGCCATACATCTTTGGAATGTGGGGGGAAACCAGAGTAGCTGGAGGAAACCCATGGGGTCACAAGGAAAATGTAGAGACAGTGGCGAGAACCGAACCCAATCAGTGAAGACCAGTGCTGCAAAGTAATTGAGCTAACCACTACGCTACCATGCCACCCTCTGCCCCAGCAGCTCTGAATGCTCAGTCAAAGAATATTTTCAAAGCTGAGTTGAATAGGTTTTGGAATCCAGGAGAATGAGGGGATGTGGGGATCAGGCAGCAAGCAAACCATGATCTTGTATAATGCTGCAGCAGGCCAGAGTGGTTCTGTGTGATTTACAGCGACTCCCTTTTCCTTTGTTCAGGTGGAATCCAAGCCTATAAGTGAATGTTTATTTCATTTTACTGAAAAACACCTCACATTCCACCCACCACCCAGGACATGCCCCCTTTTCATTGTTGCCATCAGGAAGGAGGTACAGAAGCCTGACATTACACACTCAGTGATTCAGGAACAGCTTCTTCCCCTCTGCCGTTCGATTCCTAAATAGGCATTGAAGCCACGAACACTACCTCACTATTTTTTTAAATATTTGTTTTTGCACAACTTATTTTAACTTTGAAATATATATTTTTTTCCATAACTGAGGTTAACTTATATATTTATCATGTTTTGCATTGTACTGCTGCCGCAAAATTAACAAATTTCACAATGCGTGCTGTTGATATAAAAACTGATTCTGATTCGCCAAACCTACATTTGATAAAAGACAGACAAAATCATTTTCCATTTTAACTTACTTTGTTAACCAGTTCAATGCCTTTCACCACATGGCATCATAAATTGTATCTGAATGTCAAAACCTCTGCAAAATGGAATTTGATTCTAATCAGAGGATTTTATTGAAAAAAATGCTCAAAGATAAGTATTAAAAGGAGTTAATGCTGAAATGCAGTTTCATAAAAATACTTAGACCGCCACCACATATGATTCATATGTCATTCAAAATGCAGATGAAATAAGAATTGTTTTAAATGCTCTTTTGTACAGCACATGTTTGGAGGAAAACCCTACCTGACCTTTGAGCACGTGTCACTTGTTCCTTATGAAAGAAAACTGATTGACCTATCTATCATGAATGAAGAGCAGGTGGGTGATTAGTTGTCTATCTGTAGAAAAAAAGTATTGTTGTTGATGCCTGCCTGGGCCCTAAGCAAGTATTCCTTCCCATACCTCTCCATTTGTCTATCTCTCGTTCTACTTTAAGGTTTTTTCCTTAAAAACTAGGACTTTGATCAAGCTTTTAGGTACAGACCTTAAAGCCTAATGCTATCTGATTAAGATTCCTGTGAAACATTTTGGGTTCAAGTTACAGTTGATAAAAACTGAAGTTTTGCACTTATGCCACTAAACATATTTTCAGTTAGATTATCATGCAAGTCTCTTAAATATTTGGAAATTGCTGAGAAAATAAATCTTTTGTTAGCTTAATTATTTGCCTTTCTCATTACATACAAGATTATACAGTGAGGACATTCTCACTTGCTGTTCATTCATTTATTTCAGACAGGTTGAGATAACATTGATGGAAAAATCTCAACTTCCACTTTTCAGATACTTTAATTAAAGAGGGCTTAAATTTCACACTACATCGTTTTGCAGTGTACTACTTCAACAACATTTACAGCAGCAATGTGTGTTTCAGACACTGCATTTCACCACGCAGTCCTGTAGTCCTGTGCTTTTCTAAAGTTCCACGTTCAAGCTATTTAAATAGGATAGTTCTTCCCTAGTCACAGTCGCTACGAACTGGAGTTAACAATGAAAAGTCACTATTGTCCAAAAGCAACATCTAGCACCCTCTATTATCGGGCCTGATCCCACTTGGTAGAATTTGTCTTCTTCCTTACTTCGATATTTGCCATTCAAGTCCAATAAGGATCCTTTTAATAAACCACCATTAGAAACAAAACTTCCCCTGGCCACTCTGAATTAGATTAATCAGTAAAATAAGGCATTAGACATCCTATCACTTCACACAAGAGCCAATTTTTGATGCTTATGTAATTTCCATTTAAGTACTATGTTCCACCTCCGAGAAAATACTGTAAATTTTCAAAATGTGAAGGAAAGCTAGCAGAAGAGACTTCTGCTTTGTGACTGGGAAGTGGACGTTACTGAGTTCAAAGCAAAACAATGGAATATGCAGAAATGAACACATCCATTTACTGATGTACTTGAACCTGCTGAGCAAGCTAACTAGAGAGAAATTTGCACCCCTATTTCTTGAAAACAATATATTATCAATTTCCTGTCCAGAGCCTGCAGGTGGAATCAAAACAGTCAATGTTTAATAAATTGTATGTTCATCAGGTCGAGATTTTTAAATTTGGGAAATCTTGGGTCTCTAGGGTAGCTTCTGATCAGTTTCACGCTTAGCTGGAATGAAGTTCCCTCCCAAGGCCACTATTGTTATTGAGATAGCTTCCATTCCATCAGTATGGCATCTTCCAATTTTCCACAGCAGCCTTCCTGTGCATCACTTGTGAAAATGTATTTTCCAATTAGATAAAGTTTATAACCGTCACAGGAAAATAATAAATGATATAAAATAGGTTAGACTGAAAAGTTTAAATAGCTCAGAATTATTTTGTCTGTGCTGTGGCATATCTCAAGTACTCAGAATTAACATTCATAACAGGACTGCAAAAATGCTCTTGAGTGGGAACTGGGTAGCTAAGTTTTAGAGGTTTCTTTTGGAAGAACTGCTTACTCGTGTCACAACATGATATGAATCATAAAGAAAATGTTTACAAATGGGAACCAGAGAAATATTTTCCCATTAAAGTAAAATTCATTGCAAGTCCTTTTTACTGAGATAATGAATTTTCTTGACACCCAATTTTCATCAGGAGCCATTTGGTTCAATGCACAGCTGTAAGTGATCTTGAAAGCCAACAGTTTTAAGGCACACAGGAAGTTAGGCAAAGCACAAAATGCTTCAAATCAATTTATCTTTCTTGACAGGATGTCAAAACCCAGGATTTATGGGTAGAGTGCTATATTTATCTCCACCTCCAATGGACTATCCAGATATGAATATATTACTGACTGATACACCATTTAGTGAAGTAATTGGGGACAAATTTCCACCTCTCTAGTCTTAGTCTATGGTACAGCATATAGTTGCAGCTACCACTTAAAGTGAATTTGGAACCCCATTTAAAGATGATAGTATTCCTGGTATTATGTCTGGTACTTAAAGATTTTATTCTTATGTTCTATTTTCTCCCAGATTCAATGGCTTAACAATTACTACGACAAGATTTGGAAGACAGTTTCCCCTGAACTAAAAGCACTAAACTTAATAGAAGAATATAATTGGCTTCAGAAACACACACAGCCATTTTCACACAGTGCTGTTGTGACATCATCATTGCTTCTTCTAGTTGGAGTCCTGTTGGGAAATCAAATTTTGTAGGGAAATCTTCAATAGCAATGCTCAGAATTCATAGATCAAATCCATTTTGCAAACCTCCGGGTCTTAAGTTAACAAAAAAAGAACACAAATTATTTTCGTTGCAGTGTATTGGAATCTTCCATGTTCATTAGCATGAAGTTCAGGAGTTGCTTTCACTTTAAGGCAATGCTTGGATTTTGTACTAATATTCAAATTCTTCAGAAATGTAAAACAATAATAGTTTGTCCTGCTTCAGAAAATGCTGTGCTTATACCCTACTTTATAGGAAATGTCATTAATTTTTAATATTAAATTCCCACTAAAAGAACACTGCCCTTTTTGAGCTCCCTCACAACCAGACCTGCTCTGCTGATGCAAGTAAACAGATTCTTGAAACAGTCCCATTCATTTAGAACCAGGTTTTCAATTTGATCTCGATGCTTTTCTTTATATGGAAAACAATATGCAAACTGTTTAACTCAGGGCATAGCGATTCTCAGCCCACGTTCTTTTGCTGGTGAATGAGAACAATCCCAAAAAGGAAATAAAGTTGGCAGAAATGTGACTTAAATTATTCAATTTTTAAAAAAATTGAGCCATGTGAACATTTGTCTCAGTTTTCTTAACTCAGATGTCTCTGCTACTGAGTGAAAGAACAAAGTTGCTTCACTGTTCTTTCTGTGAATGACAGATTTCAAGTCACTGAAGGAGCTCCAAGTGAGAGAACACCCAGATAGCAAATGAAAAGGGATACTAATTGATTAAAAAAACTCTTGTCTTTGACTCAGATTCACGCAGAAATACTTTAAAGAGAACTTTCAGCCTGTCTAGTTTATCCATGACACTGATATTTCTAACATTTTTAAGGAATTCTGATCCACAAAGAATTGTAAATGTAAAACAAGAGAATGCTGTATCTCCAATAAGCTTTTGACTCCACAAATCATGTTGAACTATCCCCACATATTCATTACTACTAAAGCAAGTTTGAGAAACTACTATATGCTATTGTTTTTTCTCTAGTTGTCACTGTTAACCATACTACACCATGGATACTACACCATCCTCACCCACCAACCCTCTCCTGCAGCTTCAAGCAACACACACACAATCACACTTCTCCGTGGTGAGCTTTGAGGGACTAATAGTGCTCACAAAGAATATTTTAAGGCAGCCTTAGTCCAAGGCGATAGTCATAGTCATTAAAGGAATTGGAAACCTACACCATGATAGGAAAAATCGCAACACAGTGGAAAGTTTCTGTCATTGTCTTCTTGATAGAAGACTGATAACTTTTCTAGGCAAAGATTCATTTCAATTCTTTTTTATATGTTTGTGATACACATCCTGATCCTATATAGTTTTTAATTACTACTTCCTCTGGCTGAGTTGCCAAAAAAAGTAAGCACCAGCAGTTAATGTTCGAGCAATCAGAAAATCATAACAAGGGAAGGCTATTTGGCCAATCTCATCAGTGTGGGTGCCAATCTTTAAACTGGAACAATCTGACCTAATTATTTTACCCTGAATCTTTTATGGCTTTTTGACTTCCAAGAACTCTACCTCATTTAGCTCTCACAAACAATATGAATAATTTACCTACATTTGCTTTCCTTAGTTTACTCCAATAATCTCTAACCTGGTTGCTTTATACCTGATTATATTTGTTGTATTCCTTCTCCAATGGTTCACCTACTGAGTCCAGTATTGATCTATCCATTTCACTAGTCACTTGGGTCTATTTATTCTCAATAACTCCTTTCCATTCATTACTTTACAGGCAATTGCCTTGACTAAGTGTTCAGCTTTTATTTGAACTTATTGTTCAGCTTGCTGCAATCTTTCCTTGCAATATTTCCACTGACCTTATTAGACACAACACAATAACAAAGAAATTGTCTATTTTTTTCAAAACAAGTTTGAAAGTCTGTATTTTACAAATGTTCAATATTTTCAGTATGCATCCACTTCAAATGTTGTGCCCCAATTTTACCCACTGGGGCTAAATAATTTGCTAGATTATTTGGAAATTTAACTGAGTGATCATGCCCCTATCTAGAGACAAGCCCTGTTCATCTATCTCCCAAGTCTCTACTGGACTGCACTAACACTCTGTCCAGCAAAAGCTTGATCTTAGAATTCTAATTTTTTCTTTGACCCCAGGGCATTTTTCTCCCCTTTCTCTGCAAACCTCTCAAATCTTACAGTCCTCTACAGATACCAGTCCTCAACCAATTCTGGCCTTTCTACTCTATACTTCCCCTTCTTCACAATAGTTCTTTGGCCAGCATTTTGGTTATCAATTCATCCTTATTTACTTACTGTCCATTACACCACTGCCAGAAATGGAGATCTTCCATCTCTGTCTGTATAGCAGGATTCTTCATTGCTGATCCCGTAACTTTTTTTGAGCTGTCAGGGTAGCTAGCTGCGAGTTGAGCCCCTGAACCTGGAGGATCGGTGGACCACTCTTAGTCTGGCTTCCCTAGCAAGAGCCAAAACACAAGCCCCCAACTCCAGCTAACATAGCTCTCAAGGTCATTGAGGCACACAAGACTCCAAGGCCAACAAGCCTGCAATCTTCTTGAACAATGTTTTAATACCTCAATATTTTTTCATATAAACTGTCGTGTCTTAGGCGTTTTACCACGTTAAACATTATATACAAGCAAACTGTTGTTAAAAGGTAAGAAGCATACTTTATTGAAATAATGATTTCAACTAACTTTGATCTCTATGTTTTAATGTCTATAAAAACAAAAGAGCTACAATATCCATCAATTTGAAGATTTGGACAATATCTATTTTATAATGCCAATTCTCTTTCCATTCAGTTTGTTTCACTGAAAATTCACTTCTCTGCATTCTGGTAATTGTATGTTATCAGCCACTGTCTGAATCATTATGTTTCATCAATAAATTCTCCTCTGCATTAGCTCCACTCAAGAATGACAAAGGTATATCTTTTTTCTATTCCCAACAAAGCAAGCACACTTTAAATGTTTGCTACAGCTGTGGATGTTCTACCTGGCTATCCCTTGGCACTGGATTCCAACGACAATCTCTTTGACAATGCTATTGTTTAAATTCAACAATTCTGACAGAATTTTAAGTTTAATATAGCAGCCACATTGCGGTGAAAGTTGATACATAAGCTTAATATTGCAACACTCTGTATTTCAGCACTTAGCAGAAATGCAACCACCAGGGATTGAAATGCAATAGTAACCAATTCGAATCACTCCAGAAATCTGACAGGTCACCTAACATGATGTGTTGTAGGCAAGCATCAGAGTGATTTGCACATTGGGCATAAATTGAGTAATATCATCATCCTTGACACAAGCCTTTTAGAGCTTTGCCAGGGAAATGGCCACATTGTCCAGGAAACAACAATCATTAGAAGCTTCCAGAGCACCTAGATCTCCATAATACAATGTGATGCACCATCAATAACTCTCGGAGATGTGAGGCGAGATATAGGCTTTTATTGGCTGGAAGAAAGAACAAGCAGCAAGTGACCACCACACAACATCCTGGAGACTGAGGCCGGGGCGGTGTCTCCAATCGCCTTTATACCGGGGTCCGTGGGAGGAGCCACAGGAGCAGTCAGCAGGGGGCGTGTCCAGACAGGTATATGTATTTCACCACATTCACCCCCCCTTTGTTTTAAAAGAGAGTCCGCATGGGGCGAAGTTTCTTACAAGTATATTGACAGATCAAGTCTATGAGGCGGTCGAGTCCGTCGCTGCGATCTACGTTGCACCGGTGGTGATTGCACCGGAGATGGTGGTTGTACTGGTACTGGCCTCACTGGAGGTTTCAGCAAATTAGGCGTCAGTAATCCCTCATGCGTGTGCGAGGCGCCTGGTATAGGAGTGTCGTGAGGAGTCTGTGTAGGGCCTGGTGTGCGCGGTGTCACCTTGGGTGCAGGGTTCATAGTTACCGGGGAGTGTTCGGGGTAGTGGACTGCTGCTCCTGCGGGCGCCAGGTCGCGGACGGAAACCGTGTCCTCCCGCCCATCAGGTAAGACCACATAGGCATACTGGGAGTTCGCATGTAGAAGGTGAACCCACTCGACCAGCTGGGAGTATTTATTGCTCCTCACATGTTTCCGGAGCACCACTGGCCCTGGGGACGCCAGCCAAGCCGGTAGGGTGGTCCCAGTGGCAGACTTCCTGGGAAAAGAAAAGAGTCGCTCATGAGGGGTGGCATTGGTGGACGTGCATAACAGGGAGCGGATAGAGTGGAGTGCCTTGGGAAGGACCTCCTGCCGTCGAGAGACCGGCAACCCTTTTGACTTAAGGGCTAAAAGTGTGACCTTCCACACTGTGGCATTCTCCCTCTCCACCTGTCCATTTCCCCAGGGATTATAGCTCGTGGTCCTACTAGTAGCAATACCCCTAGCCAGCAGGTACAGGCGCAGCTCGTCACTCATAAAGGAGGACCCTCTATCACTGTGGATATAGCAGGGATATCCGAACAGAGTGAAGAGCTGGCGCAGGGCTTTTATGACGGACGTGGCAGTGGTGTCGGGGCAGGGGATGGCAAAGGGGAACTGCGAGTACTCGTCGATAATGTTGAGAAAGTAGACCTTGCGATTGGTGGAGGGAATGGGGCCCTTAAAGTCGACACTCAGTCGCTCAAAGGGGCGGCTGGCCTTGATAAGTTGCGCCTTTTCAGGTTGATAGAAGTGCGGTTTGCACTCAGCGCAGACTTGGCAGTCCCTGGTCATCATCTTGATGTCTTCAAGGGAGTAAGGCAGGTTCTGGGCTTTCACAAAATAGTAAAATCGGGTGACTGCCGGGTGGCAAAGATCTGCATGGAGGGCGTTTAGCTGGTCAAGCTGTGCGCTGGCACACGCTCCCTGGGATAGGGCATCAGGGGGCTCATTGAGCCTTCCAGGCCGGTACAGGATATCATAGTTGTAGGTGGAGAGTTTTATTCTCCACTGCAAAATTTCATCATTTTTGATTTTGCCCCACTGTTGGTTGCTGAACATGAATGCAACTGAGCGCTGGTCGGTCAGCAAGATGAACCTTTTACTGGCGAGATAGTGCCTCCAGTGCCTAATAGCTTCCACTCTGGCCTGGGCTTCTTTCTCCACCACGGAGTGCCGAATTTCAGGGCCTTGAAGGGTACGAGAAAAGGATGCTACTGGCCTGCCTGCCTGCCTGATTGAGGGTAGCAGCCAACGCGAAATCGGAGGCGTCACTCTCTACTTGGAAGGGAATGGTCTCGTCCACCGCATGCATCATTGCTTTGGCAACGTCCCCTTTAATGCAGCTGAAGGCTGCGCGGGCCTCGGCAGAGAGGGGAAAAGTGGTAGACTTGACCAGGGGGCGGGCCTTGTCTGCGTAGTGAGGGACCCATTGGGTGTAATAGGAAAAGAAGCCCAGGCACCGTCTGCGGGCTTTGAGAGTGGTGGAAAGAGGGAGTTCTAACAGGGGGTGCATACGGTTGGGATCAGAGCCAATGACCCCGTTCTCCATGACATACCCAAGGATAGCGAGTCGGGTGGTTCCGAACACACTTGTCCCTGTTATAAGTAAGGTTCAGGGCTTTGGCCACTTGGAAAAATCATTGGAGGTTGGCGTTGTGATCCGGCCAGTCGTGACCACAGATGGTGATGTTATCCAGATAGGGAAATGTGGCCTTCAGTTGGCACTGGTTTACCATCTGGTCCATTTCCCTCTGGGAGACACCATTTGTGACACCAAAGGGCATGCGCAGGAAGTGATAGAGCCTGCCGCCCGCCTCGAAGGCAGTGTAGGGGCGGTCCTCTGGGCAGATAGGGAGCTGGTGATAAGCAGATTTCAGATCTATGGTCAAGTACACCTTGTACTGAGCTATCTGGTTGACCATATCCGCGATGCGGGATAGAGGGTACGCGTCAAGCTATGTGAACCTATTGATGGTCTGACTATAGTCCACGACCATCCTATTCTTCTGCCCGGTCCGAATAACAACCACCTGGGCCCTCCAAGGACTTGTGCTTGGCTCAATGATCCCCTCCCTGAGCAGCCGCTGCACCTCTGACTGATTGAAGGCCCTGTCCCCCGTGCTGTACCTCCTGCTTTTAGTTGCCACAGGTTTACAGTCGGGGGTCAGGTTGGCGAAAAGCGGTGGGGGAGGGATCTTGAGGGTGGAGAGGCTGCAAGTGGTGTCAGTAGCGCAGCTGTTGGCATGGTGCTGGGTGGGATGTGTGGGTCGGTGTGTGTGTGTGGTCAGTAGCGGGGTATATGGCAAAGCCCCACCAAACTGAGGATTCCTGACAGTGAGTGGTGGGAGGGGCCTATCAAATGCCAGAGTCACACTTTTGAGGTGGCTCTGTAAGTCCAGCCCCATTAGCACAGGCTCGCACAGTTGAGGCATGACCAGTAACGCAAAGTCCAGATATTCTGTGCCCTGCACCACCAATGTCGCTACACAACCCCCCCCCCCCCCGGATGTCTGTGGAATGCGACCCAGAAGCCACGGTGACCCTCTGGCTTACCGGCCGTGTCACGAGTCCACAGCATTGCACCGTGTCCAGGTTAATAAAACTGTCAGTGCTGCCCGTGTCAAACAGGCAGCTAGAACTGTGCCCCTCCATCAGGATGTCCATCATTGACCTTGCAAGCTGGTGTGGGGCGCTTTGGTCGACGGTTACGTATGCCAGAGTTGAATTGCAGTCTTGGTGCCCAGTAAGCACCGGTGGGTTGGGGCGGGGCGAGGTGGCGCTGACAAAGATGGCCGCCCCCATGCCTCGCACGCGGCGGGCAGTCAAGATGGCGGCCCCCATGCCTCTCACACAGTGTTGCCCGACCTCGCTCATGGTTTAGACTTACAGACCTTGGCGAAATGGCCCTTCTTTCCGCAGCTGGAACAGGTAGCTTCTCAGGCCGGGCAGCGTTTTCGGGGGTGCTTTTTGAGGCTGCAGAAGTAACACTGCGCGGACTTGCGATTCGCAGCAGCTGTGGTCGGTTTCAGGGAGTACGTGGACTTGCTACTGGCAGCAGCCGAGGTCAATTCGCTCGCGGGTGGTGGGGTCTGCGGTGTCCATGGGACCAGCGGGGATCACGCGACTGGACAGCGTCAGCATTGTGCAGATCAGCCTCCAGCATGTCGGCCATCTCAATCGCCAAGCGTAAGGTAAGATCGGCATTTTCCAGCAGCTGCTGGCACACGTACACTGACCTGATCCCCATAACGAAGGCGTCTCGTACTAGCAGCTCCGCATGCTGTTCCATCATCAGTCCTTTGTAGTCACAAGCTCACACGAGTGTCTGTAGGGCTTGGAGAAACTGCCCGCTCGACTCGTCGGGTCGCTACCACCGCGTCGCTAAGCGATATCTTGCGTAGACGGCATTCACCGGCCGCAGGTACTGTCTTTTGAGGGTGTCCAGTGCCCCTTGGTAGGTCGGCAGGTCCCTGATAAGGGAGAATACTTTCGGACTAACTCTGGAAAGGAGGATTTTGTATATTGTTGCAGGCTCCGTCACTAGAGGCACTTCCAAGTATGATTGGAAGCATGCAAGCCAGAGTTCAAAAGGCAAGAGCTGCTTCTGGAGCTTCAGGGTCCAAGTCTAATTTTTCTGGACGTAAAATACTCTCCATGTTTTAAAACATGCAGCCAATAAAATTGATGCACCATCAATAACTCTCGGAGACGTGAGGTGAGATATAGGCTTTTATTGGCAAAAAGGAAGAACAAGCAGCAAGTGACCACCACTCAACATCCTGCAGACTGAGGCCGGGGCTGTGACTCCAAAACTCTTTATACCGGGGTCAGTGGTCGGAACCACAAGAGCCATCAGTGGGGGGGGGGGGGGGGAGGGCGAGTCAAGACAGGTATATGCAGTTCACCACATAATGTCAGAATGAAACCAGACTAATTTAAGTCTTAAAATACAAAGACCCCATCCGCCAGAACTTATATACGCTTCCCCAATTAAATGCCTCAAATACCACACCCTTCAAACAAAATGATGCTCCCACCAACAATCTCAAGGTTTAAATATCACCTTCTCTCTGGCCCTTCAATCAATTCAGCTGAAGGTTCCATTCTCCACTCCAAGCCTCATACCCAATCAATGAAACACCTCACTCTCAAATCTCCACTCGAGCCTCATACCCAATCACTGAAACACCTCACTCTCCAATCTCCACGCCGAGCCTCATACCCACTGAAACACCTCACTCTCCAATCTCCATTATGAAACTCATACCCAATCACTGAAACAACCCACTCTCCAATCTCCACTCCGAGCCTCACACCCAATCACTGAAACACCTCACTCTCCAATCTCCATTATGAAACTCATACCCAATCACTGAAACACCCCACTCTACAATCTCCACTCCGAGCCTCACACCCAATCACTGAAACACCTCACACTCCAATCTCCACTCTGTCTCATACTGACTAAAACCCCTCAATCTCCAATCTCCACTCTGAGCCTCATACCCAAACACTGAAACGCCTCACTCTCCAATCACTCTGAGCCTCAAACCCAATCAATGAAACACCTCACTCTCCAATCACTCCGAGCCTCATACCCAGTCACTGAAACCCCTCATTCTCCAATCTGCACTCCGAACCTCATACCCACTGAAACACGTCACTCTCCAATCTCCACTCCGAGCCTCATACCCACTGAAACACCTCACTTTCCAATCTCCACACCGAGCCTCATACCCCCTAAAACCCCTCACTCTCCAATCTCCACTCTCAGCCTCATAACAGGCAGTGAAGAGGGCAAATGGAATGTTGGCCTTTATTACAAGGGGAATTGAGTACAAGAGCAAGGATGTCCTTTTCAATTTGTACAGGGCCCTGGTGAGACCACACCTGGAATATTGTGTACAGTTTTGGTCTCCAGGTTTAAGGAAGGACATTCTGGCAATTGAGGAAGTGCAACGTAGATTCACTAGGTTGATCGCTGGGATGGCAGGGCTGTCTTACGCAGAGAGATTGGAGAGATTGGCCTTGTACACACTGGAATTGAGGAGATTGAGAGGGGATCTGATTGAAACGTTTATGATAATTAAAGGATTTGATAGGATTGAGGCAGGAAATATGTTCCAGATGTTGGGAGAGTCCAGTACCAGAGGGCATGGATTGAGAATAAGAGGTCAGTTATTTAAAACAGAGTTGAGGAAGAGCTTCTTCTCCCAGAGAGTTGTGGAGGTGTGGAATGCACTGCCTCGGAAGACGGTGGAGGCCAATTCTCTGGATGCTTTCAAGAAGGAGCTAGATAAATATCTGATGGATAGGGGAATCAAGGGATATGGGGACAAGGCAGGGATAGGGAATTGACAGTGAATGATCAGCCATGATCTCAGAATGGCGGTGCAGACTCGAGGGGCCGAATGGTCTACTTCTGCACCTATTGTCTATTGTCATAACCAATCACTGAAACTCCTCACTCTCCAATCACTCCGAGCATCATACAAAATCACTGGAACACCCAACACTCCAACCTCAACTCCGAACCCCATATCCAATCACTGAAGCAAATACCCTCCAATCTGCACTCCGAACCTCATGCCCACTGAAACACCTCACTCTCCAATCTCCACTCCGATCCCCATATCCAATCACTGAAGCACCTCACACTCCAATCTCCACTCCGAGCCTCATTCACAAACCCTGAAACCACTCACTCTCCAATCTCCACTCCGAGCCTCATACGAAGTCACTGAAGCACCTCCATCCCCAATCTCCACTCCGATCCCCATATCCAATCACTGCAGCACCTCACACTCCAATCTGCACTCCGAACCTCATACCCACTGAAACAACTCTCTCTCCAATCTCCACTCCGAGCCTCATACCCACTGAAACACCTCCGTCTCCAATCTCAAATCCGAGCCTCATACCCACTGAAACACCTCACTCTCCAATCTCCACTCAGAGCCTCATACCCATTGAAACACCTCACTCTTCACTCTCCACTCCAAGCCTCATTCCCAATCACTGAAACAAGTCACTCTCCAATCTCCACTTCTAGCCTCATACTCACTGAAATCACTCACTCTCCAATCTCCACTCTGAGCCTCATTCACAAACCCTGAAACACCTCACTCTCCAATCACTCCGAGCCTCATACCCAGTCACTGAAACACTCCAAACTCCAATCTCGACTCCGAGCATCATATCCAATCACAGAAACACCTCCATCTCCAATCTCCACTCTGACCCCAATATCCGATCACTGCAGCACCTCACACTCCAATCTGCACTCCAAACCTCATACCCACTGAAACAACCCTCTCTCTAATCTCCACTCCGAGCCTCATACCCACTGAAACACCTCACTTTCCAATCTCCACACTGAGCCTCATACCCACTGAAACCCCTCACTCTCCAATCTCCACTCTCAGCCTCATAACAGGCAGTGAAGAGGGCAAATGGAATGTTGGCCTTTATTACAAGGGGAATTGAGTACAAGAGCAAGGATGTCCTTTTGCATTTGTACAGGGCCCTGGTGAGACCACACCTGGAATATTGTGTACAGTTTTGGTCTCCAGGTTTAAGGATGGACATTCTGGCAATTGAGGAAGTGCAACGTAGATTCACTAGGTTGATCGCTGGGATGGCAGGGCTGTCTTACGCAGAGAGATTGGAGAGATTGGCCTTGTACACGCTGGAATTGAGGAGATTGAGAGGGGATCTGATTGAAACATTTAAGATAATTAAAGGATTTGATAGGATTGAGGCAGGAAATATGTTCCAGATGTTGGGAGAGTCCAGTACCAGAGGGCATGGATTGAGAATAAGAGGTCAGTTATTTAAAACAGAGCTGAGGAAGAGCTTCTTCTCCCAGAGAGTTGTGGAGGTGTGGAATGCACTGCCTCGGAAGACGGTGGAGGCCAATTCTCTGGATGCATTCAAGAAGGAGCTACATAGATATCTGATGGATAGGGGAATCAAGGGATATGGGGACAAGGCAGAGACAGGGTATTGACAGTGAATGATCAGCCATGATCTCAGAATGACGGTGCAGACTCGAGGGGCCGAATGGTCTACTTCTGCACCTATTGTCTATTGTCTATTGTCATAACCAATCACTGAAACTCCTCACTCTCCAATCACTCCGAGCCTAATACCCAATCACTGGAACACCCAACTCTCCAATCTCGACTCCGAGCTTCATACCCACTGAAACACCTCACTCTCCAATCTCCACTCCGAGCCTCATACCCACTGAAACACCTCACTCTCCAATCTCCACTCTGAGCCTCATACCCAATCACTGAAACACCTCACACTCCAATCTCCACTCCGAGCCTCATACCCACTGAAACACCTCACTCTCCAATCTCCACTCCGAGACTCATACCCACTGAAACACCTCACTCTCCAATCTCCACTCCGAGCCTCATACCCACTGAAACACCTCACTCTCCAATCTCCACTCCGAGCCTCATACCCACTGAAACACCTCACTCTCCAATCTCCACTCTGAGCCTCATACCCAATCACTGAAACACCTCACACTCCAATCTCCACTCCGAGCCTCATACCCACTGAAACACCTCACTCTCCAATCTCCACTCCGAGACTCATACCCACTGAAACACCTCACTCTCCAATCTCCACTCCGAGCCTCATACCCACTGAAACACCTCACTCTCCAATCTCCACTCCGAGCCTCATACCCACTGAAACACCTCACTCTCCAATCTCCACTCTGAGCCTCATACCCAATCACTGAAACACCTCACACTCCAATCTCCACTCCGAGCCTCATACCCACTGAAACACCTCACTCTCCAATCTCCACTCCGAGACTCATACCCACTGAAACACCTCACTCTCCAATCTCCACTCCGAGCCTCATATCCAATCACTGCAGCACCTCACACTCCAATCTGCACATCGAGCCTCATTCACAAACCCTGAAACCACTCACTCTCCAATCACTCCGAGCCTCATACCCAGTCACTGAAACAACTCCATCTCCAATCTCGACTCCGACCCCCATATCCAATCACTGCAGCACCTCACACTTCAATCTGCACTCCGAACCTCATACCCACTGAAACAACACTCTCTCCAATATCCACTCCGAGCCTCATACCCAATCACTGAAACACCTCACTCTCCAATCTCCACTCCGAGCCTCATACCCACTAAAACACCTCCCTCTCCAATCTCCACTCCGAGCATCATACCCACTGAAACACCTCCCTCTCCAATCTACACTCTGAGCCTCATACACACTGAAACAGTTCACTTTCCAACCTCCACTCCGAGCCGCATACACACTGAAACACCTCTGTCCAATCTCCACTCTGAGCCTCATAACAGGCAGTGAAGAGGGCAAATGGAATGTTGGCCTTTATTACAAGGGGAATTGAGTACAAGAGCAAGGATGTCCTTTTCAATTTGTACAGGGCCCTGGTGAGACCACACCTGGAATATTGTGTACAGTTTTGGTCTCCAGGTTTAAGGATGGACATTCTGGCAATTGAGGAAGTGCAACGTAGATTCACTAGGTTGATCGCTGGGATGGCAGGGCTGTCTTACGCAGAGAGATTGGAGAGATTGGCCTTGTACACGCTGGAATTGAGGAGATTGAGAGGGGATCTGATTGAAACGTTTAAGATAATTAAAGGATTTGATAGGATTGAGGCAGGAAATATGTTCCAGATGTTGGGAGAGTCCAGTACCAGAGGGCATGGATTGAGAATAAGAGGTCAGTTATTTAAAACAGAGCTGAGGAAGAGCTTCTTCTCCCAGAGAGTTGTGGAGGTGTGGAATGCACTGCCTCGGAAGACGGTGGAGGCCAATTCTCTGGATGCTTTCAAGAAGGAGCTGGATAGATATCTGATGGATAGGGGAATCAAGGGATATGGGGACAAGGCAGAGACAGGGTATTGACAGTGAATGATCAGCCATGATCTCAGAATGGCGGTGCAGACTCGAGGGGCCGAATGGTCTACTTCTGCACCTATTGTCTATTGTCATAACCAATCACTGAAACTCGTCACTCTCCAATCACTCCGAGCCTAATACCCAATCACTGGAACACCCAACTCTCCAATCTCGACTCCGAGCCTCATACCCACTGAAACACCTCACTCTCCAATCTCCACTCCGAGCCTCATACCCACTGAAACACCACACTCTCCAATCTCCACTCTGAGCCTCATACCCAATCACTGAAACACCTCACACTCCAATCTCCACTTCGAGCCTCATACCCACTGAAACACCTCACTGTCCAATCTCCACTCCGAGCCCCATATCCAATCACTGCAGCACCTCACACTCCAATCTGCATTCCGAACCTCATACTCACTGAAACAACACTCTCTCCAATCTCCACTCCGAGCCTCATACACACTGAAACAGCTCACTCTCCAATATCCACTCCGAGCCTCATACCCAATCACTGAAACACCTCACTCTCCAATCTCCACTCCGAGCCCTATTCACAAACCCTGAAACCACTCACTCTCAAATCACTCCGAGCCTCATACCAAGTCTCTGAAACACCTCCATCCCCAATCTCCACTCCGACCCCCATATCCAATCACTGCAGCACCTCACACTCCAATCTGCACTCCAAACCTCATACCCACTGAAACAACCCTCTCTCTAATCTCCACTCTGAGCCTCATACCCACTGAAACACCTCACTCTCCAATCTCCACTCCGAGCCTCATACCCACTGAAACACGTCACTCTCCAATCTCCACTCCGAGCCTCATACCCACTGAAACACCTCTCTCTCCAATCTCCACTCCGAGACTCATACCCACTGAAACCCCTCACTCTCCAATCTCCACTCTCAGCCTCATAACAGGCAGTGAAGAGGGCAAATGGAATGTTGGCCTTTATTACAAGGGGAATGGAGTACAAGAGTAAGGATGTCCTTTCGCATTTGTACAGGGCCCTGGTGAGACCACACCTGGAATATTGTGTACAGTTTTGGTCTCCAGGTTTAAGGAAGGACATTCTGGCAATTGAGGAAGTGCAACGTAGATTCACTAGGTTGATCGCTGGGATGGCAGGGCTGTCTTACGCAGAGAGATTGGAGAGATTGGCCTTCTACACGCTGGAATTGAGGAGATTGAGAGGGGATCTGATTGAAACGTTTATGATAATTAAAGGATTTGATAGGATTGAGGCAGGAAATACATTCCAGATGTTGGGAGAGTCCAGTACCAGAGGGCATGGATTGAGAATAAGAGGTCAGTTATTTAAAACAGAGTTGAGGAAGAGCTTCTTCTCCCAGAGAGTTGTGGAGGTGTGGAATGCACTGCCTCGGAAGACGGTGGAGGCCAATTCTCTGGATGCTTTCAAGAAGGAGCTAGATAGATATCTGATGGATAGGGGAATCAAGGGATATGGGGACAAGGCAGGGACAGGGTATTGACAGTGAATGATCAGCCATGATCTCAGAATGGCGGTGCAGACTCGAGGGGCCGAATGGTCTACTTCTGCACATATTGTCTATTGTCATAACCAATCAGTGAAACTCCTCACTCTCCAATCACTCCGAGCATCATACAAAATCACTGGAACACCCAACTCTCCAATCTCAACTCCGAGCCTCATACACAGTCACTGAAACACCCCACTCTCCAATCTCGACTCCAAGCCTCATACCCACTGAAACACCTCACTCTCCGATCTCCACTCCGATCCCCATATCCAATCACTGAAGCACCTCACACTCCAATCTCAACTCCGAGCCACATTCACAAACCCTGAAACCACTCACTCTCCAATCTCCACTCCGAGCCTCATACCCAGTCACTGAAACAACTCCATCTCCAATCTCGACTCCGACCCCCATATCCAATCACTGCAGCACCTCACACTTCAATCTGCACTCCGAACCTTTTACCCACTGAAACAGCTCTCTCTCCAATCTCCACTCCGAGCCTCATACCCACTGAAACACCTCACACTTCAATCTCCACTCCGAGCCTCATACCAAGTCACTGAAATATCTCCATCCCCAATCTCCACTCCAACCCCCATATCCAATCACTGCAGCACCTCACACTCCAATCTGCACTCCGAAACTCATACCCACTGAAACACCTCTCTCTCCAATCTCCACTCGGAGCCTCATACCCACTGAAACACCTCACACTTCAATCTCCACTCCGAGCCTCATACCCACTGAAACACCTCACACTTCAATCTCCACTCCGAGCCTCACACCCACTGAAACACCTCATTCTCCAATCTCCCCTCCGAGCCTCACACATACTGAAACACCTCACTCTCCAATCTCCACTCCGAGCCTCATACCCACTGAAACACCTCCCTCTCCAATCTCCACTCCGAGACATACACACTGAAACACCTCACTCTCCAATTTCCACTCCGAGCTTCATTCAGACTGAAACACCTCACTATCCAATCTCCACTCCGAGCCTCATACCCATTGAAACACCTCACTCTCCACTCTCCACTCCAAGCCTCATACCCAATCACTGAAACACGTCACTCTCCAATCTCCACTCCGAGCCTCATACCCACTGAAACACTTCACTCGCCAATCTCCACTCGGAGCCTCAAACACACTGAAACACCTCACTCTACAATCTCCACGCCGAGCCTCATACCCACTGAAACACCTCCCTCTCCACTCTCCACTCCGAGCCTCACACACACTGAAACCCCTCACTCTCAAATCTCCACTCCGAGCTTCATACCCACTGAAACACCTCTCTCTCCACTCTCCACGCCGAGCCTCATACCTAATCACTGAAACACCTCACTCTCCAATCTCCACTCCGAGCCTCATGCCCATTCAAACACCTCACTCTCCACTCTCCATGCCGAGCCTCATACCCACTGAAACACCTCACTCTCCAATCTCCACTCCGAGCCTCATACCCATTCAAACATCTCACACGTCAATCTGCACTCCGAGCCTCATACCAAGTCACTGAAACATCTCCATCCCCAATCTCCACTCCGACCCCCATATCCAATCACTGCAGCACCTCACACTCCAATCTGCTCTCCGAACCTCATACCCACGGAAACAACTCTCTCTCCAATCTCCACTCCGAGCCTCATACCCACTGAAACACCTCACAGTTCAATCTCCACTCTGAGCCTCACACCCACTGAAACACCTCATTCTCCAATCTCCCCTCCGAGCCTCACACACACTGAAACACCACACTCTGCAATCTCCACTCCGAGCCTCATACCCACTGAAACACCTCACACTCCAAACTCCATCTGAGCCTCATACCCACTGAAAAACCTCACTGTCCAATCTCCACTCCGAGCCTCATACCCACTGAAACCCCTCACTCTCTAATCTCCACTCCGAGCATCATACCCAATCTCTGAAACACCTCACTCTCCAATCTCCACTCTGAGCTTCATACCCAATCTCTGAAACACCTCACTCTCCAATCTCCACTCCAAGCTTCATAACGACTGAAACACCTCACCATCCAATCTCCACTCCGAGCCTCATACCCATTGAAACACCTCACACTTCAATCTCCACTCCGAGCCTCATACCAAGTCACTGAAACATCTCCATCCCCAATCTCCACTCCAACCCCCATATCCAATCACTGCAGCAACTCACACTCCAATCTCCACTCCGAGCCTCATACCCACTGAAACACCTCACACTTCAATCTCCACTCCGAGCCTCACACCCACTGAAACACCTCATTCTCCAATCTCCCCTCCGAGCCTCACACACACTGAAACACCTCACTCTCCAATCTCCACTCCGAGCCTCATACCCACTGAAACACTTCACGCTTCAATCTCCACTCCGAGCCTCATACCCACTGAAACACCTCACACTTCAATCTCCACTCCGAGCCTCATACCCACTGAAACACCTCACGCTTCAATCTCCACTCCGAGCCTCATACCCACTGAAACACTTCACACTTCAATCTCCACTCTGAGCCTCATACCCACTGAAACACCTCACACTTCAATCTCCACTCCGAGCCTCACACCCACTAAAACACCTCATTCTCCAATCTCCCCTCCGAGCCTCACACACACTGAAACACCTCACTCTCCAATCTCCCCTCCGAGCCTCACACATACTGAAACACCTGACACTCCAATCTCCACTCCGAGCCTCACACCCACTGAAACACCTCATTCTCCAATCTCCCCTCCGAGCCTCATACCCACTGAAACACCTCCCTCTCCAATCTCCACTCCGAGACTCATACACACTGAAACACCTCACTCTCCAATCTCTCCTCCGAGCTTCATTCAGACTGTAACACCTCACTATCCACTCTCCACTCCAAGCCTCATACCCAATCACTGAAACACGTCACTCTCCAATCTCCACTCCGAGCCTCATGCCCATTCAAACACCTCACTCTCCACTCTCCATGCCGAGCCTCATACCCATTCAAACACCTCACTCTCCAATCTCCACTCCGAGCCTCAGAGCCTCATAGCAACTGAAACACTTCCCTCTCCAATCTCCACTCCGAGCCTCATACCCACTGAAACACTTCACGCTTCAATCTCCACTCCGAGCCTCACACCCACTGAAACACCTCCCTCTCCAATCTCCACTCCGAGACTCATACACACTGAAACACCTCACTCTCCACTCTCCACTCCCAGCCTCATACCCAATCACTGAAACACGTCACTCTCCAATCTCCACTTCGAGCTTCATACCGACTGAAGCACCTCACTCTCCAATCTCCACTCCGAGCCTCATGCCCTTTCAAACACCTCGCTCTCCACTCTCCATGCCGAGCCTCATACCCATTCAAACACCTCACTCTCCAATCTCCACTCCGAGCCTCATACCCACTGAAACACCTCACTCTCCAATCTCCCCTCCGAGCCTCACACATACTGAAACACCTGACACTCCAATCTGCACTCCGAGTCTCACACCCACTGAAACACCTCCCTCTCCAATCTCCACTCCGAGACTCATACACACTGAAACACCTCACTCTCCAAATTCTCTCCTCCGAGCTTCATTCAGACTGAAACACCTCACTATCCACTCTCCACTCCAAGCCTCATACCCAATCACTGAAACACGTCACTCTCCAATCTCCACTCCGAGCCTCATACCCATTCAAACACCTCACTCTCCAATCTCCACTCCGAGCATCAGAGCCTCATACCAACTGAAACACCTCCCTCTCCAATCTCCACTCCGAGCCTCATACCCAATCACTGAAACACGTCACTCTCCAATCTCCACTTCGAGCTTCATACCGACTGAAGCACCTCACTCTCCAATCTCCACTCCGAGCCTCATGCCCTTTCAAACACCTCACTCTCCACTCTCCATGCCGAGCCTCAAACCCATTCAAACACCTCACTCTCCAATCTCCACTCCGAGCTTCACACCCACTGAAACATCTCCCTCTCCACTCTCTACTCCGAGCCTCATACCTAATCACTGAAACACCTCACTCTCTAATCTCCACTCCGAGCCTCATGCCCATTCAAACAACTGACTCTCCACTCTCCATGCCGAGCCTCATACCCACTGAAACACCTCACTCTCCAATCTCCATTCCAAGCCTCATACCCATTCAAACATCTCACACGTCAATCTGCACTCCGAGCCTCATACCCATTCAAACATCTCACACGTCAATCTGCACTCCGTGCCTCATACCAAGTCACTGAAACATCTCCATCCCCAATCTCCACTCCAACCCCCATATCCAATCACTGCAGCACCTCACACTCCAATCTGCACTCCGAACCTCACACCCACGGAAACAACTCTCTCTCCAACCTCCACTCCGAGCCTCATACCCACTGAAACACCTCACTCTCCAATCTCCACTCCGAGCCTCATACCCACTGAAACCCCTCACTCTCTAATCTCCACTCCGAGCTTCATACCCAACCTCTGAAACACCTCACTCTCCAATCTCCACTCCGAGCTTCATAACGACTGAAACACCTCACTATCCAATCTCCACTCCGAGCCTCATACCCATTGAAACACCTCACACTTCAATCTCCACTCCGAGCCTCATACCAAGTCACTGAAACATCTCCATCCCCAATCTCCACTCCGACCCCCATATCCAATCACTGCAGCACCTCACACTCCAATCTGCTCTCCGAACCGCATACCCACGGAAACAACTCTCTCTCCAATCTCCACTCTGAGCTTCATACCCAATGAAACACCTCACACTTCAATCTCCACTCCGAGCCTCACACCCACTGAAACACCTAATTCTCCAATCTCCCCCCCGAGCCTCACACACACTGAAACACCTCACTGTCCAATCTCCACTCCGAGCCTCATACCCACTGAAACACCTCACACTCCAATCTCCACTCTGAGCCTCATACCCACTGAAAAATTCACTCTCCAATCTCCACTCCGAGCCTCATACCCACTGAAACCCCTCACTCTCTAATCTCCACTCCGAGCTTCATACCCAATCTCTGAAACACCTCACTCTCCAATCTCCACTCCGAACCTCATACACACTGTAACCCCTCACTCTCCAAACTCCACTCCGAGCTTCATACCCAATCTCTGAAACACCTCACTCTCCAATCTCCACTCCGAGCTTCATAACGACTGAAACACCGCACTATCCAATCTCCACGCTGAGCCTCATACCAAGTCACTGAAACATCTCCATCCCCAATCTCCACTCCGACCCCCATATCCAATCACTGCAGCACCTCACACTCCAATCTGCACTCCGAACCTCATACCCATGGAAACAACTCTCTCTCCAATCTCCACTCAGAGCCTCACACCCACTGAAACACCTCACTCTCCAACCTCCACTCCGAGCCTCATACCCACTGAAACACCTCTCTCTCCAATCTCCACTCCGAACCTCATACCCACGGAAACAACTCTCTCTCCAATCTCCACTCTGAGCCCCATACCCAATGAAACACCTCAAACTTCAATCTCCACTCCGAGCCTCATACCCACTGAAACGGCTTACTCTCCAATCTCCACTCCGAGCCTCATACCCACTGAAAAACCTCACTATCCAATCTCCACTCCGAGCCTCATGCCCAATTGAACACCTCACTCTCCAGACTCCACTCCGAGCCTCACACCCACTGAAACCCCTCACTCTCAAATCTCCACTCCGAGCTTCATACCCAATCTCTGAAACACCTCACTATCCAATCTCCACTCCGAGCCTCATACCCATTGGAACACCTCACTCTCCACTCTCCACTCCAAGCCTCATACCCAATCACTGAAACACGTCACTCTCCAATCTCCACTCAGAGCCTCATGCCCACTGAAACACCTCACAGTTCAATCTCCACTCCGAGCCTCACACCCACTGAAACACCTCACTCTCCAATCTCCACTCCGAGCCTCATACCCACTGAAACACCTCACACTCCAATCTCCACTCTGAGCCTCATACCCGCTGAAAAACCTCACTCTCCAATCTCCACTCCGAGCCTCATACCCACTGAAACCCCTCACTCTCTAATCTCCACTCTGAGCTTCATACTCAATCTCTGAAACACCTCACTATCCAATCTCCACTCCGAGCCTCAAACCCATTGGAACACCTCACTCTCCACTCTCCACTCCAAGCCTCATTCCCAATCACTGAAACACGTCACTCTCCAATCACCACTTAGAGCTTCATTCCGACTGAAAGACCTCACTATCCAATCTCCACTCTGAGCCTCATACCCATTGAAACACCTCACACTTCAATCTCCACTCCGAGCCTCATACCAAGTCACTGAAACATCTCCATCCCCAATCTCCACTCCAACCCCCATATCCAATCATTGCAGCACCTCACACTCCAATCTGCTCTCCGAACCTCATACCCACGGAAACAACTCGCTCTCCAATCTCCACTCTGAGCCTCATACCCAATGAAACACCTCACACTTCAATCTCCACTCCGAGCCTCATACCCACTGAAACACTTCAAGCTACAATCTCCACTCCGAGCCTCACACCCACTGAAACACCTCACTCTCCAATCTCCACTCCGAGCCTCAAACCCACTGAAAAACCTCACTATCCAATCTCCACTCCGAGCCTCATACCCAATGAAACACCTCACTCTCCAATCTCCACTCCGAGCCTCATACCCACTGAAACCCCTCACTCTCAAATCTCCACTCCGAGCTTCATACCCAATCTCTGAAACACCTCACTATCCAATCTCCACTCCGAGCCTCATGCCCATTCAAACACCTCACTCTGCACTCTGCATGCCGAGCCTCATACCCATTCAAACACCTCACTCTTCAATCTCCACTCCGAGCCTCAGAGCCTCATACCAACTGAAACACCTCCCTCTCCAATCTCCACTCCGAGCCTCACACCCACTGAAACACCTCCCTCTCCAATCTCCACTCCGAGCCTCATACCCATTGAAACACCTCACTCTCCACTCTCCACTCCCAGCCTCATACCCAATCACTGAAACACGTCACTCTCCAATCTCCACTTCGAGCTTCATACCGACTGAAGCACCTCACACTCCAATCTCCACTCCGAGCCTCATGCCCTTTCAAACACCTCACTCTCCACTCTCCATGCCGAGCCTCATACCCATTCAAACACCTCACTCTCCAATCTCCACTCCGAGCATCATACCCACTGAAACACCTCACTCTCCAATCTCCACTCCGATCCTCATACCCAATCACTGAAACACCTCACACTTCAATCTCCACGCCGAGCCTCATACCCACTGAAACATCTCCCTCTCCACTCTCTACTCCGAGCCTCACACACACTGAAACCCCTCACTCTCAAATCTCCTCTCCGAGCTTTATACCCACTGAAACACCTCACTCTCCACTCTCCACGCCGAGCCTCATACCTAATCACTGAAACACCTCACTCTCTAATCTCCACTCCGAGCCTCATGCCCATTCAAACACCTCACTCTCCACTCTCCATGCCGAGCCTCATACCCACTGAAACACCTCACTCTCCAATCTCCACTCCGAGCCTCATACCCATTCAAACATCTCACACGTCAATCTGCACTCCGAGCCTCATACCCATTCAAACATCTCACACGTCAATCTGCACTCCGAGCCTCATACCAAGTCACTGAAACATCTCCATCCCCAATCTCCACTCCGAACCTCATACCCACTGAAACACCTCACTCTGCAATCTCCACTCCGAGCCTCATACCCACTGAAACACCTCACACTCCAATCTCCACTCTGAGCCTCATACCCACTGAAAAACCTCACTGTCCAATCTCCACTCCGAGCCTCATACCCAATCTCTGAAACACCTCACGCTCCAATCTCTACTCCGAGCCTCATACACACTATAACCACTCACTCTCCAAACTCCACTCCGAGCTTCATACCCAATCTCTGAAACACCTCACTCTCCAATCTCCACTCCGAGCTTCATAACGACTGAAACACCTCACTATCCAATCTCCACTCCGAGCCTCATACCCATTGAAACACCTCACACTTCAATCTCCACTCCGAGCCTCACACCAAGTCACTGAAACATCTCCATCCCCAATCTCCACTCCGACCCCCATATCCAATCACTGCAGCACCTCACACTCCAATCTGCTCTCCGAACCTCATACCCACGGAAACAACTCTCTCTCCAATCTCCACTCCGAGCCTCACACCCACTGAAACACCTAATTCTCCAATCTCCACTCCGAGCCTCATACCCACTGAAACACCTCACACTCCAATCTCCACTCTGAGCCTCATACCCACTGAAAAACTCACTCTCCAATCTCCACTCCGAGCCTCATACCCACTGAAACCCATCACTCTCTAATCTCCACTCCGAGCTTCATACCCAATCTCTGAAACACCTCACTCTCCAATCTCCACTCCGAGCCTCATACACACTGTAACCCCTCACTCTCCAAACTCCACTCCGAGCTTCATACCCAATCTCTGAAACACCTCACTCTCCAATCTCCACTCTGAGCTTCATAATGACTGAAACACCGCACTATCCAATCTCTACTCCGAGCCTCATACCCATTGAAACACCTCACACTTCAATCTCCACTCCGAGCCTCATACCAAGTCACTGAAACATCTCCATCCCCAATCTCCACTCCGACCCCCATATCCAATCCCTGCAGCACCTCACACTCCAATCTGCTCTCCGAACCTCATACCCACGGAAACAACTCTCTCTCCAATCTCCACTCTGAGCCTCATACCCAATGAAACACCTCACACTTCAATCTCCACTCCGAGCCTCATACCCACTGAAACACTTCAAGCTTCAATCTCCACTCCGAGCCTCACACCCACTGAAACACCTCACTCTCCAATCTCCAGTCCGAGCCTCACACATACTGAAACACCTCACTCTCCAATCTCCACTCCGAGCCTCATACCCACTGAAACACCTCACTCTCCAATCTCCACTCCGAGCCACATACCCACTGAAACAACTCACTCTCAAATCACCACTGCGAGCTTCATACCCAAACTCTGAAACACCTCACTATCCAACCTCCACTCCGAGCCTCATACCCATTGGAACACCTCACTCTCCACTCTCCACTCCAAGCCTCATTCCCAATCACTGAAACACGTCACTCTCCAATCACCACTTAGAGCTTCATTCCGACTGAAAGACCTCACTATCCAATCTCCACTCTGAGCCTCATACCCATTGAAACACCTCACACTTCAATCTCCACTCCGAGCCTCATACCAAGTCACTGAAACATCTCCATCCCCAATCTCCACTCCAACCCCCATATCCAATCATTGCAGCACCTCACACTCCAATCTGCTCTCCGAACCTCATACCCACGGAAACAACTCGCTCTCCAATCTCCACTCTGAGCCTCATACCCAATGAAACACCTCACACTTCAATCTCCACTCCGAGCCTCATACCCACTGAAACACTTCAAGCTTCAATCTCCACTCCGAGCCTCACACCCACTGAAACACCTCACTCTCCAATCTCCACTCCGAGTCTCATACCCACTGAAAAACCTCACTATCCAATCTCCACTCCGAGCCTCATACCCAATGAAACACCTCACTCTCCAATCTCCACTCCGAGCCTCATACCCACTGAAACACCTCACACTCCAATCTCCACTCTGAGCCTCATACCCACTGAAAAACCTCACTGTCCAATCTCCACTCCGAGCCTCATACCCAATCTCTGAAACACCTCACTCTCCAATCTCCACTCCGAGCCTCATACACACTATAACCACTCACTCTCCAAACTCCACTCCGAGCTTCATACCCAATCTCTGAAACACCTCACTCTCCAATCTCCACTCCGAGCTTCATAACGACTGAAACACCTCACTATCCAATCTCCACTCCGAGCCTCATACCCATTGAAACACCTCACACTTCAATCTCCACTCCGAGCCTCATACCAAGTCACTGAAACATCTCCATCCCCAATCTCCACTCCGACCCCCATATCCAATCACTGCAGCACCTCACACTCCAATCTGCTCTCCGAACCTCATACCCACGGAAACAACTCTCTCTCCAATCTCCACTCTGAGCCTCATACCCAATGAAACACCTCACACTTCAATCTCCACTCCGAGCCTCACACCCACTGAAACACCTAATTCTCCAATCTCCACTCCGAGCCTCATACCCACTGAAACACCTCACACTCCAATCTCCACTCTGAGCCTCATACCCACTGAAAAACTCACTCTCCAATCTCCACTCCGAGCCTCATACCCACTGAAACCCCTCACTCTCTAATCTCCACTCCGAGCTTCATACCCAATCTCTGAAACACCTCACTCTCCAATCTCCACTCCGAGCCTCATACACACTGAAACCCCTCACTCTCCAAACTCCACTCCGAGCTTCATACCCAATCTCTGAAACACCTCACTCTCCAATCTCCACTCCGAGCTTCATAACGACTGAAACACCGCACTATCCAATCTCCACTCCGAGCCTCATACCCATTGAAACACCTCACACTTCAATCTCCACTCCGAGCCTCATACCAAGTCACTGAAACATCTCCATCCCCAATCTCCACTCCGACCCCCATATCCAATCACTGCAGCACCTCACACTCCAATCTGCTCTCCGAACCTCATACCCACGGAAACAACTCTCTCTCCAATCTCCACTCTGAGCCTCATACCCAATGAAACACCTCACACTTCAATCTCCACTCCGAGCCTCATACCCACTGAAACACTTCAAGCTTCAATCTCCACTCCGAGCCTCACACCCACTGAAACACCTCACTCTCCAATCTCCACTCCGAGCCTCACACATACTGAAACACCTCACTCTCCAATCTCCACTCCGAGCCTCATACCCACTGAAACAACTCACTCTCAAATCACCACTGCGAGCTTCATACCCAAACTCTGAAACACCTCACTATCCAATCTCCACTCCGAGCCTCATACCCATTGGAACACCTCACTCTCCACTCTCCACTCCAAGCCTCATTCCCAATCACTGAAACACGTCACTCTCCAATCACCACTTAGAGCTTCATTCCGACTGAAAGACCTCACTATCCAATCTCCACTCTGAGCCTCATACCCATTGAAACACCTCACACTTCAATCTCCACTCCGAGCCTCATACCAAGTCACTGAAACATCTCCATCCCCAATCTCCACTCCAACCCCCATATCCAATCATTGCAGCACCTCACACTCCAATCTGCTCTCCGAACCTCATACCCACGGAAACAACTCGCTCTCCAATCTCCACTCTGAGCCTCATACCCAATGAAACACCTCACACTTCAATCTCCACTCCGAGCCTCATACCCACTGAAACACTTCAAGCTTCAATCTCCACTCCGAGCCTCACACCCACTGAAACACCTCACTCTCCAATCTCCACTCCGAGCCTCATACCCACTGAAAAACCTCACTATCCAATCTCCACTCCGAGCCTCATACCCAATGAAACACCTCACTCTCCAATCTCCACTCCGAGCCTCATACCCACTGAAACTCCTCACTCTCAAATCTCCACTCCGAGCTTCATACCCAATCTCTGAAACACCTCACTATCCAATCTCCACTCCGAGCCTCATGCCCATTCAAACACCTCACTCTGCACTCTCCATGCAGAGCCTCATACCCATTCAAACACCTCACTCTTCAATCTCCACTCCGAGCCTCAGAGCCTCATACCAACTGAAACACCTCCCTCCCCAATCTCCACTCCGAGCCTCACACCCACTGAAACACCTCCCTCTCCAATCTCCACTCCGAGCCTCATACACATTGAAACACCTCACTCTCCACTCTCCACTCCCAGCCTCATACCCAATCACTGAAACACGTCACTCTCCAATCTCCACTTCGAGCTTCATACCGACTGAAGCACCTCACACTGCAATCTCCACTCCGAGCCTCATGCCCTTTCAAACACCTCACTCTCCACTCTCCATGCCGAGCCTCATACCCACTGAAACACCTCACTCTACAATCTCCACGCCGAGCCTCATACCCACTGAAACATCTCCCTCTCCACTCTCTACTCCGAGCCTCACACACACTGAAACCCCTCACTCTCAAATCTCCACTCCGAGCTTCATACCCACTGAAACACCTCACTCTCTAATCTCCACTCCGAGCCTCATGCCCATTCAAACACCTCACTCTCCACTCTCCATGCCGAGCCTCATACCCACTGAAACACCTCACTCTCCAATCTCCACTCCGAGCCTCATACCCATTCAAACATCTCACACGTCAATCTGCACTCCGAGCCTCATACCCATTCAAACATCTCACACGTCAATCTGCACTCCGAGCCTCATACCAAGTCACTGAAACATCTCCATCCCCAATCTCCACTCCGAACCTCATACCCATGGAAACAGCTCTCTCTCCAATCTCCACACCGAGCCTCATGCCCACTGAAACACCTCACAGTTCAATCTCCACTCCGAGCCTCACACCCACTGAAACACCTCACTCTGCAATCTGCACTCCGAGCCTCATACCCACTGAAACACCTCACACTCCAATCTCCACTCTGAGCCTCATACCCACTGAAAAACCTCACTGTCCAATCTCCACTCCGAGCCTCATACCCACTGAAACCCCTCACTCTCTAATCTCCATTCCGAGCTTCATACCCAATCTCTGAAACACCTCACTCTCCAATCTCCACTCCGAGCCTCATACACACTGTAACCACTCACTCTCCAAACTCCACTCCGAGCTTCATACCCAATCTCTGAAACACCTCACTCTCCAATCTCCACTCCGAGCTTCATAACGACTGAAACGCCTCACTATCCAATCTCCACGCCGAGCCTCATACCCATTGAAACACCTCACACTTCAATCTCCACTCCGAGCCTCATACCCATTGAAACACCTCACACTTCAATCTCCACTCCGAGCCTCATACCAAGTCACTGAAACATCTCCATCCCCAATCTCCACTCCGACCCCCATATCCAATCAGTGCAGCACCTCACACTCCAATCTGCTCTCCGAACCTCATACCCACGGAAACAGCTCTCTCTCCCATCTCCACTCTGAGCCTCATACCCAATGAAACACCTCACACGTCAATCTGCACTCCGAGCCTCATACCAAGTCACTGAAACATCTCCATCCCCAATCTCCACTCCGAACCTCATACCCATGGAAACAGCTCTCTCTCCAATCTCCACACCGAGCCTCATGCCCACTGAAACACCTCACAGTTCAATCTCCACTCCGAGCCTCACACCCACTGAAACACCTCACTCTGCAATCTCCACTCCGAGCCTCATACCCACTGAAACACCTCACACTCCAATCTCCACTCTGAGCCTCATACCCACTGAAAAACCTCACTGTCCAATCTCCACTCCGAGCCTCATACCCACTGAAACCCCTCACTCTCTAATCTCCACTCCGAGCTTCATACCCAATCTCTGAAACACCTCACTCTCCAATCTCCACTCCGAGCCTCATACACACTGTAACCACTCACTCTCCAAACTCCACTCCGAGCTTCATACCCAATCTCTGAAACACCTCACTCTCCAATCTCCACTCCGAGCTTCATAACGACTGAAACGCCTCACTATCCAATCTCCACGCCGAGCCTCATACCCATTGAAACACCTCACACTTCAATCTCCACTCCGAGCCTCATACCCATTGAAACACCTCACACTTCAATCTCCACTCCGAGCCTCATACCAAGTCACTGAAACATCTCCATCCCCAATCTCCACTCCGACCCCCATATCCAATCACTGCAGCACCTCACACTCCAATCTGCTCTCCGAACCTCATACCCACGGAAACAACTCTCTCTCCAATCTCCACTCTGAGCCTCATACCCAATGAAACACCTCACACTTCAATCTCCACTCCGAGCCTCACACCCACTGAAACACCTAATTCTCCAGTCTCCCCTCCGAGACTTACACACACTGAAACAACTCACACTCCAATCTCCACTCTGAGCCTCATACCCACTGAAAAACTCACTCTCCAATCTCCACTCCGAGCCTCATACCCACTGAAACCCCTCACTCTCTAATCTCCACTCCGAGCTTCATACCCAATCTCTGAAACACCTCACTCTCCAATCTCCACTCCGAGCCTCATACACACTGTAACCCCTCACTCTCCAAACTCCACTCCGAGCTTCATACCCAATCTCTGAAACACCTCACTCTCCAATCTCCACTCCGAGCTTCATAACGACTGAAACACCGCACTATCCAATCTCCACTCCGAGCCTCATACCCATTGAAACACCTCACACTTCAATCTCCACTCCGAGCCTCATACCAAGTCACTGAAACATCTCCATCCCCAATCTCCACTCCGACCCCCATATCCAATCACTGCAGCACCTCACACTCCAATCTGATCTCCGAACCTCATACCCACGGAAACAACTCTCTCTCCAATCTCCACTCTGAGCCTCATACCGAATGAAACACCTCACACTTCAATCTCCACTCCGAGCCTCATACCCACTGAAACACTTCAAGCTTCAATCTCCTCTCCGAGCCTCACACCCACTGAAACACCTCACTCTCCAATCTCCACTCCGAGCCTCATACCCACTGAAACACCTCACACTCCAATCTCCACTCTGAGCCTCATACCCACTGAAAAACCTCACTCTCCAATCTCCACTCCGAGCCTCATACCCACTGAAACCCCTCACTCTCTAATCTCCACTCTGAGTTTCATACCCAATCTCTGAAACACCTCACTCTCCAATCTCCACTCCGAGCCTCATACACACTGTAACCCCTCACTCTCCAAACGCCACTCCGAGCTTCATACCCAATCTCTGAAACACCTCACTCTCCAATCTCCACTCCGAGATTCATAACGACTGAAATACCTCACTATCCAATCTCCACTCCGAGCCTCATACCCATTGAAACACCTCACACTTCAATCTCCACTCCGAGCCTCATACCAAGTCACTGAAACATCTCCATCCCCAATCTCCACTCCGACCCCCATATCCAATCACTGCAGCACCTCACACTCCAATCTGCTCTCCGAACCTCATACCCACGGAAACAACTCTCTCTCCAATCTCCACTCTGAGCCTCATACCCAATGAAACACCTCACACTTCAATCTCCACTCCGAGCCTCATACCCACTGAAACACTTCAAGCTTCAATCTCCACTCCGAGCCTCACACCCACTGAAACACCTCACTCTCCAATCTCCACTCCGAGCCTCATACCCACTGAAACATCTCCCTCTCCACTCTCTACTCCGAGCCTAACACACACTGAAACCCCTCACTCTCAAATCTCCACTCCGAGCTTCATACCCACTGAAACACCTCACTCTCCACTCTCCACTCCGGGTCTCATACCTAATCACTGAAACACCTCTCTCTCCAATCTCCACTCCGAGCCTCATGCCCATTCAAACACCTCACTCTCCACTCTCGATGCCGAGCCTCATACCCACTGAAACACCTCACTCTCCAATCTCCACTCCGAGCCTCATACCCATTCAAACATCTCACACGTCAATCTGCACTCCGAGCCTCATACCCATTCAAACATCTCACACGTCAATCTGCACTCCGAGCCTCATACCAAGTCACTGAAACATCTCCATCCCCAATCTCCACTCCGAACCTCATACCCACTGAAACAACTCACTCTCCAATCTCCACTCTGAGCCTCATACCCAATGAAACACCTCACTCTGCAATCTCCACTCCGAGCCTCATACCCACTGAAACACCTCACACTCCAATCTCCACTCTGAGCCTCATACCCACTGAAAAACCTCACTGTCCAATCCCCACTCCGAGCCTCATACCCACTGAAACCCCTCACTCTCTAATCTCCACTCCGAGCCTCATACCCACTGAAACACCTCACACTCCAATCTCCACTCTGAGCCTCATACCCACTGAAAAACCTCACTGTCCAATCTCCACTCCGAGCCTCATACCCACTGAAACCCCTCACTCTCTAAACTCCACTCCGAGCTTCATACCCACTGAAACACCTCACTCTCCACTCCACTCCGAGCTTCATAACGACTGAAACACCTCACTCTCCAAACTCCACTCGGAGCTTCATACCCAATCTCTGAAACACCTCACTCTCCAATCTCCACTCCGAGCTTCATAACGACTGAAACACCTCACTATCCAATCTCCACTCCGAGCCTCATACCCATTGAAACACCTCACACTTCAATCTCCACTCCGAGCCTCATACCAAGTCACTGAAACATCTCCATCCCCAATCTCCACTCCGACCCCCATATCCAATCACTGCAGCACCTCACACTCCAATCTGCTCTCCGAACCTCATACCCACGGAAACAACTCTCTCTCCAATCTCCACTCCGAGCCTCATACCCAATGAAACACCTCACACTTCAATCTCCACTCCGAGCCTCACACCCACTGAAACACCTAATTCTCCAATCTCCCCTCCGAGACTCACACACACTGAAACACCTCACTCTCTAATCTCCACTCCGAGCTTCATACCCACTGAAACCCCTCACTCTCTAATCTCCACTCCGAGCTTCATACCCAATCTCTGAAACACCTCACTCTCCAATCTCCACTCCGAGCCTCATACACACTGTAACCCCTCACTCTCCAAACTCCACTCCGAGCTTCATACCCAATCTCTGAAACACCTCACTCTCCAATCTCCACTCCGAGCTTCATAACGACTGAAACACCTCACACTTCAATCTCCACTCCGAGCCTCATACCAAGTCACTGAAACATCTCCATCCCCAATCTCCACTCCAACCCCCATATCCAATCATTGCAGCACCTCACACTCCAATCTGCTCTCCGAACCTCATACCCACGGAAACAACTCGCTCTCCAATCTCCACTCTGAGCCTCATACCCAATGAAACACCTCACACTTCAATCTCCACTCCGAGCCTCATACCCACTGAAACACTTCAAGCTTCAATCTCCACTCCGAGCCTCACACCCACTGAAACACCTCACTCTCCAATCTCCACTCCGAGCCTCATACCCACTGAAAAACCTCACTATCCAATCTCCACTCCGAGCCTCATACCCAATGAAACACCTCACTCTCCAATCTCCACTCCGAGCCTCATACCCACTGAAACCCCTCACTCTCAAATCTCCACTCCGAGCTTCATACCCAATCTCTGAAACACCTCACTATCCAATCTCCACTCCGAGCCTCATGCCCATTCAAACACCTCACTCTGCACTCTCCATGCAGAGCCTCATACCCATTCAAACACCTCACTCTTCAATCTCCACTCCGAGCCTCAGAGCCTCATACCAACTGAAACACCTCCCTCCCCAATCTCCACTCCGAGCCTCACACCCACTGAAACACCTCCCTCTCCAATCTCCACTCCGAGCCTCATACCCATTGAAACACCTCACTCTCCACTCTCCACTCCCAGCCTCATACCCAATCACTGAAACACGTCACTCTCCAATCTCCACTTCGAGCTTCATACCGACTGAAGCACCTCACACTGCAATCTCCACTCCGAGCCTCATGCCCTTTCAAACACCTCACTCTCCACTCTCCATGCCGAGCCTCATACCCACTGAAACATCTCCCTCTCCACTCTCTACTCCGAGCCTCACACACACTGAAACCCCTCACTCTCAAATCTCCACTCCGAGCTTCATACCCACTGAAACACCTCACTCTCCACTCTCCACGCCGAGCCTCATACCTAATCACTGAAACACCTCACTCTCTAATCTCCACTCCGAGCCTCATGCCCATTCAAACACCTCACTCTCCACTCTCCATGCCGAGCCTCATACCCACTGAAACACCTCACTCTCCAATCTCCACTCCGAGCCTCATACCCATTCAAACATCTCACACGTCAATCTGCACTCCGAGCCTCATACCCATTCAAACATCTCACACGTCAATCTGCACTCCGAGCCTCATACCAAGTCACTGAAACATCTCCATCCCCAATCTCCACTCCGAACCTCATACCCATGAAACAGCTCTCTCTCCAATCTCCACACCGAGCCTCATGCCCACTGAAACACCTCACAGTTCAATCTCCACTCCGAGCCTCATACCCACTGAAACACCTCACACTCCAATCTCCACTCTGAGCCTCATACCCACTGAAAAACCTCACTGTCCAATCTCCACTCCGAGCCTCATACCCACTGAAACCCCTCACTCTCTAATCTCCACTCCGAGCTTCATAGCCAATCTCTGAAACACCTCACTCTCCAATCTCCACTCCGAGCCTCATACACACTGTAACCACTCACTCTCCAAACTCCACTCCGAGCTTCATACCCAATCTCTGAAACACCTCACTCTCCAATCTCCACTCCGAGCTTCATAACGACTGAAACGCCTCACTATCCAATCTCCACGCCGAGCCTCATACCCATTGAAACACCTCACACTTCAATCTCCACTCCGAGCCTCATACCCATTGAAACACCTCACACTTCAATCTCCACTCCGAGCCTCATACCAAGTCACTGAAACATCTCCATCCCCAATCTCCACTCCGACCCCCATATCCAATCACTGCAGCACCTCACACTCCAATCTGCTCTCCGAACCTCATACCCACGGAAACAACTCTCTCTCCAATCTCCACTCTGAGCCTCATACCCAATGAAACACCTCACACGTCAATCTGCACTCCGAGCCTCATACCAAGTCACTGAAACATCTCCATCCCCAATCTCCACTCCGAACCTCATACCCATGGAAACAGCTCTCTCTCCAATCTCCACACCGAGCCTCATGCCCACTGAAACACCTCACAGTTCAATCTCCACTCCGAGCCTCACACCCACTGAAACACCTCACTCTGCAATCTCCACTCCGAGCCTCATACCCACTGAAACACCTCACACTCCAATCTCCACTCTGAGCCTCATACCCACTGAAAAACCTCACTGTCCAATCTCCACTCCAAGCCTC
Organism: Hypanus sabinus; assembly: GCF_030144855.1. Lineage (NCBI taxonomy): Eukaryota > Metazoa > Chordata > Chondrichthyes > Myliobatiformes > Dasyatidae > Hypanus > Hypanus sabinus. The sequence goes on from NC_082713.1 coordinate 50,644,991, forward strand.
ATACCCACTGAAACCCCTCACTCTCTAATCTCCACTCCGAGCTTCATACCCAATCTCTGAAACACCTCACTCTCCAATCTCCACTCCGAGCCTCATACACACTGTAACCACTCACTCTCCAAACTCCACTCCGAGCTTCATACCCAATCTCTGAAACACCTCACTGTCCAATCTCCACTCCAAGCCTCATACCCATTGAAACACCTCACACTTCAATCTCCACTCCGAGCCTCATACCCATTGAAACACCTCACACTTCAATCTCCACTCCGAGCCTCATACCAAGTCACTGAAACATCTCCATCCCCAATCTCCACTCCGACCCCCATATCCAATCACTGCAGCACCTCACACTCCAATCTGCTCTCCGAACCTCATACCCACGGAAACAACTCTCTCTCCAATCTCCACTCTGAGCCTCATACCCAATGAAACACCTCACACTTCAATCTCCACTCCGAGCCTCACACCCACTGAAACACCTAATTCTCCAATCTCCCCTCCGAGACTTACACACACTGAAACACCTCACACTCCAATCTCCACTCTGAGCCTCATACCCACTGAAAAACTCACTCTCCAATCTCCACTCCGAGCCTCATACCCACTGAAACCCCTCACTCTCTAATCTCCACTCCGAGCTTCATACCCAATCTCTGAAACACCTCACTCTCCAATCTCCACTCCGAGCCTCATACACACTGTAACCCCTCACTCTCCAAACTCCACTCCGAGCTTCATACCCAATCTCTGAAACACCTCACTCTCCAATCTCCACTCCGAGCTTCATAACGACTGAAACACCGCACTATCCAATCTCCACTCCGAGCCTCATACCCATTGAAACACCTCACACTTCAATCTCCACTCCGAGCCTCATACCAAGTCACTGAAACATCTCCATCCCCAATCTCCACTCCGACCCCCATATCCAATCACTGCAGCACCTCACACTCCAATCTGATCTCCGAACCTCATACCCACGGAAACAACTCTCTCTCCAATCTCCACTCTGAGCCTCATACCGAATGAAACACCTCACACTTCAATCTCCACTCCGAGCCTCATACCCACTGAAACACTTCAAGCTTCAATCTCCACTCCGAGCCTCACACCCACTGAAACACCTCACTCTCCAATCTCCACTCCGAGCCTCATACCCACTGAAACACCTCACACTCCAATCTCCACTCTGAGCCTCATACCCACTGAAAAACCTCACTCTCCAATCTCCACTCCGAGCCTCATACCCACTGAAACCCCTCACTCTCTAATCTCCACTCTGAGTTTCATACCCAATCTCTGAAACACCTCACTCTCCAATCTCCACTCCGAGCCTCATACACACTGTAACCCCTCACTCTCCAAACGCCACTCCGAGCTTCATACCCCATCTCTGAAACACCTCACTCTCCAATCTCCACTCCGAGATTCATAACGACTGAAACACCTCACTATCCAATGTCCACTCCGAGCCTCATACCCATTGAAACACCTCACACTTCAATCTCCACTCCGAGCCTCATACCAAGTCACTGAAACATCTCCATCCCCAATCTCCACTCCGACCCCCATATCCAATCACTGCAGCACCTCACACTCCAATCTTCTCTCCGAACCTCATACCCACGGAAACAACTCTCTCTCCAATCTCCACTCTGAGCCTCATACCCAATGAAACACCTCACACTTCAATCTCCACTCCGAGCCTCATACCCACTGAAACACTTCAAGCTTCAATCTCCACTCCGAGCCTCACACCCACTGAAACACCTCACTCTCCAATCTCCACTCCGAGCCTCATACCCACTGAAAAACCTCACTATCCAATCTCCACTCCGAGCCTCATACCCAATGAAACACCTCACTCTCCATTCTCCACTCCGAGCCTCATACCCACTGAAACAACTCACTCTCAAATCTCCACTCCGAGCTTCATACCCAATCTCTGAAACACCTCACTATCCAATCTCCACTCCGAGCCTCATGCCCATTCAAACACCTCACTCTGCACTCTCCATGCCGAGCCTCATACCCATTCAAACACCTCACTCTTCAATCTCCACTCCGAGCCTCAGAGCCTCATACCAACTGAAACACCTCCCTCTCCAATCTCCACTCCGAGCCTCACACCCACTGAAACACCTCCCTCTCCAATCTCCACTCCGAGCCTCATACCCATTGAAACACCTCACTCTCCACTCTCCACTCCCAGCCTCATACCCAATCACTGAAACACGTCACTCTCCAATCTCCACTTCGAGCTTCATACCGACTGAACCACCTCACACTCCAATCTCCACTCCGAGCCTCATGCCCTTTCAAACACCTCACTCTCCACTCTCCATGCCGAGCCTCATACCCATTCAAACACCTCACTCTCCAATCTCCACTCCGAGCCTCATACCCACTGAAACACCTCACTCTACAATCTCCACGCCGAGCCTCATACCCACTGAAACATCTCCCTCTCCACTCTCTACTCCGAGCCTCACACACACTGAAACCCCTCACTCTCAAATCTCCACTCCGAGCTTCATACCCACTGAAACACCTCACTCTCCACTCTCCACTCCGGGTCTCATACCTAATCACTGAAACACCTCTCTCTCCAATCTCCACTCCGAGCCTCATGCCCATTCAAACACCTCACTCTCCACTCTCCATGCCGAGCCTCATACCCACTGAAACACCTCACTCTCCAATCTTCACTCCGAGCCTCATACCCATTCAAACATCTCACACGTCAATCTGCACTCCGAGCCTCATACCCATTCAAACATCTTACACGTCAATCTGCACTCCGAGCCTCATACCAAGTCACTGAAACATCTCCATCCCCAATCTCCACTCCGAACCTCATACCCACTGAAACAACTCACTCTCCAATCTCCACTCTGAGCCTCATACCCAATGAAACACCTCACTCTGCAATCTCCACTCCGAGCCTCATACCCACTGAAACACCTCACACTCCAATCTCCACTCTGAGCCTCATACCCACTGAAAAACCTCACTGTCCAATCTCCACTCCGAGCCTCATACCCACTGAAACCCCTCACTCTCTAATCTCCACTCCGAGCCTCATACCCACTGAAACACCTCACACTCCAATCTCCACTCTGAGCCTCATACCCACTGAAAAACCTCACTGTCCAATCTCCACTCCGAGCCTCATACCCACTGACACCCCTCACTCTCTAAACTCCACTCCGAGCTTCATACCCAATCTCTGAAACACCTCACTCTCCACTCCACTCCGAGCTTCATAACGACTGAAACACCTCACTCTCCAAACTCCACTCGGAGCTTCATACCCAATCTCTGAAACACCTCACTCTCCAATCTCCACTCCGAGCTTCATAACGACTGAAACAACTCACTATCCAATCTCCACTCCGAGCCTCATACCCATTGAAACACCTCACACTTCAATCTCCACTCCGAGCCTCATACCAAGTCACTGAAACATCTCCATCCCCAATCTCCACTCCGACCCCCATATCCAATCACTGCAGCACCTCACACTCCAATCTGCTCTCCGAACCTCATACCCATTCAAACATCTCACACGTCAATCTGCACTCCGAGCCTCATACCCATTCAAACATCTCACACGTCAATCTGCACTCCGAGCCTCATACCAAGTCACTGAAACATCTCCATCCCCAATCTCCACTCCGAACCTCATACCCACTGAAACAACTCACTCTCCAATCTCCACTCTGAGCCTCATACCCAATGAAACACCTCACTCTGCAATCTCCACTCCGAGCCTCATACCCACTGAAACACCTCACACTCCAATCTCCACTCTGAGCCTCATACCCACTGAAAAACCTCACTGTCCAATCTCCACTCCGAGCCTCATACCCACTGAAACCCCTCACTCTCTAATCTCCACTCCGAGCCTCATACCCACTGAAACACCTCACACTCCAATCTCCACTCTGAGCCTCATACCCACTGAAAAACCTCACTGTCCAATCTCCACTCCGAGCCTCATACCCACTGAAACCCCTCACTCTCTAAACTCCACTCCGAGCTTCATACCCAATCTCTGAAACACCTCACTCTCCACTCCACTCCGAGCTTCATAACGACTGAAACACCTCACTCTCCAAACTCCACTCGGAGCTTCATACCCAATCTCTGAAACACCTCACTCTCCAATCTCCACTCCGAGCTTCATAACGACTGAAACACCTCACTATCCAATCTCCACTCCGAGCCTCATACCCATTGAAACACCTCACACTTCAATCTCCACTCCGAGCCTCATACCAAGTCACTGAAACATCTCCATCCCCAATCTCCACTCCGACCCCCATATCCAATCACTGCAGCACCTCACACTCCAATCTGCTCTCCGAACCTCATACCCACGGAAACAACTCTCTCTCCAATCTCCACTCCGAGCCTCATACCCAATGAAACACCTCACACTTCAATCTCCACTCCGAGCCTCACACCCACTGAAACACCTAATTCTCCAATCTCCCCTCCGAGACTCACACACACTGAAACACCTCACTCTCTAATCTCCACTCCGAGCTTCATACCCACTGAAACCCCTCACTCTCTAATCTCCACTCCGAGCTTCATACCCAATCTCTGAAACACCTCACTCTCCAATCTCCACTCCGAGCCTCATACACACTGTAACCCCTCACTCTCCAAACTCCACTCCGAGCTTCATACCCAATCTCTGAAACACCTCACTCTCCAATCTCCACTCCGAGCTTCATAACGACTGAAACACCTCACACTTCAATCTCCACTCCGAGCCTCATACCAAGTCACTGAAACATCTCCATCCCCAATCTCCACTCCGACCCCCATATCCAATCACTGCAGCACCTCACGCTCCAATCTGCTCTCCGAACCTCATACCCACGGAAACAACTCCCTCTCCAATCTCCACTCTGAGCCTCATACCCAATGAAACACCTCACACTTCAATCTCCACTCCGAGCCTCATACCCACTGAAACACTTCAAGCTTCAATCTCCACTCCGAGCCTCACACCCACTGAAACACCTCACTCTCCAATCTCCACTCCGAGCCTCATACCCACTGAAACACCTCACACTCCAATCTCCACTCTGAGCCTCATACCCACTGAAAAACCTCACTCTCCAATCTCCACTCCGAGCCTCATACCCACTGAAACCCCTCACTCTCTAATCTCCACTCTGAGCTTCATACCCAATCTCTGAAACACCTCACTCTCCAATCTCCACTCCGAGCCTCATACCCATTGAAACACCTCACACTTCAATCTCCACTCCGAGCCTCATACCAAGTCACTGAAACATCTCCATCCCCAATCTCCACTCCGACCCCCATATCCAATCACTGCAGCACCTCACACTCCAATCTGCTCTCCGAACCTCATACCCACGGAAACAACTCTCTCTCCAATCTCCACTCTGAGCCTCATACCCAATGAAACACCTCACACTTCAATCTCCACTCCGAGACTCACACCCACTGAAACACCTCATTCTCCAATCTCCCCTCCGAGTCTCACACACACTGAAACACCTCACTCTCCAATCTCCACTCCGAGCCTCATACCCACTGAAACACCTCACACTCCAATCTCCACTCCGAGCCTCATACCCACTGAAACACCTCACTCTACAATCTCCACGCCGAGCCTCATACCCACTGAAACATCTCCCTCTCCACTCTCTACTCCGAGCCTCACACACACTGAAACCCCTCACTCTCAAATCTCCACTCCGAGCTTCATACCCACTGAAACACCTCACTCTCCACTCTCCACTCCGGGTCTCATACCTAATCACTGAAACACCTCTCTCTCCAATCTCCACTCCGAGCCTCATGCCCATTCAAACACCTCACTCTCCACTCTCCATGCCGAGCCTCATACCCACTGAAACACCTCACACTCCAATCTCCACTCCGAGCCTCATACCCATTCAAACATCTCACACGTCAATCTGCACTCCGAGCCTCATACCCATTCAAACATCTCACACGTCAATCTCCACTCCGAACCTCATACCCATGGAAACACCTCTCTCTCCAATCTCCACTCAGAGCCTCATACCCACTGAAACACCTCACTCTGCAATCTCCACTCCGAGCCTCATACCCACTGAAACACCTCACACTCCAATCTCCACTCTGAGCCTCATACCCACTGAAAAACCTCACTGTCCAATCTCCACTCCGAGCCTCATACCCACTGAAACCCCTCACTCTCTAATCTCCACTCCGAGCCTCATACCCACTGAAACACCTCACACTCCAATCTCCACTCTGAGCCTCATACCCACTGAAAAACCTCACTGTCCAATCTCCACTCCGAGCCTCATACCCACTGAAACCCCTCACTCTCTAAACTCCACTCCGAGCTTCATACCCAATCTCTGAAACACCTCACTCTCCACTCCACTCCGAGCTTCATAACGACTGAAACACCTCACTCTCCAAACTCCACTCGGAGCTTCATACCCAATCTCTGAAACACCTCACTCTCCAATCTCCACTCCGAGCTTCATAACGACTGAAACACCTCACTATCCAATCTCCACTCCGAGCCTCATACCCATTGAAACACCTCACACTTCAATCTCCACTCCGAGCCTCATACCAAGTCACTGAAACATCTCCATCCCCAATCTCCACTCCGACCCCCATATCCAATCACAGCAGCACCTCACACTCCAATCTGCTCTCCGAACCTCATACCCACGGAAACAACTCTCTCTCCAATCTCCACTCCGAGCCTCATACCCAATGAAACACCTCACACTTCAATCTCCACTCCGAGCCTCACACCCACTGAAACACCTAATTCTCCAATCTCCCCTCCGAGACTCACACACACTGAAACACCTCACTCTCTAATCTCCACTCCGAGCTTCATACCCACTGAAACCCCTCACTCTCTAATCTCCACTCCGAGCTTCATACCCAATCTCTGAAACACCTCACTCTCCAATCTCCACTCCGAGCCTCATACACACTGTAACCCCTCACTCTCCAAACTCCACTCCGAGCTTCATACCCAATCTCTGAAACACCTCACTCTCCAATCTCCACTCCGAGCTTCATAACGACTGAAACACCTCACACTTCAATCTCCACTCCGAGCCTCATACCAAGTCACTGAAACATCTCCATCCCCAATCTCCACTCCGACCCCCATATCCAATCACTGCAGCACCTCACGCTCCAATCTGCTCTCCGAACCTCATACCCACGGAAACAACTCCCTCTCCAATCTCCACTCTGAGCCTCATACCCAATGAAACACCTCACACTTCAATCTCCACTCCGAGCCTCATACCCACTGAAACACTTCAAGCTTCAATCTCCACTCCGAGCCTCACACCCACTGAAACACCTCACTCTCCAATCTCCACTCCGAGCCTCATACCCACTGAAACACCTCACACTCCAATCTCCACTCTGAGCCTCATACCCACTGAAAAACCTCACTCTCCAATCTCCACTCCGAGCCTCATACCCACTGAAACCCCTCACTCTCTAATCTCCACTCTGAGCTTCATACCCAATCTCTGAAACACCTCACTCTCCAATCTCCACTCCGAGCTTCATAACGACTGAAACACCTCACTATCCAATCTCCACTCCGAGCCTCATACCCATTGAAACACCTCACACTTCAATCTCCACTCCGAGCCTCATACCAAGTCACTGAAACATCTCCATCCCCAATCTCCACTCCGACCCCCATATCCAATCACTGCAGCACCTCACACTCCAATCTGCTCTCCGAACCTCATACCCACGGAAACAACTCTCTCTCCAATCTCCACTCTGAGCCTCATACACAATGAAACACCTCACACTTCAATCTCCACTCCGAGACTCACACCCACTGAAACACCTCATTCTCCAATCTCCCCTCCGAGTCTCACACACACTGAAACACCTCACTCTCCAATCTCCACTCCGAGCCTCATACCCACTGAAACACCTCACACTCCAATCTCCACTCTGAGCCTCATACCCACTGAAAAACTCACTCTCCAATCTCCACTCCGAGCCTCATACCCACTGAAACCCCTCACTCTCTAATCTCCACTCCGAGCTTCATACCCAATCTCTGAAACACCTCACTCTCCAATCTCCACTCCGAGCCTCATACACACTGTAACCCCTCACTCTCCAAACTCCACTCCGAGCTACATACCCAATTTCTGAAACACCTCACTCTCCAATCTCCACTCCGAGCTTCATAACGACTGAAACACCTCACTCTCCAATCTCCACTCTGAGCCTCATACCCATTCAAACATCTCACACTTCAATCTGCACTCCGAGCCTCATACCAAGTCACAGAAACATCTCCATCCCCAATCTCCACTCCGACCCCCATATCCAATCGCTGCAGCACCTCACACTCCAATCTGCACTCCGAAACTCATACCCACTGAAACACCTCTCTCCCCAATCTCCACTCCGAGCCTCATACCCACTGAAACACCTCACTCTCCAATCTCCACTCCGAGCCTCACACCCACTGAAACACCTCATTCTCCAATCTCCCCTCCGAGCCTCACACACACTGAAACACCTCACTCTCAAATCTCCACTCCGAGCTTCATACCCAATCTCTGAAACACCTCACTATCCAATCTCCACTCCGAGCCTCATACCCACTGAAACACCTCACACTTCACTCTCCACTCCGAGCCTCACACCCACTGAAACACCTCACTCTCCAATCTCCACTCCGAGCCTCATACCCACTGAAACACCTCACTCTCCAATCTCCACTCCGAGCCTCATACCCACTGAAACACCTCACTCTCCAATCTCCACTCCGAGCCTCATACCCACTGAAACCCCTCACTCTCAAATCTCCACTCCGAGCTTCATACCCAATCTCTGAAACACCTCACTATCCAATCTCCACTCCGAGCCTCATACCCATTCGAACACCTCACTCTCCACTCTCCATGCCGAGCCTCATACCCACTGAAACACCTCACTCTCAAATCTCCACTCCGAGCTTCATACCCACTGAAACACCTCACTCTCCACTCTCCATGCCGAGCCTCATACCCATTCAAACACCTCACTCTCCAATCTCCACTCCGAGCCTCACACCCACTGAAACACCTCATTCTCCAATCTCCCCTCCGAGCCTCACACATACTGAAACACCTCACTCTCCAATCTCCCCTCCGAGCCTCACACACACTGAAACACCTCACACTTCAATCTCCACTCCGAGACTCATACACACTGAAACACCTCCCTCACCAATCTCCACTCCGAGCCTCATACCCACTGAAACACCTCACTCTCCAATCTCCACTCGAGCCACATACCCACTGAAACAACTCACTCTCAAATCACCACTGCGAGCTTCATACCCAAACTCTGAAACACCTCACTATTCAATCTCCACTCGAGCCACATACCCACTGAAACAACTCACTCTCAAATCACCACTGCGAGCTTCATACCCAAACTCTGAAACACCTCACACTTCAATCTCCACTCCGAGCCTCATACCCACTGAAACACTTCAAGCTTCAATCTCCACTCCGAGCCTCATACCCACTGAAACACCTCACTCTCCAATCTCCACTCCGAGCCTCATACCCACTGAAAAACCTCACTATCCAATCTCCACTCCGAGCCTCATACCCAATGAAACACCTCACTCTCCAATCTCCAATCCGAGCCTAATACCCACTGAAACCCCTCACTCTCAAATCTCCACTCCGAGCTTCATACCCAATCTCTGAAACACCTCACTATCCAATCTCCACTCCGAGCCTCATATCCATTGGAACACCTCACTCTCCACTCTCCACTCCAAGCCTCATACCCAATCACTGAAACACGTCACTCTCCAATCACCACTTAGAGCTTCATTCCGACTGAAACACCTCACTATCCAATCTCCACTCCGAGCCTCATACCCATTGAAACACCTCACACTTCAATCTCCACGCCGAGCCTCATACCAAGTCACTGAAACATCTCCATCCTCAATCTCCACTCCGAGCCCCATATCAAATCACTGCAGCACCTCACACTCCAATCTGCACTCCGAAACTCATACCCACTGAAACACCTCTCTCTCCAATCTCCACTCCGAGCCTCATACCCACTGAAACACCTCACTCTTCAATCTCCACTCCGAGCCTCACACCCACTGAAACACCTCACACTTCGATCTCCACTCCGAGCCTCATACCCACTGAAACACCTCACACTTCACTCTCCACTCCGAGCCTCACACCCACTGAAACACCTCACTCTCCAATCTCCACTCCGAGCCTCACACATACTGAAACACCTCACTCTCCAATCTCCACTCGGAGCCTCATACCCACTGAAACACCTCACACTTCAATCTCCACTCCGAGCCTCATACCCACTGAAACACCTCACACTTCAATCTCCACTCCGAGCCTCACACCCACTGAAACACCTCATTCTCCAATCTCCCCTCCGAGCCTCACACATACTGAAACACCTCACTCTCCAATCTCCACTCCGAGCCTCACACCCACTGAAACACCTCACACTTCATTCTCCACTCCGAGCTTCATTCAGACTGAAACACCTCACTATCCAATCTCCACTCCGAGCCTCATACCCATTGAAACACCTCACTCTCCACTCTCCACTCCAAGCCTCATACCCAATCACTGAAACACGTCACTCTCCAATCTCCACTTAGAGCATCATTCCGACTGAAGCACCACACTCTCCAATCTCCACTCCGAGCCTCATGCCCTTTCAAACACCGCACTCTCCACTCTCCATGCCGAGCCTCATACCCATTCAAACACCTCACTCTCCAATCTCCACTCCAAGCCTCATACCCACTGAAACACCTCACTCTACAATCTCCACGCCGAGCCTCATACCCACTGAAACATCTCCCTCTCCACTCTCTACTCCGAGCCTCACACACACTGAAACCCCTCACTCTCAAATCTCCACTCCGAGCTTCATACCCACTGAAACACCTCACTCTCCACTCTCCACGCTGAGCCTCATACCTAATCACTGAAACACCTCACTCTCTAATCTCCACTCCGAGCCTCATGCCCATTCAAACACCTCACTCTCCACTCTCCATGCCTAGCCTCATACCCACTGAAACATCTCACTCTCCAATCTCCACTCCGAGCCTCATACCCATTCAAACATCACACACGTCAATCTGCACTCCGAGCCTCATACCAAGTCACTGAAACATCTCCATCCCCAATCTCCACTACGACACCCATATCCAATCACTGCAGCACCTCACACTCCAATCTGCACTCCGAACCTCATACCCACGGAAACAACTCTCTCTCCAATCTCCACTCAGAGCCTCATGCCCACTGAAACACCTCACAGTTCAATCTCCACTCCGAGCATCGCACCCACTGAAACACTTCATTCTCCAATCTCCCCTCCGAGCCTCACACACACTGAAACACCTCACTCTCCAATCTCCACTCCGAGCCTCATACCCACTGAAACACCTCACACTCCAATCTCCACTCTGAGCCTCATACCCACTGAAACACCTCACTATACAATCTCCACTCCGAGCCTCATACCCACTGAAACCCCTCACTCTCAAATCTCCACTCCGAGCTTCATACCCAATCTCTGAAACACCTCACTATCCAATCTCCACTCCGAGCCTCATACCCATTGGAACACCTCCCTCTCCACTCTCCACTCCATGCCTCATACCCAATCACTGAAACACGTCACTCTCCAATCTCCACTTAGAGCTTCATTCCGACTGAAACACCTCACTATCCAATCTCCACTCTGAGCCTCATACCCATTGAAACACCTCACACTTCAATCTCCACGCTGAGCCTCATACCAAGTCACTGAAACATCTCCATCCCTAATCTCCACTCCGACCCCCATATCCAATCACTGCAGCACCTCACACTCCAATCTGCACACCGAACCTCATACCCACGGAAACAACTCTCTCTCCAATCTCCACTCTGAGCCTCATACCCACTGAAACACCTCACACTCCAATCTCCACTCTGAGCCTCATACCCACTGAAACACCTCACACTTCAATCTCCACTCCGAGCCTGATACCAAGTCACTGAAACATCTCCATCCCCAATCTCCACTCCGACCCCCATATCCAATCACTGCAGCACCTCACACTCCAATCTGCTCTCCGAACCTCATACCCACGGAAACAACTCTCTCTCCAATCTCCAGTCCGAGCCTCATACCCACTGAAACACCTCACTCTCCAATCTCCACTCCGAGCCTCACACCAACTGAAACACCTCACTCTCCAATCTACACTCCGAGCCTCATACCCACTGAAACACCTCACTCTCCAATCTCCACTCCGAGCCTCATACCCACTGAAACACCTCTCTCTCCAATCTCCACTCCGAGCCTCATACCCACTGAAACACCTCACACTCCAATCTCCACTCTGAGCCTCATACCCACTGAAAAACTCACTCTCCAATCTCCACTCCGAGCCTCATACCCACTGAAACCCCTCACTCTCTAATCTCCACTCCGAGCTTCATACCCAGTCTCTGAAACACCTCACTCTCCAATCTCCACTCCAAGCCTCATACCCACTGAAACCCCTCACTCTCTAATCTCCACTCCGAGCTTCATACCCAGTCTCTGAAACACCTCACTATCCAATCTCCACTCCGAGCCTCATACCCATTGGAACACCTCCCTCTCCACTCTCCACTCCATGCCTCATACCCAATCACTGAAACACGTCACTCTCCAATCTCCACTTAGAGCTTCATTCCGACTGAAACACCTCACTATCCAATCTCCACTCTGAGCCTCATACCCATTGAAACACCTCACACTTCAATCTCCACGCTGAGCCTCATACCAAGTCACTGAAACATCTCCATCCCTAATCTCCACTCCGACCCCCATATCCAATCACTGCAGCACCTCACACTCCAATCTGCACTCCGAACCTCATACCCACGGAAACAACTCTCTCTCCAATCTCCACTCTGAGCCTCATACCCACTGAAACACCTCACACTCCAATCTCCACTCTGAGCCTCATACCCACTGAAACACCTCACACTTCAATCTCCACTCCGAGCCTGATACCAAGTCACTGAAACATCTCCATCCCCAATCTCCACTCCGACCCCCATATCCAATCACTGCAGCACCTCACACTCCAATCTGCACTCCGAAACTCATACCCACTGAAACACCTCTCTCTCCAATCTCCAGTCCGAGCCTCATACCCACTGAAACACCTCACTCTCCAATCTCCACTCCGAGCCTCACACCAACTGAAACACCTCACTCTCCAATCTACACTCCGAGCCTCATACCCACTGAAACACCTCACTCTCCAATCTCCACTCCGAGCCTCATACCCACTGAAACACCTCTCTCTCCAATCTCCACTCCGAGCCTCATACCCACTGAAACACCTCACACTCCAATCTCCACTCTGAGCCTCATACCCACTGAAAAACTCACTCTCCAATCTCCACTCCGAGCCTCATACCCACTGAAACCCCTCACTCTCTAATCTCCACTCCGAGCTTCATACCCAGTCTCTGAAACACCTCACTCTCCAATCTCCACTCCAAGCCTTATACACACTGTAACCCCTCACTCTCCAAACTCCACTCCGGGCTTCATACCCAATCTCTGAAACACCTCACTATCCAATCTGCTCTCCGAGCCTCATACCCATTGAAACACCTCACACCTCAATCTCCACTCCGAGCCTCATACCAAGTCACTGAAACATCTCCATCCCAAAATCTCCACTCCGACCCCCATATCCAATCACTGCAGCACCTCACACTCCAATCTGCTCTCCGAACCTCATACCCACGGAAACAACTCTCTCTCCAATCTCCACTCTGAGCCTCATACCCAATGAAACACCTCACACTTCAATCTCCACTCCGAGCCTCATACCCACTGAAACACTTCAAGTTTCAATCTCCACTCCGAGCCTCACACCCACTGAAACACCTCACTCTCCAATCTCCACTCCGAGCCTCATACCCACTGAAAAACCTCACTATCCAATCTCCACTCCGAGCCTCATACCCAATGAAACACCTCATTCTCCAATCTCCACTCCGAGCCTCATACCCACTGAAACCCCTCAATCTCAAATCTCCACTCCGAGCTTCATACCCAATCTCTGAAACACCTTACTATCCAATTTCCACTCCGAGCCTCATACCCATTGGAACACCTCACTCTCCACTCTCCACTCCAAGCCTCATTCCCAATCACTGAAACACGTCACTCTCCAAACTCCACTTAGAGCTTCATTTCGACTGAAACACCTCACTATCCAATCTCCACTCCGAGCCTCATACCCATTGAAACACCTCACACTTCAATCTCCACTCCGAGCCTCATACCAAGTCATTGAAACATCTCCATCCCCAATCTCCACTCCGACCCCCATATCCAATCACTGCAGCACCTCACACTCCAATCTGCACTCCGAACCTCATACCCACGGAAACAACTCTCTCTCCAATCTCCACTCTGAGCCTCATACCCACTGAAACACCTCACACTCCAATCTCCACTCTGAGCCTCATACCCACTGAAACACCTCACACTTCAATCTCCACTCCGAGCCTGATACCAAGTCACTGAAACATCTCCATCCCCAATCTCCACTCCGACCCCCATATCCAATCACTGCAGCACCTCACACTCCAATCTGCACTCCGAAACTCATACCCACTGAAACACCTCTCTCTCCAATCTCCAGTCCGAGCCTCATACCCACTGAAACACCTCACTCTCCAATCTCCACTCCGAGCCTCACACCAACTGAAACACCTCACTCTCCAATCTACACTCCGAGCCTCATACCCACTGAAACACCTCACTCTCCAATCTCCACTCCGAGCCTCATACCCACTGAAACACCTCTCTCTCCAATCTCCACTCCGAGCCTCATACCCACTGAAACACCTCACACTCCAATCTCCACTCTGAGCCTCATACCCACTGAAAAACTCACTCTCCAATCTCCACTCCGAGCCTCATACCCACTGAAACCCCTCACTCTCTAATCTCCACTCCGAGCTTCATACCCAGTCTCTGAAACACCTCACTCTCCAATCTCCACTCCAAGCCTTATACACACTGTAACCCCTCACTCTCCAAACTCCACTCCGGGCTTCATACCCAATCTCTGAAACACCTCACTATGCAATCTGCTCTCCGAGCCTCATACCCATTGAAACACCTCACACCTCAATCTCCACTCCGAGCCTCATACCAAGTCACTGAAACATCTCCATCCCAAAATCTCCACTCCGACCCCCATATCCAATCACTGCAGCACCTCACACTCCAATCTGCTCTCCGAACCTCATACCCACGGAAACAACTCTCTCTCCAATCTCCACTCTGAGCCTCATACCCAATGAAACACCTCACACTTCAATCTCCACTCCGAGCCTCATACCCACTGAAACACTTCAAGTTTCAATCTCCACTCCGAGCCTCACACCCACTGAAACACCTCACTCTCCAATCTCCACTCCGAGCCTCATACCCACTGAAAAACCTCACTATCCAATCTCCACTCCGAGCCTCATACCCAATGAAACACCTCATTCTCCAATCTCCACTCCGAGCCTCATACCCACTGAAACCCCTCAATCTCAAATCTCCACTCCGAGCTTCATACCCAATCTCTGAAACACCTTACTATCCAATTTCCACTCCGAGCCTCATACCCATTGGAACACCTCACTCTCCACTCTCCACTCCAAGCCTCATTCCCAATCACTGAAACACGTCACTCTCCAAACTCCACTTAGAGCTTCATTTCGACTGAAACACCTCACTATCCAATCTCCACTCCGAGCCTCATACCCATTGAAACACCTCACACTTCAATCTCCACTCCGAGCCTCATACCAAGTCATTGAAACATCTCCATCCCCAATCTCCACTCCGACCCCCATATCCAATCACTGCAGCACCTCACACTCCAATCTGCACTCCGAAACTCATACCCACTGAAACACCTCTCTCTCCAATCTGCACTCCGAGCCTCGTACCCATTGAAACACCTCACAATTCACTCTCCACTCCGAGCCTCATACCCACTGAAACACCTCACTCTCCAATCTCCACTCCGAGCCTCATACCCACTGAAAAACCTCACTATCCAATCTCCACTCCGAGCCTCATACCCAATGAAACACCTCACTCTCCAATCTCCAATCCGAGCCTAATACCCACTGAAACCCCTCACTCTCAAATCTCCACTCCGAGCTTCATACCCAATCTCTGAAACACCTCACTATCCAATCTCCACTCCGAGCCTCATATCCATTGGAACACCTCACTCTCCACTCTCCACTCCAAGCCTCATACCCAATCACTGAAACACGTCACTCTCCAATCACCACTTAGAGCTTCATTCCGACTGAAACACCTCACTATCCAATCTCCACTCCGAGCCTCATACCCATTGAAACACCTCACACTTCAATCTCCACGCCGAGCCTCATACCAAGTCACTGAAACATCTCCATCCTCAATCTCCACTCCGAGCCCCATATCAAATCACTGCAGCACCTCACACTCCAATCTGCACTCCGAAACTCATACCCACTGAAACACCTCTCTCTCCAATCTCCACTCCGAGCCTCATACCCACTGAAACACCTCACTCTTCAATCTCCACTCCGAGCCTCATACCCATTGAAACACCTCACTCTCCACTCTCCATGCCGAGCCTCATACCCATTCAAACACCTCACTCTCCAATCTCCACTCGGAGCCTCATACCCACTGAAACACCTCACACTTCAATCTCCACTCCGAGCCTCATACCCACTGAAACACCTCACACTCCAATCTCCACTCCGAGCCTCATACCCATTGAAACACCTCACTCTCCACTCTCCACTCCAAGCCTCATACCCAATCACTGAAACACGTCACTCTCCAATCTCCACTTAGAGCATCATTCCGACTGAAGCACCACACTCTCCAATCTCCACTCCGAGCCTCATGCCCTTTCAAACACCGCACTCTCCACTCTCCATGCCGAGCCTCATACCCATTCAAACACCTCACTCTCCAATCTCCACTCCAAGCCTCATACCCACTGAAACACCTCACTCTACAATCTCCACGCCGAGCCTCATACCCACTGAAACATCTCCCTCTCCACTCTCTACTCCGAGCCTCACACACACTGAAACCCCTCACTCTCAAATCTCCACTCCGAGCTTCATACCCACTGAAACACCTCACTCTCCACACTCCACGCTGAGCCTCATACCTAATCACTGAAACACCTCACTCTCTAATCTCCACTCCGAGCCTCATGCCCATTCAAACACCTCACTCTCCACTCTCCATCCCTAGCCTCATACCCACTGAAACACCTCACTCTCCAATCTCCACTCCGAGCCTCATACCCATTCAAACATCACACACGTCAATCTGCACTCCGAGCCTCATACCAAGTCACTGAAACATCTCCATCCCCAATCTCCACTACGACACCCATATCCAATCACTGCAGCACCTCACACTCCAATCTGCACTCCGAACCTCATACCCACGGAAACAACTCTCTCTCCAATCTCCACTCAGAGCCTCATGCCCACTGAAACACCTCACAGTTCAATCTCCACTCCGAGCATCGCACCCACTGAAACACTTCATTCTCCAATCTCCCCTCCGAGCCTCACACACACTGAAACACCTCACTCTCCAATCTCCACTCCGAGCCTCATACCCACTGAAACACCTCACACTCCAATCTCCACTCTGAGCCTCATACCCACTGAAACACCTCACTATACAATCTCCACTCCGAGCCTCATACCCACTGAAACCCCTCACTCTCAAATCTCCACTCCGAGCTTCATACCCAATCTCTGAAACACCTCACTATCCAATCTCCACTCCGAGCCTCATACCCATTGGAACACCTCCCTCTCCACTCTCCACTCCATGCCTCATACCCAATCACTGAAACACGTCACTCTCCAATCTCCACTTAGAGCTTCATTCCGACTGAAACACCTCACTATCCAATCTCCACTCCGAGCCTCATACCCATTGAAACACCTCACACTTCAATCTCCACGCTGAGCCTCATACCAAGTCACTGAAACATCTCCATCCCTAATCTCCACTCCGACCCCCATATCCAATCACTGCAGCACCTCACACTCCAATCTGCACTCCGAACCTCATACCCACGGAAACAACTCTCTCTCCAATCTCCACTCTGAGCCTCATACCCACTGAAACACCTCACACTCCAATCTCCACTCTGAGCCTCATACCCACTGAAACACCTCACACTTCAATCTCCACTCCGAGCCTGATACCAAGTCACTGAAACATCTCCATCCCCAATCTCCACTCCGACCCCCATATCCAATCACTGCAGCACCTCACACTCCAATCTGCACTCCGAAACTCATACCCACTGAAACACCTCTCTCTCCAATCTCCAGTCCGAGCCTCATACCCACTGAAACACCTC
The DNA here is from genome assembly GCF_030144855.1 of Hypanus sabinus. NCBI lineage: Eukaryota > Metazoa > Chordata > Chondrichthyes > Myliobatiformes > Dasyatidae > Hypanus > Hypanus sabinus. Next base: position 50,663,517 of record NC_082713.1, read on the forward strand.
ACTCTCCAATCTCCACTCCGAGCCTCACACCAACTGAAACACCTCACTCTCCAATCTACACTCCGAGCCTCATACCCACTGAAACACCTCACTCTCCAATCTCCACTCCGAGCCTCATACCCACTGAAACACCTCTCTCTCCAATCTCCACTCCGAGCCTCATACCCACTGAAACACCTCACACTCCAATCTCCACTCTGAGCCTCATACCCACTGAAAAACTCACTCTCCAATCTCCACTCCGAGCCTCATACCCACTGAAACCCCTCACTCTCTAATCTCCACTCCGAGCTTCATACCCAATCTCTGAAACACCTCACTATCCAATCTGCTCTCCGAGCCTCATACCCATTGAAACACCTCACACCTCAATCTCCACTCCGAGCCTCATACCAAGTCACTGAAACATCTCCATCCCAAAATCTCCACTCCGACCCCCATATCCAATCACTGCAGCACCTCCCACTCCAATCTGCTCTCCGAACCTCATACCCACGGAAACAACTCTCTCTCCAATCTCCACTCTGAGCCTCATACCCAATGAAACACCTCACACTTCAATCTCCACTCCGAGCCTCATACCCACTGAAACACTTCAAGTTTCAATCTCCACTCCGAGCCTCACACCCACTGAAACACCTCACTCTCCAATCTCCACTCCGAGCCTCATACCCACTGAAAAACCTCACTATCCAATCTCCACTCCGAGCCTCATACCCAATGAAACACCTCATTCTCCAATCTCCACTCCGAGCCTCATACCCACTGAAACCCCTCAATCTCAAATCTCCACTCCGAGCTTCATACCCAATCTCTGAAACACCTTACTATCCAATTTCCACTCCGAGCCTCATACCCATTGGAACACCTCACTCTCCACTCTCCACTCCAAGCCTCATTCCCAATCACTGAAACACGTCACTCTCCAAACTCCACTTAGAGCTTCATTTCGACTGAAACACCTCACTGTCCAATCTCCACTCCGAGCCTCATACCCATTGAAACACCTCACACTTCAATCTCCACTCCGAGCCTCATACCAAGTCATTGAAACATCTCCATCCCCAATCTCCACTCCGACCCCCATATCCAATCACTGCAGCACCTCACACTCCAATCTGCACTCCGAACCTCATACCCACTGAAACACCTCTCTCTCCAATCTCCACTCCGAGCCTCATACCCACTGAAACACCTCTCTCTCCAATCTCCACTCCGAGCCTCATACCCACTGAAACACCTCTCTCTCCAATCTCCACTCCGAAACTCATACCCACTGAAACACCTCTCTCTCCAATCTGCACTCCGAGCCTCGTACCCATTGAAACACCTCACACTTCACTCTCCACTCCGAGCCTCATACCCATTGAAACACCTCACTATCCAATCTCCACGCCGAGCCTCATAGCAAGTCACTGAAACATCTCCATCCCCAATCTCCACTCCGACCCCCATATCCAATCATTGCAGCACCTCACACTCCAATCTGCACTCCGGACCTCATACCCACGGAAACAACTCACTCTCCAATCTCCACTCTGAGCCTCATACCCACTGAGACACCTCACACTCCAATCTCCACTCTGAGCCACATACCCACTGTAACACCTCACACTTCAATCTCCACTCCGAGCCTCATACCAAGTCACTGAAACGTCTCCATCCCCAATGTCCACTCCGACCCCCATATCCAATCACTGCAGCACCTCACACTCCAATCTGCACTCCGAAACTCATACCCACTGAAACACCTCTCTCTCCAATCTCCACTCCGAGCCTCATACCCACTGAAACACCTCACACTTCAATCTCCACTCCGAGCCTCACACCCACTGAAACACCTCACACTTCAATCTCCACTCCGAGCCTCATACCCACTGAAACACCTCCCTCTCCAATCTTCACTCCGAGCCTCATACCCACTGAAACACCTCACACTTCACTCTCCACTCCGAGCCTCACACCCACTGAAACACCTCACACTCCAATCTCCACTCCGAGCCTCATACCAAGTCACTGAAACACCTCACTCTCCAATCTCCACTCCGTGCCTCATACCCACTGAAACACCTCACTCTCCAATCTCCACTCCGAGCCTCATACCCACTGAAACCCCTCACTCTTAAATCTCCACTCCGAGCTTCATACCCAATCTCTGAAACACCTCACTCTCCAATCTCCACTTAGAGCTTCATTCCGACGGAAACACCTCACTCTCCCATCTCCACTCCGAGCCTCATACACACTGTAACCCCTCACTCTCCAAACTCCACTCCGGGCTTCATACCCAATCTCTGAAACACCTCACTCTCCAATCTCCACTCCGAGCTTCATAACGACTGAAACAACTCACTATCCAATCTCCACTCCGAGCCTCATACCCATTCGAACACCTCACTCTCCACTCTCCATGCCGAGCCTCATACCCATTCAAACACCTCACTCTCCAATCTCCACTCCGAGCCTCATACCAACTGAAACACCTCCCTCCCCAATCTCCACTCGGAGCCTCATACCCACTGAAACGCCTCACACTTCAATCTCCACTCCGAGCCTCATACCCACTGAAACACCTCACACTTCAATCTCCACTCCGAGCCTTACACCCACTGAAACACCTCACACTTCAATCTCCACTCCGAGCCTCATACCCACTGAAACACCTGACACTCCAATCTCCACTCCGAGCCTCATACACACTGAAACACCTCACACTTCAATCTCCACTCCGAGCCTTACACCCACTGAAACACCTCATTCTCCAAACTCCCTTCCGAGCCTCACACACACTGAAACACCTCATTCTCCAATCTCCCTTCCGAGCCTCATACCCACTGAAACACCTGACACTCCAATCTCCACGCCGAGCCTCATACCCACTGAAACACCTCACTCGCCATTCTCCACTCCGAGCCTCATACCCAATCACTGAAACCACTCACTCTCCAATCACTCCGAGCCTCATACCAAGTCACTGAAACACCGCCATCCCCAATCTCCACTCCGACCCCCATATCCAATCACTGCAGCACCTCACACTCCAATCTGCACTCCGAACCTCATACCCATGGAAACAGCTCATACTCCAATCTCCACTCTGAGCCTCATACCCACTGAAACACCTCACACTTCAATCTCCACTCCGAGCCTCATACCCACTGAAACACCTCACACTTCAATCTCCACTCCGAGCCTCATACCCACTGAAACACCTCACACTTCAATCTCCACTCCGAGCCTAACACCCACTGAAATATTTCATTCCCCAATCTCCCCTCCGAGCCTCACAGACACTGAAATACCTCCCTCACCAATCTGCACTCCGAACCTCATACCCACTGAAACATCTCACACTTCACTCTCCACTCTGAGCCTCATACCCACTGAAACACCTGACACTCCAATCTCCACTCTGAGCCTCATACCCACTGAAACACCTCTCTCTCCAATCTCCACTCCGAGACTCATATCCCCTGAAACGCCTCACTCTCAAATCTCCACTCCGAGCTTCATACAGTCTGAAACACCTCACTATCCAATCTCCACTCCGAGCTTCATACCCATTGAAACACCTCACTCTCCACTCTCCACTCCAAGCCTCATACCCAATCACTGAACCAAGTCACTCTCCAATCTCCACTTCTAGCTTCATACCGACTGAAACACCTCACTCTCCAATCTCCACTCCGAGCCTCATACCCACTGAAACACCTCACACTTCAATCTCCACTCCGAGCCTCACACCCACTGAAACACCTCACACACCAATCTGCACTCCGAAACTCATACCCACTGAAACACCTCTCTCTCCAATGTCCACTCCGAGCCTCATACCCACTGAAACACCTCCCTCTCCAAGCTCCACTCCGAGCCTCATACCCACTGAAACACCTCACACTTCAATCTCCACTCCGAGCCTCACACCCACTGAAACACCTCACTCTCCAATCTGCCCTCCGAGCCTCACACACACTGAAACACCTCCCTCTCCAATCTCCACTCCGAGACTCATACCCACTGAAACACTTCACTCTCCAATCTCCACTCCGAGCCTCATACCCACTGAAACGCCTCACTCTCCAATCTCCACTCAGAGCCTCATACCAATGAAAACACTCAGTCTCCAATCTCCACTCCGAGCCTCATACCCAATCACTGAAACACCTCACTCTCCAGTCTCCACTCTGAGCTTCATACAGTCTGAAACATCTCATTATCCAATCTCCACTCCGAGCCTCATACCCATTGAAGCACCTCACTCTCCACTCTCCACTCCCAGCCTCATACCCAATCACTGAAACAAGTCACTCTCCAATCTCCACTTCGAGCTTCATACCGACTGAAACACCTCACTCTCCAATCTCCACTTCGAGCTTCATACCGACTGAAACACTTCACTCTCCAATCTCCACTCCGAGCCTCATACCCACTGAAACGCCTCACTCTCCAATCTCCACTCCGAGCCTCATACCCACTGAAAACACTCAGTCTCCAATCTCCACTCCGAGCCTCATACCCAATCACTGAAACACGTCACTTTCCAATCTCCACTTCGAGCTTCATACCGACTGAAACACCTCACTCTCCAATCTCCACTCCGAGCCTCATGCCCATTCAAACACCTCACTCTCCATTCTCCACGCCGAGCCTCATACCCACTGAAACATCTCACTCTCCAATCTCCACTCCGAGTCTCATACTCAATCACTGAAAACACTCACTCTCCAATCACTTCGAGCCTCATACCAAGTCACTGAAACACCTCCATCCCCAATCTCCACTCCGACCCCCATATCCAATCACTGCAGCACCTCACACTCCAAACTGCACTCCGAAACTCATAAACACTGAAACACCTCTCTCTCCAATCTCCACTCCGAGCCTCATACCCAATGAAACACTTCACTCTCCAATCTCCACTCCGAGCCTCATACCCACTGAAACCCCTCACTCTCAAATCTCTACTCCGAGCTTCATACCCAATCTCTGAAACACCTCACTATCCAATCTCCACTCCGAGCCTCATACCCATTGGAACACCTCACTCTCCACTCTCCACTCCAAGCCTCATACCGAATCACTGAAACATGTCACTCTCCAATCTCCACTTAGAGCTTCATTCCGACTGAAACACCTCACTCTCCCATCTCCACTCCGAGCCTCATACCCATTGAAACACCTCACACTTCAATCTCCACGCCGAGCCTCATACCCATTGAAACACCTCACTCTCCCATCTCCACTCCGAGCCTCATACCCATTGAAACACCTCACACTTCAATCTCCACGCCGAGCCTCATACCCATTGAAACACCTCACGCTCCCATCTCCACTCTGAGCCTCATACCCACTGAAACACCTCACACTTCAATCTCCACTCCGAGCCTCATACCAAGTCACTGAAACGTCTCCATCCCCAATCTCCACTCCGACCCCCATATCCAATCACTGCAGCACCTCACACTCCAATCTGCACTCCGAAACTCATACCCACTGAAACACCTCTCTCTCCAATCTCCACTCCGAGCCTCATACCCACTGAAACACCTCACACTTCAATCTCCACTCCGAGCCTCACACCCACTGAAACACCTCACACTTCAATCTCCACTCCGAGCCTCATACCCATTGAAACACCTCACACTTCAATCTCCACTCCGAGCCTCACCCACTGAAACACCTCACACTTCAATCTCCACTCCGAGCCTCATACCAAGTCACTGAAACGTCTCCATCCCCAATCTCCACTCCGACCCCCATATCCAATCACTGCAGCACCTCACACTCCAATCTGCACTCCGAAACTCATACCCACTGAAACACCTCTCTCTCCAATCTCCACTCCGAGCCTCATACCCACTGAAACACCTCACACTTCAATCTCCACTCCGAGCCTCACACCCACTGAAACACCTCACACTTCAATCTCCACTCCGAGCCTCATACCCACTGAAACACCTCCCTCTCCAATCTCCACTCCGAGCCTCATACCCACTGAAACACCTCACTCTCCAATCTCCACTCCGAGCCTCATACCCACTGAAACACCTCACTCTCCAATCTCCACTCCGTGCCTCATACCCACTGAAACACCTCACTCTCCAATCTCCACTCCGAGCCTCATACCCACTGAAACCCCTCACTCTTAAATCTCCACTCCGAGCTTCATACCCAATCTCTGATACACCTCACTATCCACTCTCCACTCCAAGCCTCATACCCAATCACTGAAACACGTCACTCTCCAATCTCCACTTAGAGCTTCATTCCGACTGAAACACCTCACTCTCCCATCTCCACTCCGACCCTCATACCCATTCGAACACCTCACTCTCCACTCTCCATGCCGAGCCTCATACCCATTCAAACACCTCACTCTGCAATCTCCACTCCGAGCCTCATACCAACTGAAACACCTCCCTCCCCAATCTCCACTCGGAGCCTCATACCCACTGAAACGCCTCACACTTCAATCTCCACTCCGAGACTCACACCCACTGAAACACCTCATTCTCCAATCTCCACTCCGAGCCTCATACACACTGAAACACCTCATTCTCCAATCTCCACTCCGAGCCTCATACACACTGAAACACCTCACACTCCAATCTCCACTCCGAGCCTCATGCCCATTCAAACACCACACTCCCCACGCCGAGCCTCATACCCACTGAAACACCTCACTCTCCATTCTCCACTCCGAGCCTCATACCCAATCACTGAAACCACTCACTCTCCAATCACTCCGAGCCTCATACCAAGTCACTGAAACACCGCCATCCCCAATCTCCACTCCGACCCCCATATCCAATCACTGCAGCACCTCACACTCCAATCTGCACTCCGAACCTCATACCCATGGAAACAGCTCATACTCCAATCTCCACTCTGAGCCTCATACCCACTGAAACACCTCACACTTCAATCTCCACTCCGAGCCTCATACCCACTGAAACACCTCACACTTCAATCTCCACTCCGAGCCTAACACCCACTGAAATATTTCATTCCCCAATCTCCCCTCCGAGCCTCACAGACACTGAAATACCTCCCTCACCAATCTGCACTCCGAACCTCATACCCACTGAAACATCTCACACTTCACTCTCCACTCTGAGCCTCATACCCACTGAAACACCTCACACTCCAATCTCCACTCTGAGCCTCATACCCACTGAAACACCTCTCTCTCCAATCTCCACTCCGAGACTCATACCCACTGAAACGCCTCACTCTCAAATCTCCACTCGGAGCTTCATACAGTCTGAAACACATCACTATCCAATCTCCACTCCGAGATTCATACCCATTGAAACACCTCACTCTCCACTCTCCACTCCGCTTCATACCCAATCTCTGAAACACGTCACTCTCTAATCTCCACTCCGAGCTTCATACAGTCTGAAACACCTCACTATCCAATCTCCACTCCGAGCTTCATACCCATTGAAACACCTCACTCTCCACTCTCCACTCCAAGCCTCATACCCAAGCACTGAACCAAGTCACTCTCCAATCTCCACTTCTAGCTTCATACCGACTGAAACACCTCACTCTCCAATCTCCACTCCGAGCCTCATACCCACTGAAACACCTCACACTTCAATCTCCACTCCGAGCCTCACACCCACTGAAACACCTCACACACCAATCTGCACTCCGAAACTCATACCCACTGAAACACCTCTCTCTCCAATGTCCACTCCGAGCCTCATACCCACTGAAACACCTCCCTCTCCAAGCTCCACTCCGAGCCTCATACCCACTGAAACACCTCACACTTCAATCTCCACTCCGAGCCTCACACCCACTGAAACACATCACTCTCCAATCTGCCCTCCGAGCCTCACACACACTGAAACACCTCCCTCTCCAATCTCCACTCCGAGACTCATACCCACTGAAACACTTCACTCTCCAATCTCCACTCCGAGCCTCATACCCACTGAAACGCCTCACTCTCCAATCTCCACTCCGAGCCTCATACCCACTGAAAACACTCAGTCTCCAATCTCCACTCTGAGCCTCATACCCAATCACTGAAACACCTCACTCTCCAGTCTCCACTCTGAGCTTCATACAGTCTGAAACACCTCATTATCCAATCTCCACTCCGAGCCTCATACCCATTGAAACACCTCACTCTCCACTCTCCACTCCCAGCCTCATACCCAATCACTGAAACAAGTCACTCTCCAATCTCCACTTCGAGCTTCAAACCGACTGAAACACCTCACTCTCCAATCTCCACTCCGAGCCTCATGCCCATTCAAACACCTCACTCTCCACTCTCCACGCCGAGCCTCATACCCACTGAAACATCACACTCTCCAATCTCCACTCCGAGCCTCATACTCAATCACTGAAAACACTCACTCTGCAATCACTCCGAGCCTCATATCAAGTCACTGAAACACCTCCATCCCCAATCTCCACTCCGACCCCCATATCCAATCACTGCAGCACCTCACACTCCAAACTGCACTCCGAAACTCATACCCACTGAAACACCTCTCTCTCCAATCTCCACTCCGAGCCACATACCCACTGAAACACCTCACACTTCAATCTCCACTCCGAGCCTAATACCCACGGAAACACCTCATTCTCCAATCTCCACTCCGAGCCTCACACACACTGAAACACCTCACTCTCCAATGTCCACTCCGAGCCTCATACCCACTGAAACACCTCCCTCTCCAATCTCCACTCCGAGCCTCATACCCACTGAAACACCTCAGACTTCAATCTCCACTCCGAGCCTCACACCCACTGAAACACCTCACTCTCCAATATGCCCTCCGAGCCTCACACCCACTGAAACACCTCCCTCTCCAATCTCCACTCCGAGACTCATACCCACTGAAACACCTCACTCTCCAATCTCCACTCCGAGCGTCATACCGACTGAAACGCCTCACTCTCCAATCTTCACTCCGAGCCTCATACCCACTGAAAACACAGTCTCCAATCTCCACTCTGAGCCTCATACCCAATCACTGAAACACCTCACTCTCCAGTGTCCACTCCGAGCTTCATATACTCTGAAACACCTCACTATCCAATCTCCACTCCGAGCCTCATACCCATTGAAACACCTCACTATCCACTCTCCACTCCCAGCCTCATACCCAATCACTGAAACAAGTCACTCTCCAATCTCCACTTCGAGCTTCATACAGACTGAAACACCTCATTCTCCAATCTCCACTCTGACCCTCACACACACTGAAACACCTCACTCTCCAATGTCCACTCCGAGCCTCATACCCACTGAAACACCTCCCTCTCCAATCTCCACTCCGAGCCTCATACCCACTGAAACACCTCACACTTCAATCTCCACTCCGAGCCTCACACCCACTGAAACACCTCACTCTCCAATCTGCCCTCCGAGCCTCACACCCACTGAAACACCTCCCTCTCCAATCTCCACTCCGAGACTCATACCCACTGAAACACCTCACTCTCCAATCTCCACTCCGAGCCTCATACCCACTGAAACGCCTCACTCTCCAATCTTCACTCCGAGCCTCATACCCACTGAAAACACTCAGTCTCCAATCTCCACTCCGAGCCTCATACCCAATCACTGAAACACCTCACTCTCCAGTCTCCACTCCGAGCTTCATACAGTCTGAAACACCTCACTATCCAATCTCCACTCCGAGCCTCATACCCATTGAAACACCTCACTCTCCACTCTCCACTCCCAGCCTCATACCCAATCACTGAAACAAGTCACTCTCCAATCTCCACTTCGAGCTTCATACCGACTGAAACAACTCACTCTCCAATCTCCACTCCGAGCCTCATGCCCATTCAAACACCTCACTCTCCAATCTCCACTCCGAGCCTCATACTCAATCACTGAAAACACACACACTCCAATCACTCCGAGCCTCATACCAAGTCATTGAAACACCTCCATCCGCAATCTCCACTCCGACCCACATATCCAATCACTGCTGCACCTCACACTCCAATCTGCACTCCGAACCTCATACCCACTGAAACACCCCTCTCTCCAATCTCCACTCTGAGCCTCATAGCCACTGAAACACCTCACACTCCAATCTCCACTCTGAGCCTCATTGCCACTGAAACACCTCTCTCTCCAATCTCCACTCCGAGACTCATACCCACTGAAACGCCTCACTCTCAGATCTCCACTCCGCTTCATACCCAATCTCTGAAACACCTCACTCTCTAATCTCCACTCCGAGCTTCATACAGTCTGAAACACCTCACTCTCCACTCTCCACTCCCAGCCTCATACCCAATCACTGAACCAAGTCACTCTCCAATCTCCACTTCTAGCTTCATACCGACTGAAACACCTCACTCTCCAATCTCCACTCCGAGCCTCATACCCACTGAAACACCTCACACTTCAATCTCCACTCCGAGCCTCACACCCACTGAAACACCTCACACTCCAATCTGCACTCCGAAACTCATACCCACTGAAACACCTCTCTCTCCAATGTCCACTCCGAGCCTCATACCCACTGAAACACCTCCCTCTCCAATCTCCACTCCGAGCCTCATACCCACTGAAACACCTCACACTTCAATCTCCACTCCGAGCCTCACACCCACTGAAACACCTCACTCTCCAATCTGCCCTCCGAGCCTCATACCCACAGAAACACCTCACTCTCCAATCTCCACTCCGAGCCTCATACCCACTGAAACGCCTCACTCTCCAATCTCCACTCCGAGCCTCATACCCACTGAAAACACTCAGTCTCCGATCTCCACTCCGAGCCTCATACCCAAGCACTGAAACACCTCACTCTCCAGTCTCCACTCTGAGCTTCATACAGTCTGAAACACCTCATTATCCAATCTCCACTCCGAGCCTCATACCCATTGAAACACCTCACTCTCCACTCTCCACTCCCAGCCTCATACCCAATCACTGAAACAAGTCACTCTCCAATCTCCACTTCGAGCTTCATACCGACTGAAACACCTCACTCTCCAATCTCCACTCCGAGCCTCATGCCCATTCAAACACCTCACTCTCCACGCCGAGCCTCATACCCACTGAAACACCTCACTCTCCAATCTCCACTCCGATCCTCATACTCAATCACTGAAAACACTCACTCTCCAATCACTCCGAGCCTCATACCAAGTCACTGAATCACCTCCATCCCCAATCTCCACTCCGACCCCCATATCCAATCACTGCAGCACCTCACACTCCAATCTGCACTCCGAAACTCATACCCACTGAAACACCTCTCTCTCCAATCTCCACTCCGAGCCTCATACCCACTGAAACACCTCACACTTCAATATCCACTCCGAGCCTCACACCCACTGAAACACCTCACTCTCCAATCTCCACTCCGAGACTCATGCACACTGAAACACCTCACTCTCCAATCTCCACTCCGAGCCTCATACCCACTGAAAACACTCAGTCTCCAATCTCCACTCCGAGCCTCATACCCACTGAAACACCTCACTCTCCACTCTCCACTCCCAGCCTCATACCCAATCACTGAAACAAGTCACTCTCCAATCTCCACTTCGAGCTTCATACCGACTGAAACACCTCATTCTCCAATCTCCATCCGAGCCTCACACACACTGAAACACCTCACTCTCCAATGTCCACTCCGAGCCTCATACCCACTGAAACACCTCACACTTCAATCTCCACTCCGAGCCTCACACCCACTGAAACACCTCACTCTCCAATCTCCACTCCGAGCCTCATACCCACTGAAACGCCTCACTCTCCAATCTTCACTCCGAGCCTCATACCCACTGAAAACACTCAGTCTCCAATCTCCACTCCGAGCCTCATACCCAATCACTGAAACACCTCACTCTCCAGTCTCCACTCCGAGCTTCATACAGTCTGAAACACCTCACTATACAATCTCCACTCCAAGCCTCATACCCATTGAAACGCCTCACTCTCCACTCTCCACGCCGAGCCTCATACCCACTGAAACACCTCACTCTCCAATCTCCACTCCGAGCCTCATACTCAGTCACTGAAACCAGTCACTCTCCAATCACTCTGAGCCTGATACCAAGTCACTGAAACACCTCCATCCCCAATCTCCACTCCGACCCCCATATCCAATCACTGCAGCACCTCACACTCCAATCTGCACTCCGAAACATACCCACTGAAACACCTCTCTCTCCAATTTCCACTCCGAGCCTCATACCCACTGAAACAGCTCACACTTCAATCTCCACTCCGAACCTCACACCCACTGAAACACCTCATTCTCCAATCTCCCCTCCGAGCCTCACACACACTGAAACACCTCACTCTCCAATCTCCACTCCGAGCCTCATACCCACTGAAACCCCTCACTCTCAAATCTCCACTCCGAGATTCATGCCCAATCTCTGAAACACGTCACTCTCCAATCTCCACTTCGAGCTTCATACCGACTGAAATACTTCACTCTCCAATCTCCACTCCGAGTCTCATGACCATTCAAACACCTCACTCTCCACTCTCCACGCCGAGCCTCATACCCACTGAAACACCTCACTCTCCAGTCTCCACTCCGAGCCTCATACCCAATCACTGGAACCACTCACTCTCCAATCTCCACTCCGAGCCTCATACCAAGTCACTGAAACACCTAACTCTCGAATCTCCACTCCGAGCCTCATACCCAATCACTGAAACCACTCACTCTCCAATCACTCCGAGCCTCATACCAAGTCACTGAAACACCTCCATCCCCAATCTCCAGACCGACCTACATATCCAATTACCGCAGCACCTCACACTCCAATCTCCACTGCGAGCCTCATACCCACTGAAACACCTCACACTCCAAACTCCACTCCGAGCCTCATACCCACTAAAACACCTCACACTTCAATCTCCACTCCGAGCCTAATACCCACTGAAACACCTCATTCTCCAATCTGCACTCCGAGCCTCACACACACTGAAACACCTCACTCTCCAATGTCCACTCTGAGCCTCATACCCACTGAAACAACTCACTCTCCAATCTCCACTCCAAGCCTCATACCCACTGAAACACCTCATGCTCCAAACTCCCCTCCGAGCCTCACACATACTGAAACACCTCACTCTCCAATCTCCACTCCGAGCCTCATACCCACTGAAACACCTCCCTCTCCAATCTCAACTCCGAGCCTCACACCCACTGAAACACCTCACTCTCCAATCTGCACTCCGAGCCTCATACCCACTGAAACACCTCTCTCTCCAATCTCCACTCCGAGACTCATACCCACTGAAACGCCTCACTCTCAAATCTCCACTCCGCTTCATACCCAATCTCTGAAACACCTCACTCTCCAATCTCCACTCCGAGCTTCATACAG